>NC_050068.2:309402530-310027530 GCF_009764565.3 Dermochelys coriacea | reverse complement strand
TTGCTATCCCTTATAAGCACTTTAAATTTACCTTTTCTAATTAATAAACTTGTTTTTTGTTTATTCCAAAACCCAGTGTATGCAATTCATAACAGCGGGGGAAGAAAACTGTGCATATCTTCCTTCACATTGAGGGAGGAGGCAAATTTTATGAGTTGATGCTGTATAAATCTCTATATAGCACAAAACAATATAATTTTGGGTTTACACTCCAGAGGGTGTGTGCACCAGCATGCTGGGCAATTCCCCGAGCTGAGCCGTCCCCTACAGAGCTGATTGCAGACTCTGTGTGACTCTACAGCTGGGCATATCCCTACCTGTGTGTGTGTTAAAAGAGGGCTTGAGAGCCTGACAAAGCAGCACAGAGTGCGGGGGGACCAAGGCTGGTGGGACAGGCAGGCTCAGTGGGACCCCAGCACCCCGGAAAGGATGGGTGCTAACCCATCACAGCATCATAAACAAAGAGTCATGTACAATATTCAAAACAAAATACAAATATTACCCAGTGTCTACGATATGTACCTACATGGAGACAATATCTGGTATTGGAAGACTATTTAGTTCAACAGTTAAAGTTTTGCTATCTTTAACTTCCAATTGATAATAAGGTACAAACTTTTATCAGTGCAACTAATTAACCATTAGAAAAAACTAACCGATGATGTAGCAGATATTTCACCCTTTGAAGTCTTTACATTAAATTTAAAGTCTCCCTAAGAGATATACTCTAGTTCAACCACAAATTATTGGGTTTTGTGTCAGCCTGTGGCAACTGACCCAGGAATTACTGGGTGAAGTTCTGCAGCCTGTGTTATGCAAAAGGTTAGACAAGATCATAATTGTCCCTTCTAGCTTTAAAAAAAATTGATTAATGTACACACCTGGTAAGAGGATATATAAAATGCCGCCATCCTGATAGTTTTATACTCACTTTGCACAGGTGTACATGATTAGACAAGGCACCAGACCATAGGCCACACTCCTTAACACCATTCCTGGTCCCTAGTATTTAACAGTTATGAGTGCAGTAGCTTTCTGTAATGTTTAGGAGAGGTCAGAATAAAGGAGGGTCTAATTCTGCACCAGCATTTGGTAAAGGCCATCAGTTTTTAGTTTGTGTCTATGCATAGTGACAGCCTGAACTGGCTAAAATATTTGCTAGGGAAGTTTGCCAATCAAACTGCTACAATAATTATAATTACCTCAGTTTCAATTGTTGCTGTCTTCTTCTATATAAAATATAAGCCACCACTGCTCGAGACAGAAGGAGTAACACATGAAGAGACTGAATTTATGGTTAGCATTTCTCAGATTCCTTTTTTGAGACATATCTTTTATCAAGTTTCATTTACAGTAAAAATATTGTTTGTGTTGAACCCCTTTTTTGTCAGAGTTTTTTCCTCCATTTGTCCTCTTTTGTCTGCATTAGTATATTTTTGGTGAAGAAATATGTCCTTTTTGTTCTGTATTAATATTCCCCCTCGTAGCATCCTTTTTCTTATTTTATATTAAACCCTCCCCTTTTCATTGTTGTATTTGCTTTGTCTAATTTTGAGCCCTTTTTTACCCTCTTGGTTTGTATTGAATGCTTTCTTTCTAATCTCTCTTTTTTTAATCCAATGTTAGGTTAGTTCTTAGTCTAAATGACTCCTTTTTCAGTGTTGATACAGTACTTTTTCTTATGGTTGCAATCCTATTTTTTTCTCAGAGTGAGTCATTTTTGGGTTCACCTTTCCTTGAGCTTGTTTTGAGGGCTTATATTTTTCAGAATAAAATAAAATGTTGTGTTGTGCTAATCTTTTGCTTCTCTTGTAGTGAACTCTTTTATTTTCAGGACTGTCCCTGATTCTTGCTGGTTATATAAGGCTTTTCTTTTCTTTTCTTTCCTGTGTGAAGAATGCTCCTGTTCAGCATCTCTTCCAGTCAGGCTATAGGATAAAAAACCTTGATGAAAATTAATTTTTACTTTCTAATGTGCAGAAAAAATATTATTTAATATATAAAAATGTCTGTGCATAAGCTTTTATGTCCCAATAATTAAATTTACGTTTAATAGGAATATCATCCAGCAACATAATAAAATAATCAAATCCAGATTCACTAGGCCCCACATTTAAGTCTAAATATATTTGGTTATAATACCATAATGTCTTTTCAGAGGTATCAACATTAGGTGGCAACTTTTACTACATTAAGGAATAAACAATCTTTGGCTGACTCTGTCCATCTTAGCCTTATGTATATGAACAAGAACTATGTATATATGATATATGTCCTAATATCTTTCATATCTATTTGTGACTGTTCCAATCACAATTTATATATAACCCTACAGTATTGCAGCATGGCTTAAGTCAACAAAGCGTTGTTCTAAGTCAGCCATAAAAATGCCACATTCCACACAAAGATGGACTACAAGCCGTCAGGAACAGTATCCCCGATACTGTCACGGCTAACCTGGTGGCAGAACTTTGTGACTTTGTCCTGACCCATAACTATTTCACATTTGGTGACAATGTATACCTTCAAATCAGCGGCACTGCGATGGGTACCCGCATGGCCCCACAGTATGCCAACATTTTTATGGCTGACTTAGAACAACGCTTCCTCAGCTCTCGTCCCCTAATGCCCCTACTCTACTTGCGCTACATTGATGACATCTTCATCATCTGGACCCATGGAAAAGAAGCTCTTGAGGAATTCCACCATGATTTCAACAATTTCCATCCCACCATCAACCTCAGCCTGGACCAGTCCACACAAGAGATCCACTTCCTGGACACTACGGTGCTAATAAGCGATGGTCACATAAACACCACCCTATATCGGAAACCTACTGACCGCTATTCCTACCTACATGCCTCTAGCTTTCATCCAGATCATACCACTCGATCCATTGTCTACAGCCAAGCGCTACGATATAACCGCATTTGCTCCAACCCCTCAGACAGAGACAAACACCTACAAGATCTCTATCATGCATTCCTACAACTACAATACCCACCTGCTGAAGTGAAGAAACAGATTGACAGAGCCAGAAGAGTACCCAGAAGTCACCTACTACAGGACAGGCCCAACAAAGAAAACAACAGAACGCCACTAGCCATCACCTTCAGCCCCCAACTAAAACCTCTCCAACGCATCATCAAGGATCTACAACCTATCCTGAAGGACGAGCCATCGCTCTCTCAGATCTTGGGAGACAGACCAGTCCTTGCTTACAGACAGCCCCCCAATCTGAAGCAAATACTCACCAGCAACCACACACCACACAACAGAACCACTAACCCAGGAACCTATCCTTGCAACAAAGCCCGTTGCCAACTCTGTCCACATATGTATTCAGGGGATACCATCATAGGGCCTAATCACATCAGCCACACTATCAGAGGCTCGTTCACCTGCGCATCTACCAATGTGATATATGCCATCATGTGCCAGCAATGCCCCTCTGCCATGTACATTGGCCAAACTGGACAGTCTCTACGTAAAAGAATGAATGGACACAAATCAGACGTCAAGAATTATAACATTCAAAAACCAGTTGGAGAACACTTCAATCTCTCTGGTCACTCGATCACAGACCTAAGAGTGGCTATACTTCAACAAAAAAGCTTCAAAAACAGACTCCAACGAGAGACTGCTGAATTGGAATTAATTTGCAAACTGGATACAATTAACTTAGGCTTGAATAGAGACTGGGAATGGATGAGTCATTACACAAAGTAAAACTATTTCCCCATGGTATTTCTCCCTCCCACCCCACCCCCCACTGTTCCTCTGATATTCTTGTTAACTGCTGGAATTAGCCTACCTGCTTGTCACCATGAAAGGTTTTCCTCCTTCCCCCCCCTGCTGTTGGTGATGGCTTATCTTAAGTGATCACTCTCCTTACAGTGTGTATGATAAACCCATTGTTTCATGTTCTCTGTGTGTGTTATATAAATCTCGCCTCTGTTTTTTCCACCAAATGCATCCGATGAAGTGAGCTGTAGCTCACGAAAGCTTATGCTCTAATAAATTTGTTAGTCTCTAAGGTGCCACAAGTACTCCTTTTCTTTTTGCGAATACAGACTAACACGGCTGCTACTCTGAAACAGAAAAGTGAAGTAACTTGTCCAAATTCACCCAGCAGGCTAGTCTAAACATGGGGATTGGCATAGTTACTGCCACCATGATTCAATTGCCTATTTACTCACAGGTTAGCAACAAGATACCTCCCCTACTAATAAAGATATGAGTAACCTCCAAACATTGAATTAATGTGTGTGTGTATGTGAAGGGCACATTATTTTACTTAAGAGACTGAAACAACATGGGCCAAATCCTGGAGTCCTTACTAAGGGTCAGATTCTGACTCACCTGTGTGTAGGTGGGAAAGGAGCACAGTCCAGGATAAATGCCAGGAAGAGTTAGAGCCCTCAGACTCGCTGTAGTGCAGATAATACCCTCACCCTACTTCTCTGGGGGCACATAATACTTCAAAGAGCACAAAGAGAGAGTGCAACCACCATGCTGCCTTCCCTAGGCAGTGAGCAATGGAGCAGACAAGTCACATGGGGCAGTGGGGACCAACCCACAGTTAAACCACTCATATTTCACTCATTCCTCACCTCAGACAAAACTCATTAAAGTCTGTGGGGTTACTCTGGATTTATGCAGGTGTATCAGAAGAGAATATATATATGAATTTCCAAGAAGGGGTAATGTCAAAACTTGGATCTGTGTAATTAGACAATGTTTTCAGTGACACTACATAATAGAGAACTGCTAGCATGTAGTTAGCTATTTTTTGGCTAACAGCTTGTTACCTTTTTTTTCAAAATGTAATGTATGGAATCTTTGAGTTATGCAACTACAAAAACAAAAGTCCTAAAATTATTAAAGGCTTCCATTATTTTTTTAAAGATAATACACATCAATGCATAAAATCAATACAATTCAACACAACATATATATTTACAAAGGTAGAAAACCAGGATGGAAAACTTAAGTACCTTCTTAAAATATATACTAAACCATATACACAAACTTCAAAAATTTGATCTTGCAGATAAAATAAACAAACAAAAAAATACCACCCGCTTTAACAGTGTCCATATTTTTTTTTCATTCAGAGAAACAAAACAACAGCTCTCAAAATGAGATCTAATAGGGCAAGTTCCAGTCAAAAGCAAATTGTTTTGGCTGAGTCACAAATCTAATCAAATATTTCCTGATTGACTCCATATTTTCCAAATTTGTATCTCTTTCATTTGTAAATGCTGTGACCTTCTTATTTCAAGGATCACAATGCTACAAAACACAATGGATGTGAAGTCCCTGGAATAATTTATCATAATCATGCTTGGGTAACACTGTTGATTATTCTTCACAGAGGAGTTTTCAGGTAAAGCTATTGAACTTTTAAGTACAGTTTACTGTTGCGAAATGAATTATTTTTTTTAAGTTTTCTTCTACAATTGTATATAAATCAAAATGTTTTCAATTTTGAAATTGACACATATCATCTAAATCAACCACCCTAGTGGCACCCTATGGCACCCTAGGCCATAAATCTGACCTACTATTTAACTACAAAAAGAAAGAGGAGTACTTGTGGCACCTTAGAGACTAACAAATTTATTTGGGCATAAACTTTTGTGGGCTAAAACCCACTTCAAGCTTATACCCAAATAAATTTGTTAGTCTCTAAGGTGCCAGAAGTATTCCTCGTTCTTTTTGCTGATATAGACTAACACGGCTACCACTCTAAAATCTATTTAACTGCAGTAATTTCAGAAGGAAATCTCATTGATCTGAAATGTTTATTTTTCCTGAAATCCCCATTCAGCCATTGGAAAAAAAGCAAACAATAAGGACCTCCGGATTTTAAGGAACTGCCCTTAAAAATAGCCACCATTACATGCATTCAGGATATACTCCTATTAGAATATTCACAGCTGTACACATTTCTGCCAATACCACCAGTGATGCTTGTACACAGATAGGAAAATAAACAAACGGAACCATGCTAGCTTCTGTTGCATTTGAAATAAAAAATAATTGCAATGTTTTCAAATAGGGAAAAAGACAAATTTGGTACAAAAATATTCTTCTCTAGCATCTAAAAATAGTCAGGCCAACCTATCCTAGGCAATGACTCATAGGGCCAGTGAAGATCAGTTGCCAACAAGAGGTGATCTTTTTTTAATGGTTGGACAAAATTGTACTGGAAAACTTTGGCAGCTCTTAACATGGTCATTTAAGCAATAGAGTTGCCCTTTGACAGCCTTTGGCCCACAGAGAAATTTTAAAAAATCCTGTAAGGCATGGAGCTGCTTAATGGAAATGATACTTAGCCCAGTGATCATGAAAGTAGATAAGCTAGAAGCTGACGGAGCCCCTTTAACATTAGCAACATCAATAATTCCTCACTAAAGCATCTCTGAATATTGGGTTCCCTCTTCAGTTTACTGAGTTGGCATTAAATTATGCTTTAGTCAAATGTATCTATTTCATTATTAGAGCTGGGAAGGAACTGGAATTTCTGTTTTGTAGAAACATTCACAATTTTCAAATTGGAATAAGTCAGAAATATGAAATTTTCCATGAAACAGAATTTTCAAAAGAATTCCATTTCAGGGGAATTGAAATTGATTTTTTCCTCAAAATACAGGGCAACTAGGGAACCCTTCACCAGAGAGTCTGCTTAGTCCACCAGGCTGGCAGCCAGTAAGCCAAAGAGCCTGGGGAGCTGGAAACTTCACCCACCTGCCAGGTGGGGAGCTAGAAGTTGTGGAGCCTGCAAGGTGGGTAGTTAGGGAGTCAGTCAGCTTGCCTGATTTCCATTGAACGTTTTGGCGGAATCAACAGTTTTCTCATGATGTTACCATTCTGTTGAATCTGCATTTTCTGATGGAAAACTGGTCCATCGGTAAATATTCAGTCAGCTCTACCCAGCATGATAATGTTATGACTCTCGTGAACATTACTGACTTTTGGAGGCAAACAAATCCAAAATAAATGTGGGAAAGTGCTAAATTTATACTACTCTCTTAAAGCCCCCTACTGACACACATGCAGAATTCTTTCTACCAAGATGAACGTGTTCATGCCAGTCCTCTATTTCACTGAGCTGCAGACAACACTGTGAATAATTACCTTCTCTTCCTTTTCTTTCTAAACTCCTGTGTAGAGGTAATGTACATGTGAACAATTGAAACAAGTACTGGAGGCTAACCTTATTGATAGGAAAGTGATTTCTCTCTCTTTAATGGAGGAAGCATGGTCCAGTGGCTTATGTACTAGCCTAAGACTTGGAAAATCCACATACAATTCCCTGGTCCACCACAGACTTCCTGGGTCATCTTGGGCAAGTCATTTTGTGGCTCATTGTTCATCTGCCAAATGGAGATGATAGCACTTCTCTATCACACAGAAATGTTGTGAGGATAAATACATTAAAGACTGAGGTGCTCAGATACTACAGTAATAGAGGCCTTATAAGTACCTAAGATAGATATAGTTTGTGAAGTAGCTAGTAAAGTTTGTAAAGCACTGAGAATTATTTATATGAAAGACCCTTTAAGATGCAATATCATTATCAAAATTTTCAACAAGTTGCATATACCCGCAGCTAGTATATAATTGTCTATAATTTTATGCATTAGCTGGTTGTGACATAATACATTTAGCTAAACTGTTATTAATGAGAGGCAGCAATACTTGCTAAGAGGTATTACCACAGAGGAAAGATTACATTTATGTGAATAGTTCATGGATGTAATGCTCTATGTTTTCATAATTTGGAACAGATGGGTTGTTTCTTCCCTCAGTTGATAGATGGTTCCAAGGTCCAACATTTGGCATCTCCAACATAGTTGTTGCTATCTTGTTACAGGGAATTTCTCTCTCTAGTTCTTTGGCTTAGTGCACTTTAGCAGTAACCTCTGCATTCTGTGTTCACCTTTTAATCTCCCATCAAGTCATCTGCAGGTTTTGAAACTATTCTGGATTATGGCAAAAGCATAAAAAAAACAAGATGAAGACAGAATTGTAAAGAGTTCTTCTCACCTCTGTAACCAGTGATTGCCACATTGGCTAGCATGAATTGTTCTTAAGCTTCAGCTCATCCAGAAGGGTTGTGACCTGGGAAGTCAGACCCTGAGGCTTCCGTCTCTGATTTTCAGGTCTAAAGATGACAGTAGCCCAGAGGAAATTGTCATGTCCAAAGGTGAGGCAACTTCCGGTTACAAGAACTGGTAGAAAAGGAGTTTACAAAAAAGGCTTCTTAGCCACATGTCTAGATCACACAATAAAAGTTTTCAATTAAAAATGTCGGAGTAAATCCAATAGTTGGAAATGTAGTCATGCATAACTACTTACCAGTCAGAGTAGCTAAATTTGCCAGAATATACATTAATGTGCTCCCACGTGTCAGAGAACAGTTTCACACCGTCAGTGTTTAATTAAAACAAAGTTAAACTTCATAGCAATTTTATGGTATTGAAGTGCTGGAAAGCATGCTTATCTTGAGAGTAATAATTTTCATAATACAAATCTTGTTATAGGACTGGATTAATTCCAATTGTCAGGAAAAAGAACTATGCAGTAGCTATAAAATGTCTTGTACTTGTTTCTGTAAAAACACTTGTGAATTTTCTTGTTAAATATGGTAAATGCAGGAAATATTTTGTCTGAAATATTTAGGCCTTGATTCTTTGTACTTCATGTAGTCATTTATAGTACACCAGTGCAATGTGAGTGCCCAACACTACTAGATCAGGAGGATAATATTTTATACCACTTAGCACATGTGCAAATGACTATACAACAGCAAGGCAATGAAGAATCTGATCCAGTGAGCACTAACATGCAGAAATGTTTTGGAATGCAAGTACCCAAATGGATACTGGTTGGTTGGTTTTAAAGCTTTAATAGCCTGCCTTTAGAAAACAAATTTAAAAAAGCATTTTTTAAAATAACTGTTTATTTAGTTGCAAAGTATGTAGAAAGGCATATTTTGCTTTGCTTGATCAGTTATATTGCATTATATGAGTATATGTTGAAAAATAATTAGCCTGGGAGCGATTATCAAAGTAAGAGATTTTTGCTTAATATAACAATCATGCAGTATGTTGATCTAGGAAAGGTTTATTTTGGACAAAAAACTGAAGTTCATTGCACAGCAGCAATGCAAAGTGGCAAAAAGGATACTTTGTTGCTATAAGCAGAGTGAAACCTTGTTACTGGTTGAGTTAAAACTCCATTGTGGTTGATAGGTGTGAACTCACCCTTCAATTAACATAACTGTAAGCATAAGCCCCCATCAAAGACAAAACTTGACAACTTGCCCAGGAGCTGAATATTATTTTGGGTAGAGACATGGGTATGTGTGCAGTGTCAGGCAATCAGGAACCTGTAAACAGATGGATTAAGCTCTCCTGGGGCCCTGGGCCAGAGCAAGTGGGTGGGCTCACCCCTTCTGCCTATGGTCCTGCTCCCATTCTACCCTTTCTGCCTGCAGTCACACCCACAGCCCCACCCCATTCCACCCCTTCCCCCATGGCTACGCCTTGTTCCGCCTCTTCCCCCATTCTGCTTATGGTCCCACCCCTTTCTGCCCCTTCTCCGACTGCCCCACCCCTGCTCACTCCTTTCTGCCCCCACCCCTCCTACTGCAGCCTCGAGACCCAGAGAAGCTCTGTGCTCCCGCTGCTCCAGCCCTGGGGCCGTGGCACGGAGCGAGAGCTCTTTCAGCCCTGGGCCCATGGCGGGGGGGAGATTTTTCCAGGGGCCCCAAATTGGCTGGGGCCCTTAGAAACGAGCCCCGTGGGCCCATGCAGTAATCTGCCACTGCCTGTAAGGACAGTATGACACTGGAAAAGCTAGAGAATGAAAGCTTTTGGGTTTGGTGTTGGCTGAAGAGGCTTGGGTTGAAGAGGCTGTAAATTAAGAAACTGCTCCTTTTGTTCTTGGTTCAGTCTGTATTCAGAGCCACAGGACTTTGTGCATTTCTTGTAACACAGAAGATCCTATCAGAGAAAATACAGACTCCACCAGTTTCTGCTTCCAACTGAAACACCATCAGGGCCTCAAACTTTGACCAGCTGCTTGGGTGGAAAGAGTGTAAAGCAAATGGAGTGATTTTGATACATCACTTGCTAGCAGATATTTGGGGTGCTGTGTTCTGTACTACTCATTTTACCCCAAGAAAGATATTAATTTCTTGGGTAGAGTGGAAAACAGTAGCAGGTAACAGATGATAGCAGGACTAGCTATACATGAGTTCAAGGAGGAGGGAATTGAGGAACAAGGTGAACAATGAAGGTGGGATTCAAACATCTCTGTCCTCTTTCTCCCCCAGCCCCGCAACATACACAAACACAAACATGGGATGAAGGCTACTAAAACAACTGTTACACTGCATTGGATTGCATTAACCCAGACTCTGTATGGAGATCCATCCTGCAGTAGGAAGGAGCTATTATCGCTCTCAAAAATCTGGATGGCCTTTTCCGTTCCTGACATTTCTTATATTATCATTTATTTCTTATTTATCATTTATTTTATCCTCAGTGGTTTGAGGGGAGCAATGGCATAGGAAGCAGCTATATTGTGGTGCTTGCTCCTCCCCCATGCAGATAAGCCCCTACCAAACCACAGAGCCTAGTCCTGGCGTGTATCTATAAGGGTGTTTCTGGAACATTGCAGGGAAGGCATTGAGCATGCTGCAGCCCTATATCTCTGCACCCCAAATCTGCCTTATTCCCTTTCAACAGTAAAGCAGGAAGAGTATTGGGGCCTTATTGAACATGGTACATAGTTCACGTGTAGGAGGATAATTCAGTCTGATGCTGATCTGTGGTACATATATAGTTTAATTTGTGTATTATGGGTATAGTAGACATAATGGGTGAAATCCTGGCTCCACTGAAGTCGATGGCAATACTCCAATTGGCTTCAATGAGGCCAGAATTTCATGTAATACAGAATATGTGTGTTATGAGGTAAAGCGGATATTTTGGCTTGGTGGCAGAACTGAAAAATCAAAAAAAGACCTGCTCATTTTGAACTGAAACTGAATTTAGTTACTTGCTGAAATAGAAACACCCAGCTCCCCCACCCCTTCAAATCAGGCCAAATGAAACTCATTGAACATCATGTTGAAACATCATTTCAAATCAAAACTTTTGATATGTATCAAAACTTTTGATATGGTCTCCCACAGTATTCTTGCCAGCAAGTTAAAAAAGTATGGATTGGATGAATGGACTATATGGTGGATAGAAAGCTGGCTAGATCATCAGGCTCAACAGGTAGTGATCAACGGCTCGATATCTAGTTGGCAGTTGATAGCAAGCAGAGTGCCCCAGGGGTCAGTCGTGGGGCCAGTTTTGTTCAACATCTTTGTTAATGATCTGGATGATGGGATGGATTGCATCCTCAGCAAGTTTGTGGATGACACTAAACTGGGGAGAGTGGTAGATAGGCTGGAGGGTAGGGATAGGGTCCAGAGTGACATAGATAAATTGGAGGATTGGTCCAAAAGAAATCTGATGAGGTTCAGCAAGGACAAGTGCAGAATCCCATGCACTGCTACAGGCTGGGGACTGACTGGCTAAGTGGCAGTTCTGCAGAAAAGGTCCTGGAGATTACAGTGGACAAGAAGCTGGATATGAGTCAGCAGTATTCCCTTGTCTCCAAGAAGGCTAACGGTATATTGGGCTGCATTAGTAGGAGCATTGCCAGCAGATCGAGGAAGTGATTATTCCCCTCTACTGGGCACTGGTGAGGCCACATCTGGAGTGTTGTGTCCAGTTTTGGGCTCCCCACTATAGAAAGGATGTGGACAAATTGGAGAGAGTCCTGTGGAGGGCGACGAAAATGATGGGGGGGGGGGCTGGGGCAAATGACTTATGAGGAGAGGCTGAAGGAACTAGGCTTATTTAGTCGGCAGATTAGAAATGAGGGGGGATTTGATAGCAGCCTTCAACTACTTGAAGGGGGTTCCAAAGAGGAAGGAGCTAGGCTGTTCTCAGTGGTGGCAGATGACAGAACAAGGAGCAATGGTCTCAAGTTGCAGTGGGGGAGGTCTAGGTTGGATATTGGGAAAAAATATTTCACTAGGAAGGTGGTGAAGCACTGGAATGGGTTACCTAGGGAGGTGGTGGAATTTCTATCCTTAGAGGTTTTTAAGGCCTGGCTTGACAAAGCCCTGGCTGGAAAGATTTCATTGGGCTTGGTCCTGCTTTGAGCAGGGGGTTGGACTAGATGACCTCCTGAGGTCTCTTCCAACCTTAATCTTCTATGATTCCCCTTCCCATTACATTCACATCAAAAAAAGGGTGTCCCCCACATTCATTATTTATGTTTCTTTTCTCGAGTGTCCCTTAATATGCTTCAGGACAGCCATAACGGATTTTGATGTAAAGCTGTGTCTGTTATTTGATTCAAGGCAGAATTATCAAAGAACAAGTGGAACTGTGCCGTGACCTTCCAAAACGATTATTTAAATCCTCAATAGACAAAATTGTTCTGACTCATGTTGACAGATTAAGATCTAAAATCACCTAAGAGTTAAGGGCCAAATTTTGCCCTAAAATGTGTTTTCCATTATCTTCATTCAGAGCTCTAGTTATTAAACCTCCAAGGGCAGAATGTAAACACAACTGTAAGCACAAAGATGATTTTGAGGCGGCAACTTTTCTTTCTCTTCATCAGATGTTGTGACAGTATTGGGACCCTCATGGTAAACAAACACTACTGAAGAATTTCTGTATTAAAAACTGCTCTAAACTTGGAAACCATCCCATTTCTGTGTAAGATTCAGTGAAGGAAACTTTCTAGCTGTAGTTTATTATTATGTTAAGGGCCCAATTTCACTTTTAGTTATTTCCAATGCAACCTCACCAATGGCAAATTTTCCTAAAGTATTCAGCTAGCACTAATGTAACATCAATAGACCCCAGTCATCGTAGGGGCAGGATCAAACTTGGGGCCTCTGGAGTTTAGTGCATGAGTTATAAGCCAACTGGCTGTTAGCTAAGGCTGTAGAGCAGTCTCTCTGTCGCTCTCTCTTGCTCCCTCATCACCACTAGATGGGACAGAACACCACACCCAAAAGATGTGCAGGTTACACTAAGCCTAAGGTTGTTTCTTTATAAGCTAAAAAAGGTGAAAGATTTCTGCTCATATTTGAAATTGGCATTCATATTAAACTATAAGCTCTTTAAGCAGGGACCATGTTTCTGTACAATGCCTAGCACAATAGGGTCCTGCTCTTTGACAAGGGCTTCTCAGTGCTATGTTAATAAAGATAATAGTCATGTTATTATTAACAACTAAATAAATAATAAGCGCAGCTGGCCAAATCTTTCCCAAATGGAGCTGCACAGATTATTATTTCAATATATCCAGAAGAAGATGCATCAGAACTGAGGTTCAATCCTTTCAATGATTACAGTCTCTAAGGTGAATGGGAAGTGCAGACAAAAACCACAGCAATGCAAGTACATCAATTTGTTTTTAATCTGGTAGCCTGAATGGAATATGTGTCACTGGGATGTGTCAGCTGAAAGTTACAGTTTTTTTTTTTGAAAAATCTACCATCTCACTACAGACTGTGATCCCCTTTCTCATGCTGATGAGTAGTTGAAGTCAATGGAATTTATCATGTAAGTGCTCACTGACATGAGTACTGGCTCCATAATCTGCACCTAAACCCATTTGTTTTGATCAATCCTATTAAAAAATATCTCCATTAGCTACACAACTATTGATGGGCAAAATATTACCAGTAGAGAGAAAATCAGGTTTCCTGACAGTTCTAGAAGAACTTTTTAGTGGCATATATTAATTACTATTTACTCCTTACTTTGCTACATTTTATTTTATGTGGTTAGCAAAGCTTCTTCTAAAATAGTACAGAGAGCCATTATATCAAGATAATATATCTTGATATAATGTATCTTATATATGTATGTATCTTATTTATGTATCTTATATATTTATATAATATATCTTATATAATATAAGCTTCTTCTAAAATAGTACAGAGAGCCATTATATCAAGATATCTACAGGATCTAACATGTCAACACAAAAGGCATGGGCCGAGGGACGTACCGGCTGCCGCTTCCTGCAGCCCCCATTGGCCGGGCACAGTGAACCGCGGCCAGTGGGAGCCGTGATTGGCCAAACCTGCAGACATGTCAGGTAAACAAACTGGCCGGGCCAACCAGCGGCTTTCCCTGAACAAGTGGCGTCCCAAGTTTGGGAAACACTGGTGTAGGATATAGAATGACTCAGCTTGTAATTACCATAGAATATGAATGACAATAAGACACTGGTATCTTGCCCTTTCTCCTTTCCCCTCCCCCTGCCCATACTTTATGTAGCATCTTATTCTATGAGATGCCCCATTGAAAGCAATGGAATTACTCAGGGGGAAGGAACTGCTCTGTGCAACGAATGGAAACAATCTGGCCCTCAGAACCAAGACAATGAAAAATTAATGTAATTTCACTGATGGAGCCTGCTTCTGGTACATACACATTCCTGCTTAACAAACAGCTCTTGGGTTTGTTCTCAGATAATAATGTACCTGTGCAATAAGTGTTTGTGTTGGATGTATTCTATACAGCAAAACATATGAGCATTATCTGATTTTATAAAATACACATGATTCACACCTGCATTTGTAAATTCTGGATTGAATATTTAGTACAGAGGGTGAAGGATTCCATAGTCTCAGTGAAAATTTCCTTTCCTCACCATCAGATTCAGTCTATTCAACAGGTGAGATTCAGCTCTCTGGCGGGCACCTGGCCTGGCCTCTTTGCACCACTCCTGATGTACAAAGAGACCACCAAGCTGTATTATTGATCCAGCTAAGGATCAACCCAGTGTGAGACCATCACTGGTGGTGTACAGCTGTTGCAGCCAGTTCTACATAATGTAAGAATGGCCATGTTGGGTCAGACCAATGGTCCATCTAATCCAGTATCCTGTCTTCTGACATCATGCCAGATGCTTCAGAAGGAATGAACAGAACAGGGTAGTTATCGAGTGACCTGTTCCCTGTCATCAAATCCTAGCATCTGGCAGTCAGAGGCTTAGCTATCTTGGCTAATAGCCATTGATGGACCTATCCTCCATGAACTTAACTAATTCTTGTTTGAATTCCATTATACTTTTGGCCTTCATAACATCCCCTGGCAATGAGTTCCACAGGTTGACTGTGCATTGTGTGAAGAAGTACTTCCTTTTGTTTGTTTTAAACCTGATGCCTATCAATTTCATTGGGTGACCCCTGCTTCTTGTGTTATGTGAAGGAGTAAATAACACTTCCTTATTCACTTTCTGCACACCAATCATTATTTTGTAGACCTCTATCATATTGCCCCTATGTCATCCTTTCATAGCCCTGAGCACCAGAAAAAGGCTGGTAAAAAGTGGAAAAGAGCCATAGCAGAAGTGGCACTACACCCTGCTGGTCCCTCATTGCTAGAACATGGATTGGAGCTGCTCCATCCAAATTAGAGCAGTCCTGAATTCCATAGAGTTACATCAGTGAAAGATTAGTGAGAGAAGACCCATACCACAGTTGCCGCCCTAAGGAGATTACAAGGTAACACCCAACTGTGCTGAGTGATCCCTGTGCTCACACAATCCTGCAATGGAACTTGAAGTCTAACTTAGAACTGGGTTTTGAGGAGTGATATGAAATACCAGGGTGGTTTCTAAACCACTAAGGGTATGTCTACACTATGAAATTAGGTCAAATTTATAGAAGTCGGTTTTGTAGAAAGCGTTGTTATACAGTCAAGCGTGTGTGTCCCCACACAAATGCTCTAAGTGCATGTAGTCGGCAGACTGTGTCCACAGTACCGAGGCAACCGTCGACTTCCAGAGCTTTGCACTGTGGGTAGCTATCCCACAGTTCCTGCAGTCTCCACCGCCCATTTGAATTCTGGGTAGAAATCCCAGTGCCTGATGGGGCTAAAACATTGTCACGGGTGGTTCTGGATACATATCGTCATGCCCCCGTTCCCTCCCTCCCTCCATAAAAGCAAGGGCAGACAATCGTTTTGCGCCTTTTTTCTTGAGTTACGTGTGCAGACGCCATACCACGGCAAGCATGGAGCCCGCTCAGCTAACCATCACCGTATGTCTCCTGGGTGCTGGCGGACATGGTACTGCATTGCTACACAGCAGCAGTTTATTGTCTTTTGGCAGCAGACAGTGCAGTATGACTGGTAGCTGTTGTCGACGTAGTCCCGGGTGCTCTTTTAACTGGGCACCTGGGCAAACATGGGAGTGACTCAGCCAGGTCATTTCCCTTGTTTCGTCTCATGGCAATTGAGTCCTATTGGCAGTGCACTGTTTTTTAATCTGCAGCTAGCAGAAGATGATGGCCAGTAGTCATACTGCACCGTCTTCTGCCAAGCACCCAGGAGGTGACGATGGCTAGTGGTCGTACTGCACAGTCTGCTGCCAGCATGATGTATAAAGATAGATGAAGTGGCTCAAAACAAGAAATAGACCAGATTTATTTTGTATTCATTTTCTCCTCCCTCCCTCCCTCTGTGAAATCAATGGCCTGCTAAACCCAGTTTTGAATTCTATCCTTGAGGTTTTGAGTTCTATCCTTGAGGCGGCCATTCAGTTTCTCACAAAGCCACCCCCTTTGTTGATTTTAATTCCCTGTAAGCCAACCCTGTAAGCCATGTTGTCAGTTGCCCCTCCCTCCATCAGGGCAACAGCAGACAATTGTTCCATGCCTTTCTTCTGTGCAGATGCCATACCACAGCGAGCATGGAGCCTGCTCAGATCACTTTGGCAATTAGGAGCACATTAAACACCACACGCATTTTCCAGCAGTATATGCAGCACCAGAACCTGGCAAAGCGAAACTGGGCGAGTAGGCGATGTCAGCGCGGTGATGAGAGTGTTGAGGACATGGACACAGACTTCTCTCAAAGCATGGGCCCTGCCAATGTGGGCATCATGGTGCTAATGGGGCAGGTTCATGCGGTGGAACGCTGATTCTGGGCTTGGGAAACAAGCACAGACTGGTGGGACCGCATAGTGTTGCAGGTCTGGGATGATTCCCAGTGACTGCGAAACTTTTGCATGCGTAAGGGCACTTTCATGGAACTTTGTGACTTGCTTTCCCCTGCCCTGAGGCACAAGAATACCAAGATGAGAGCAGCCCTCACAGTTGAGAAGCGAGTGGCAATAGCCCTGTGGAAGCTTGCAATGCCAGACAGCTACCGGTCAGTCGGGAATCAATTTGGAGTGGGCAAATCTACTGTGGGGGCTGCTGTGATGCAAGTAGCCAATGCAATCAAAGATCTGCTGATATCAAGAGTAGTGACCCTGGGAAATGTGCAGGTCATAGTGGGTGGCTTTGCTGCAATGGGATTCCCTAACTGTGGTGGGGCCATAGACGGAACCTATATCCCTATCTTGGCATCAGAGCACCAAGCCAGTGAGTACATAAACCGCAAGGGATACTTTTCAATAGTGCTGCAAGCACTGGTGATCACAAGGGACATTTCACCAACATCAGTGTGGGATGGCTGGGAAAGGTACATGATGCTCGCATCTTCAGAAACTCTGGTCTGTTTCAAAAGCTGCAGGAAGGGACTTTCTTCCCAGACCAGAAAATAACCATTGGGGATGTTGAAATGCCTATAGTTATCCTTGGGGACGCAGCCTACCCCTTAATGCCATGGCTCATGAAGCCATACATAGGCAACCTGGAGAGCAGTCAGGAGGTGTTCAACTACAGGCTGAGCAAGTGCAGAATGATGGTAAAATGTGCATTTAGACGTTTAAAAAGCGCGCTGGCACAGTTTACTGACTTGGTTAGACCTCAGCGAAACCAATATTCCCACTGTTATTACTGCTTGCTGTGCACTCCACAATATCTGTGAGAGTAAGGGGGAGACGTTTATGGCAGGGTGGGAGGTTGAGGCAAATCGCAGGGCAGTTAGAAGAGCACAGGAGGGTGCGGTGCGCATCAGAGAAGTTTGAAAACCAGTTTCATGACTGGCCAGGCTACGGTGTGAAAGTTCTGTTTGTTTCTCCTTGATGAAACCCCCCGCCCCTTGGTTCACTCTACTTCCCTGTAAGCTAACCACCCTCCCCACCTCCCTTCGATCACCGCTTGCAGAGGCTATAAAGTCATTGTTGCTTCACATTCTTGTATTCTTTATTAATTCATCACACAAATAGGGGGATAATTACCAAGGTAGCCCAGGAGGGGTGGTGGAGGAGGGAAGGACAAGGCCACACAGCACTTTAAAAGTTTAAAACTTATTGAATGCCAGCCTTCTGTTACTTGGGCAATCCTCTGAGGTGGAGTGGCTGGGTGGCCAGAGGCCCCCCCACCATGTTCTTGGGCATCTGGGTGAGGAGGCTATGGAACTTGGGGAGGAGGGCAGTTGGTTACACAGGGACTGTAGCGGCAGTCTGTGCTCCTGCTGCCTTTCCTGCAGCTCAACCATACGCTGGAGCATATTAGTTTGATCCTCCAGCAGCCTCAGCATTGAATCCTGCCTCCTCTCATCACGCTGCCGCCACCTTTCAGCTTCAGCCCTCTCTTCAGCCTGCCACTTACTCTCTTCAGCCCGCCACCTCTCCTCCCGGTCATTTTGTGGTTTCCTGCACTCTGACATTGTCTGCCTCCATGCATTCATCTGTGCTTTGTCAGTGTGGGAGGACAGCATGAGCTCAGAGAACATTTCATCGCGAGTGTGTTTTTTTCGCCTTCTAATCTTCGCTAGCCTCTGAGAAGGAGAAGATCCTGTGATCCTTGAAACACATGCAGCTGGTGGAGAAAAAAAAGGGACAGTGGTATTTGAAAAGACACATTTTATAGAACAATGGGTACACTCTTTCATGGTAAACCTTGCTGTTAACATTACATACATAGCACATGTGCTTTCGTTACAAGGTCGCATTTTGCCTCCCCCCACTGCGTGGCTAACAGTGGGGAACATTTCTGTTCAGCCATAGGCAAACAGCCCAGCAGGAACGGGCACTTCTGAATGTCCCCTTAAGAAAAGCACCCTATTTCAATCAGGTGACCATGAATGATATCACTCTCCTGAGGATAATACAGAGAGATAAAGAACAGATGTTGTTTGAATGCCAGCAAACATACACTGCAATGCTTTGTTCTACAATGATTCCCAAGTACGTGCTACTGGCCTGGAGTGGTAAAGTGTCCTACCATGGTGGATGGAATAAGGCTGCCCTCCCCAGAAACCTTTTGCAAAGGCTTTGGGAGTATATCCTGGAGAGCCACGAATGCCAGGGCAAATTAATCATTAAATATTCTGGCTTTTAAACCTTGTATAGTATTTTAAAAGGTACACTCACCAGAGGTCCCTTCTCCGCCTGGTGGGTCCAGGAGGCAGCCTTGGGTGGGTTCGGGGGGTACTGGCTCCAGGTCCAGGGTGAGAAACAGTGCCTGGCTGTCAGGAAAACTGGTTTCTCCGCTTGTTTGCTGTGAGCTATCTACAACCTCCTCCTCATCGTCTTCCTCGTCCCAAAACCTGCTTCCGTGTTGCTTCCATATCCATTGAAGGAGTCAAACAACACAGCTGGGGTAGTGGTGGTTGAACCCCCTAAAATGGCATGCAACTCATCATAGAAGCAGCATGTTTGGGGCTCTGACCTGGAGCGGCCGTTCGCCTCTCTGGTTTTCTGGTAGGCTTGCCTCAGCTCCTTAAGTTTCATGCGGCTGCTTCAGGTCCCTGTTATGGCCTCTGTCCTTCATGTCCTGGGAGATTTTCACAAATGTTTTGGCATTTTGAAAACTGGAACGTAGTTCTGATAGCACGGATTCCTCTCCCCATACAGCGATCAGATCCCGTACCTCCCGTTGGGTCCATGCTGGAGCTCTTTTGAGATTCTGGGACTCCATCATGGTCACCTCTGCTGATGAGCTCTGCATGGTCACCTCTGCTGATGAGCTCTGCATGGTCACCTGCAGCTTGCCACACTGGCCAAACAGGAAATTGAAATTCAAAAGTTCGTGGGCCTTTTCCTGTCTACCTGGTCAGTGCATCTGAGTTGAGAGTGCTGTCCAGAGCGGTCACAATGGAGCACTCTGGGATAGCTCCCGGAGGCCAATACCATCTAATTGCATCCACAGTACCCCAAATTTGACCCAGCAAAACCGATTTCAGCGCTAATCCCCTTCTCGGGGGTGGAGTAAGGAAATCGATTATAAGAGCCCTTTAAGTCGAAAAAAAGGGCTTCGTCATATGGACAGGTGCAGGGTTACATCGATTTAACACTGCTAAATTCGACCTCAACGCCTAGTGTAGACCAAGGCTAAGAATAGTCAGAGGCACCAAAATTAACCTGCCTTTGACAGGGGCATGTGCAGGAATTTCAATTTGACCACTTTTAGAGGGGCATGTTCTGTGCTTCCACGATGGCCACAGGGCCAGAGGAGCTCTCTGTCCCTGCCAATTATTGGGGGGGGGCCTGTCCACCCCCTCTTATGCACACCCCTGGTCTTTCAGTTGGAATGCCTCCTGAATCTGAGGTCAGAGGCAAAGAGCACAGCTAATTCCTTTTCCTGACTTTGTGCAGTTTTATTATGAACTGAGTATCCTGGCAAAGTTGTGCCAGTTCAAAGCCTGATGATTTACCCAGCACCATCTCAGTAATGCTTGCAAGAGGTTAGGCATTAAATGCACACCCCATGATAGATTTATTACAGAGGAAATGTACATTCAATAGTATGAGCTGAAAGTTTGGGGGAACAGTTTTGCAGAGGCAAAAGGACAGTGATCTGTCCAGGGTAACTTTTTAAAAACATAAACTTTTAGTTTTTGATAGGCTGCCCCAGACCAAGAATGTCATCTAATTTATGTTATTTGGATAAAATAAACCCTAAAAAACTTCTATAAGAGGTCCTGATTCACCACTTTATTACTCCAGAGTTACACCAGTGTAATTAAACTGAAATCAACAGAGTTATACCTGAAGTAGCACAATGGTAAATATTATAAATATTCTAGCTCACCAGCCAAAATGATAAAAAAACCCACTAAAAGAAGCCCCATCAACCCACAGCAAGATATCCTCCTCCCCCAGTCCATTCCATACCCAATGAGCTTCAGTGTCCTCACTCCCTTTTCAGGGGCAAAGAGTCCTGTGGCACCTTATCAACTAACAGACGTATAGGAGCATAAGCTTTCGTGGGCGAATACCCACTTCGTCAGATGCATGTAGTGGAAATTTCCAGAGGCAGGTATAAATATGCAAGCAAGAATCAGGCTAGGGATAACGAGTTTAGTTCAATCAGGGAGGATGAGGCCCTCTTCTAGCAGTTGAGGTGTGAACACCAAGGGAGGAGAAACTGCTTTTGTAGTTGGCTAGCCATTCACAGTCTTTGTTTAATCCTGAGCTGATGGTGTCAAATTTGCAAATGAACTGAAGCTCAGCAGTTTCTCTTTGAAGTCTGGTCCTGAAGTTTTTTTGCTGCAGGATGGCTACCTTTAAATCTGCTATTGTGTGTCCAGGGAGATTGAAGTGTTCTCCTACAGGTTTTTGTATATTGCCATTCCTAATATCTGATTTGTGTCCATTTATCTTTTTACATAGGGACTGTCCAGTTTGGCCAATGTACATAGCAGAGGGGCATTGCTGGCACATGATGGCATAGATTACATAGGTGGACATGCAGGTGAATGAACTGATGGTGTGGCTGATCTGGTTAGGTCCTGTGATGGTGTCACTGGTGTAGATATGTGGGCAGAGTTGGCATCGAGGTTTGTTGCATGGATTGGTTCCTGAGTTAGAGTTACTATGGCATGGTGTGTAGTTGTTGGTGAGAATATGCTTCACATTGGCAGGTTGTCTGTGGGTGTGGACTGGCCTGCTTCACAAGGCCTGTGAAAGTGAGGGATCGTTGTCCAGGATGGGTTGTAGATCACTGATGATGCATTGAAGAGGTTTTAGCTAAGGACTGTATGTGATGGCCAATGGAGTTCCGTTGGTTTCTTTCTTGGACTTGTTTTGCATTAGGAGGCTTCTGTCTGGCTCTGTTGATCTGTTTCCTTTTTTCCTCATGTGGGTATCGTAGTTTTGAGAATGCTTGGTGAATATCTTGAAGGTGTTGGTCTCTGTCTGAGGGGTTGGAGAAAATGCGGTTGTACTGCAGCACTTGGCTGTAGACAATGGATCGTGTGGTGTGTCTGGGATGGAAGCTGGAGGCATAAGGTAGGCATAGCGGTCGGTGGGTTTTCGGTATAGGGTGGTGTTAATGTGACCATCAGACAACCCGCCAACCTGAAGCATATTCTCATGTTTGCATTTCCAAACAGAGATTGATTAATTAATTGAATCACATATATTAATTCAGCTATAAAATGGAATGCTTCAGGTAAACACAGAAAGAAGAATTAATTTACACTGATGGAAATCCAGAATAATGCCACCAAAATTGATGGGGTTACTCCAATTTAACACCACTAAAACTAACTGCAGAATTTCTTGGCTTGAAGACACTCCCCAGGTGGGATAACAGAGCACCAATTTTAAGCAAGTGTCATGTCACAACACTATTCCTTAGAAGTGTGTTGACCGTACAATGATTTCCTAGGAGAAATGTACAGTGATTCTTCTAGGAGAAGAATTAACTTTGGAAAAAAATAATGATCTTTATAATAAAAAGAGGCCTGTATAAATCTGAGGGGGTTCAGATTAGAAAGATGAAGCAACCAGAAAATGTTAGGCCAGAATATTAATATTTGTTATCTACTTAAGCTTCTGTTGTCAGGCCCTTGTTCATTTCCTTTTAATGGTTACATATATCTTTATTGGCAAACAGTATCCACTCTACTAATAGGATTGTTGTGAAGCTTAATTAATGTTTGCTTTAAGTCTTTATATGTGCTCAGCATTGATAAGTACCTGTAATTACTATGTACTCAGCATCTCTCAAAATTAGCACCATTGTGAATTATGCCAGATTGAGGTCTCAGTTAAAACTTTAGAATTTGGCCATGGAATTATATTTTTAATTTTGAAGTGTTCTGATTAGAAGCCATTATAAATAAGGTTGTCGTAATCATGCTTCAGAGAAACATAAGCCTATGAAAACTATTATAGACTCTCAACTGTATTTCAGCCACTATGTTACTTTCAGTTTTGTAACTGTATCGAATTAAACACTGCAGAGACTTGGTCTGGCTCTGTACAATTTAAATTAACTGCACACCTTCTATTCAAGTCATTACAGAAATAGAAAAGGTTTAAGAATCCAGGTGAATTCCCTACCTCCACCCTTTCCAAAATGTGACATTTATATACGTATGTGGCATGCTATTATTTTGCCAATTAAACATGCTTCAACTGCTTATTTTCATAAAGCTCAGGTAGATTTATTCATATGAATAAGTACTTCACAGTAGCATCAGACATTTCTATTGGTAAGACTGAACATCAAAAGCAAAGCTTGCTGCTATTCACCACTAGGTTCACTGCCATGACAACAGATGGAATTCATGCTTGGCTGGGGAGGGTGGAGTGCGAGAGACTTCCAGCCCACTGTCACTTTTTGTAAGAATCCCTAAAGAGAAAATTATTCAAACTAGTAGAAACCAAATGCAAAATGGAAAGGGCTGTGAACCTGTGCTATTTGCATTTACACAAAATAGCTTATTTGTGAAACAATGTGTGTGGTACAACTAGATATGGAAGTCATTTAAATTCTTGGGAGGTGAGTGGGGGAAGGAAATGGGCCTGATCTTGCTTCCACTGAAGTCAATGGGAACAGAGTCAAAACTGTCATGGGGTCACAGGCAGATTAAATACAACCACAATTTCTGTGTCATTAAAAAAAAAAGAGTCACGTTTCTGATGAAAATGCTTTAAGACACTTGGACTCAAGGATAAGTATTTGCACTGATCATTGTACAGTATTTTTTATTCTTTAGAGTTTCAATATTTTGGACATTTCCATACTGTTTTGAAAGAAAACTTCAGATAAAAGTCTATTCTGTGGAAGCAGCTACCCATGTGTTAATATCTTTCTTAGAAATAGTTACTGAAGTTGATAGGATTCACTGGTGTAAATGAGAAAACAGTTTGGCCTGATTTTGGCTGGTCAAGCACCCAGGAAAGTAAGGCCATGAGTCAGATCTTATTCACCTATTAGGAACCAAAGTTAGTTTGAGTAACTGGATAGCTTACCTTATATGGGCCTAGAAAAAACATGGGATGGGGGGTGTCTGATACACAAAAAATTGCCCCCAAAGCTCCCTCTCTCCTAATAGTCTTCACTAGACTACATGATCTCAGCAGAATTTATCATTAGTACAGCTACAGGCAGGAGAAGAAGAAGCATGAGAAGGTAGGGAAGTAAAAGTAAAGTGATGAAGAAAACCAGGCTGACTTTATGGGGCTGGATCCTGTGCTTTTTCAGTCAAAGGAATTTTTGCTGTCTATTTTGGTGGATGCATGATCAGGCCACATGTAGAGAACAGAATGCAGCTCTATAAAGGTACTCTCCAGTGGTGTGGATTGGTATCAAATGGAAGTATTATGCACCAAAAATAGATTCAGTATTGGCTTAACATACCCCCACACCCTAACAGAAATAGACATAGCTCTGCAAGAGACTGACCCTCAGAGAAATCTCTAATATTGATCAAAAGCATTAACTGTTTTTTGCAGCATGGTAGTTGGAATTAACTGTGTGGGTCCTCATTAGATTAATTTTGTTAATGTTTATCTGTACCACGGTGACATCGGACAGTACAATGGTGGGGATTGGAGAATGCGAGAAAATTCCGTGGTGTGAATTACAAGGCCATTTCAACTGAAATTGCAATTACCACCCTGTACATCATGAAGCATGATTTTACCATAAGAGCTAGGCCAAAGGAATATTCTACATCCTATTTAACTTTGAGGCCATTCAGATCTGAATCTTCTGGATTCAATGCTACTTAATACAGAATAAAAGTCTGCCCATTTTCTATTGCCTGGTTTCACATATTGTGAAAAGAAGGAAGCCATCTTTTACCACAAAGCTATTCCTTTGTGTAATTTTCCATTTATTGTCCTGTTTATTCCCACTAGAAATGGATTTGAATGACACCCTTAACATCTATATTGAGCCCTCTCAACATTTGGGACTGATCAGGTCTAGGGTTTTGATTTAACCCATTACATAATGGGACGACAGATGAGAAATATATATCCACACAAACCGGGCAATTGGAAGCCTAATTAATGCATGCAGAAGTTGTACATTCAAATGTCGTGGACACAAAACGAGAGGAGTCTTTTTGAAAATTTGGCCCATCTATAAGTTATATGTCTGCTTTTGCTCGCATTCCTGGTTTGTATGTTAAATGCATGTATTTAGCCATTACGCTGCATGACACTTTACATTAAAGCCTACCATATAGTTCCTTGTAGCAATTCCAATATTACTTAAGAATCAATGAATAAGTGCCCAGAATTAATCACTACGGCAGAACTGACTAAGTGAAGTAAATTTAAGTACAACACAGAATGTAATGTGCTTATCAAATAAAATGTTCACTCCCAAGTTTAATATTCTCATACAATAGACAAATGCATAGTGTCAGTATACACAATGAGGTCCCTAATTTAGAAGGGGTCACCGAACTTCACAGGGCACTTTCCTCCATTCTAGAGTGGCTATGCTCTTTGGGAAATCTCACCTTTTGACTAAAGGGAGTGGGAGGTGGTAGCAAGGCCTATAGAGATGCCTTTGAGATAAAAAAAGCAAGAGTAATTATTCAAATCACACAGCGAAATAAAAGCAGAGAGTAAGATGTATTGAACCTAAAAAGTAGCAGCCAGGGTGAGGAACGGCCAAAGGGAAATGAGAAGCAGAAACTGAATGGAGAGGCTAAGGCCTGAATGAGAAGCAGGAAAGACTGGTAAGAGAAGATGAAAAGGAAGGGAGGAGGGGAAAGCCTAGGGCTTGAATGAGGGAGAAGAAAGCCATGAGAGGCACAGTCTAGTAAATGAAGCAGAGATGGAAAGTTGATCCCTGTCAGACTATAATGGTTGTCTGGGGTATTTTATGATGAATTCTGTGATGCTAAAACACAGCTAAATAATTCTCTTTCCTAGGGCTCTAATTTAATACAAGTAACGATTTCTGCATCTGCTATAAGGAGTTGGCCATACTGTTGAATGGCAGGTAAAGTTTCAGAAGGCCATGACATACCACATCCAGTTCTAGTACAATTCATTCGAGCAACAAACCATAGGAGTGCCTCACCTCACATTTTGCACTCCCTAGTGTTCTATGTGCCATGTTATGGGCAATAACACAAAAAGAGTCCAGTCTTGTAAAACTAAACTGGCTTCTTATTGAGAGAGCTATTTACGGAGATGCTGCAACCGCAGCCAGCATTCAAGCCATGTGCACACAGACTAACTTCCTGGTGCTTCCTTTAAATGTTACTCATCCCTTCTTCAACTTGTACTTCTCTGTAAAAGGGCATGCCTGCCCTGTAGCACTCCCTGCTGGCCAAGCATGGCTCTGTAGTGCCTTGCCTCAGTTTACTTTCCTGCAGGATGTCAGGGGCCAGGTCATAGGTGGTCATGCCTGGTGGCCAGAATCCAAATGCCACAGGCCAAGGTCAAAGCAGAGTCAGAACCAGGAACTAGTGCCAAGGGTCAGAACTGGATTACCTGGAGTCACAGAAGGCAGGAACAAGGTTAGTACAGGACTGGAATAAGCGTGGGTGCAGGGCATGGCATAGGCTGGAGTGAGGTTGGGTGCAGGACAGGATCTAGGCTGGAGTAGCAGGGGAGCAAAGCAGGAGCAGGGGTTGGAGTGAGGCAAGCACAAGGAGACAGAGAATCCACAGAACTGTGCACAGAACAGCCACTGAGCTATTGCTGCTGCTGGGTTTAAGAACTGGCCTACTAGCTTCCTCAGCCAATCAGGCTGGGCAGTCCATTAGGCAGCCTCATTGACTCATTAGTCTGTCAGGAGACTGCACAGGCACAGCTGCAGGGCCTTACTCCTGACACGGGGCCCTTCAAGAAATCCACACAGTCATAGAGTTGAAGGCCAGAAGGGACCACTAGATCATCTAGTCTGACCTCCAGCATATCACAGGCCACCAACCACACCCAGTACCCACACCCTAAACCCAACACCCCAAATGAGACCAAAGTAAATGAGATTCACAGAAGACTAGACTATTTGCCACAGGCAGAGAATAGGAAGGAATAGGAGGTATACCAGTGCTCAAAGCCCCTATAATGGCAGAGAAATGATTAGATGAGAATTGTGGCAAATGACCCACATCCACACACTGCAGAGGAAGGCAAAAAATACCTAAGGTCACTGCTAATCTGATCTGGGCAAAAATTCCTTCCTAGCCCCACAGATAGCAACCAGTTAGACCCTGAGCATGTGAGCAAGAACCAGCCAGCCAAGCACCTGAGAGAGGTAAAGATAAAGACAAAATTCTCTGCTGGAGCTCTATTTTTTTAAGTCAAAATAAACTTGAAATAAAGGCTCTCTGACCTGTAGTTAATCCCCTTGGATTCAGGGGGTTGCCCCGCCCTCCTTCCTTAGGGCCTGTGCAGCAGTGCACGTAGGGCGGTATGGTCAGGTATGCCATACCAGCAAGATATTTATAGCTGGTACGGTGTACCAGAAAGACACAGGAGAAGCAGAATGTGGGGCCGCTGGGTGGCCCCATGCCGGCAGCTGTTACGGCACAGCTGTACTACCCCCATCATTTCACTTAAAGTTGCATTTTTCGGGAACATAACTGCAACGTTAAGTGCAGAGTTACTGTAATTCTTTCCCTTTCCATCATGGCCTGAGAGAGCTCCACACACAGCAGTCCTTACCCTGCAACTGTCTATCCCGCACTGAGGGAAGAGAAAGACTATATACAGCCTTATTCCCGGAGCTTGTGCTATATGATTGGTAGAATGGTAGGGCTCTTTCTAGGGCTCCTGGTTCCAGGCCTTTAGAGCAACAGTGCTTGGATTTTCTCCAAGCCTTGAGTGTTCCTCTGGGATTATCTTCCTCTCTTGCAACACCTAGCTCTGCCTCCCCTAGAACTTCATCTGCTCACAAACTCCCAGAGCCTAAAGGGACACACCATGGAACAGGTGCTGCCTGACCACTAGTCCTTACTACCCTGAAGGGGACAGTCTCTCTCCGTCCAAGTTTCGTGCAGGTTACTACATCCTGATCTAGAGCCAGCTGCATGCTCTGCTGGTCTTTCATCATAAATTACAGCAGACTTCAAACTGCTGCGATACATGCCAGATGTTAACTGTCCCTAAAAGCCAAAATGGCAGCATAGGGAACCCATTCTTTCTAGATCCTGGCCATGCCCTGTATGCTGCTACCAGGGAGGAGAGGTGGTGCAGGAACATGGAATTTATATCATTGCAGAAACTTCCTACACTGAGATGAGATGAGGCCAGATTATGCAATCAGATTCCAATGGAAGAATTGCACAAATAGACAAACAGCATGTAAGAATCTGGTCCAGAGACTGCATATGTACAGTAATGTAGTTAGGGGAAAGGAAGCATGGATAAGATGGGAATTACTCAGAACGTATTTCACCTCAGCTCCAAAAAAACAATGGCATGGAATCTAAAAAAGCAAGACTTATAGATGGATATTAAATCAATTTATTATTATTTTTAATTGGTCACTGGCAGGGCCATGAATTTATAAAATAAGGTCCAGTTCCCCATTAAGCAATGGTCAAATTGTTTGCCAAATTGCTCTATCACCAGTTCCTCATTTAGGCAATGCATTTAAGTATGTACTTAAAAGATGGGAGTGTGTTTCAATGGAGTCCAGACAAGTCAAGGGTGGCAAGATGAAGGATTGTATGGCCGTGGGTAACTGATTTACTTAACTCTTCATTTCCAGACACTTTATTGGTTGGGTTTTATTACCTCATGTTGTTTAAAAAAAATTACAAACAGGAAAATTACTAAAAAAGAAAAGGAGTACTTGTGGCACCTTAGAGACTAACAAATTTATTTGAGCATAAGCTTTCGTGAGCTACAGCTCACTTCATCGATGAAGGATTTCTTTTTGCGAATACAGACTAACAAAGCTGCTGCTCTGAAACAAGGAAAATTACTATAATTTACTTTTATTTTTATTTTTTTAAACTACCTGTTATATGAAACTAGGCACTAGGAAGGTTAGAGAAGCATGAAAATTACATGGAGTAATCTAAGTTTTGGAAATAATAAGATAAAATGAAGTCTGTGGTTAAATGTGGACTGTATGATATCTGTGTAGCTCTTCTGCCAGGTGGCGTTGCAGCAACCAGGGGCCAGGTTCAACATCAAGGGGTTCCTTATGACAATACAACACAGCACTGGCTCAAGCCAGCACCCAGGAACCTAGGAAAATTACACACCACCTCTGGGCACCTCAAAGAGGCAATACGTCTCCTCTCGCAAGCACTGGGTCTGTGTATGGAAAAGAAAATTTCTAATAAACTGGGAAAACACCACAAGCATGATTCAAAAACATATGACCCTGAGCAAAATACCCACCCCAGAGTACATTGGGCAGGGTCCTTTTGCTCAGTCTCTCACCTTGTGGTGTGAAAGTCTGACAAACAACTGTCCCTTTAACACACCACTCACATCTCCCTCCACAATGCTCACAGTTGTCCTTTGTCAGTGCCAGCCCAGAGTTGCATTCACATGAGTTTACCTCCCACCCTGGGGCGAAGAAGATGTTGAGCAGTGCCTCAGCTGCTGCCAGTGCACCATTTACTCTGCATCGCTGCCCATCTGCCATCATTCACTCCACTGGGGCTGTTCTCTCTTGAGGATGTTTTGAGGCCCTGCCACTTAACACAGCTCTAAGTGATTTCAGCTGTTAGTGGGGGCACAGGCACGGACTCTGTGGATGCTCTGGGGCTGGAGCACCCATGGGGAAAAAAAGGTGGGTGCTGAGCTCCTCCCCTCCTCCCAGCACCTCCTGCCCACCAACAGGCCCCAAGGATCAGCACCTCCCCCTCCCTCCCCATGCCTCCCGCCCACCACGAACAGCTGTTTCGTAGCATGCAGGATGCTGGGAGAGAGGGGGGAGGAGCGAGGACACAGCAGGCTCTGGGGAGGGGGTGGAACTGGGCAGGAAGAGGTGGGGTGAGGGTAGAGCTGGGGCATGAAGAGTTGGAGTGGGGCCTCGGGGAAAGAGGTGGAATGGGGGCAGAGGCTGGGGCGGAGCCAGGGGTTGAGCACCCTCCAGCACAATTAAAAGTCAGCACCTGTGAATAGGGGAGCCTCACAGCTAATGCAGGCTAGGCAGTTTCTTTCCTCAGAGACACTGTCTCATCGCAGGCCTAATGCTTAGACCTGGTTATCAGTGATTTCTGCTCTAGCGAGCCACAATAAAAGATTCTCAATTGAGTCCTTCTCAGCTCTTTCATTACACAGAGGAGAGGGTCAAATGGTGTCTAGGACCCTTTGGCAAAGCCCACACCACCAGGCAGAAATATCTCCTCCCTCCACCTCTCCACTCCCATCTCCACTGGGCTTTGGCAACCCTACCCACTGCTTAGCGAGTGCAGTTCATTTGAGGGTGAATCGCTCAATCCAGGCATGCCTCTGCCTTAGGGAACAGCCTGTTTTGTCTCTGTGTTTTTGAGTTTGTGTGTGTTATCATTCTGAGTTCTAAGAGATACAGCTGTGTTATTCCAACATTCCAGCAGGAGTATTTATGTTTTTACCTAATTTTTCTGTGTGTAAGCTGTGAACATAACAGGAACCTTACTCCCCAGGTCAGTCAAATAGGACAAAGGTACAGTTTTACTCTCAGAGACTTCCCATATTTCTAGCCCTCTGCAGTGGGCTAACACACATCTGCATTTGAACTACACAGTTGCAAAAACCTGAGCACCTACTAACATGTGTGCACCCTTTTAAGAGTCTTCTGTAGTAACATGGAGACAGAGGTTTGCAAAATGCAGGTAAGCTTGTGTATGCCCGTGTCAAGACCAGAGAGAGGCCTAGCTGAAAAGTATATGCAAAGATCAGGAAAGTATGAAAGTATTGACATAAAACAGCATGGAAGTTTGAGACACTAAAGGGGAAAAAATCATGAATTAAAGAGTCAGGGCGGGGGAAAAATTAGACAAAAGAAGAAAAAGACAGAAGTAGTTGAAGAAAAAGGAGGAAAGTACCTCATGAGTAAAGAGATGTTTTACTCCTTTTTATAAGATATGCAAGTGCACTGATCTAGGATTAAAAAAATATATTAAGGGCCTTGTTGAAGCATTGTGCCCTTGGTAATATTCCTTTGGACATAGAAATTTTGCAGTTTGTCTCTCGTGCAACTTCCATGAAATCCATATTCAGCAACTCTAGTTTCTAGCAAACAATGAAACATTCAGCTTATATGTGACGAGTGAGGGCATGCAAGTGAAAAGAGAGAGCACAGAATGGGAAAGAGTGTCAATACTGGCACAAAAGAGACAAAGAATGCCAATTCAGAAGGCAGGTGTGAAAGTGAAATCTGCTTCCATGCCTGCTACAGTATACGTTACACAACTGGCACTTACTTGGCAAATCACCCATTCAGGCACTGACCTTGGCAGCATTACAGGGAAACCTCTGTGAGTGTGGTGGGGGCTGTTCTTTAACAATGTCTCCAATATTTATGGCACCAAAATACTTTTTAAAAATCAAGCATTTTTTCCCACCTTTAGTCCAGTTGAAAAACAGCATTTTCTTCAACTGCAAGGGAAAATGTTTGGGTTACCCTGTATTCTTCATATTGTGTTCCAGCTGATTATAGATTGCATATAATTAAGGCTATGAGTTGGTCATGCAGGTCACAGATTCTGTGATTTTACATGACCTCCGTGAATTCAGCCCCATGCGACGGGGCTCAGGCTGTCAGCCCTGGGTGGCAGGCTCCAGCTTCAGCCCCGGGTGGCAGGGCTCCTGTTTCAGCCCCACGCAGTGGGGCTCGGGCTCCCATGATTTATTGTTTATTGCCCATGTCCCATCTGTGACTTCTACTAAAAATACCCGTTATAAAATCTTAGCTTTACATGTAATATAAATACTATTCTACAACCATGCCATTTTTGTAGCATTTCCCTTCAAAATTCCAGTGTCACAGAGCAATAGTTGTGTTCAGAGACCTTCTGTACCAAAAATGCTATCTGGTGTTATTATTCTATAAATGGTGACATAATATGTGGTGTTGTAGGAAGGTTTATCAAAGTAAACAACCTGATTGTTCTAAATAGCAGAATATAGAAATTGAAATCTGTTCCTTTCTCCATCTTTTTCTGTGCTCTAAGATCAGTTAGAACTATGGAGGCTGCAAATATTGGGGCTTTAGCATCAGGAATATGAGATGATTAGGTTGAGGTAGTTTTTTTACTACTAGTAAGCTTGCTACCAGCATTTATGAGCTGCCGAAGATTATATTTCTACCTTGCATATTGTACATTCTGAGGTCTTGATCCCACAAATATTTATGCCTATGAATAACTGAATTTAATGGGAATACTTATGTGAGTAAAGTAAAGTTACACATGTATGATTTTGCAGAATCAAGTCTTTAGGCAGTTCCTTTTTTTTTTACTATTTATTTAGGAAGTATTAACAGGTTTATAAATCCTTGCCTTGTATCAATACAGAAGTGAGCTTTTGTTTAGAGAGGTTTCAGAGTAGCAGCCATGTTAGTCTGTATTCGCAAAAAGAAAAGGAGTACTTGTGGCACCTTAGAGACTAACAAATTTATTTGAGCATAAACTTTCGTGAGCTATAGCTCACTTCATCGGATGCATTCAGCTGTAGTTCACGAAAGCTTATGCTCAAATAAATTTGTTAGTCTCTAAGGTGCCACAAGTACTCCTTTAATTTTTGTTTAGAGAGACATTATATACAGTAATATAGTTAACCAGATCTCTCTAGTTAACAGGGTGTTACCATATTACAGAGTGAACATCATTCTAATACCTATGATCTATCGTTTCTAGTGATTTTATTAAACTGAGTGAAATTTCTAATATTTAACGGACCAGGTATGTCTCTTAAATATTAATATTCAAACTAATTGGACAGGTGTGTTTTTCTTTTGTTGTTGTTGGGGTTTTTTGTTTTGTTTTTTCAGGTGAATGTACTTGTCTGAGTATTGAATAAAAGGTAATTAGTCAGTTACTCGTCACATGTATCTTATATTCACAAGCACATAGTTAAGACTGGCCGGAGCACACGGGTAAGGAATGGAATCCCAGTGGTCTGGGAAATATGGATTTCAGGTCCCAGATGTATTTATATATTAAATCCTGAAATCATTGGAATTATAATTGCTAATCCTGGGGTTTTAAGGGAAGAATTTTGGCAAAAGTATTAGTCTGAAAATTTGTAAAAAAATGCAAAAGCAGACAGATCAAGGGATGACTCTTGAGAATGAGATGAGACCAAGTGCCATTGCTTGTACTTGATCTCTGGAGAATGATTGAAAGCCTTTCGGTATAATTAGAAGCTCAAATGCGTCTCTTGCTCTAAACAGTAAACTGTGAAAGCAAAAAAAATTATACCAGGAAGAGAAATGGCAGCCACAAGTAAATATATGGTGTATAGGTCCAACTCTTTAGTTGCTCCATGCACAGAACTCCCATTGACTTTAAATGGAGTTCCACAAGCAGAAGAGCAGCTGTAGCATCAGCCCCTATGAAATCACATTATTCTTTATGGAAATAATTTTTAAAGAGAAAATTGCAGTCAGTTTGTACACTGTATTTTTAATATCTAAAGATGGTGGGAGATGGATTCTGGCAGCCTTGGCAAATAGGTTGAGCAGCCCCCAAAATAATACTCTGTGTGTGTGACATATATAATGCCTGATGATGTAGTATAATGTTCTTATTTGCAAGATTCTGGGATGGCTGCATTAATCCTGTGTCTCACTTCTCTCTCTGATGCCTGCCACCTTCACTCACTTTCTTTGATGAGTGGAGTGGCATGGCCAGGAGAATCCTCAAACTCATCCTCAGACCTGGAGTGGGTGTGAGGGGGTGGGGTGGACGAAGGAGGCTCCTCATGCCCAGATCTGGAGGGGGCATCACAGTAGACTTTTCACCAACTCATACACCTTAAGCAGGGAGGAGGGCATCACTTCATTGCCCTGCCGACTTAGAAGTAGGCAGGAGCTCTAGTCTCAATTTCCACTTATTCTCCCTGTCCTGAGATTGAAGTGCCAGAATGATTGGAGATCAGGTCAAAGCTCCACTCTGTACCACCAGTTTGGCTGTGTGAGCCTTTAAGGGGCCAGATAACTGGGCAAACACCTGGTTGCCCAATCATCTAGCCAGGACCTGGCTGCAGGTCTGCTAGAGGACTTTGCACATATGAAAGCCAAACAGCATTCATTTTAAGGCATTTTTCACAGAATGAATAAATATCATCAGCTTTTCAAGAATCATAAGTCCAAAGGTTTTTTAAAAGGATGGAGAAAGGGGTAAAAAGGGCAGAGGATTACAGACTACAGAGGAGAGAAGCCGATCTAATGCGCTATGTAAAGGAAATCCTAATTCTGTGTCTGATGCTGACTCTCTTTATGGCTTGGGAAAGGCATCTGACATCACTGCCTCTGTTTTCCTTCTGTGAACTGATGGAAGTAAGTAATCATCCTTACTTACTTAGCTCACAAGAATGAGGATCAAATAGATACAATCTACCTGTGTATGTCTGTATCCTTATAGCATCAGGGAGTGGGCCTAATTCAGTAACATTGGTGCAGGGAACATTAATGCTTATAATTCCGGTCTGCTATTTTAAGCATTTAGGCTACTTTATTTATAGGCATTTCCATGGCACTCATTACCATAGCATCTGAGTGTTTCACAACATCCCTGCAAACTAGGGAAAGTACCATCCCCATTTTACAGAGGGGAAACTGAAACATAGAGAAGGTAGTGTATGTGTGACCGCTGAGCCCTCTGTTCCACCCACCTGAGCTCCCTCTCACACTGTGATGCGGTTGCTAAGCCACAAACCTCTGTCAGGTCCTGCACTTACACAGGTATCCACAGGCAGGGACACACCCAGATCAGTTACATGAATGTTCTCCCAGCCACTCATGAACCAACAATAGAAAGGCTGCAGTCAATTCCCCCACAATTCCCCAGCCTTACACCCCAGAACTGTACCATCTTGCACTAGTCAGAAGCCTGGCCAGTGTAAAATTCATTAAGGCCTTGTCTACACTAGAGGGTAAGTCAATGTAAGTTACGTAACTTGCGTAACTTAAGTCAACACAGTTTACATCGACTTAACACAGTGTCTACACCACGCTATGTCAGTAGGAGACACTGTCCCATTGATATAGCTTCCGCCTCTCATTGAGGTAGAATACTGAAATCGACGGGAGAGCTCTCTGCCATCAACTTATCGTGTCTTCACCAGATCCACTAAATCAACACCACTGCATCGATTGCAGCAGTACTGATTTAGCTGGCAGTGAAGACAAGCCCTAAGTTCACCACTTCTACAAAGGAAAGTGGACATGCCCCAGCCTTTGTCACCTAAGCTGATTTCCCAAGCACTTCAACCAGTACAAACTGTTTTAGGTAAAATATAAAACGGATTTATTAACTACAGAAAGAGATTTTAAGTGATAATAAGTAGTAAATGTAGAGATCAAAGTTGGTTACCTAAGAAATAAAATAAATTCTCAGTCTAAGTTCTATAAACTAAACAGGATTTGACTCAAGCAGTGTCTCACCCTGATAGATAGCATAACCAGGTTACAGATCTTCAATACACAAGTTGGAACTCTCCTTCAGCCCAGGACCACCCTCTCCAGTTCAAAATCTTTGTCCTCCAGATGTGTTTCCAGGTGAGGAGTTGTGGAGTGGGGACAAGTGATGATGTCAGTTTCCCTCTTTTATAGTTTCTTGCTGAAAAGATCTTTGCTTGTGAGATTGGGATCCATCCCCATTGAGCAAGCATTCTCCATTTTCTACATGCTATCTCTGAGAAGTCTCCATTGTATACAGTTCTTGGAATAGTGAATTCTCTTCAATGGGCCATCAGCACATCTGGCTGCTCCATTGTTATGCCTGAAAGGCTGGTTCTGGGTGTTCCCAACCTCACATCATATTTCAGTAATAAACATATAAACTTCACATACAATGATAGCACATACAATCCATCAGGATATTAATGTTCAACAGATCAAGACTTTTTAAATAATACCTCACAAGGCATACTTTGTACAAAATATATCATAATTATATGACAGCGGTGAATATGGGGGTTCCAGGGTGCTGTTCCGAGACACAGAATGCTACAGTATGGTCACACATTACATTTGTAGAAGAGGATCTTCTGACTCCCTGGCTTGTGTTTTAGCCACAGATCCATCCTTCTTCCCCTTTATTAGCTCCCTATCCTTCCTTCCCTTTATTAGATCATAGACCAAATAAATATGTGATTTATATCCCAAGGTCTTACTTCTGTTTTTTTCGTTACACGATATTTGGCACAAGATGACAAATCCATGAGCCATAGTTAGTGTACATGGCACAGTGCCAGCTGAAACTAGTATTAGTGTCGGAAAGTGAGCAAATCATAGCCTATCACTGAATAAAAAGCTTTATTACAATCACTAGTGTGGAAGCAGAAAGAGATTTTTCTGCAGCTTGCACCGTGTCTACCATGTTGTGCTCAAGGATGAGTGCTGAATGACTTGACTGTTTATATTTCCTATGTGCATTTTATCACAGTTCATTGGGCACCCTTGAGCCTGACTAATGATTGTGTGCCATGTGTAAAAACAATGACAACTGAGAAATTAAGAGAAATGAATTACAGTTAAAGAATAAGCTATAATTACAATCTCCCTTTTCATGTGTTTTATTGGCAACTTCACAAATCGTGCGTGTTGACTGATTTAGGTTCAAATTCCCTGTTTTATAAGGGATACAATTATCTAATAAGTAATGTACCAATGCAAAATAAAGCCTTAATACTAAACATTTGATTACAAAATTAATTTGCTCCATTGAAATCAGGCACCTGGCACCTCTCAGTATTTTTTCCATTAAGGGCCCATGGTTGCCCAAAAGAGAACATCTGTCAAGATCAATGCTGCCACAAGAAAGCCTTTCCCCCTAGACACTATGTACAAAATAAAATGGGGACAGTGTGAATGAGGTACCTATAGATATGAAAGAAAAACAGCTACATTAGAGCCTCCTTCCCCTTCCGTAATGGCCAGCAAAGCTGGCTCTCTTCCTTGCTTACAGGTTAGTCTGCTATAAATTCCCCCGTTCCCAGAAACTATTTCTCTTAATGATGTCCCAGAGATTATTCAGTTTGGCTAAAGAGCTAAACTGGCCTAAGGGCCTGTCTCTTAGAAGGGACGGGAAAGGACAGAGCTGCTAGGATGGGACAAACAAATCAATAAGGAGGTTTACTGAGCATTAGTGTTACTGATGTGTGTACTACTTTAAGGTTGGTGACTTACTGGAAATTAGTGGATAATTAAAAGCTGTGTAGAGTGATTGCTATTAAAAGGCAATTATTTACCAGTAGTTACCACATCCTGGTGAGTGTAATTGACAACTAGAACAATTTACCCAGGATTGTGGTGGATTCTCCATCACTGGCAATTTTGAAATCAAGATTGGATGTTTTTTCAAAATGATACATTCTAATTCAAACAGGACTAAATTCAGGAATGTGCCCTGGATTATACTATGCAGGTGGTCAGACTAGAGGATCACAATATTCCCTTCTGGCTTTATAATCTGTGATATTGGAGATACTGCAGCTTTTTCTATAGTTATAATACAGAAACCCAGATATTGTGGGGCCGTAGGTGCTGGTAAAAAATCACTCTAATCTGTATGCGTGTCTCACTTTCTCTTGGGACACTACACAAATTCATATTGCATGGAAACTGAGTGCACTTTGAGGCTTGGAAGTCAGATTCATAGTTGCTCTATGGCTCCTTTGTGCTAACTAGGATAGTACAAAGGGGCTGTATGCCAAGTCTAAGCCCCCTTCTCCCCAATCAGGAATATACCCAGGGCATGTTATTCATTTCATTTATTAATCATGAATCCAAATATTGGTATTTTTATACAGAAACCCTAAAGATTTACCTAATGTGATGTCAGGATTGCCTGGGATTGAATTCCCTAATTCCAAGTCCTCACTATTTTTCTGCACTATTTGGGAAATTTTTGTCTCCTTTCTTTCCACATCCATCCTTATCTGCTCTACAAAGTTCAGCTAGGCTGACACAAGGAAACGACCTTTTGCAGAGATGACATCTTCCAACACATACTTTTAAAAAAAACATACACCACAGAAATATCAGAACTGATTTATTCAGAGGTGGGGAAACAAGACAGCTGGTGTTTATTTCTCTTTCTATACAACAAGATAACATTTCATCATTAAAGTACAGCACAATACTAGGTTGGTCTTTCAAAATTCATTGGTACATGTTTGCCTCCTGTTTGAAATTTGAGATGTCTAGACGTCAGGGGCAGATGGACAGGTCTACCTGTATCTAAATCACTGAAATTTTCATTCAGTGCTGCAACCACCATCAGAGAACTGAGCCAAAAATAAATAAATAAAAGGAATGGAAGTTTGTCTAGTAGGGCAGGTTGGGAATTTTTTGACAAATTGTTTTTTCATCGGAAACTGCTGATTCATCTAAACAAATGTTTCATGGGAAAGGCTTGGTTTCGATGAACTTCTTGACTCCATTTTTTTTTAAACATAATTGTGTGTTTTATTTCAACATTTTATAAATGAAAAATCCCAGTTTTCTGATTGGGTACAATGTTTTGTTTATAAGATTAAATTAATTGTAGTAAAAATAAAATTAAAATGGCCTAAATTGAAGTAAAACATTTTGATTGACCCAAACTGATTTATCGAGCTATTTATTTATTTATTTTTTATTTTGGGTTGTAAAACAATTTGAGATTTTGACTTTTTTGTCCAGTTTGGGATGAGACGATTTTTTTGAAATCTCATGTGACAGGAAAACTGTTTACTATCCAGTTATATTCCCTAGGCTTTTCTCTCATTCTCTCACCGCTTTTTTATGCAGCATCTCCCGACAATGCTTTATAAATGTGTTTAAATATTTAGAAACTAAAGTGCTGTAATGACCAACATTTTCTCTCAAGCAAGGGGAAGAAACTCGCAGGGAAGGGTCACAGACCAAATGGATGAACAAGTATCTGAAGCAGGTTATTAGGAGAAAGCAGAAAGCCTACAAGGAATGGAAGAAGGGATGGATCAGAAGGAAAGCTACCTCTTTGAGGCAGAAGGTGTAGGGAAAAAGTGAAAACATCCAAAAGCCAAGCAGAGCTGGATCTTGCAAAGGAAATTAAAACCAATAGTAAAAGTCTCTTTAGTCATATAAATAAAAAGAAAATAAGGAATGAAGAGATGGGACTATTTAGCACTGAGGATGGGGTAGAGATTAAAGATAATCTAGGTATGGCCCAACACCTAAATGAATACTGCGATGGATTACCCTCTCCCCACTCTGGGCTGCCACCTGATGTACTGGGGTACCATTGAGGCAATATGGGTCAGGGGAGACTTGCTTTCCTTCAATTTGGGGGGAGTTAGATCTCAGATACTCTAGAATTACAATGGAAGCAACTTCTAGGGTCTCCTGTTTTTAAGGGTGTTTTGGGATGGGTATGGGAGGTAGAGTTCTGGGAGGGTGAGTGCCCCATCTCCCAGCCACGCTCCCTCTTCCCGGGGTAAAGCGGTAACCTTGCTTCCCACCAAACTTAAATCCCTCTGCCTGTGCTTTATTTCTAATAGCTGTTTGGGACTGTTCAAATTCATCCACAAAAGTAGCAAGCTCTTCGACAGTTTTTACCCTCTTATCTCATAAATACTGTTTTACATCATCACAACACATATTCAGGAAACGCTCCTGAGCAACAAGATCACACATTTCTTCAACGCTTGAAATACCTTTTCCCCTTACCCGCTTATCCATCAAATCTCTCATTTGGTTTGCAGGCAATACAATTTGGGGTTTGTGCCCCAGAGGGGGTGTGCACTTGAGTGCTGGGCAATCTCCAGGCTGATTCTTCCCACACAGAGCTGATTTCAGTGTCTGTGTCTTTCTGCAGCTGGGCGTGTCCCTACCTGTGCATGTGCTAGAGGAGGCTTGAGGATCTGGCTCAGCAGGACAGGGTGAGGGAGCCCAGGCTGGTGGAATGGGCAGACTCAGTGGGACCCCAGTACATCAGGTGGCACCCAGAGTGGGGGGTTACCCGTCACAGTGGTGCACTGAGCAAGGTAACCCTAAGCTTGTTGATCTGAGACACAGGTGGTGAATTTTAAGTGTGTTGGCTAGAGAACAGCCAAAGTGGTTACCAGTTTGTTATTTTCTGTTTGCTTAATTTGGGCAAGGGAAATTTATCTTAACAAAATGAAGGCTGAGGGGAGATAGGATTGCTTGCTATAAATACATCAGAGGGATAAATACTAGGGAGGGAGAGAACTTATTTTTGTTAAGGGCCAATGTTGGCACAATAACAAATGGATATAAACTGTCTAACAAGAAGTTTAGTCTTGAAATTAGACAAAGGTTTATACCATCAGAGGAATGAAGGTCTGGAACAGCCTTCCAAAGGAAATAGTGGGGGCAAAAAACCCAACTTGTTTCAAAACTAAGCTTGTTAAGTATGTGGAGGGGATGGTACGATGTGGTTGCCTATAATGGCATATGGCTCATCCATATTTGCTATTAGCAAGTATCTCCAGTGACTGTAAATTGTGAGAATGTGACTGAAAGCACTGCTGTATTCACACCCTACACACTATTGTAATCATCTTTGTGCAAAATATGCCTTGTGGAGCATCATTTAAAAATTAATGACTCATTGATCATCAACACTCTTGTGTAATGTACGTATGAAATGTGTACTAAGAGGTATGAACATAAACTGAAATTATAACTGAAGTGTGTTACTAGACAAGTCTGGGGAGGAGGGTAAACCTGTTGCTCAAAGACAAAGGACAAGGTGACACCTCTTGCCAGGTGTCATCAGAGTTGATTGGCACTCATCGGTCAAGTGACCATTCTTTGGCAGTGAAGGGGAGGGGCAGAAACAGATTGATCTGCATTTTAGCAAACAGCAACATGGAACCTCTCTCACCAGGAGACTTCATGTCTCCATCCTCATAATGGGAAGGAACTTTATCTAGGGGTAACTCGGGAAAATACATTTCAAAGTGTGACTGGACTATAAAAGTCAGGAGCAAAACTCCCCCAGTTATCCTCTTGTTCTTTCTCTCCCTATCTCTCTCTCTCTTTCATCTAAGACAACAAAGGAACCAACTCTTTGACTTGGTGGGGTAGGGGATCCTTCCTTGAGATTTTGGTCAGCAATGTTGCTGGGAACATGTGGTAAGGATTATATCATGAGCCAAGTCTAGTTTGTTAGGTGTTAGCTACTAGAAAGTGTTTTATCTTTATTTCTCTTGTAACCATTTCTGACTTTAATGTCTTATACTTGTACTCACTTAAAATCTACCTCTTTTTAGTTAAATAAACTTGTTTTATTTTTTAATTAAAACTAATCCAGTGTTATGTTTAAATTGAACTGTTTGGGTAACTCCAGTTAAAGTAGCAAACTGTTGACTATTGACCCATTACAGGGGCAACAGACTTATAATATCTGAACTGTCCAAGAGAGGGATGGACAATGCAGAACACACATTTTGGGGAAAATTCAGGACTGGAAGTGTGTTAGGGTCACCCTGCAATTAGTAATCAAGGCTGCTGGAAGCCAGAGGGTGGCTGGTGTGTTTCTGATAGGCTGCTGTGGTCAGAGTAGTTGGTCCAGGGCTGCAGCTATACACAGACACTCAGGATGTGACCTGCATGCTGTTTGACTGTTTGTAAGTGGCCCAGGTTGGGAGCTACAACAGCAAAGCATTGTGAGACACCCAAGTGGCAGAACAGATGGCGACATAGAACCCCACTGTTCTGGATTGCACCCCAGAATGTGACAGAGGGCTCTGATTTAGTACAGAGAATTCTTTCCCAGGTGTCTGGCTGGTGGATCTCACCCACATGCTAAGGGTCTAACTGATTGCCATATTTGGGGTCAAGAAGGAATTCCCCCCCAGGTTAGATTGGCAGAGACCCTGGGGGGTTTTCACTTTCCTCTGTCGCATAGGGTAAGGTCACTTGCTGGTTTGAACTAGAGTAAATGGTGGATTCTCTGTAACTTTATGTCTTTAAATCAAGATTTGAGGACTTCAGTAACTCATCCAGAGATTATGGACCTATTGCAGGAGTGGATGAGGTGAGGTTCTGTGGCCTGTGATTTACAGGAGGTCAGACTGGATGATCATAATGGTCTATTCTGGCCTTAAAGTCTATGAGTCTAGAAGGACACAACTGTTTCAGTCACTAATTTAAGCAAACTCTTGTGCTCTGAAATTTATATCTGAAATTATAGATATAACAAAGACTATTGTGAGCAATTTTGTTCCCAACCTTCCAGTTTCCATGCCCTTACTCTCTTTGCCAGGGGCAGACACTATCTTACCCTGAAACCTCTTTGATACAAATGTTGGTAATGGAATTAAAAATGTGTAAATGGTCAATCAGATCAGGAAAATGAAGTACACATGTTTTATAGAACTTCTGGACTCATTTGGATGCTTTTTTAGGAGCTAAGCCTGCGGTCGGTAGGCTGGGAAACTCCTTCTAAAGTTTAGAATTCCTTGCCTGTTGACAGTAGGAACAAACTACTGAATATTTATATTTTGTAAGGATGGCCAGTCTCACAAGAGTTCAATTCACAGCCAGGAAATGTCAGTCTTTATCTCCCTTGTTTTCTCCCTTGCTTATAGTGCTTACAGAAAATAGGGCTGTTATATGAATAATGAATAATGTTGCATAACAATTGGAGTGTCTCAGGGTGCCCATGTTCTCTTCAGTATAACTGCTTCTCTATAGAATTTACTAAGCATCTCTCATAAAGAAGAGATAGTATATAAAATTGCAGTTTACAAAATAATACCTCTCAACAGTAAAGGTCACTGAGCTCTTTACCAGTTAGTCAGTCTAACGCTAAGCACATATTGTCAGAGACTTATGCTAACCTGTGCAGTTTGTAATCAGGACAAGCTACGGCACAAATATTTGTTTGTTAGTGAGAGACATAACCCCTGAGCAGAGATTCTGCTGGACATCAACCTCACTTGCCATAGCTCTTGGACTCAAATATATTCCTCCTTATGAACAATACACTTAAAACCCTCTCACAAATGAGACTGTTGTGGTGAAGGAATAAAGTCTAACTTCTTTTATTGTGGGAATCAAGGGATCTATTACTGTGCAGCTGATCCCATAAAATAACACTCATGGTGAAAGGACTACCTCATGGTCCTCTTTGGAATGTGATTTTCTTAAACAGATGCACATCAGAGGCGTGATCAGAGCAAGTGGAGTAGGTTTAGCTTGGAGGGTTATTCGTGGTCAGGGTAATATTTGTGAATATACTGTGGTAAGTTTGTTTCTTCACTTAAACGGCTTGTGAACATTATGCATTTTTTTCTTATGATAAATTAGGAGGGTAAATTAGTTTTGAGAGCTGATGCACCTATTACTAGGGAACATTTCATCCAATCACACTGCCTGAAAAAAATTTCATGTTTGCAAAATCAAGAATTTGTATGTAGTTATTTCTAGAGTGGCAATATTCTCCTTGTGGCTTTAATCAGAATATGAATAAAAATAAAGTTCCAGGACACAGGTTCCAGACAACAAATGTAATAAATATTGTTGCTTAAATATATTTCATGCATAAACCAAAACAGAAGTAGATTTCTAACGTTGCCCACTTGGAACTGCTTCTCTTATCTTTCCTGCAGCGAAACTTTTCATTTTCTTGTTCATTACTTCAACCACTGCTTTCACCCATACAAGCAGAAGATTGCCCATTAGCCTCCACCTCCTTCACACTGCACTTCTTGCTAGTTTCATTCTCTCATGGAGACTTGCCTTCATTGAATAGCACATCATGAGAAAGTATGGCTTTTTCTCTGTTACTATTCCAAATGTGACAAATTCTTGATATCCTATCCTTGTGACATTCAGCTGTTTTTATACAGCTGATAACGATAAGAATTGGGGATAGCATTGGGTCAGTGGAGAGGCTTCTAGTATGGAGGCATTTTTCCCTGTCTTTTTGAGCATCTCTTCAGTTGCCATTGATTCTGGGGAGGGCATGCCACTAATAATGGGTGGGATTGTTGCCCTGGATTTGAGGGGTGGGTATACTCCACTATGTGATTAAGCTAATTGCAACCATATTATGTGCATTCAGCCACCATGCATTAATGAAATAGAACACCACATAGTTAAGGGTTAATTTGAAGATAGGCTTTCAGAAGTAAGGTCAAAACTAGCTACAGTTTCTTCTGATCAGAATGGGAGGAGGGGACAGACAAGTAAACAACTGAGACTGAAAACCTTGGTGGTTGGGAAACCTTGAATCTAGACTGCTCTGATATTGAAAGTTAGAAAAGTGAGATCCAGTAGGGGTCATTATGACCTATATGTTTTGTAGAAGTTAGTTATAGAAGACTAGCTAATATAGTGTACTTTGGAGTAGTCCTCTGAAGCCCTCTTGAGAGGTGTTTTCCTGACACCCTTTCTCCCCAGTGGGTGAGCAACTGGCCACTGTGAACTTGCTGTTAATTACTCAATACTGTTCCAGATGTTAGGTAAATATCTAGGATGTTCTGAACCTATTGCTTATGTCTTAAGCAGTGTTAGACAAGAGCACACTTACTTGCATTTAATCCTTGATTAGACAGAAATCCTATTGATTTATTCCTGACACTACCTGGAGTGAAATAGTTAAGTTGCCCTGTGTTCTGAAAACCCTGAGTACAGGATTAGTCATTGGTATGGCTATTTTGCTGCTTTTCACTGTCCTTTAAAGCAGTGGTTCTCAAACTAGGGGCGCCGCTTGTTCAGGGAAAGCCCCTGGTGGGCTGGGCTGGTTTGTTTGCCTGCTGCATCCACAGGTTCGGCCGATCACGGCTCCCACTGGCCACAGTTCACCGCTCAAGGTCAATGGGGGCTGTGGGAAGGGCGGCCAGCATGTCCCTCGGCCTGCGCCGCTTTCTGCAGCCCCCAGTGGCCTGGAATGGCAAACCGCAGCCAGTGGGAGCTGCAATTGGCTAAACCTGTGGACGCGGCAGGTAAACAAACCGGCCTGGCCCACCAGGGGCTTTCCCTGAACAAGTGGCACCCCTAGTTTGAGAATCAGTGCTTTAAAGAAAATAAGAAACAAGAATGCTAGCAAGCGTGGCTCTAGCATGTGCTAACCCTTGAGGTGATGATTATGTTGTCAAGGGAAGTGTTACTTGTGGAAAGAGTGAGTACCCTAATGGATAAGATGTCTTCTTCAAATGTCTTAGGTCATCAGTTCAAATCCTTCAAGGCTGCACTGGAACAAAAGTGAGAGGTAAAAACAACAGAATGATTAATTGAAAAGCTATTGTAGAGGCAAATGGGTGTGTTTCATAGAAAATTGCTTTTGAGGTTTTACAGAAACAAGCAGAGATTCTGCCAAGTGTTTGTTTTGTGTGTTGAGTGTCTTGTACATAGTTGAAAGCTCTGATGTTCGGAGCTGAAGAGATGTATTTGCAGTGTCAACGTGGGGTCAACCAAAGTATATCAGCAAGACTTCAATGAATATTGTGGATAGGAAGACAGCAAAGAAGTGGGTTGCTGAAGAAGTTCAAAGAGGAAGAGATATTTTAGTGCCTATACAGACAGAGTCCAACAAGAGTAGAGGATATCACTAGAAGTAAGATCCAACAAGTGGAACATGCCGTGGTTGCCATTCAAAGTCAACAGTCCATTAGCAAAAACAACTAGGAGTCCTTGTGGCACCTTAGAGACTAACAAATTTATTTGGGCATAAGCTTTCATGGGCGATAACCCACGAAAATCAGTTTCCATCACAAACCCAAAATACTAGGATTACATTCTGTCACTGTAGGTATTGGGAAACTAATTTTTAAAAAAGATGTGTTCTGTTGCTCCTTCAACACTTTGCAATTAAAAAGCAGATAGCCTTAAAATTAAACAGACAAACAAAAGCAATTTTATAGCTTTCATTTTTAAAGCCATTTTCCCACAAGGTTTGTGCCTATAAACACATGGATAAGTTATACAGCAAAGAATGGATGAAGGCAGCATTCCTTTTCTCATTACATTTAAAAAAATAAAGATGTTCACAGTATAGATATGCACTTCTTTAAGCTTGTGTTAAAAAAAGAAGTCAAGACTAGACAGTCAAGGAGAGTTATTCAGTTGATACATTAGTTAAGTTGACAATGGCAGATTGTATCTTCCCTCTATTAACACACTATTCTAATTTACAGATACTTAATGAAAAAATAGACTTCTTTAAGCCCATCTATGACCAAAGAAAATTGTGCAATACTTTTTGCTCCCTTAGGAGAATACCACATAGTTGCAACTGCATAACTTTCTCCAGGTTATGCAGATACTAACTTCTAAATGTCTATGCAGTGCAAGAGGCTGATTGGAAACTTCACCTACAAACACATACTTCACCTACACACTCATGCTTCCATACTTCTTTACTGCAAACAGATCCAATTATGCCAGCTGGATACCGGTCTTCATTCTTGATATGTTCAATCTCTTTGAAGAAGTACACAATGGCTTTGAATCTGGGCAATTTGCTATACATCAGATTTTTGGTTCTTTCAATGGAATTTGGAGTGACATGGGAACACAGAGAACTGTCATCAAAGACTCACAGGGCAGCAGAGGGATTGTAGGACTGACCATAAAGAAGCAAACCCTTGTCAGATGTACCCTCACAACAAAAGACAATGAAGACTGTGGTAACTCACACACTTTAAACCGAGAACATAATGATGAACAAGATGATAATGATGTTGACTAGAAATGTCACCAGCGCTACTACATTGCAATAATACCTGTACAAATTTATTATTATACTGTTGTTGTGATGCTTTGCAGTCACAAATAAATCGAATTTTATGGATTGAAATAATACATAGAACCATTACGCTAACAGAAACAAATGCAAATATTTCAAAGCGGTCACTTTAATGTGTTGATGGTGTCATTGATTATTCCTGTTTCTATGGTAATAGCACCACTTGATAGCTTTCCCTCATGCCTCATCTTAAAGTAGACATAATAAGCTTTCAAATGATGTATGATGTGTGTGTTTGTGTGTGTGGAGAGAGAGAGGGTACATTAAGTCAAACAAATTGGTGGTTTTTGCTGCTTGCCTTCTACAGTCACTGCATAATACCTTGATATAGCAATTGTTGGTGACTTTATTTCTTAAGAGTAACCACTGTAGATTGAATATGTTGAGTCTATTTTGAGACTTGTATCTAGGATTGACTAAGGCAGAGCTCTGACTTCTCGACAACAGTCTGCACACTCCTAGTAAACACAGATCTTTTCAAACTTGAAGCTGCTGATGCTATAGATGTCAATATACAGCTCCAACAGTGATAGCAGTAGCTCGGCTTCAGAGGACACAATAGTGAAAAAGAATCCTGTGAACATGAACCCCCTGACATCACAGCAAGCAACACTTAGCAATTTTATCTGGCAGATGACTGACTAGAAGGCCAAGTACAGCAATAAGTAAATTATGACCAAGCTGTTTAAAAAAAATAACCCAAAACCCAGTTCATTAGTTTGCATTTTGCCCCATCTGATTTTTTGAAAACAAAAAAATAATTGTAGGAAAGCTGTGGGAATTCAGTGGAACATCATAACACTTGGGAGAGAAGTGGTATATTTGGGTTTATATTTGTAGGGCTAAATTCTGCTCTCACTTACACCAGTGCTTTTTTTCAAACCACTAGCATTCTTCATCTTGTGTGAATTAAACCTCAGCCAGCTAGTTCTCATCCAAGCCCAACAGGGTTACAAAAGTGAGAGAGTAGAATTTGACCCCAAAATGATTGTTCTGCTACTTAAAAGCATTTATGGCCTCCTAGATACCTAGCTGTAGTTCCCTCAAGAGAGGACATTGATGTCCTTTATGTATCTGTCATGTGGTGCATCCCTCACCGCCCGACTGGCACCTCCCCCTGGTTGCTTTGGAGATTAGTTTGAGGCTGACACCCCCGTCCACAATCTGCACACCATCACTCTGTCTCTGCTTCTGCCTACAGCCTTTCTCTTGGCTTCTGGAACTGCAGTGTCCTCTTCGCAATTCAGCCCTCCAGTCATGTCACTGTCTATTTCCCCCTTCTGGGGTGGGGGGGTGGGTGGGACAGGATGTATCACAGTCTTATTGTCCAGCCACTTCTCCAATGGCAAGTGGCAGGGACCCAGGCCCACCTGCTACTCCAGGTCCCAATGCAGAAACCATGTAAATAGCAGCCTCCTGCTTCGCCTCTTTAACTTCCATCAATGCTGCTATATTTCCTTGAGCCACTTCCCCATGGCCCCAGCACCTTCTTTGCCCTCACCTCAGGGCCCTCAGCTGCCCACTGCCAATCAGGAGCTCCCCCTTGCTCTTTTAGTCCCTGCTAGCAGCTGCTCGGTCCAAGATGCTTACAGTTCTCTCAGCCCTCCAGGGACACAGTGCTTACTTCCTAAGCTCCCAGCATCCACTGTCCCACTCTGGCCCTGCAGCTCCTTTTATGTGAGCCCACTGGGCCCTGATTGGTTGCTCCTTGTATCCTATCCCTGATTGGTTGTGCCTTACATAGTTTCTCTCGACCACTCAGAGGACTCGCCTCCACTGCTCCTTTTGGGACAGGGCACGGTTAACCCTTTCTATATCTGTGTGGCGCAGGCATCCTATCACAGTATCCCACCAGTGAAACAAAGGAGAACCAGTATCACCTACCACTGGCTTCAACAGCTACTGTTTTATTTTTTGCTGATTTATTTCCATCTTAGTTTTAAATCTTCTCTTCCCCTCCCTATGGCTCATTGGATGAGTTTCCCCAAGACCTCTTTCACCATGCCTGTGAGTGATGATTCTTATCTTGGCAAAAGGGAATGGACGGAAGCTCTATTCCAGTTACTTTTTCTAACTCAAAACACAAGGCAGCTAATTTCTTCTGCAAGATTTCATGCCTAAGAAAATCTGTTCTAATAGCAAAGGGACTGATAAGAATCACTGAGTATTCCCCGTTTTTGACAAAAATTCTTTATAAAATGTTGCACTGGCCATTGAAAAAGGCCAATATCAGACGTAAAAGAAAATTCTTGAGATCCAAATCACTTTTAGTGTAGCTTTTCTTTGGATCTTTGTTATGTTTTGCGTGGCCCCACATAGAACGTAATTAACATGGTAATTTTTTAAAAGTTTATATTAGGTACTAATGCGGTCTTGGGATGCATCAGACGAGGTATTTCCAGTAGAGATAAGGAGGTTTTAGTATCGTTATACAAGGCACTGGTGAGACCTCACCTGGAATACTGTGTGCAGTTCTGGTCTCCCATGTTTAAGAAGGATGAATTCAAACTGGAACAGGTACAGAGAAGGGCTACTAGGATGATCCGAGGAATGGAAAACCTGTCTTATGAAAGGCGACTCAAGGGGCTTGGCTTGATTAGCCTAATTAAAAGAAGATTGAAGGGAGATATGATTGGTCTCTATAAATATATCAGAGGGATAAATACTGAAGAGGGAGAGGAATTATTTAAGCTCAGTACCAATGTGGACACAAGAACAAATGGATATAAACTGGTCATTGGGAAGTTTAGACTTGAAATTAGACAAAGGTTTCTAACCATCAGAGGAGTGAAGTTTTGGAATAGCCTTCCAAGGGAAACAGTGAGGGCAAAAGACCTATCTGGCTTTAAGATTAAACTCGATAAGTTTATGGAGGAGATGGTATGATGGGATAACATGATTTTGGTAATTAATTGATCTTTAAATATTCATGGTAAATAGGCCCAATGGCCTGTGATGGGATGTTAGATGGGGTGGGATCTGAGTTACTGCAGAAAATTCTTTCCTGGGCATCTGGCTGGTGAATCTTGCCCATATGCTCAGGGTTTAGCTGATCACCATATTTGGGGTCGGGAAGGAATTTTCCTCCAGGGCAGATTGGAAGAGGATCTGGAGGTTTTTCGCCTTCTTCTGTAGCATGGGGCACGGGTCACTAGCTGGAGGATTCTCTGCTCCTTGACATCTTTAAATCACAATTTGAGGACTTCAATACTCAGACATAGGTGAGAGGGTTTTCGCAGGAGTGGGTGGGTGAGATTCTATTGCCTGCATTGTGCAGGAGGTCAGACTAGATGATCATAATGATCCCTTCTGACCTTAGTATATATAAATCTATGAAAACACCTGCTGTGGGTGCACTTAAAAATGTCTATTGTTGTGAATGATTCTATTGCTTCCAGAGATATTCTCTATCTTTTCACTGTGGCACTCCAATAGAAAAGACAAAATCTGTACATAAGCAAAACTGTATAAAGTAATATTTCCATATGTAAGATGATTCTCTTTCACCTCTCAGAATGTTATTTGTGCAGACTCAGGATATTGTATATGACTGTAGCCCCAAATTCTTTTGGCTGCATCTCTTAAGTGGAACTTCTATTTTTATACAATGAGACTATGCTTTCTCCTTTTAGCTTTGGCTGAAATCTATAGAAATGCATTAGTGGTGTGCTGAGGTAGTTTCAGCAATTTTGGGTAAGTTTTAGGATACAAGCCCTCATTCAAGAAAAAGCTTTCATGGTTGTGGGCCCACAGAAACTTCTGGGCTGTGCAACCATGAAGGCATTTCTCTTCTCAGAAAAGGACATTCCCACTCCAGTAACTGCAGAATGCTAACCAGGATGAACATTGTGACATTACCATCTTGAACATCACATATGGCCAGGCCCTTCAGAATGTCACCAGGGAATTTGACATCAGGGTAGGCGTTTTGCTGTCTAACTAATGCAAGGAAGAAGTGTGGTCCGAAGTTACTGTTCTTTGTAAGGGAAGCCTTAGCTGACAGCTCCATTTTAGAAGTCAGACAGGGCAAGGAGGAAATAACCATTGAGGCCTGAAGGTCCATTTCTTCTCATTCCTTCAAAACAAAATCTATTGCTTTAGGGAAGTCAGAGAAATGATCTCTTGCTTTCCTCCCCTCATGCAGACACACTTACCATGGAAACAGCTCATAGACATGAAAATGGAGCTTTTTATTTAATTTCTGCAGCAGGTCAGTCTTCTCCAGGATAAGTTTGGCTAGTATAAATGAGCAGTCTTCCAAGTGAGCACCAGTGAGATGGCCACGGATGTTTTCAGTGACATCAGGTCCTAATTGTGTTTTTTTGCTTCTTCTTAATACTAAAAAAATTCAAAATGAACCTGACCCAGGCAATGGTAATAAAGACGGCATTCCTATACTCCTTATTTCACAGGTGATAACAGTGGATCATTATTTTCTGTCAAAGTAGAGTTTTTAAAACATACTGTTAAATGTTTTGCAGTTGAAATAGCAACATGATTTGTTAATCATTCTGATTTTTCTAACCAGAATTAATCAGTTAAATGTGCAGTTCATTATTACAATCTAATTAAAGGAGAACTACAACTACAGATGAAGATCTCAGAAAAAAGTGAACAGACTAAATTAAAATATATAAGTAAAACAAAATTAGGTGTAAATTTCTTTAACTGACTTATACCCTATGAGTTTTTCCAAAAAGATTAACATTATTTATGACTATTTCAGGATTCTCTTTAATACATGTTTGATAGGCTTTGAGTGTATTCAGACTCAGAAATTCTCTTTTACTTGGACCTCTTTTAAATACTAAAGTGAAATCAACCTTGGATTTAAAGGAATATTAGCTCTCTCCTCACATATTCTGTCTGGTCTTGTGAGAGCTGCCCATTGTACCCAAATACAACAGTTTCTTTAGCAGTGCTGAAACTTAGACACTAAAGGCAGCCTCTCCTCAATGGGGGCTACTACAGGGGGGAAAAGACATTTTCAGTGCATCAGAGAAGGGACAATCTAATCCTCTTTGCTGGTACATCTGCTCTGGCAGTTTTGCTCTACAAATCAAAAGGCATCCCATTAATTAAAGTTCCTTTTTCTTTCATTTTTATTCAGCTTGTGAAATGTGACCAGTATCCACAAAAGTTTCAGCCCACTTTAGACGCAAATATCCACCAGAAGGGTATGCACTTTGATTTGTTGTCTGGTTTCCGCTTACTTTTCTTTCTTTCTTTCTTTCTTTCTTTCTTTCTTTCTTTCTTTCTTTCTTTCTTTCTTTCTTTCTAGATGAGGACTTTCTCCTTTGGCAAAGTGTGATACATTCAGAGAGACTTACAAAACAAAGCTTTCAGTTCTTGGTCAGCAACAAACTCATCTTTGTTCATGCAGCTCTATTAAGGAAAGAAGGCCAATTTTATGCAGGTTTCTATGGTCTGCAGCACAAAGGCATCTAACTGCATGCAAGCTATCTGGCAGGCACACTGCAGACTATGAGATCATCTATTTCAGAAATTGCCAGCTGCAATGAGGAACTGTAAAAATTATAAACTGGTTTATATAGTGCTTTTATTTTTCCAAACAGCCTGCACTACAGATTTATGCATTGTTTTGTGGACAGTTAACAAGTGCAGCTAATAGGGTCCCTTCACATCTAGATCTCAGGACCTCGTCTACATTTTTTCCCCCTGTGCTTCCAAACTATTTTGATTGGATACTAATGTTTTTTATCTTAAGCAGGAAATGATGCTCGACTGCCTCATCCCTGGGATTTCTACTGTTGCCTAAGGAATCTGGTCCTTTATTTGATGGACTTTTACTGCATTTTCGCTACCATCCACCATTATCACATAGTGGGTGGCCATCTATTTAACACTTGCCAGTTGCATCATATACTCACTATAAAGAGAGCATACTGTAATTCCACAGGATGAGAAAAATGAGAACATTTCACAAAGTCAGACTTACTCTTTATAGAAGAACAAGAAGGGAGGGGACTTGGATGGGGTTGGGACGGTTTTTAGAATTTTAAAAAATATTCAGCTCATAACTAATCATGAAGCTATCAAAGAGTTGAGCGGAGCGAGAGAGAGAGAGCATAAGATCTCAATAATCATTGCTTTTCATTTGAACTGCACTGTGAAATATTTATAGTGAGTGCAACTGTGAGTAAGGGGACTGTTGCCCCTTACTAACATTCAGTGGGGGTGCTTTAGTTGCTAGCTCCCTGTACTAAAAAGGGGGAAGGGTCGATGGGGAATCAGGACCCTGAGACTTACAGCCCCCAGGAACAATGAGGAGAGGCCAATGCTCCAGGTCAGCCTGAATGACAGGGCGGGCAGGCCTAATCAGGGAATCAGGAGGCCAGGGAGGTATCCATCCTCTGTGGAGCTGCAATTGCCTGGGTCAGACAGAGTGGGGCCAAGCTAAGGAGAAAGCAGGGGCCCCTGAAGCTAAGATGGGGAGCAGAGCCTGTGCCAGATCCAGAGGGACCAGAAAAAAACAGCCCAGAGAGAGCAGAACCCTGTCCTGGGAGCAGAGCTGCAGCCCCAAAGCCAGAGGCACAGCCCAGAGAGAGCAGACTTGCCCTGGGAGGAGAGCTGCAGCAACCAGAGCCAGAGGGGCCAGAAAAGCAGCCCAGGAAGCAGGTCAGTGCTGGGAGCAGAGTCACAGAAGCAGCCTGCAGAGCAGAGGTATCCTGGGAGCAGAGCTGTAGCAACCAGAGCCAGAGGGCCAGAGAAGCAGCCCGGGAGCTGAGGCAGAGGCAGCAGCCGTGCTGAAGAGCTGGACCTGGAGTTGGAGCTGGGGCGGGGGCTGGAGTAGTCCAGAACCGGGTGTTGTGAGCAGCTGGGGAGAGCGAGGGGAGACCCTGGGCAGTGGGCCCAGGACAGGGAGACGCCTCAGCCAGGAGGTTCTGCAGGCCAGATTGGAGGGGGATTGGTACCCCGACAGGGTGGGGGCAACGCTGGGAAAAAGGGCCCTGCCACCTAGAACCTGTGGCCACCACCAGAGCGAGTGTCCAACCCGCAACATCCCTGCAGCACGGGGCCTGAGAAGATGGCCTGGGCCTTACAAGGAACAGACTGTGAACTGCCCGGACGTTCCAGAGACACTGTTTGTGATGTTCCCTGCCACAGAGCAGGGTGATGTGTTTCCTTTAACCTTTCCCATTTTCCCTTATTCCTTTTAAAATTAATTGTTGATTAAATAACTTGCATTTGCTTTAAATTGTATGTAGTGGTCAGTGGGTCAGAGAAGTGCCCAGTGCAGAGAGAGTACCCGGATGTGGGGACACCCTAGCCCCTGTCCTAGGTGACCACAGCAGGGTTGGGGGTCGAGCCCCCCAGGGAATCCTGGCCCAGCTTTGTTGGGTTACGAGGACTCTGCCAGACAGGGAGAGTGGAAGGGGAGCCCTCAAGGGCAGGGAGGCCACTGGGTAAAGGAAGTGGGAGCAAGGACTCAGATCCTTTCACTAGCCCACTTCACCGGGGTAGTGCAGAAGCTAGGAAAGTTCCCCACAATAGTGGGACTATTCCCCCGCTTACATGTGCAATCTTTTACCTATTGTAATGGGTCACAGTGCTACTCATTTATATCAATGCAACTTCATTTACCAAAATGGGCTTTTACCAAAGCAACTCAGGAGCAAATCCAGCCCTTATCTAACCCACAGATGGCATGCGGGTCAGCTGACTCGGGCTCCTGGGGCTCAGATTGTGGGGCTAAAGTAGACATTTGAGTTCATGCTGGAGCTGGAGCTCTGAGACACTGTGAGGGTGGAGGGTCCCATAGCTCGGGCTCTAGCCTGAGTCTGAATCTACACAGCAATATTTAGCCACGCAGCCCGGGTCCCAAAAGCCCAAGTCAGCTGTCCTGGCCCAGTGGTGGTTGTGCCATGGGGTTTTATCCCATGTAGACATACCCTCAGTGACTGTAGAGTTGCCTCCAAAGCCCCGTGAAGTCAATGGAAAGACTCCCAGTGAACTCTGTGGGCTTTGAATCAGGTCTGTGGTGCAACTCGCTGCACAAAGGAGGGTGCTGGATTTAAGTGTCTCTCACTGTATGCTGCGGAGTTCAGGTTCACAGGAGCTCCCTGCGCATTAGTCCATGGAGGCAAGAGTGACAGAGGAGCATGGACAGATTGAGGGATGGGCAAGGCCAGTGGGCCCACTGCTGCACAGACAGTATACCCTCTACACACTATAGCCATCTTAAGCATGGCCAGACTTTTTTAGCCAATGGCCCAATGTACCACTGTGAAGCCATTCCTCGGATTTGGGATTTGGGAAGTATGCCTTCCCTAGCTCTCCCTGCACATTTTTCTACATCCAGCCCAGCAGCGCAGACTAGACACTAGGGTTAGCATTTGCTTCCAAGAGCAGAATGTTGGCCTAACGTATTGAATTTAATATTTCGTAATTGAAAAAGTCATTAACAACAGCTACTGTGTTACATTAAAATGAAGTGCAAGCAGTGTGGGAGGGAAATGTTTGGGGGAGTGAGAAAATGGGATTCTACAGACCCTTATTTTTCATAGATTGTGTGATGTTTATTTACCTGAAGAATAACAACTCACAATGTCTTTCAAGCATATTTGACTGAGAACATTAATACGTGTCTATAAAGAATTCATAAGCTTTTGTTATCCAAGACCTGTGGTTTGAAAACAATTAAGTACTGTAATGAGAGTAGTGTATACTCTATTAATGCAGAGTATCCTCTTGCAGTTAGTGCCATAGGAAAGTTCACCCTGTTTGTGAAAACTTTGTCTTTACGTCCATTATACCCTGACCTATATAGTATTCCTTCAAAGTAATAATTCTGTTGTACTTTCTCTTTGATCAGTAACAACCATATCATTCACTCCTAAGTTAGCAGTTACATATTTAGAACAAATATGTAATGCTGTAGAATATCAAGCTAAGTCACTACACATGATGGTCTCTGCGCCTTTCCAGAGCACTTTGAGCCAAATTCTGCCCTAAGAGACTTAGCTCCCCTGGACATCACTGGGATCGTTATTACTTATACGTATTACCATAGAACCTAGGAGGCCTTGTTATGGACTAGGATCTCATTGTACTAGGCACTGTAAAAACATGGTGTGAGCTTTGAGCATGTATTTGTGGACAGAATTTCTCCCATTGTGTTTATAATACCTAGTAAATGCCTAGAAATAGTCTTTGTTTTGTTTCCAAACATGAAAGCAACTCTGTGTATTCAGTAATACCTCAGCATGTGGGTGAGAAGTGATCTCTATCCCAAATGAATGATTTAATAGCCCATGTGTTGATTTGTAAGGATGATCATCCAACTAATGACAGGTTTCAGAGTAGCAGCCGTGTTAGTCTGTATTCGCAAAAAGAAAAGGAGTACTTGTGGCACCTTAGAGACTAACAAATTTATTAGAGCATAAGCTTTCGTGAGCTACAGCTCACTTCATCGGATGCATTTGGTGGAAAAAACAGAGGAGAGATTTATACACACACAGAGAACATGAAACAATGGGTTTATCATACACACTGTAAGGAGAGTGATCACTTAAGATAAGCCATCACCAGCAGCAGGGGGGGGGGGGAAAGGAGGAAAACCTTTCATGGTGACAAGCAAGGTAGGCTAATTCCAGCAGTTAACAAGAATATCATAGGAACAGTGGTGGGGGGGGGGAGAAATACCATGGGGAAATAGTTTTACTTTGTGTAATGACTCATCCATTCCCAATCTCTATTCAAGCCTAAGTTAATTGTATCCAGTTTGCAAATTAATTCCAATTCAGCAGTCTCTCGTTGGAGTCTGTTTTTGAAGCTTTTTTGTTGAAGGATAGCCACTCTGGTCTGTAATCGAGTGACCAGAGAGATTGAAGTGTTCTACAACTGGTTTTTGAATGTTATAATTCTTGACGTCTGATTTGTGTCCATTCATTCTTTTACATAGAGACTGTCCAGTTTGGCCAATGTACATGGCAGAGGGGCATTGCTGGCACATGATGGCATATCACATTGGTAGATGCGCAGGTGAACGAGCCTCTGATAGTGTGGCTGATGTGATTAGGCCCTATGATGGTATCCCCTGAATAGATATGTGGACAGAGTTGGCAACGGGCTTTGTTGCAAGGATAGGTTCCTGGGTTAGTGGTTCTGTTGTGTGGTGTGTGGTTGCTGGTGAGTATTTGCTTTAGATTGGGGGGCTGTCTGTAAGCAAGGACTGGCCTGTCTCCCAAGATCTGTGAGAGTGATGGGTCGTCCTTCAGGATAGGTTGTAGATCCTTGATGATGTGTTGGAGAGGTTTTAGTTGGGGGCTGAAGGTGATGGCTAGTGGCTTTCTGTTATTTTCTTTGTTGGGCCTGTCCTGTAGTAGGTGACTTCTGGGTACTCTTCTGGCTCTGTCAATCTGTTTCTTCACTTCAGCAGGTGGGTATTGTAGTTGTAGGAATGCATGATAGAGATCTTGTAGGTGTTTGTCTCTGTCTGAGGGGTTGGAGCAAATGTGGTTATATCGTAGAGCTTGGCTGTAGACAATGGATCGAGTGGTATGATCTGGATGAAAGCTAGAGGCATATAGGTAGGAATAGCGGTCAGTAGGTTTCGGATATAGGGTGCTGTTTATGTGACCATCGCTTATTAGCACCGTAGTGTCCAGGAAGTGGATCTCTTGTGTGGACTGGTCCAGGCTGAGGTTGATGGTGGGATGGAAATTGTTGAAATCATGGTGGAATTCCTCAAGAGCTTCTTTTCCATGGGTCCAGATGATAAAGATGTCATCAATGTAGCACAAGTAGAGTAGGGGCATTAGGGGACGAGAGCTGAGGAAGCGTTGTTCTAAGTCAGCCATAAAAATGTTGGCATACTGTGGGGTCATGCGGGTACCCATCACAGTGCCGCTGATTTGAAGGTATACATTGTCACCAAATGTGAAATAGTTATGGGTGAGGACAAAGTCACAAAGTTCAGCCACCAGGTTAGCCGTGACAGTATCTGGGATACTGTTCCTGACGGCTTGTAGTCCATCTTTGTGTGGAATGTTGGTGTAAAGGGCTTCTACAGCCATAGTGGCTAGGATGGTGTTTTTAGGTAGATCACCAATGGACTGTAGTTTTCTCAGGAAGTCAGTGGTGTCTCGAAGATAGCTGGGAGTGCTAAAAGAAGGATTCTGGGTGGACTCCTCCTGAAGGTCGAAACAGCAGCTTGGATTTCTACATAGAGTGCTTCTGCCGACGTGCACGAGCTGAAATTGTGGAAAAGCAGCATCGCTTACCCCATAACCTCAGCCATGCAGAACACAGTGCCATCCACAGCCTCAGAAACAACTCTGACATCATAATCAAAAAGGCTGACAAAGGAGGTGCTGTCATCATCATGAATAGGTCGGAGTATGAACAAGAGGCTACTAGGCAGCTCTCCAACACCACTTTCTACAAGCCATTATCCTCTGATCCCACTGAGAGTTACCAAAAGAAACTACAGCATTTGCTCAAGAAACTCCCTGAAAAAGCACAAGAACAAATCCGCACAGACATACCCCGACCTGGGGTATTCTATCTGCTACCCAAGATCCATAAACCTGGAAATCTTGGACGCCCCATCAACTCAGGCATTGGCACCCTGACAGCAGGATTGTCTGGCTATGTAGACTCCCTCCTCAGCCCCTTCGTTACCAGCACTCCCAGCTATCTTCGAGACACCACTGACTTCCTGAGGAAACTACAGTCCATTGGTGATCTACCTAAAAACACCATGACTTAGGGGCCCAAATGCCTTGGGCATTTAGGAGCCTTAGGAGTGATTGACTCTCAATGTAACTTATGTTTATAAGTTCCTAAGTCACTTCTAAAAATGGGACTTAGGAGCCTAAGTCAACAAAATAATCATAATGGTCCTTTCTGGTCTTAAATCTATTAATCTTTCCTAGGTTCTCATACTGTGCCAGTCACTGTTCTAGTGGAGGTCTATGACTGCTTTTTTGTGTGGAAGAGCTATATGCTGTGAATAAACTGTGGCAACCATCTAAACTCTTTAATAGGTGATGCAGCCAACATAAAAGCTAGAAAATTGAAGAAACCCAAAATGCTTCATACAGAAGGGAGCTGGAGACCAGAGGGTTCCACTGGCATAGTGTGCAAGTCACTTCTGCAGGGGCCCCTAAGAAAAAAATAACTCAATGACCAGATTTGGGCAGAAAGGCTTTTTCAATCTGAAACCAACCCAGAGGCAATTACTGTACCCGACTAATCATTTGTTTTTCACATGTAAGAAACACAGATAAAATCTGGATATTTGTGTGAACCTCATACTGATTGCTCATTTTCTAAGTTCAAATAAATACAAGCTCTGAAATTTGCAAGCACAAGGAATACTCAGTAAACAATCCGCAAGGACAAAGCTGGATGAGTCAACAAGACTAGGCGAGGCACTTGTTAGTCGATGCCTGGTTTAGGTTTCTGTTGAGATATGTGTAACTACCTGGTATTTTCTGTAATGAAAAGCTTAAATAACAGGTATAAATGGACTATAGAATCTTGTGGAAAGAAGGGAGGGAAGTAAAGATGATGCATCAAAATAAGGGCAACAATACATGAGAAGGATACTCAACCAATTCAAACTTGACGTACAACATAATTTACCTTTGTTCTTTTAATACCAAGGGATGGGGCAGAAATTCTGAATTCTAGGAAAAAGCATGGAAGGCAGCAGAAATATCCACATTCCTTCAAACTCCATAGTAACAGAAACAGTCTGACAAAGGCAATGCACATTACTGTTTTGTTGTTTCTTAGGAATAAAATCTCAATTTTTTTCTTCCTAAGTGGTTGTACAAATCTACAGATCCCATAAGGAAGCTCATTTGAACTGACATGCATAGATCCCATCCAGTCTATCCAGTGGTTGGCGAACAAAGGACTAACTAACACTCTCTCAGAAACCAGCACAACTGCTTGTCCATAGTGCTGCGATAGTCCAGGAGCCCAGCTGCAAAAGGGAATGTTGCTGGATTCAAGCAGGGTGCATGACAGCCTCCCAGTAGAAGTGAGGCTTTACAGAGTCTCTCACTCTGGACGGGTCTGAACTAAGGTCCAGACTCTCCTCCCAGAAATAAGGCTGCAAAAAGCTGTTTTGCACAGCATTTATTAGAACTTTGGCTGTGAGATTTGTTTGCATTTACAGATCCCATGGCTGTGAAAAACCTTTTGGTTATCTGTATTTCAAATGCTAGCTGGTTATTTTTTCTCTGGCCTCGTCTGTTGCTATGGCATTTCTGCAGTTACATTATGTTCACATTGCAATGGTAGTTTGTTGCTGAAATGTTTTTACTGAAAATAAAATAGAGTACTAGAATGTAGTCCTTACCCTGTAACTAACAGCATCTGATAGTATCATTTACTGAGGACATACTAAAGCAGATAGCATGTGTCGCCACATATCAGAAAATTCCCTAGAAGGCAACAGAAATTCTTATATGTTCATACTTCACACTGAGATACGTAACCAGTTCAACCTATATAACTTATCCGAAAGAAGATCAAGAGGTGATATGATTATGGCCTATAAGTACTTTCACAAAGAGAAAATACTGGGTACTAAGGGGCTCTTTTGCAGAAAAAGGCATAACAAGAACCAATGGCTGGAAACTAAATCCAGACAAATTAAATTTAGAAATAAGCCACATGTTCTAAACAGCCAGGGTGATTAACCACTGGAACTAACCAGCAAGGGAAGTTGTGGATTCTCCATCTCTTCAAATCAAGATTGCATGCCTTTCTGAGTGATATGATTTAGCCAAATTCAAGTTATTGGGCTCACTATAGGAGTAAGTGGATAGAATTCTATGGTTTATATTATACAGGAGGTCAGCCTGGACAATCTAATGGTCTCCTCTAGCTTTAAAATCTATGAATCCATTCAATTCTGTTTCTGTATCTACAATTTAATTTGATAAGCTTCCAAATTTCTGGGTGCTGAACTGAACTTTGGAAGGTTTGCCTGTCATTAACTTTTACATGTCACTCCTTGCATTCTACTCCAAGAACACATCCCATTATTATTAGTTTTATTGATTATTTATATTACAGATACAGCTAGGGGCCCTGATTGGGAATGGGCCCCACTGTGCTGGACACTGTGCATACATAAAGTAATAAGAGGAAGAGTTTATGGACTACAGATATGATGAGGCACAACAGGTGGATAAAACAAATAAATGGAGGGAGGACAAGGTAAATAGTGAAACAATAATAAGCTGTAACAGCACACCAGCTGTCTAGCCATGTTTTGGAATCTAGACACTAACGCTCTTTAATGGAATTCTAGCCCTATAATTTAAATTCTACCTATTCCAAAAATATTACATCCACGCCATGCAGCAGCTGCCTCTTTTAGCCTCAGTACCTGCATTCACATTGCAAAACGACAGGCCTCACACCAGGACTCAAGCTCTGACCCATCCCCTCTAGCAGGGTCCTAGGACCTGGGTTCCTAGGGCTTGCTGACTGAGTCAGACTGATTTGTGTGGGGGCTTGGGCTTAAACCTAAATCAAAACCTGGACTAAGTGTGCAGTGTGGACATACCCAGAGTGAGATTTTTCTACTTCTGTTTCTCCACTCTTCTTCCCAGGTTCTAATACTGCCACCTTCCTTCCACACACTGGTACCACCTCGGTTTCCTCCTGTTGCTGTGCCTGGGCTCAGTTCTCTCAGACTTTCTCTGCTGCCTCACACTGCCGGTGACATGGCTGTTCTGCCCTGATAAATTTCCTATATCATTTACCAAGACCAGTTATGAGCTATGCATCAAGCTCATAACCTTTGTTAGGCAGGAGGTCAAACTAGCTGATCATAATAGTCCCCTCTAGCCTTAAAATGTATGACTCTATGAGTCACAAAGGGTCCTGTGCAGCCATTCCATAGATCCCACTTGTCAATGCATTAAAATATCTAGTGTATCTATAACCCACATTTAGTTTGGTTTTGAAAGTGTGGGTCCTTTAATGGAAAGAAACGGGGCATGTTGCATAAAATTCCTAAAAAAGACTCATTGAGCAACCACAATTAGTAAACCAAAGATATTATAACATGTTTGTTTTCTTGAAGAGGGAATAATGTGATTAATAAATGGAGCTCTTATTGGCAAAGTTCCAAACACTGTCATTTGTTTTATCTGTAACTTCAAACAGCTTTACATTCATGAACTTGAAACTATGAAGGTCACCTATAAAGGTTTTGATCCTGCTCCATTGAAGTCAATGGGAGTTTTTGTCATTAACAACAATGGGAGCCTGAACAAGCCAATAGGGTCTGATTTTCAAAGGTGCTTAGCATTCACAGCACCTATTGATTTAAATATGGGTGATCAGCACCTCTGAATATCTGCAGTTAGCTCTCTGATACAGAATACGCTATATAAATGAGTAGCAAAATAGTGTTCTTACTTTGCCACCTCCTCTTGGTTTATTAGGAACACCTGTGATACATCAAGATCTGCAGTGAAAGAACAAACAGTTCCTGATTCAAGCTTCCCATTGTGATGAAACTTTAATGGTGAGTCATGGTTCATGGCATTAAATATTTAAGATCAAATACGTAGTGTGACTTCTATCTTTTGACGTGTTCAATGATGACTAGCCCTTCAGATCTGTCTAGGCAAGTGCACATGTTGCCCATATTGCCCTATTCTCCTCATTACACCAGCACAACCTTATTTTTTTCAATGAGTTTGCACTGGTGTAACAGTGGAGAATCTGACCCAAGGCATTTACATCCTTGAATAAAATAGTCCCATTGAAAAGGTGGGGTTACTTTGACATGGACGGCAGTAGTATATTCAGAAGCTGTCTGCTGAACTAGCAATAGTGAGTGATAGAGCAGGAGAACATAGAGAACCCCTAGAGCAGAAGTTAGAGCTATTCTAGGTATGAAGAAGCAGCTGTGACGGAAGAAGACAGGCTGAGAAGGAGCTGGGGAAGACAGTGTAGCAGGAGCTTGTAGAGAAGAAGCAGCAGTGGGTGAGGAGGCAGTAATACTTTGTGAAGGCACAGAGGAATAGAGAAGCCCTAGGAGTTGATGCAGGGGAGGGATGCAAGAGACGTCCCAAGGAGCTTGGAGGGAGAGGAGCTATGGAAATGCTCTGTGGAGGCTGGAAGACAGTCAGATGGTGCAGAGCATGGATCCAGGCTCAGATCCATGCATTGTATGAAACATATAAAAGAAACCTATTTTGAATTGTGAAACTGTAATTCCATTTAGAAGCTCAGGTAACTGCACAAACCACTTGAGCTTTGGTCTCCTGGCTTCTGACATTATTGAGACTCCTTGATAGGATTAGAGCCCTGTAATTCACAGTGGCTGGTTATTTATTATAGATGTAATTAGCCTGAGCATGCATAAATGCACAGTAGTTTCTATTGTGTTACAGCATAATCCAATCATAATTGCAGTGGTTATTTTATTGTCAGGTAAAGAACGTGGAATTTGAGCTGTGGAGATCAGAATAAATATGTGAATGCTGTAAGAAGTATTTATTTAGACGTAATTCTAAATGGCATACTACAGCCCATCATGAGGTGAGTAGCTGTAATACTGAAACTGCCTATGAAAGTATACTCAGGGCCTAATAGATTGATGTTAACAGACCTAATTTTTTTTCTAAATCAATAACTGTCATCAATACCTGCATTATGGTACAGCGGAGTTCTCTCATAAGTGTTATGACAGCAAGAGGTTCAAAGCAAAGATGCTCAAATGAGATGCCTCCCATTTATACTATACAAGTAGAGGTGATCTTGAGGGTCTGGAAGTCTTCACACTCCACTGTCCAGCATACTTGACTGGGGCTGCCCTTGGTGAGGAGCTCAGTTGGGGGGCTGCAATTGAAGCAAACAGGGGCATGAATCATTGGTAATACCCATCCAGCCACAGGAACTGCCGCACCTGCCTCTTGATGGTCGGGGCAGGACAGGCCTGCAGCACTTGGATCTTCCCCACGAGAGGGTGTACTTGCCCCCACCCCCTGCAAGGTGTATCCCAGGTAGGTGGTTTCTTGCCACCTGATTTGGTATTTTGCGAGCCCAATGGCTCACAGGGCCCAAAAGATGGCCATCACCTGGTTTAAAAGGTCCTACCAGCACTGGCTGTACACTATTACATCATCCAAGTAGGCTGTAGTGTATGCCATAGGAGGTGGTCCATCATCAGCTGGAAGGTCGCTGAGGCTCAGTGAAGGTTGAAGGGCATTTGAGTGAAGTGATAGAGTCCTGTCAGGGTGGCAAACACTGTCTTCTCCCTGGAGCTCAGGCCCAGGTGATTTGCCAATAGCCCTTCGTGAGATCAAGGGTTGTGATGTACCAAGATTCCCTGAGATGATCAAGGAGTTCGACAATCCAGGTCATTTGGTAGGCATCAGACTTTGAGATTATATTCACCCTCCAGAGGTCGATGCAGAACCAGAGGGTCCCAGGCTTCAGGACCAGCACAATGGGGCTGTGCCACTCTGTGACCATTCTACAACCCCTAGTTCTACAATTGCCTGGACTTCCTTCTCCATGACTTCCTACATCTGCTGCAGGAGAGGCTGTGTTTTCCAGCACAGCATGCTGGATCAGGGATGTCTGGCTGGGCACCACAGTGAAGGTCTTGGAGAAGGCTTATAAGAGTCTGTGGATTTGTTTCCACTGCTTTGTGATTAGGGTGTCACCCAACTGTGGCTCCTCAGAGTCGGTGGCCTCAGGGACCTGTAGACCTAGAGCTAGTTCGGGGGGATACGGGATGATCAGCAGCCCCTTGCATTCCCACCAGGGTTTCAGGAGGTTCACATGGAAGACTTGTTTCTTCTTCTGGCAGATTACTTTGTAGGGGCCCTGCCAGCAGGCTAGGAGCTTCGATTCCTTCGAGGGGAGTAGAAGGAGTACCCAGTCTCTGGGCTCAAAGGTGCAAACCCGGGCTCCCTGGTAGTAGGTATATTCTTGCACCTCTTGGGCCGCCTGCAGATTCTCCTTTGCAAGGTCCCCCACCTTGACCATGCACTCCTGTAACTGAATGACATACTGCAAGAGTCCCTGAGTCTTTGACAGAGTGTGCTCCAAGGCCTCCCTCATTAAGTCCAATAGCCCGCAGGAATTTCAGCCATACAATAATTTGAAGGGCAAGAACTTTGTGCATGCTTGGGGCACTTTCATAATAGTTAACCACAAAAGTTGGTCCTATTGGTGGAACTCCTGCAGGGGAACCTTACAGAGCACCTCTTTTAAGGTCCAGTTGAAACACTTGACCAATCCATCCATCTGGGAGTGATACACCGAAGTCTGTAGCTTGATCCCCAACAATGTACACACCTGGCAGAGCAGCCTGCAGGTGAAGCTGGTGATTGATGAGGAGGGGAGTCCCACCCAGTTGAAAAACTTCATGAGCTCTGCTGCAATGGTGTGGGCATTTGCGTTTTGTAAAGGAATGGCCTCGGGGAAATGGATGGCATAATCCGTCAAGACGAGAATGTATCTGTAGCTGGCACTACTCTTCGGGAGAGGTCCCACCAGATCCATAGTGAACTGCTTGAAGGGGACCCTGACCATGGGTAAGGGCACCAAGGGGACCTTCTGCACTCCCAGGGGAGCCATGAGTTGACAGTTGGGACACAAGTTACAGTATTCCTTCACCTTGTGGTGGACCCTGGCCAGAAAAAATGGGCCAGGACCCGAGCCAGGATCTTCTTGTCTCCAGATGACTGACTGCTGGGATGTCATGGGTAAGTCTCAGAACAGCCCACCAGTGGCTGGGTCCAGACCTCACGGGTCCATGGGTCTTGGTCAATGCGCTACAGCGGTTGCCTCTCAGCTCAGAGCAGGGCCACTGGCCCACCCAACTGGCTCAGTCACCTCTTTGTTGACTCAGGCCAACTTTTCATAGGCTCAACTGAGGTGTCCTGCCTCCTGGGTTACTCATTGTCTTCCTCAGGCAGATCCCCCTTGAGGCCTTCCTGAGTAGGAAAACTCTGAGGTTTGAGCCCGAAGCAGTTCTGCAAACCCCACCCAGTTATGGCTGAGGATGATGGGATAGGCGAGTGTGGGGACCAACTCCACCGTCATCACCCAGGTCACTCCATTTCTGGTCAGGGGTGCCAGGTACTGGGATACAGTCTTACATCCCAGTGAGTATACTGGCGTCTTATTTTTCCAAGCACCTGCTCGGGGTCAGGGTTGAGCTTCTGGCGGACGAGGGTCTGTACAGAGCCCAAGTCTATGAGGCCGGTGACCTGTATCTATCCTACCTCCACAGGGGTCATGAATTTTGGAGCAGGTTGCCAGCAGGCATGGGATTCTCCCTTGTAGACTTGGCCAAAGCTACAATCCATGTCTGGGCAGTCTCATTGCAGGTGTCCAAACTGGCCACAAGCGAAACAAGGCCCCAATTCTGGGCATGCCAAGTGGGTGGCCACCTCAGCCAGGGGGCTGGGCAGACTTGGGTTAGACAACCTGCTCCCCCTAGTTGGGGCAGCGTGGGGCTCCCTGGAATGCAGGATAAGATCGGCAAAGAGTGTCTCTCACCCAACCATCATGTTTCCAGGGTCCAGGTCGTATATCAGCCTTGGGCTTGGACTTCTTCTCTGGGCTCGAGGTGGTCGGTCCTGGTGCCAGGGTCCAGACTCTCAGCTGAACAGGAACTTCAGTAGCCAGGAAGTCCTCCATCAAACCAACAGCCACACTGAGCATAGCAGGCCAGTGTCAAAGGACCTGGGCCGTCCCACGGGGTGGGAGGATATGCATGAACTGCTCCATGGTGATCTGTTCAGCAACGTCACTCCTGGAATGCCTCTTGGGTTGCAGGCATCACCAGCAGGTGTCCTTCAGTTCCTGGGCTACGATCCAGGATCAGGTGCCCGCCGAGTAGACTTTTCCTTGGAACCGTTATCGGAATATCTCCAAAGTAATGTCCAAAGCACTGAGGATGGTGTCCTACACCTGTCCATAGTCCCAGGCCTTGTCGTTTGGAAGCCCCCAGTAGGCAGTTTGAGCCACCCTCATCAGGTACAGGGCTTGGAGGGTCGCCCACTCTTCAGGTGGCCACCCGGCAACTGGGGACACCATAATGAAATTGCTTTTTGCTTCTTCCAGATTTGGCATCTTTTGTTTTTTGCTTCATTTTCCTCTTGTCAATGTGACTTACTGAGAGGAGTCTTTGGAAAACATGAAACAGGCTGCTCTGAAAATGTTCAGGTTTGGGCACTGTCACGGGGTTGCTGGCCCCTTTAAGGGGAGTCCAGGCGCAGGCTACATATGAGAGCTAATTTAAGGAAAACTAGCCTATCTAGGCAATAAATTGAATAATGAGCACCTGACCCTGATCAAAGGCCGCTGGGGCTCAGTTGCAGGGAGATACTCATATAGAAGCCTTGTCAAGGAGAGGAGTTCCCAGAGAATCACAAGCCCCAAAGAGGAGGGGTTTTCAACCCAAGCCTAAAAGGAGAGCTTTTATTTCAAGCTTATTCAAGTGAGGTAGCTCAAAGTAGAAATTTATCCATCCACCATAAGTTGGGGCCTACCCAATGACCTGTCAACAGGGCAAATCCAGAGGCTTGGAAACCAAACTTCCTTACTCCTGTATGGTGGGGGAGGAGGGGAATCTTTGCGTTTGTCCAAATTTCCCAGGGCAGTAGCCACAGGAGGTCCTGAGGAGGTGAGGGCAGAGAGGGGATGGTGTCAGGAAAGGGAAGACTCCTGAGCTGTGTTGCTGTCTCTGGAGGTAGTTGGGAAGTACCTGCCCTGCAATGAATCTCTGCCCTGCCCCCAGGGCAAGTCTCAGAATGGGGCAAGGTTAGAGAGTGAAGCCCTGGACAGGCTGTGCCCCGCACTTTATTGATAACTCAGTGCTGCACCTGTTCCCCCCAATGCCCCTGGGCAGGACTCACCAGTGAGCTGACTGAAGGAACTGTCCAGCTCTCTGGAGTCAGACTCTCCTTCCTGTCCTTGCTTTGCATCTTCCTCACCAGCCACACTCTGGATCTGAAAGACCATATTGCTTAAATTGTTTCAGCAGTAGAAGAATTTCCTGTAACCCAAATAGCAGACGAAGGTAAAAAGCTTTAAGACCCATCACCAAGTAAGATCTGTTCAAGACAGAGAAAGGATGGATTCCTTACATACATCATGTCACCCAAGAAAGAGATAATCCAGGTCTAGGGCTAGTTCTAGCAGTGGGTGAGCAAGGCAGCTTGGTTTTTATCCCCCTCTGCTCTCAATTGGCTGGCATCTTGTTTTTGTTTTTGCCTCAACTATTGGGGGTAGGGGCAGGCTGCCAAAAAAAAATTCTGCCCCAGCCAGCAAAATGACTAGGGCCTCTCTTGAATAAGCTTTTAAGCCCTATACTCTCAGGTGAATAAACCTGGTCCTCTGTGCAAATAGGGCCTACTTTCAAGTTCCTGCTCCTTTTACCTGTCCCTGCTAAGAGTTTGTGAACACTCCAGCTGCAAGGCTATTGTTACTAAGTCCTTTTGAGTGTTAAGAATGTAAAAGAATAAATTCCTTGTGTAAAAAATGACTTCCATGGTTTCATAAATGTGAGTGCCCATTAGAGCTGATCAGAGGACTGACAAGTCCATTTCACAGGAACTTCCAAGGTTTTGAAATTTTCCAAATGGGAATGAAACCAAAAGGGTTTGGAATGATTTTGTGAAAATGGAATTGTGTTTGTGGATAAAAACCTGATCTATTCAATTCAGGAAATGGAGTGGTGGCAGTTTATAGCACTGGCCTGAGATGTTCAAGTCCTGGCTCTGTCTGAGTCAGAGGTGAGTGGTTTTCTATCCTGATACTCCAAATCAGGCAGTACAGGGACCTGCATCAGGATCTGCCATGCCAGTACCTGAACCAGCAGGCTACAGAATCTTCTTCCCTCCCTCCTACCCAGAGAAAATGTCATCAAAACTGATAAATCTCCATGGAACATTTCAGCTTTGGCAAAATAGCATCTTTGGAAGAAATTGCATTTAGTCAAAAATGCTCTGCCCAGCTCTATCCATTTTTTACTACTGTGGGCCTTTCACCATGACTGCACCTCCAATGTGTATTTCCTCCTCCAATGTGTACCTCTGTAATGTTTTTTCTCTTCACGCTACGTATCCCTTTGCCCCAAAGTGTGCTCGCGTACATCTGAGGAAAAACTACAAAGTCTGAAAACAAAAGCTGAGTAGCTAGCAAGATTGTGGTTGCTTTATAACAAGTTCTACAGCTGTCTGCTGTTGTTTTAATTGAGAATGGATGTGGCACTCGCAGGAGACTCTGTGCTGAGATTGATACTAGAATAAGACTAAAAATCTGTTGAGAAAGTCAGGAGGGCACTAAGGGACATCAATGAGAGCAGTTCTAAAGGAATTATTAAATTTCTTTTATCTTTCTATTGGTTTTCCTGTTCGTACATCAGTGCTTTTACACTGCTGAGAACTCTGGAAAGAAGTAAGCTGTCTTCTGTAGCAAGGGGTTTAGGTGCATATTCCTGGTTTCAGATGATCTTAGTGAAAGGGTATCTGCTATGCTACTCATTGCTGGAATGGAATGCACAAGTACTTCTGTCTCTTGTAATTGGAGGCTGAGACAAGATAAGATCTTTGTCCTTAGTCCTTCAGAGTTTCAGTTTAATTCATTTTTTGTTACCATTTGCTAAAATTAATAGAAATACCAGTTAGGGGCTGATCCTTAGGGGGTGCTGATTTAGTAACTTGCCCCATGTCATACAGACAGATCAATAGCAAGGTTAAATGTAAAATCTGCAACTCTTGACTTACATGGCTGTGCGTGAACCACAAAATGTTCATTTGATCTCAATAATAATCCATTAAAAGATTGACTGTTGTGTAATTTTTTCATGGACACTGCAATCATGTCAGAACAAAAAATAACTAACATTTTAGAGTAACTAGCTCTTCAGGAGTATAAATGGCTATCACTAAATCTGGGAATGTGCACTTTTTAGTTAAAGTAGCATAACATTACTTTCTTCTTCAAACTTCCCATAATCTATGTGTTGAGACTAGAGCTGGATGGAAAATTGAATTTTCATCCCTCTTGAAATTCCAAGATTTTGAAATATGGTTTTGTCCAGAGGCAAGACGAAAAGTCAATCTCAGAATCTTTTGCACAAAATATTCTGAAATATTTCACTCTGACCTTATCAAAGTATTTCAAGGTCAAAATGTTTCATTTCAAGTTTGCTATATTATGTTATATTTGTAATATAATATGAAAGTCAAAACACTTCTAATTTTATATATATTATAAAATGTTATGTAAATTGAAAGGATAAAGCTGAAATGAAATATTTCACCTTATTGAGATTAAACATTTCAATTATTTTGAAGAAACTGATATATTCCTGCAAAATGTTTCAACTTCATGAAATCAGCATTTTCTGATGGAAACTATTCTGTTGAGAACTTGTCTCAACTAGAGCTTGTAGAACAGAGTCTTGAACCTCTCAAAGGACTACATAAAATCATTGCTGAATGAAGGTGGCACAGAATTGTACTCAATATGTCAGCAAAGATGTTGGGGGAAATTTTTAAAATAGGTTTCCAAATAAGAGTGGCTCTAGGAGGTGGAACAGATTTCTCCAGTGGATCCTGACCTAACAAAACTGCATGCAAGCGACTGAAAAACAGTTGAAACCACCATTGAGGCAGAACTATTATTGTTATAACAGTGAGCAAAACTTTGCTAGGAATTTGAGAGAACAAATAAAAATGCTAGGTCTCTGTCCCAAAAGGCTCACAACCTCATTTTAACTGTTCAGGATTAGACGGGATAACAAACGGCAGTGAGTATATGGGAAAAGGAACGGCAAGTGTTAAAGTAATGAGATTCCATAGTTCCTTCATTCAAGCATATGTACTCCTAGATAGTTTGATTAAAAGTAACCTTGCACATGTTGTGATGGGGCAAGGCCAGATGGCTATGGAAGAGTAGTCTTATTGGGATCTGGGAAGTGGGCGGGCGAAGCCGTCCACTGCTAAAGGATCCCCCCCCCGCCTAAAAGGGGGATCCACAGGATCTAGATGCCAAAAAATTCCGGGGGACAACTAATGAAATAACAGGGACAGGAGTGTGGTCAAAGGGTCAAATGAAGGGAACTGGACGGGGACACCGAGCAGAGAACCCTGGACAGAGCCCAATGCTCCTCAAAGGCGTCAAGGGAGTCAGAGGATGCCGCCCAGAGGAACTCTGCCCGGATACGTGAATGGACCGAGGATCGGAAATAGGCCCCACAGTCACAGGAGACTCCATTGGCCAACCTCCTCACCCTGGTTTTATATATGGCCATTTTAGCTAGGACCAGGAGGAGGTTGACCAGGAGATCCCGTGACTTTGTGGGGCCACGGATAGGGAGTGCATAGATAAGAAGGTGAGGGGAAAAGTGCAACCAAAAGCGGGGCCCCCCATTTTGTATCGGGGAGGGACACGAGGGTGTGGGCGTGAAGGGTGTGGAGCACGAGCGTGTAGAGATGTTTTCTTGGCGCGGTTTGAAAGCAGACCGGCTGCATCTCATGCAGCCAGCTTCTAGTGAAGAGGTGAAGGGATCGGTTGGGTCCATGGGGCAGGGGTCCAATTAAAAGGTCCGGCGGGCCTGGGGTAGCGGGTGGGCGGGGCGTGCCCTCGTGCAGGACCCGGTCGAGATAAACCCGAGCAGTGGGCGGCAAAGCGGCCTTCACCTCCTGAAGTATGCGCCAGGGAGTACAAGGTCTGGAAAACCCCATGCGCTGAGCGAAGGTTAGGGCATCCAGCCAGTCTCCCCGGTCATAGTCCAGGAGGTCTCCGACTCTTGTGACCTCTGCCAGGACCAAACTCTGGCGCACCGAGTGGGACTCCGCCACCTGCACACAGAACTGGGGGTTGTGTAGCAGGGGCTCCGCGAGAAGAGATCTGCCCCCTCGGTGGCCGCCACGGACCTGGTCGTTGTAAAGAGTTTCCAGGTCCGGAGGAGGTCCTGGTAGAAGACCGGCAGCCCAGAGAGGTCTCGCGGAAGACCTCTCAGATGGAGATAAAGGAGCTGCCGGTCGTATCGGTGCCCTCGGAAGTGGCGCAGGAAGGCGTGCTTCAGTATGCTCCACGCAGGACTACCTGCACCATAAAGGAGCCTCTGCAGGATCTGGAGGCGGAATACATGGACCTGAGTAAGCAGACATTTTAGGCCCTGCCCTCCCTCCTCCAGAGGTAGATGGAGAACCTCTGCAGGGACCCAGTGCAGTCCTGACCAAAAGAACTCCAGAATCGATGTCCGGAGGTTGGTCAGGAAAGCCGGGGCCGGGACCTGGGTGTTGAGCCAGTACCAGAGCATGGACAGGACTAGTTGATTAAGCACTAGCGCTCTCCCTCGAAGGGAGAGGCACCGGAGTAGTCCTGTCCATTTCCGGAGCCGCTCTATCACCCCGCCCTCTAAATTCTGCCAGTTCTCCGGCGGAGAGGGATGCGTGGCAGAAAGGTAAACGCCCAGATAGAGCAGCGGACCCGTGCTCCACCGGATGGCCTGAAGCGCGGGTGGGAGGGAGCTCGCTTGCCGCCAGTCCCCTACCACCAAGCCAGAGCTCTTGACCCAGTTGCCCGCGCAGAGGAGGCTGCTGAATAGATGGCCTGGCAAGCCTCCACCGCACCAAGTCGCCCGGTCCTGGACCACGAGGAGCACGTCATCAGCGTACGCCGACAGGACCAGCCGCAGCTCTGGCTCCCGCAGCACCAACCTGTCAACTCCTTCGGAGGAGACAGAGGAAGGGCTCATCGCCAGAGCGTACAGCTGGCCTGAGAGGGGGCACCCTGCCGTACTCCTCGCCCGAAGTTGACCGGTTCGGTCAGGGTCCAGTTGAGCCTGACCAGACACTCTGCGGAAGCGTACAGCACCCGGAGAAAGTTCACAAACCTGGGTCCGAATCCAAACGCCTGCAGAGTGCTCAGGAGATACCCGTGATCCATCCTGTCGAACGCCTTCTCTTGATCTAAGGACAGGAGGGCGAACGACAGACCATCCCTACACCCAAGTTCCAATAGGTCCCGGACCAGATATAGGTTGTCGAAGATGCTGCGGCCCGGGATGGTGTAGGTCTGGTCTGTGTGGACCACGTCCACCAGCACGGACCCTAGCCGCAGGGAGATGGCTTTTGCCATGACTTTGTAGTCCGTGCTGAGGAGCGAGACGGGACGCCAATTTCGTAAATCGCGGAGGTCCCCCTTCTTCGGCAATAAGGCGAGCACGGCTCGCCTGCACGAAAGAGGGAGGACCCCGCTCTGCAAAGACTCGGCCCAGACGGTGACTAGGTCTGGGCCCAGGACGTCCCAGAACACGCAGTAGAACTCCACGGTCAGCCCGTCCATGCCCGGAGATTTATTGGTGGGCATGCGACGGAGGGCTTCCGAGAACTCGGCCAGAGTGAGGGGCAGCTCTAGCCGGTCTCGGTCGCCCACGCTGACTGTCGGGAGCTTCCCACAGCACTCTGCAAGCATTAGGATCGGTCGGATCCGGGGAGAATAGGCTTGCGTAGAAGGCTCTCGCCCTTCTGCACATCTCCACTGGATCCGTGAGGGGGGTGCCATCTTCTGCCAGTAGGCAGATGATATGTTTCTTAGCCCCCCTCTTTTTCTCCAGGGCGTAGAAGAAGCGGGAGCCGCAATCTATCTCCCGAAGGAGACGGATGCGGGATCGAACAAAGGCACCCCGGGCCCGATGGTCCTCGAGGGTCCGGAGCTCCTCCCGCCACGCTCCGCAGAGGAGTGGATCCTCGGGGCTGGCGGCCAGACGCCTCTCCAGCTCTAAGACCTCCCGTTCCAACTGCTCTATCGCCGCATCCCTCCGTCGGCTGGCGCCCCAGGTGTAATCACGGCAGAAGAGCCGGGCGCGCACCTTCCCTAAGTCCCACCACCGCCGCGCTGAGGGAAAGGCACGCCGCTGCCCTCGCCAGGCCAGCCAGAACTCCCGGAAGGATGCCATGAAGCCCGCATCCTCCAACAAGCTGTTGTTAAATGCCAATAGGCCGGCCCGGTCTCTCCGCGCAGAGGGAGGCTGTCACGGTGGCTATATGATGGTCAGAAAATGGGGCCAGCCGGATGCTGGAGGAGTGGGCTCGTGAAAGATGAAAGCATGATAGATAAATGTGGTCCAACCGGGAGTGGCGCAACCAATGGGCCTCCACCTGGACAAAGGTGAACGTGGCAGTGTCATCCAGGTGGTGGTCGTGCCAGACGTCCACCAGGGAGTGGTGTTCGACTATCTCCTGGAGGACGGCGACGGCGGCCGGGCTCTGCTCGGTCCCCGAGCGGTCCCACTCCTCAAGGGTGATGTTAAAGTCCCCTCCCAGGACCAGGCACTCCTGAGGATCCAAGGTGCCGAGGAAAGCGGATGCCTGCTGATAGAATTGCAGCTGCTCCGGGCTCGCTGCTGGGGCATAGATGTTGATGAGGTTGACTACAAGCCCCTCCATTTGGACCCGGAGGTGCAGCAGGCGACCCGGCACAACCTCGGTGACCCCCAGCACCTCGTGCCGTAGGTTGGGGAAGAACAGGGTCGCCACTCAGCCGTACGAACTGTGAGGTGGCTAAAGTAGACCTGTCCCCCAATCCAGCCACCAGCTGTCTTCGGCGGTTGGATCCGTATGGGTCTCCTGCAGGAAAACCACAGAGTATCCCCTCTCGAAGGAAGGAGAGCACCTGGGACCTGCGGAGACCCACCTACAGCCACGGGTGTTCAATGTTGCGATGGTAAAGGGTGCCATGGGAGGGCTGGGGGGGATCCTCGCGGCAGGGATGCTCGTGGCTCCGGCGGGCCGCGCAGCAGTCCGTGACCCACCCCGTAGGTGAGTAAGGAGTCACGGAAGTGGCGGACCTGCTGGTAGGCCGCGGCGCCCTGCCTCCCGGTCCTTTTATCCTCCCCATGAGGGCCCTTGCGGCCCGGAGGATTTGATTAAAGTCCCCCATCACTGGAGGGCAAGCTGGACTTTGTTGCGGGAGCCACGGACGTCTTCTAGAAATCCCGCAACTCCTCTCGCAGCGCATGGGGGGCTGGGGTTATGCTCTGGTTACTCCCCGACGGGGCCCTTGGTACAGCCCCGTGGCCCAGCGAGACGGGCAGACAGGGTGCGGACCCCGACGGGGTCCTGATGGGTTGACCTGAATACTGGGGCGATAGGGGGCGGCGGAGGGAGGATAGCAGCCCCTGATGGGTCGGGACGGGTAAACACAAAGGCTACTCCCTGGGAGTCATCTGTTGGAAAGGGGAAGGAGACAGTCCCAGGGGTGGCAATAATATCTCGGGAGGTGGGCGGGATAAGGGCAGGGGCAGGGGTAGAGGTGAGAGTCTGGGTCGGGAAAGGGCTCTCACTGATGCCGGGCGCAAGCTCTCTGGTGGATTTGGCAGCCACGGCATCAGGAGGTGGACTTTCTTCTGTAGGGTCCTCTCCCGGGAAGGAGGTCGAATGCTCCTCACCAGCGAGGGACGCCCTGGTGGCTCAGGTTCCAGCCGCGTGGCACTGGCCGTCGCCTCACTGGCTCGGCGGCTCTCAGCTGGGTGGCTTCTGCAGCGGGGTTGATGGAGGAGTCCAGGGGCTCCTCGGAGGGGGAGCAGAAGCAAACGGTTACGGGGAGGGAGTATGGGGAAAAGGGGGGCTGAGATGAAGTTGCCCAGATCGAGGCCCGCTGGATATGGATCGTCCTCCCTGGGTGACCGGGGTCAGACCCAGGGCCTCGATCTCCTCATATATAGACGGGAAATTGTTTTCCGCTACCCGGGATTCTCCCTGCCGGCACCTGATGCGACGGTTGCGGGGTACACTGGGGTTTCAGATGGTGCCTCGGGGGTCTTGGAGGGGAGGGACTCCCGTGGAGGGGAGATACCGTCTTCCAGTGCGGCCACGTCTTCCCCAGCCGGCTCTGGTGGGTGGAACACACCCGTGGGTAGAGCGGAAGGCTCGGCATCGGTGCCCCCCTTCCTGGTCTTCCAGGGGCCTCCGCGTCAGATGGGAGGAGCGGAACTCGAGCCTTCCGCTTGCCCCGTTCCCCTGGACTAGGGCCCAGCCCTCCATGGCATCATCCAGGGGCTGGCTAGCAGGGGTTGTGTCAGGGGACAGAGGCGATGGCTCAGGGACTCGAGGTGGTAACGGTGGGGCAGCACAAGGGAGGGAGACTCCCCTTGGGGCGGGCCCTCCCATGCCGACGGTGTCCCTGCGCACCTCCTCCGCAGGCCCCGCCAGATTGCAAGCAGCGGGGTCAGGGCTCTCCCGCTCGATGGGCATAGTTGGGGAGGTGCCCCTTGGGCCGAGCGGGAGCAATGGTGGTGGGAAGGAGGAGGGGTGGTTTCGGGCAGGGCAGCCAGGGGGACGGCAATGGAGGGGCCGGTGCCCTGCGGGGCTTGGGGGTCCCGGAGCCCCTCCTGGGGCCAAGGGGCAGTCCCTCGGGCCGTGCCCCATCGCCGGCATAGGTAGCACCGGGCTCCCCCGTGGAGTAATGCACCACGGTAAGGGACCCCTGGTAGGGGACAAGGAGGACCCCTCCGCGATCTCCTCACACGCGCCGGCGGCAGTTGAAGCTGCATGTGGCAGAATGAGAGATGGTGGAGGCGGGGGTCTTTGCAGCCCAACGGGAGAGGGATGATGACAGAGATGGGCTTCCCAGGTCGAAAGGGGGGAACAGGGCGGCATTGGGGAGAAAGGGAGGGACGGAGGTCAGGACCAGGCGGACGCCCAGGTCGTCTAGCGGCTCTAAGGGGACAAAGATGCCCCCTACTGCCAGGCCTTCTCCACCGCCTCCTGGAGGCAGCTCCGATGTTAAGAAGAAGATGACCTTGCCATACATTTGGAGGCGCACAATGGCCGTGGGCCCCACACCCTCGCCAATGCCCGCACATTGGTCTCCACGTGGGGCGAGGCGGGCACCAGGAGGCAACGGACGCCGTGCTTCCTGGTCTGGTGGGGAAAGGGGGCCCCGGACGCTATAGATAGTAGTGGAGGCGGTGGGCAGGAGAGATGACGTAGTAGCGGCAGGCGGGGGGGCTGCCGCCTCTGGGGCGCAAGCCCTGGGGGCTGGGGGAGGGAACACCGCAGAGCGGTGGGGGAACAGCGGGGGGCTGGTGCCCAGGTGGAGATGGGGCAGGGGGCATTGGGGGCAGCCCTGCCGGAGGGCCTGGTCTTTAGCAGAGGCCCTTCCCCTTCTTCTCCCCTGGCCCTTCCCGCGGTCGGGGGACTCCCCCGAACTGAGGGGGTGAGAGAGTAGCAGCAGTGGAGGTCAACCCGGTGCGTGCTGCTGGTGCCCCACGGGGGGCGGTGGCAGATGGTTCGGCAGCGGAGGTAGAAGCTTGGGGGGGTGACAGAGGGGTAGGCGGGGGAGGGGGGAGCTCGGGCTGCTGGAGAGGTCTCACCCGTCATCCCCCGCCATCATGAGCAAGGAGGAAAGGGGACATCAAAAGGAGGAGGGGAGAGGGAAGCAGGTCGACCACTCCTCCCCGCTAGGCTGCAGGCAGGGGAGGAGGCGCCAAAAGGGGTGGGCTGGACGGGGGGCAATCAGGGTTGGGGTCAGTCACCGACACAAGGTGGAATTCCGGCTCCTCTTGATGCACTATGGGAGGGGGGGATTCAACAACATTGAGGGTGCAGTGAAGAGGGTTGTAACTGAAATGGGGATTGCACAAGCGCATGGGAGGGGGCATGGGCACACGGAGCGAGGGGCTAAGCGGTCTGGAGGTAGAACAGGGAAACCAAGGGGCTAGCTTCAGAGGCTGGGGCGGGCAAACAAACAAAGGCTGCAGAAGGAAATGGGCGGCAGGCAAACAAACTGAAGCTAGTAAGGGGACTGGGGCAAAAGAGGAGGCAAAGCAAGTGGCAATGGGCAGGTAGTAAAGGGCAAAGCTGGGGGTAGGCAGTCCGGGGGGGGGCACATGTGCCCATGTGCACTTGCACAAGTCTTTTTAGCTGGCTGCTGCTTCTGGCCCAAAGGGTGGAAATAGGGAATGGCAAGACAAGCAAGCAGGTGAGTCCAGAGGCAGGAGCTGAGGCAGATGGTATACAGCCAGTGGGGGTGGTGGAGGGGCAGCGGTGGTGGTAATAGTGGTGGGGGTTGGGGGGACACACAGATGGATCGGGGGGCAGCTCCACGCCACACCCCTGTGTCCCTGGAAAACACAGTCAAGACCCCACCACAAGAGCACAGTTTGAAATTACTCAGTCTTAGGCCCCTCCACGGTGGTCTGCAAAGTCTCTAGGTGCTCCCCACTGGTAGATGGTCCTCTTCTTCTCCTCCTCGGGCTCCAACAGCTCTAGGCAGCGGCCTCTGCAGCAGCAGCAGCTCCAGGAACTCCAGGTGGTGGTCCAGGCAGGCAGAAAGGACCCCTCTCAGGTGGTGGTGATGGTGGTGGTGTCCACAACAGCAGTGGTTGGGGTCCCTCACTCCTCCTCTCTGGGGAGTGGGCTAGCAGCCCCCCCCACTGGGGCTGCAGTTGGAGCAGTAGCAGCACCCGAGAGTGGGGGGGCCAGCAGCCAAGTAGCAGAGAATGGAGGGGGCGGGTGTCTGGCCCAGCCAGGGGAGCGGCTGGAGCAGCAGGGAGAGCTTAGGTCCTAGCAGCAGCAGGAGTAGCAACTTCCCACCTCCCTCCACGCTAGAAGGCTATGGGAGAGCAGTCTTATTGGGATCCGGGAAGTGGGCGGGCGAAGCCCGTCCACTGCTAAAGGGTCCCCCCGCCTAAAAGGGGGATCCACAGGACTAGATGCCCAAAAAATTCCGGGGGACAACTAATAAAATAACAGGGACAGGAGTGTGGTCAAAGGGTCAAAAGAAGGGAACCGGACGGGGACACCGAGCAGAGAACCCCGGACAGAGCCCACTGCTCCTCAAAGGCGTCAAGGGAGTCAGAGGACGCCGCCCAGAGGAACTCTGCACGGATACGTGAACGGACCGAGGATCGGAAATAGGCCCTACAGTCACAGGAGACTCCATCGGCCAACCTCCTCACTCTGGTTTTGTAGATGGCCATTTTAGCTAGGGCCAGGAGGAGGTTGACCAGGAGATCCGGTGACTTTGTGGGGCCACGGATAGGGAGTGCATAAATGAGAAGGTGAGGGGAGAAGTGCAACCAAAAACGTAATAAGATATTGGTGAGGAGCCGGAATAGGGGCTGCAGCCTGGCACACTCCAGGTAGACATGTGCCAGGGTATCCCTCACACCGCAAAAGGGGCAGGTGTCTGGGATTGTGGTGAACCGCGCCAAGTACACGCCCGTGCTCACGGCTCCGTGAAGGAGCCGCCAACTGACATCCCGGCGGGCTTTGGGACTAAGATGGAATATAGGCTGCCCACCGGGGCTCTTCACCCTCCAAAGGTGGCAGGAGGTCCCGCCATTTTGTATCGGGGCGGGACACGAGGGTGCGGGCGTGAAGGGGTGGAACACGAGCGTGTAGAGATGTTTTCTTGGCGCGGTTTGAAAACAGACCGGCTGCATCTCGTGCAGCCGGCTTCTAGTGAAGGGGTGAAGGGATCGGTTGGGTCCACGGGGGAGGGGTCCAATTAAAAGGTCCGGCGGGCCTGGGGTAGTGGGTGGGCGGGGCGTGCCCTCGTGCAGGACCCGGTCGAGATATACCCGAGCAGCGGGCGGCAAAGCGGCCTTCACCTCCTGAAGTATGCATCGGGGAGTACAAGGTCTGGAAAGCCCCATGCGCTGAGCGAAGGTTAGGGGATCCAGCCAGTCTCCCCGGTCATAGTCCAGGAGGTCTCCGACTCTTGTGACCTCTGCCAGGACCAACCTCTGGCGCACCGAGCGGGACTCCGCCACCTGCAAACGGAGCTGGGGGTTGTGTAGCAGGGGCTCCGCGAGGAGATCTGCCCCCTCGGTGGCCGCCACGGACCTGGTCGTTGTAAAGAGTTTCCAGGTCTGGAGGAGGTCCTGGTAGAAGACCGGCAGCCCGGAGAGGTCTCGCGGAAGACCTCTCGGATGGAGATAAAGGAGCTGCCGGTCGTATCGGAGCCCTCGGAAGCGGCGCAGGAAGGCGTGCGCCAGTATGCTCCACGCCGGACTACCTGCACCATAAAGGAGCCTCTGCAGGGTCTGGAGGCGGAAGACATGGACCTGAGTAAGCAGACATTTGAGGCCCTGCCCTCCCTCCTCCACAGGTAGATGGAGAACCCCTGCAGGGACCCAGTGCAGTCCTGACCAAAAGAACTCCAGAATCGATGTCCGCAGGTTGGTCAGGAAGCCGGGGCGGGACCAGGGTGTTGAGCCGGTACCAAAGCATGGACAGGACTAGTTGATTAAGCACTAACGCTCTCCCTCGAAGGGAGAGGCACCGGAGCAGTCCTGTCCATTTCCGGAGCCGCTCTATCACCCCGCCCTCTAAATTCTGCCAGTTCTCCGGCGGAGAGGGATGCGGCAGAAAGGTAAACCCCAGATAGAGGCGGACCCTGCTCCACCGGATGGCTTGAAGCGCGGTGGGGGGGCTCGCCTGCCGCCAGTCCCTACCACCAAGCCAGAGCTCTGAACCCTTGACCCGCAGAGGGAGGCTGCTGAATAGATGGCCTGGCAAGCTCCACTCGCACCAAGTCGCCCGGGTCCTGGACATGAGGAGCACGTCATCAGCGTACGCCGACAGGACCAGACGCAGCTCCGGCTCCCTCAGCACCAACCTGTCAACCCTCCTTCGGAGGAGACCGAGGAAGGGCTCGATCGCCAGAGCGTAGAGCTGGCACGAGAGGGGGCAACCCCTGCGTACTCCTCGCCCGAAGTTGACCGGTTCGGTCAGGGTCCAGTTGAGTCTTACCAGACACTCTGCGGAAGCGTACAGCACCCGGAGAAAGTTCACAAACCTGGGTCCGAAGCCAAATGCCTGCAGAGTGCTCAGGAGATACCCGTGATCCATCCTGTCGAACGCCTTCTCTTGATCTAAGGACAGGAGGGCGAACGACAGACCATCCCTACACCCAAGTTCCAATAGGTCCCGGACCAGATATAGGTTGTCGAAGATACTGCGGCCCGGGACGGTGTAGGTCTGGTCTGGGTGGACCACGTCCGCCAGCACGGACCCTAGCCTCAGGGAGATGGCTTTTGCCACGATTTGTAGTCCGTGCTGAGGAGCGAGACGGGACGCCAATTTCGTAAATCGCGGAGGTCCCCCTTCTTCGGCAATAAGGCGAGCACGGCTCGCCTGCACGAAAGAGGGAGGACCCCGCTCTGCAAAGACTCGGCCCAGACGGTGACTAGGTCTGGGCCCAGGACGTCCCAGAACACGCGGTAGAACTCCACGGTCAGCCCGTCCATGCCCGGAGATTTATTGGTGGGCATGCGACGGAGGGCTTCCGAGAACTCGGCCAGAGTGAGAGGCAGCTCTAGCCGGTCTCGGTCGCCCACGCTGACCGTCGGGAGCTCCTCCCACAGCACTCTGCAAGCGTTAGGATCGGTCGGCTCCGGGGGAGAAAAGGCTTGCGTAGAAGGCTCTCGCCCTCTCGCACATCTCCACCGGATCCGTGAGGGGGGTGCCATCCTCAGTCAGTAGGCAGATGATATGTTTCTTAGCCCCCCTCTTTTTTTCCAGGGCGTAGAAGAAGCGGGAGCCGCAATCCATCTCCCGAAGGAGACGGATGCGGGATCGAACAAAGGCACCCCGGGCCCGATGGTCCTCGAGGCTCCGGAGCTCCTCCCGCTTCTCCCGGGACGCTCCGCAGAGGGGTGGATCCTCGGGGCTGGCGGCCAGACGCCTCTCCAGCTCTAAGACCTCCCGTCCAACTGCTCTATCGTTGCATCCCTCCGTCGGCTGGTGCCCCGGGTGTAGTCACGGCAGAAGAGCCGGGCGCGCACCTTCCCTACGTCCCACCACCGCCGTGCCGAGGGAAAGGCACGCCGCTGCCCTCGCCAGGCCAGCCAGAACTCCCGGAAGGACGCCACGAAGCCCGCATCCTCCAGCAAGCTGTTGTTAAAATGCCAATAGGCCGGCCCCGGCATCTCCGCGCAGAGGGAGGCTGTCACGGTGGCTATGTGATGGTCAGAAAAAGGGGCCGGCCGGATGCTGGAGGAGTGGGCTCGTGTAAGATGAAAGCGTGATAAATAAATGCGGTCCAACCGGGAGTGGTGCGACCGATGGGCCTCCACCCGGACAAGGTGAACGTGGAAGTGTCATCCGGGTGGTGTTCGCGCCAGACGTCCACCAGGGAGTGGTGTTCGACTATCTCCTGGAGGACGGCCACGGCGGCCGGGCTCTGCTCGGTTCCCGAGCGGGTCCCGTTCCTCAAGGGTGATGTTAAAGTCCCCTCCCAGGACCAGGCACTCCTGAGGATCCAAGGTGCCGAGGAAGGCGGATGCCTGCTGATAGAATTGCAGCCGCTCCGGGCTCGCTGCTGGGGCATAGATGTTGACGAGGTTGACTACGAGCCCCTCCATTTGGACCCGGAGGTGCAGCAGGCGACCCGGCACAGCCTCGGCGACCCCCAGCACCTCGGGCCGTAGGTCGGGGGAGAACAGGGTCGCCACTCCACCCGTATGAACTGTGAGGTGGCTAAAGTAGACCCTGTCCCCCCAATCCAGCCGCCAGCTGTCTTCAGCGGTCGGATCCGTATGGGTCTCCTGCAGGAAAACCACAGAGTACCTCCCCTCTCGAAGGAAGGAGAGCACCTGGGACCTGCGGAGACCCATCTTACAGCCACGGGTGTTCAATGTTGCGATGGTAAAGGGTGCCATGAGGAGGGCTGGGGGGGATCCTCGCCGGCAGGGATGCTCGTGGCTCCCGGCGGGCCGCGTAGCAGTCCGTGACCCACCCCGTAGGTGAGTAAGGAGTCACGGAAGTGGCGGACCCGATGGTAGGCCGCGGCGCCCTGTCTCCCGGTCCTTTTCCCCTCCCCCATGAGGGCCCTTGCGGCCCGGAGGATTTGATTAAAGTCCCCCCATCGCTGGAGGGCAAGCTGGACTTTGTTGCGGGAGCCACGGACGTCTTCTAGGAACTCCCGCAACTCCTCTCGCAGCGCATGGGGGGCTGGGGTTATGGTCTGGTTGCTTCCCGATGGGGCCCTTGGTACAGCCCCCTGGCCCAGCGGGACGGGCAGACAGGGTGCGGACCCCCGACGGGGCTCTTGATGGGTTGACCTGAATGCTGGGGCGATAGGGGGCGGCGGAGGGAGGATAGCAGCCCCTGGTGGGTCGGGACGGGCAAACACAAAGGCCATTCCCTGGGAGTCATCTGTTGGAAAGGGGAAGGAAACTGTCCCAGGGGTGGCAATAATATCTCGGGAGGTGGGCGGGAGAAGGGCAGGGGCAGGGGTAGAGGTGAGATTCTGGGTCGGGAGAGGGCTCTCACCGATGCCGGGCGCAAGCTGTCTGGTGGATTTGGCAGCCACGGCATCAGGAGGTGGACTTTCTTCTGTAGGGTCCTCTCCCGGAAAGGAGGTCGAATGCTCCTCACCAGCGAGGGATGCCCCTGGTGGCTCAGGTTCCAGCCGCGTGGCACTGGCCGTCGCCTCAACTGGCTCGGCGGCTCTCAGCGGGGTGCCCTCTGCAGCCGGGTTGATGGAGGAGTCCAGGGGCTCCTCGGAGGTGGGAGCAGAAGCAACGGTTAGGGGGGAGGGAGTATGGGGAAAGGGGGGCTGGAAAGAAGTCGCCCAGATCGAGGCCCGCTGGCATAGGATCGTCCTCCCCCTGGGTGACCGGGGTCAGACCCAGGGCCTCGATCTCCTCATATATAGAGGGGAAATTGTTTTCCGCTACCCCGGGATTCTCCCCACCGGCACCTGACGCGATGGTTACTTTGGGGGACACTGGGGTTTCAGATGGTGCCTCGGGGGTCTTGGAGGGGAGGGACTCCCGTGGAGGGGAGATACCGCCTTCCAGTGCTGCCACGTCTTCCCCAGCCGGCTCTGGTGGGTGGAACACACCGGTGGGTAGAGCGGAAGGCTCGGCATCGGTGCCCCCCTTCCTGGTCTTCCGGGGGGCCTCCGCATCAGATGGAAGGAGCGGAGCTTGAGCCTTCCGCTTGCCCCGCTTCCCCTGGACTAGGGTCCAGCCCTCCATGGCATCATCCGGGAGCTGGCTAGCAGGGGTTGTGTCAGGGGGCAGAGGCGATGGCTCAGGGACTCGAGGGGGTAACGGTGGGGCAGCACAAGGGAGGGAAGATTCCCCTTGGGGCGGGTCCTCTCCCATGCAGGGCGGTGTCCCTGCCGCACCTCCTCCACAGGCCTCGCCAGATTGCAAACAGCGGGGGAGGGGTTCTCCCGCTCGTTTGGGCATAGTGGGGAGGTACCCCTTGGGCCCGAGCGGGAGCAATGGTGGACTGGGAAGGAGGAGGGGCGGTTTCGGGTGCCGGGCAGCCAGGGGCGTCGGCGATGACAGGGCCGGTGTCCTGCCGGGGCTCGGGTGTCCTGGATGCCCCTCCTTCCCGGGCCAGGGGGCAGTCCCTCCGGACGTGCCCCATCGCCCGGCAGAGGTAGCACCGGGCCTCCCCCGTGGAATAATGCACCCTGTAATGGGCCCCCTGGTAGGGGACTAGGAAGGACCCCTCCAGTGCCTCTCCGTCGCGCGCCGCTGGCGGCTGTTGAAGCTGCACTTGCCGGTGGAAGGAGAGGACGTGACGGAGGGCGGGGTCTTTGCAGCCCAATGGGAGAGGGCTGATGACAGAGATGGGCTTTCCCAAGGCAGAAAGGGTGGGTAACAGGGCGGCATTGGGGAGAAAGGGAGGGACGGAGGTCAGGACCAGGCGGACGCCCAGGTCCTCTAGCGGCTCTAAGGGGACGAACACGCCCCCCACCGCCAGGCCCTTCTCCACCGCCTCCTGGGCGGCGGCCTCCGATGCTAAGAAGAAGACGACCTTGCCATACATTTGGAGGCCGCCACAATGGCCGTGGGCCCCACCACCCTCGCCAACGCCCGCACATAGGTCTCCACGTGGGGCGAGGCGGGCACCAGGAGGCAACGGACGCCGTGCTTCCTGGTCATGGTGGGAAAGGGGCCCCGGCCGCTATAGATGGTAGCGGAGGCGGTGGGCTGGAGAAATGATGTAGCGGCAGGCGGGGGGGCTGCCGCCACCTGGGCGTATGCTCTGGGGGCCGGGGGAGGGACACCTGCAGAGCTGGTGGAGGGAACAGCGGGGAGGGGCGCCCCAGCTGGAGATGGGGCCGGGGCATTGGGGGCAGCCCCTGCCATGGAGGGCCTGGTCTTTTTAGCGGGGCCCTTCCCCTTCTTCTTCCCCTGGCCCTTCCCGCCGGCTGGGAGGACTCCCCCCAAATCTGAGGGGGTGATAGACGTGGCAGCAGTGGAGGTCACCCCGGTGCCCGTCGCTGCTGGTGCCCCAGCGGGGGCGATGGCAGATGATTTGGCAGCGGAGGTAGAAGCTTGAGGGGGTGACGGAGGGGTAGGCGGGGGAGGGGGAGCTTGGGCTGCTGGAGCGGTCTCACCCGTCTCATCCCCCGCCATCATGAACAAGGAGGAAAGGGGGACACCAACAGGAGGAGGGGAGAGGGGAAGCAGGTCGACCACTCCTCCCCGCTAGGCTGCAGGCAGGGGAGGAGGGCGCCAAAAGGGGTGGGCTGGACGGGGGGCAATCAGGGGTTAGGGATCAGTCACCGACACAAGGTGGAAATTCCGGCTCCTCTTGGTGCACTACGGGGGGCGGGATTCAACAACATTGAGGGTGCAGTGAAGAGGGTTGTAACTGAAATGGGGAGTTGCACAAGCGCATGGGAGGGGGCACGGGCACACGGAGCGAGGGGCTAAGCGGTCTGGGGGTAGAACAGGGAAACCAAGGGGCTAGCTTCAGAGACTGGGGCGGGGCAAACAAACAAAGGCTGCAGAAGGAAATGGGCGGGGCAGGCAAACAAACTGAAGCTAGTAAGGGGGGCTGGAGCAAAAGAGGAGGCAAAGCAAGTGGCAAATGGGGCAGGTAGTAAAGGGCAAAGCTGGGGGGTAGGCAGTCCGGGGGGGGCACATGTGCCCATGTGCACTTGCACAAGTCTTTTTTAGCTGGCTGCTGCTTCTGGCCCAAAGGGTGGAAATAGGGCATGGCAAGCCAAGCAAGCAGCTGAGTCCAGAGGCAGGAGCTGAGGCAGATGGTATACAGCCAGTGGGGGTGGTGGAGGGGGCAGCGGTGGTGGTAATAGTGGTGGGGGTTGGGGGGGACACACAGATGGATCGGGGGGCAGCTCCACACCACACCCCCGGTGTCCCTACAAACACAGTCAAAACCCCCACCACAAGAGCACAGTTTGAAAATTATTCAGTCTTAGGGCCCCCTCCACGGTGGTCTGCAAAGTCTCTAGGTGCTGCCCCACTGGCAGATGATCCTCTTCTTCTGCTCCTCGGGCTTCAGCAGCTCCAGGCAGCGGCCTCTGCAGCAGCAGCAGCTCCAGGAACTCCAAGTGGTGGTCCAGGCAGGCAGAATGGACCCCTCTCAGGTGGTGGTGGTGGTGGTGGTGGTGGTGGTGGTATCCACAACTGCAGTGGCTGGGGTCCCTCACTCCTCCTCTCTGGGGAGTGGGCTAGCAGCCCCCCCTCCGGGGCTGCAGTTGGAGCAGTAGCAGCACCCGAGAGTGGGGGGTCCAGCAGCCAAGTAGCAGAGAATGGGGGGGGTGGGGTCTGGCCTAGCCAGGGGAGCAGCTGGAGCAGCAGGGAGAGCTCAGGGCCCAGCAGCAGGAGTAGCAGCTTCCCACCTCCCTCCAAGCTAGAAGGCTATGGGAGAGCAGTGGGAGGGAGAGAGAGAGAGATTCGCTCCAGGCTACACCAATCCCTGCTTCCAGGATAAGTGAAATGGCAACTGCTCTAGGTCAGTTAAGACACCTGGGCCCAATTAGGAACTTTCCAGAAGGCAGGGAGAAGGCTAGGTTGATTGGGACACCTGAAGCCAATCTGGGGCTGGCTGAAACTAGTTAAAAGCCTCCCAGTCAGTCAGGTGGGTGTGCATGTCAGGAGATGTGGGAAGAAGTTGCGCGGTTGGAGAGGCTGAGTAGTACACACCATATCGGGCACAAGGAAGGAGGTCCTGAGGTAAGGGTGAAGTGGAGCTTGAGGAAGTGAGGGCTGCTGTGGGAGAAGTAGCCCAGGGAATTGTACATGTCATGTTTCTAAAAGGTCAGCTACCATAGCTGATACACTATTAGGGTTCCTGGGCTGGAGCCCGGAGTAGAGGGTGGGCCCAGGCTCCCCCCCCAACCTTTGCTCCCTGATTAATCACTGAGACTGGGAGACAACAGAGACTGTGCAAGTAAGGATAACTTCTCCTCACCTCCCTCGCTGGCTTATGATGAAAATGGCTCAGTAGACTGTGACCCTTGTCTCTAGAGAAAGAAGGGTTACGTGGAGGGTCACAGTGAGCCTCTGAGGCTATTGAAATCTGCCAGGAAATGCGGGACCTACAGAGGCAAGGACAGAGCTTTGTCACAATGTATATGATTGGCGGGCTCAGTTGTGTGTGGAAGAAGTGAATCTGAAGGAGGGATTTGAATGAAGAGAGAGTAATGGCTCAGGTGACCAGAATTGACACAGGGTAAGGGGGATGATAGCCAAGATAATGTTTTGAGGGAGGATCAATATGCCAGATGAGTATCACTTTTACCCAGACATGAAACACAAGTCACAGATTAGAGTTATTAAAATAATTTCACAGTATTTTTATTTTCCTGTGAAAGAAAGTACTATCCTCAGTTAAGGCTGCTGTGAGTTTTCTAACACTTTCTATTATCCCCTCATTTTTTTTATAAGCATTAGGCAGCAGTGTAACATTAGGCAACAAAGTTAAACTGTTGCTTAACACTGGGTATCAATTTTCAGTCACATTCAGTTGAGGAACAATAATGTCATTGCCTCCCCCCCTGCATTTTTATGCATAATAATGTTGTAACAGATTGCTAGAGAAGGTCCCAAGCCTTCTTTGTGGAAACGTAGTCTATTCAAATCTCTGTTACCTGTCCTGAGCTAAATGGTCACACCAAAGATAAAGACATGGAATCTCACTTTTCATATGCCCCATGTCACAAGGGTGACCATCATATAATAGAGAAGGGCAAGAGGGGGTTAATGCTCTGTCCTAGAGACAAAAAGAAAAGGAGTACTTGTGGCACCTTAGAGACTAACAAATTTATTTGACCATAAGCTTTCGTGAGCTACAGCTCACTTAATTGGATGCATTTGGTGGAAAATACAGTGGGGAGAATTATATACACACACAGAGAACATGAAACAATGCGTTTTATCACACACACTGTAAGGAGAGTGATCACTTAAGATGAGCCATCACCAGCAGCGGGGGGGGGGGGAAGGAGGAAAACCTTTCATGGTGACAAGCAAGATATGAAGAAAAGGAGTACTTGTGGCACCTTAGAGACTAACAAATTTATTTGAGCATAAGCTTTCGTGAGCTACAGCTCACTTCATCAGATGCATCCGATGAAGTGAGCTGTAGCTCACGAAAGCTTATGCTCAAATAAATTTGTTAGTCTCTAAGGTGCCACAAGTACTCCTTTTCTTTTTGCGAATACAGACTAACACAGCTGCTACTCTGAAGCAAGGTAGGCTATTTCCAGCAGTTAACAAGAACATCTGAGGAACAGTGGGGAGTGGGGTGGGGAGAGAAATAACATGGGGAAATAGTTTTACTTTGTGTAATGACTCATCCATTCCCAGTCTCTATTCAAGCCTAAGTTAATTGTATCCAGTTTGCAAATTAATTCCAATTCAGCAGTCTCTCGTTGGAGTCTGTTTTTGAAGTTTTTTTGTTGAAGGATAGCCACTCTTAGGTCTGTAATCGAGTGACCGGAGAGATTGAAGTGTTCTCCGACTGGTTTTTGAATGTTATAATTCTTGACGTTTGATTTGTGTCCATTTATTCTTTTACATAGAGACCGTCCACTTTGACCAATGTACATGGCAGAGGGGCATTGCTGGCACATGATGGCATATATCACATTGATAGATGCGCAGGTGAACGAGCCTCTGATAGTGTGGCTGATGTGATTAGGCCCTATGATGGTATCCCCTGAATAGATATGTGGACAGAGTTGGCAACGGGCTTTGTTGCGAGGATAGGTTCCTTGGTTAGTGGTTCTGTTGTGTGGTGTGTGGTTGCTGGTGAGTATTTGTTTCAGGTTGGGGGGCTGTCTGTAAGCAAGGACTGGCCTGTCTCCCAAGATCTGTGAGAGTGATGGGTCGTCCTTCAGGATAGGTTGTAGATCCTTGATGATGAGTTGGAGAGGTTTTAGTTGGGGGCTGAAGGTGATGGCTAGCGGCGTTCTGTTATTTTCTTTGTTGGGCCTGTCCTGTAGTAGGTGACTTCTGGGTACTCTTCTGGCTCTGTCAATCTGTTTCTTCACTTCAGCAGGTGGGTATTGTAGTTGTAAGAATGCATGATAGAGATCTTGTAGGTGTTTGTCTCTGTCTGAGGGGTTGGAGCAAATGCGCTTATATCATAGAGCTTGGCTGTAGACAATGGATCGTGTGGTATGATCTGGATGAAAGCTAGAGGCATGTAGGTAGGAATAGCGGTCAGTGGGTTTCCAATATAGGGTGGTGTTTGTGTGACCATCGCGTATTAGCACCGTAGTGTCCAGGAAGTGGATCTCTTGTGTGGACTGGTCCAGGCTGAGGTTGATGGTGGGATGGAAATTGTTGAAATCATGGTGGAATTCCTCAAAGGCTTCTTTTCCATGGGTCCAGATGATGAAGATGCCATTAATGTAGCGCAAGTAGAGTAGGGGCATTAGGGGACGAGAGCTGAGGAAGCGTTGTTCTAAGTCAGCCATAAAAATGTTGGCATACTGTGGGGCCAAGCGGGTACCCATCGCAGTGCCGCTGATTTGAAGGTATACATTGTCCCCAAATGTGAAATAGTTATGGGTGAGGACAAAGTCACAAAGTTGAGCCACCAGGTTAGCCGTGACATTATCGGGGATACTGTTCTTGACGGCTTGTAGTCCATCTTTGTGTGGAATGTTGGTGTAGAGGGCTTCTACATCCATAGTGGCTAGGATGGTGTTTTTAGGAAGATCACCGATGGATTGTAGTTTCCTCAGGAATTCAGTGGTGTTTTGGATATAGCTGGGAGTGCTGATAACGTAGGGCCTGAGGAGGGAGTCTACATAGCCAGACAATCCTGCTGTCAGGGTGCCAATGCCTGAGATGATGGGGTGTCCAGGATTTTCAGGTTTATGGATCTTGGGTAGCAGATAGAATACCCCAGGTCGGGATTCTAGGGGTGTATCTGTGCGGATTTGTTCTTGTGCTTTTTCAGGGAGTTTCTTGAGCAAATGCTGTAGTTTCTTTTGGTAACTCTCAGTGGGATCAGAGGGTAATGGCTTGTAGAAAGTGGTGTTGGAGAGCTGTTCACAGCCACTGTCAGCAATACTGAACTTGGGGGCAGGCCCTCCAGGAGGGCTTCACAGCTGGGCTGCCCTGAACGAAAAATAATGGGTCAGATCTTTAGTCAGTGTGAGTGTAACTCTATTGAAATCCATGGAGCTATGTTGATTTATACCAGCTGCTGATGTGGCTCATTGATTCTTAGGCAAACAGGACCTAGTGGGTGGGTAGAAAAGCTGGGAGCAGTCAAGGCTGGGAGGAGGGTTGGACTGGACTATGATTTCCTATTGTTCATTCATCAGTTAATAATATTAAACCTCAGGCAGAAGGTGAGTGTGGTGTATGGATTGTTTTACAGCATATGGGAATGTCTCCTGCTCACACTCCACCTCCCTTTAAATTCGCACAAATATTAGAGGAAAAACTCAGCAAGCCGATCAAACTAACTTCCTTTACAAACATGGATTAATTCCAGTAACAGAACATAGAAAGATTTATATAATATATTATCCCATGTAATATTTTACACAAAACTAGCAACATCAGATTCAGACCCAACCCATAATGGGGGGCAGAGTTGTGTTTGAAAAAGCTCCCTAGAACAGGCAATAGCTGGAGCTGAGGTGGACTACAGATGCATCTCCTATTTAGATCAATGGGAACCTTTTCATTGACTTCAGTGGAGCCAGCATGAGGCCTGTTAGGTTCCAATTCAGCAGTTCATGCCTGTCCAGCAAACCACTTAAACACACGCTTAACTTTAGTCATGAGCTTAAGTCCTATTGAGTTCAATGGGACTTAAGCATGTTATTACTTTTATTATTTAACATATTTATTACGGTTGTGCTTAAAGGCCAACCAAGAACAGGGCCTTGTTGTGTTAAGGACTGTCTAAACGCAGAGTTTAGTCCCTACCTGGAAAAGCTTATAATCTGAACGGACAAGACAGACCACAGGGTGCGGAAAGGGGTAGAACACACAAACAGAGTGAACAATATGATGGCAGCAAATCACACCTTGTTTCCACTTTTTATTTTTGGGGGGTGGGTGGGTTTGCTTAAGAGGGTCTTTGCTAAATGGAAAGAAAGGGGGGTGAGTGGAAGAAGGCAGAAGAGAACAGGGTAAGAGGGGCAAGTGTGCAGTGAAGCTGAGGTAAAGAGGCTGGGAGGGAAAGGGAGCAGGAAGGTTGGGTTGGATTGCATGTCCCTAAAGGTAAGCATATGCTTAGGCCAGTGGTTCTCAACCTTCATTGCACCATGACCCCTTTCTGACAACAAAAATTATTATACAACCCCCAGGAGGGAGGACCAAAGCCTGAGCCCACCCAAGCCCACCACCCCAGGCGGGGCAAAGCCCAAGGGCTTCAGTCCCTGGCAGGAGGCCTGTAACCTAAGCCCCGCTGCCCAGGGCTAAAGCCCTGGGGCTTCAGCTTCTGCCCTGGGGCTCGGGCTTCATCCCTGGGCCACAGCAAGTCTAAGCCAGCCTTGGTAACCCCATTAAAATGAGGTCACAGCCCACTTTGGGGTCCTGACCCACAGTTTGAGAACCGCTGGCTTAGGCACCTTGCTGAATAGCGATGGACTTAGGCCTCTGCTTTGCTGAACTGAGCCTCTGAGAGAGCAGGGGGCACAGCAGCAATTACTTCATACCTTTCCAATTATTTCCCACTGTTATAAAATGAAGACGCTCTTACTATTAGACAACATGTTTTAGAACAAGAATATCTCCCCTTTTCCCGAGACCTGAGTAGTCAGTATGAGGAAGGTTGCTGTCCTTTTCAAAACATCTTTCTCCTCCAGTTCTTCCCATGAGGAATTTATCTTTGAGCATTTCCCAGTTAAGTTGTCTGTTCTTTATCTTGCCTTTTTCATTATTAATCCTCCTGCTAACTCTCTTACATCACTGTATCATTGTCTCAGATTTGTACTGACATCAAAAGATTTTTTTCCCCAGAAGATTTTAGTATCTTTTTATCAATTTCCTCCTGGTCCCCGAGGACGCTTGACCTTCTGTTTCTTCCTGCTGCTGCAGAAAAGGGCTGAATAACGCCCCCCCAGCAGGGGATAGTGCAGGTACTAAAGGCCCTTGACCAGAGCCACTGAGCCAGCTTTGAGATGTTCTGCAGAGGGGTAGGCATGTGCCATCACTACTGCAAGGGCCCACAGGCCAGTGTAGCAGGGGTGCAAGTTCAGCACTAGGTGCAAAACCTGCCTGAAGTCACGGCTGACTCCAACAAAAATACCAGCGCTTTAAGAACAATGTGCTCTGACTCACAGCTTTTTATTTATTATTTTAGTCCTTGTCTCTCCCTTCTCTAACACTTTCTTTGAGGGCTAGCTGCATTTTGATGTTTGTCTCCTTTTAAGACCTGAAAACAAGATCAGCTCTTAGTTTACAAAGCGTTCATTGCAGGGACAATGCCTTCTGCTTTCTGAAAAGCATCATGCAAAGTAATGGGGCTTCCCACCCTTTCTCCTCCCTCCCAGCCCCCCAAAATGTTAACATTTCTGGGTACATTTCCCAGACTTGAAGAGCTCTGTGTAAGCTCAAAAGCTTGTCTTCCTCACCAACAAAAGTTGGTCCAATAAAAGATGTTACCTCCCCTATCTTGTTTCCCCAACATTTTCGGGCAGCAAGACACAGCTTTTCATGGTAAACCCCACAATTTTCACCAGCAAAACCTGCCTTCTATTTTCATAGACAAATTCAAGGTGGAACTGCAAAGTGTTTTGCTTTTCCTCAAACTGGCACAAATGACTTTCAGCAAGATTATGACAGTGAGATTTCTCCCACCCTCCCCCACCCTGTAGTCAGTACCGATAAAAATTCTCTCTCCCCTCGTTGCGTAATGCTGATCCATGGGTTCCATTTGCAACTGTCCTTTCAGACACCACAAATGTTTTTGACAGAAATGATCTATCATTTGTCCTCGAGTCTCTTGACACTGTTCTCTCTTGGTACAGCTCCTACTCAACTCATTTACTGAGATTTATGTGAATTGATTGCTGGTGAATGGTACCAGACTGACAACCCTTGAGACTGAAGGCATGTATTTATCTACTGAGCAGATACAGCATGGCAGTGTCTGTGGACGCTTCTCCATATTGCACAGTCAATGTGCTTCATGCCTGGCCCACAATCCATCTGCCAGAATGAGCAACTAGTTTAGTGACCAGTCTCTACACTCAGTCATTCCATGGCATCTCCTCCAAGACTACAAACAAAGGAGCTAACCAGCGCCCATTGTGATGTTGGATTTTGCCAGAATTTACTTATTAAATTAGTTAGTTTGACATCTGTAGTATGCAAGGTCCCGGAAAAAATTTTGAAGGAGAAATTAGTTAAGGACATTGAAGTCAATGGTAAATGGGACAAAATACAACAAGGTTTTACAAAAGGTAGATCGTGCCAAACCAGCCTAATCTCCTTTTTTGAAAAAGTAACAGATTTTTTAGATAAAGGAAATGCAGTGGATCTAATTTACCTAGATTTCAGTAAGGCATTTGATACCGTGCCACATGGGGAATTATTAGTTAAATTGGAGAAGATGGGGATCAATATGAACATCAAAAGGTGGATAAGGACTTGGTTAAAGGGGAGACTGCAATGGGTCCTACTGAAAGGCGAACTGTCAGGTTGGAGGGAGGTTACCAGTGGAGTTCCTCAGGGATCGGTTTTGGGACCAATCTTATTTAATCTTTCTATTACTGACCTTGGCACAAAAGTGGGAGTGTGCTAATAAAATTTGCAGATGATACAAAGCTGGGAGGTATTGCCAATTTGGAGAAGGATCGGGATATTATACAGGAGGATCTGGATGACCTTGTAAACTGGAGTAATAGTAATAGGATGAAATGTAATAGTGAGAAGTGTAAGGTTATGCATTTAGGGATTAATAACAAGAATTTTAGTTATAAGTTGGGGACGCATCAATTAGAAGTAACAGAAGAGGAGAAGGACCTTGGAGTATTGGTTGATCATAGGATGACTATGAGCTGCCAATGTAATATGGCTGTGAAAAAAGCTAATGCGGTTTTGGGATGCATCAGGAGAGGCATTTCCAGTAGGGATAAGGAGGTTTTAGTACCATTATACAAGGCACTGGTGAGACCGCACCTAGAATACTGTGTGCAGTTCTGCTCTCCCATGTTTAAAAAGGATGATTTCAAACTGGAGCAGGTACAGAGAAGGGCTACTAGGATGATCCAAGGAATGGAAAACTTGTCTTATGAAAGGAGACTTAAGGAGCTTGGCTTGTTTAGCCTAACTAAAAGAAGGTTGAGGGGAGATATGATTGCTCTCTATAAATATATCAGAGGGATAAATACAGGAGAGGGAGAGGAATTATTTAAGCTCAGCACCAATGTGGACACAAGAACAAATGGGTATAAACTGGCCACCAGGAAGTTTAGACTTGAAGTCAGATGAAGGTTTTTAACCATCAGAGGAGTGAAGTTTTGGAATAGCTTTCCAAGGGAAGCAGTGGGGGCAAAAGATCTATCTGGTTTTAAGATTCTACTTGATAAGTTTATGGAGGAGATGGTATGATGGGATAATGGGATTTTGGTAAGTAATTGATCTTTAAATATTCAGGGTAAATAGGACTAATCCCCTGAGATGGGATATTAGATGGATGGTATCTGAGTTACCCAGGAAAGAATTTTCTGTAGTATCTGGCTGGTGAATCTTGCCCATATGCTCAGGGTTTAGCTGATTGCCATATTTGGGGTCGGGAAGGAATTTTACTCCAGGGCAGATTGGAGAGGCCCTGGAGTTTTTTCGCCTTCCTCTGTAGCATGGGGCATGGTTGACTTGAGGGAGGCTTCTCTGCTCCTTGAAGTCTTTAAATCATGATTTAAGGACTTCAATAGCTCAGACATAGGTGAGGTTTTTCGTAGGAGTGGGTGGGTGAGATTCTGTGGCCTTCGCTGTGCAGGAGGTCGGACTAGATGATCAGAATGGTCCCTTCTGACCTTAGTACCTATGAATCTATGAATCTATGCACTGGCAACTGAACTGATACCATGAATCACAAAGGCCATCAAACAGCCATCAGGTGGCAATATTTTTTATGCTGACCTGGATTTGAATAAATGGCTTTGAGGTTAAAGTGTATCTCTTGACCTATCCAGTTGCAAGGAATTTGTGTTCAGTGAGGTGCCAATTTTTGCACTCAATCCACTGTTGCAAGTATCCCAGAAGGCTTTGTTCGCAAATCTCTTGTTTTTAGTATAGATCTGCTTTGTCGTAGGTATATTCTACCATCTTCACTGTTAATGTAATAAATTGTTGTAGACCTTTGCAGAAACAAAGAATATATCATTTACTCCCCCCCATAATACCCCAGCCTCGTATCATATATATGTAGTAAATTTTGTGTGTGAGAACTGGTGGTCATACGGTTATACCCTCTTGCTTCCAGGTTTACTCTGTGATTATTTGCCCTGAAGATCTGTTGGCCAAGAGCCTTGTCTTGACTTCCTGGTGCCGTATGAATGTGTTTAGAATTAAAATCTTGAATCAATGCCATAAATGTTTACTTTAGAGGGCAAAAATGTGTGTATCCTCCTCCCCGCAGTGAAGGAGGGGGTGGACCAGCAATAATCCCAGATTTCTCAAATGAGAAGCAGCAGTCACCAACCCATGCCAATCTTGTCTTGTAGAACTGGGAATAAAATGAAGTATAGATTCCAACATCTCATACTTTGGGAAGTCCAGGTCCAAACATGGTAGCTGGCCCTTGTAAAAGTAACACTGAAGTTAATGAAAACTGACTTCTGTCACATAACATAGACAAAGGCCTTTTAAACCCGACTCCTGTCATGTGACAGAGCCATTAAAGTACATTTAACAATATGTCCATTGTACTCAGCCAAGTTACGTCTCATCTTTCGAAGTATGTATGTCTACACTGCAATTACAAATCCACAGCTGGCACCAGCCAGCCGACTTGGGTTCACAGTGCTTGAGCTACACCACAATTCAACAGCCCCTTAGCCCGAATCAGTTGGCACAGGCCAGCCATAGGTGTCTAATTGCAGTATAGACAGACCCTATGAGCAGTGATGAGCTGTCAAAATCTTAACAACAGGTTTCCTCCTCACCCCACGAGGGGCTCGTGGCCCGTCCCCTGGACTCCTGCCCCATTCACCGCCCTCCCCTGTCCCCTGACTGACCCTGAATCTGGGCAGGAGTGTCTCGTGGGCCACCGTAGTGGGAGTCCACCCCGCCCCTAAGTGAAAGAGGGACTTGCTAGGGGCGAGGTGGGGAGTCATGGTGGTGCTTACCTGGACGGCTCCGGGAAGTATCCGGCAGGTCTCTCTGGCTCCTAAGGGCAGGGGAGCGTAGCTGGGGGGAAGCAGGAGGAGCAGCCGCTCCCCCCACTGATCACATCAAAAGTGGAGCCCCCATGGGGAGAATTTGGTGGGTGCAGAGCACCCACCAGCAGCTCCCTGCCCCACACCTGGCCGCAGCTCACCTCCACTCTGCCTCCGCCCGCTAATGCGCCGCCCCGCTCTGCTTCTCCGCCCCCCCCAGCTTCCCACAAATCAGCTGTTAGCATGGGAAGCCTGGGGAGGCTGAGAAGCAGGCGACAGCTTTGTGCTCAGGCCCAGGGAGGTGGAGGCGAGCTGGGGAGGGGAGCGATTCCCCTGCGCGCCCGCCTGGGTTACCTGCTGTGGCGTGGGTGGCCCTTCTTGTGCCCCCCTGCCCCAGCTCACCTCCGCTCCGCCTTCGCCTCCTTGGGCCTGAGCGCGAAGCTGCTGACTGCTTCTCAGCCCTCCCAGGCTTCCCGCGCGAACAGCTGATTCATAGGAAACCGGGAGGTGGGGTGGAGAAGCAGAGCGAGGCGGAGCATAACTCAGGGGTGGAGGCGGAGCGGAGGTGAGCTGGGGTCGGGAAGGGAGATGCCAGTGGGTGCTCTGCACCAAGGCACCACTTTTGGCCGGTTGTTAAATTGAGAAGCCCTTTTAGAACCAGTTGTCCCTCGCAGGACAACTGGTTCTAAAATGGCTTCTAAATTTAACAACCGGTTCCAGCGAACCAGGGTGAACCGGCTCCAGCTCACCACTGCCTATGAGGGCAAACCAACTCGCATCTCATCTGAATACCTTCAAACTTTGGGAAAGGTCAAATAGAGACAAACGTCGTAGCTCTGTTTGCCACACCATTGTACACAAAAACATCAATCAAATTCATATTTGAATGAATTGAATTTGAATGATTTATAATCCTGGGGATTTTAATGCCTGTGGCTCTATTATGCCCAACAAATTTGGGGCTAACAACATACTGTTGGTGATAGATAAATAACTGGGTCAGGAGCAAAGTCTAAATTTCACTTAGGTTTGAAAATCAGGCATTATATGTACCCTTGACTCTGGCTATAATGTATGAGTAACTGCAATAAGAAAATCAATTTAAATAAGGTTAAACTGAAAAAGATATATATTTGGTTAAATATGGATTTTCAGACATAAGTGAATCCTAAACTGATTGTATGTCTTATCATTTCAAGTATTACCTAAGATTACCTTAACGGAAACTTTTTGAGAGCTCAGACTTTTCTCTGTTTTTCAGTTTATTTACTTGTGCAGTTGATGGCACTTTGTGCATAGTCAGTTTCACTGTATCCCCATCTAATCAGTTATGGCCTGATTGTGCATTCCTTTCACTGGTGAGGGGTTATTCCCAGCGATGAGCTGCCAAAATCTTAACAACCGGTTCCCTATAAAAAGTTCTTGTTTAAGGGATGTGCCACAGTATGTATTTTTTGTACCAGTAGGGTTACCATACGTCCGTATTTTCCCGGGAGGAATTTTTAAAAATTAAAATTTAAAATTTAAAAATTCCTCCCGGACAGCCATTTTAAGAACCAAAAAGTATGACATGTCTGGGAAAAGACGGATGTATGTTAACCCTGCCTAAAGTTCTTTTTTAAAAAGATGGGCCTGAACTAGAAACGAGCTCCATTTCACATGTGTGGATCCCCGCCACTCCCTGGGGGTGTGCTAGGATGACCAGATGTCCCAATTTTATAGGGACAGTCCCGATTTTGGGGTCTTTTTCTTATATAGGTTCCTATTACCCCCCACCCTCTGTCCTGATTTTTCACACTTGCTGTCTGGTCACCCTAGGGTGTGCACATGTGTGGGTCCCAGCTGCTCCCTGGCCCCTTCATTGATGCAGGTGTGCAGGGTTACTGCCTTGGGAACTGCAGGGCACCAGTGAACCTGGGGCCAGCTGAAGACAGGGGCATGGGCCAGGGCTAGCTGGAGGCAGGGGGTGCGGTGCTGGCTGCGGACAGGGCAGGGGGTGCGGGGCTGGCTGGAGACAGGGGGTGTGGGGCTGGCTGGCTTCACGCAGGGCTGAAGGGGGATATGGCAGGGGTTGGCTGGAGATGGGGGGTGGGGCTGGCTTGCTTCGGGCAGGGGGGGTGCGGCAGGGGCTGGCTGTGGGCAGGGCAGCGGGTGTGGCAGGGGCTGGCTGGAGACAGGGCAGGGCGTGCAGCAGGGGCTGGCTGCAGGCAGGGGGTGCGGGGCTGGCTGGAGACAGGGCTGGCTGCGGGCAGGGGTGCAGGGGGTGGCTGGAGGCAGGGCAGGGGGTGGAGCAGGGGCTGGCTGCAGGAAGGGGGTGCGGAGGTGGCTGGAGGCAGGGGCTGACTGCGGGCAGGGTGGTGGGTGCTCATGAGGACAGCAGCTTGGAGCAGCCCGAGCAGCAGGACGCAGCCCTGGCCCAGCAGAGCAGCCGGGGACCCACCAGGCAGCAGCGGGAGCCCCAGGGCCAGGGGTTAGGGGAGCAGCAGCAGCAACAGGGCTCGTGCTCATGGCCAGATGCCAGCCCACGTGGCTCCTGCAGCACAGCGCTCCTGGCAGCCAGAGGAGGAATTGCATCATTTCTTGGCCGGAGCCCATCAAAGCCTCAGTGCCCCCTGCAGGGAAGCGGGTTAACAACCGGTTCTAAAACTGCTTCAAAATTTAACAACCAGTTCGTGCAAACCAGTGCGAACTGGCTCCAGTTTTCCACTGATTATTCCCCAGCAAACAGTGAGACTACTTGGATGAGTAACTGCTCATCACTGGGAATAAGAGGTTCTCAATCTCGCCCTCAGTCAGTCTTTTTCTATGTGGTTGGAATGTCTTCTCTCCCAGGAACAGAATAGAGGAACAGATTTTGAAAAATAAATAAAATAAATGTGGCTTTTAAAGCACAAATATTGGCATAGGGACTCAGGTACAGAGGTAAGTATTTGAAACTACATTAACTCAGTTAAAAAATAGACAAGGTTTCCAGAAATAAAATACAAATTCTGCCCTTATTTAGGCCCTGATTCAGCAAGGCACTTAAAATGTACTTAACTTAAACACATGCTTAAGTGCATTGCTGAATCAAAGCCTTATACTCATGAAACCTTGTTGCTCAGTTTAAGGAAGGACAGAATTTGGCCTTGTAATTTTGCATTAGTAGAGCAATCCTGTTATCCTAGTCATTGCAGCTATACTTGCATCAGGACAGCAAGAATCAGGCATTGAGAAAGAGAACTTTGAACTATTTTTCACAGTTCAGTGTTCTCATTTGTTGTTGTCAGTTGCTTGCAGGCATCTGTGTGACTCCTTCTGCTACAGTTAGTTATGCAAGCTTCAATGCACCTTTTTTCAGCTATTAGCCATACACATAGCCATCCAAGCTCTTTCCTTTGGGCCACATTTTTAAATAGAAGGGGCTAACTAGCTCCCATGCAATGCACAGATACAAAGAGGTGATTTTTTCCGTATGCACAATTACCTAGTTTCAGTGAGTACACACTTATTCTATGTACAATTACCTACTGGCATGCACATATATTATGAATGCAATTTAGATTCTGTTTGAAAAAAACATCCTTTAAGTTTAGGAACTACCTGACTTACTGCTGGTTTGACAACATATTGATTTAACATTTTATCAATTGCATTGTCATTATCCAGGTTATTTGAGTAATTTGCTGGTAATATTTGTCCTTGAGAAATCTCTTATTCCTAAACAGGACCTTTACAAGTACCTTACACTTCTCTCTTATTTCAAGTTGAGTCTTTTCACTTGCTGTATTTCCCATCTATGGAATTACTTACTCTTGGGTCTTAGAAGTGTCCTTGAACTCTCTTAAAAACAAGACTGTTTTTCATTCATTAGTTTCCTTTTTACTTTTATTCTGTTCGAAATCTAGTTTTTGTTTGTTATCATTATTGACAATATATGAGACACTCCCATCAATGGCACTACAGAATACAAATTGACTGAGTGATCTAGAGTGGCAATAGTGGCTCTTTATTTCACTACACAGTGTACCCGGTTTTCTATACACCTCCTTTTTTAAAATGTTCTGCTTAAATAATGTAGAGAGCTGGCAACAGAAGGTGCATGAGTACAAACCCAAAATATCAGAAAAGCACTTGGGAGTTCTCATTTTGATAGTTCTGTGACATCTGGTCTCAGTTCATCCCAAATGGAAATGTTTGATATTACTGATGTAAAGAAAATTTACTGTTGATGTTTCTATTTTAACATTATCTGAACAAGGCACTGAATACCCAGCACAGCCCCCCTCAGTTCTTTGTAATGAAGTGTGCTCTTCTCTTATACATTTTGTTTTGTTTCCTATTAGAGTGTGATATAAGCTTTATAAAGGATTTGGGAATGCCAAGAGCTATTGAGTATTATATTGTCTCCCTTCCCATAAATTGTCCCCTTCTGCTTCTGCTGTAGTATTGTCAGCTTTTGAAAAAACCTAGCAATCATAATAAAGACATGTAATTGTCTAGTTTGTAGCAAAAATAGATTTCTCAATCATGTAAATATCTTTTCATATCAATTTGAATGGTGGACATAAGAACATCTCATGTTAGGTAGGAGTGAACAGTTCTTTCTTGCAGGCATTTGGGACTGTAATTTATTACAAGATCTGCTCATATTTCATAGAGAAATACAAGTACAAATTATATTACTCCCTTTTTTTAAATGTTTTGCTTAAATAATTTACAGAATTGGCAACAGAAGAGCGAAATAAAAGTACAAATTACTTAACCCAAATGTTAAAAGAAATTCTCAAAACTGGCCCCTTTACTTAAAAAAAATTAGTTTCTTGCTTTTATAACACCAACTATCACAAAATGTTAAAATATTGTTTATCATGTTACCTACTGCATGTTGCATTGTGATACATCGCCATACTGTACGTTGGGCTTGAATTGGACACATCTGTTTACATTACAAAAAACAGCATAGCAGAAACCAGTGTTCTGTGATTACAAGTTAAAGATCTGAGATGAAAAATAGTGCTTTTTCTATAGTTATGAAAAGAAACCTGTTTTCACAAGAGTACATTTCTTTGCAACATCCACTTTTGAATGACTATTAGCTGGAGGAAAAAGTAGTGAATAAACAATAAATCCAAAGTAAAAAGAGATCTATCCATTGTCTATATCAGGGATCAGCAACCTTTCAGAAGTGGTGTGCCGAGTCTTCTTTTATTCACTCTAATTTAAGGTTTCACGTGCCAGTAATACATTTTAACGTTTTTAGAAGGTCTCTTTCTATAAGTCTATAATATACAACTAAACTATTGTTGTATGTAAAGTAAATAAGGTTTTTAAAATGTTTAAGAAGCTTCATTTAAAATTAAATTAAAATGCAGAGCTCCCCAGACCGGTGGCCAGGACCCAGGCAGTGTGAGTGCCACTGAAAATCAGCTTGTGTGCCGCCTTTGGTATGTGTGCCTTAGGTTGCCTACCCCTGGTCTATATCTTGTATGTACATAGTGCCAGGCACTGTAGTACCCGGCCCAAGGCTCTGAGATTATCCAAGCTCTGCTTATTACAATAAATATATCTATTTACATTAAATGGTCTATAGTCTGCTCTTGTAGTTTGGAACCCCATTGACTTCAGTGAGGAATCTTGTGGGGAACATTGCCTCTTTTTAGGCTCTTTATCTCTATTAATGCCTAAACTAAAACTCCAAATGTGTACACACCTGAGTTATCAACTGGGTTCAATGGGTGATTTCAATGAGGTATAAATGGGAGCAGAACATGGCTCTATATATGGACATGCTAAAACACCCATGGGGAGGTAGCACATACTTGAGGGAATAGCTACTAGAATGCTTTCGGAGTAGACCTGAGACACCACTCAAGGATTTAAGTATGATTGTCACTGATGAAAAGTTGTTTGCAATCTTCTTTTAGCTGTGTTTGGTCTCTGGATATTAGAGACAAGGTGGGTGAGGTAATATCTGTTATTGGCCTAACTTTCGTTGGTCAGAGACAAGCTTTCCAAAGAAGATCTCTAAGTAATCTCAAAAGTTTGTCTCTCACCAACAGGAGTCGGACTAATAAAAGATATTACCTCACCCACTTTGTCTCACAGATGAAAAGTGTTAATGTGTAATTACAATTTTTCACTTAGTCATACACTGAGAGAAAGTTATGACATTTTAATTGTATAGGTCCCGATTTAGCAAGATATTTAAGCATGTGCCTAACTTTAAGCACAAGCAGTACAGCTGATCAGAAATTTTTTGACTAAAAGAGATTTTGCTGAAGCATTTCACAGAGACATATCAGTTTCAACAAAGTTTTTGTCAAGAAGCTTTAGAGAGACACCCTCTGTAGCAGGGGTGCTACAACAGTTTGTATAGTGGGGATGCTGAGAGCCATTGAACCAAACTGTAAACCCTGAATATAATGGAATCCACTTCATGCCAGGGGGTACTGCAGCACCCCTAGCTCCAGCACCTATGCTTTGTAGCCTGGTGGTTAGCACACTAGCCCCAGATGTAGACGATAGTAGTTCAAATCCCTGCTCTATCTGATTAAAAGCAGAGATTTTCATTGCAGAAGAAGGACTTGAACCAGGGTTTCCCCCATCCTAGGAGTGTGCCCTAACCAGCAGGATGTATGAATAGAGCCACTTGCCAACACTTTTGATCCAAAACCAGACATTCTGACACAATTCCATTTTCGTGAAAATGTTCAAAAGGTTTTGGTTTTGTTCCAGTGTGGAATGAAAATAAATTTCAAACCCTCGACAGTTGCCACAAAACAGAATTGTCATCTTCCAGTCAGCTCTAATGAGTAGCTCCACTGAAGTCAATAGGGCTCCTCATCTGCTTAAAGTTAGGCATGTTCTCAAGTGTCTTGCTGAATTAGGGCCTAAACTAAGCTGACAGTTAATTAGAGGTTAAAATTTAAATGAGAGGTTAAACTGTGTCAGAATGGTGCAGCAATCTCATCCAGCTCTTCCAATAAACTCCTAAAGACAGATTGTGTCACTATTTAGGACATAGTCTATTATAAAGGATCCCGGAACATCCCAGAGATTTCATAATTTTCTGCTGGCTTATAGACCCCTGGCCTGGCTCAGGTATGTTAGCACACAGAGGGGAAATGGAGCCCAGGCTCTGCTCTTTCCCTGCCCATCTGCTTTAAGGGAGGAGTAAGTGGTGTATAGCATTCACTTAGCCCTGCATGCCCAGACCCAAGAAACTTATTCTTCTTTATGCCCCTGTGCAGAGTCACAAGAAGCCCATACTTTTCTTGCTCCCTTTCTGAGCTATAAAGAGGAGACTCTACATCTTTCCTATTCACCTCCCTTAGTAATAAGCAGCCTTGTAGACCTCGTATATTTTAAATTCTGAACCTCTATAATGCTGTGAAACAGGCAGGAAGAGGTGGCTGGTCCCCTGGAAGAAAGCAGAGAGAAGGCTTCACCCTCCAGGAGCCCATCCCTGGAGCTGGAGGTAACCTATCAGGAACATGGAACTCCCAGCATCTCATTAGTGGGGCTTAGCAGGGCTGCTGCATTGGATCTGCTGTCTACTCCCATGGATTCAGGAGTCTTTCCTGGGGTTTCTCCAGTGCCGGGAAGTACAGCTGTTTTTTCTAATTGTGTCTATATGTGTTTGTTTGGGGCGGGGGTGGGAGACTGTGCACACAGAAGCATAGAGAATTCTAGCACCTGGTGGTATTCTTTTAGATTTAAATCACACTATTGAAAAAAATCCTATAAAATAAATTTCTAGGAGCAATTTCCCTTGGAGTCCCTTCTAGGGAAGATTTCTCTCAAAGGAGTGTTTACTACTAACAGTTCAGTCTGTATTTTGTATTGTGATGCTGGTAAGTTACTTCCCAGCTACACCACTTTTTTTTCTTACTACCATATTGTAAACATTACTTTTTGCCCCACCTTTGTTGATGAAAAACCCCCAATGCACCAGGCTTATTAGTGGAGCCACCAGTGATTTTAATGTGGTCCCAGATCCTGCCCATCATTTTCTTTTCCATCTATGAGGTAGCCTCTCCCAAACCAAAGCAGCAGTGGCCTCCTGAGAAGATCCTGTTCTGGCTGAGGGGGGCAGTGGGCTACGCCATACAGCTACACAACTCCCTTCCTCAAAAATCCCAATGTAACCAGTGAACACAAACGTACAAACAAAGCAGGATACTTGATATATTTTTCTCTCTCTTCTCATTTGTATTCAGCAGAACTTTAGGAAAACACCTCCTAAATCCCTTCTGAATAATTTAGCTTGAAATGTTTACCCTTTGATGAACGAGCACAAAAAAAGTAGAAAATACAAAGTGCTGAAACCATTCCCAGAAGCTACCATCACATACACGGTCTTTACTTATTTTAGACTCTTTGTGCCAGAAAAGGTCTCGGGCCTTCTGTGCTGCACAAAGCTCAGGAAGATACAAAAGAGACTGTAAATCTTGGCTATGCCACTGAACTCTCCTTCCCACATGTGAATTTCCTTTCAACAGAGATGAGCCAAAAACCAATTCACTCTGTAGTATGTTACTTCAACTAAACACAAAAGTAAGTCCCTAGTGGACACCCACAGATGGTCAACAGAGTTCATTGCAGCTGTCCTATTTCTATAAGTACTTGAGTTACAATGAAGGACACTTTTTCTCATTTTTAACTTTTCAAAGTGACTATGGCTTAAGGTGATTCATAGCTGCTATGGCAACTAGCTTTCTACTGTTCCGCTCAAGAGAGCTCTCATCCTTGTCCTATCATGAGAATTTCCTTAGAGCCCCCTTGGTTTTGTTATTGGTTGGATTAAACCTCATTGAAACTGCTAGGTTAACAGCCACCCCTCATTTGGGAAGAATGTAAGAAACAATTAAGCTCTTTTATGGAACCAGAAAGCCTCCACTCAAAACAAAGGCACATGAAAGGCATGGGTGGGTGAAGGGGTTCACTGGGTATTGTTTTAGGAAAGGGGTGCATGTATGTGTGTGTGTGTGTAAGAGAGAGAGACAGAGACAGAGAGAGAAGCAGGAGAAATATCAGAGAAGGAGAGAGAAAAACAGCAGAGAACCAAGGACACACCCAAAAGCAGCACTGGGTCTGGAATGAGGATCTGAGAAAAGGCTAGAGAAAGAGAGCTTTTGGGCTAAGTGCTGGCTGGAAAGTGGCTTGGAACTGTGAGCAAAGAAATGGTTATCTCCTGTTTGATTTCTTCTGTGTTCTGGGAAACAGTATTTTGTACGTTCTTTGTAAATAAACAGAATTGTTCAAAGATGTGTGGCTCCATCATCAATTTCTCCTCCTAATCGAAGCAACCTGTAGGACCCTGAATTTCGGCTAACTGCTTAGGTCAAAAAGGGTTAACTATCATAACAAGAGCTACATTACATGAGTGTGGATGGCAAAGGCAAAAGAGAACAATATTAATACCTTACACCTTTCATCCCCCCAGATCCCAAGGCACTTTACACTAAATACAGGAATTATTTCATCCATTGCTGAAATACAGCCACCTCTAGGATGGAATGTGCCAGCTATTTAACACAGGAGTTCAGGACAGGAAATGAAGATGTGTTGTAACCGACCCTGCTGCAGGGAGTCTCTGTGAGTGGTATGGTACACCATTCCCGTAGATGGCTGGCAGTGTGCTGGGTGAACTACACGCTCAGAGGCAAGTGCTGCAGGAGTTCAAAGCAATAGGCCCTTCAGTCTCTAGCCCTTGGTGTTTTCCCATAAATACAGAACCTGACAAACAGTGACTAATGCTTTAGTAGGGCTGCCAGCAATAAACAGTGCAATTAATGATTGCTTTAAGGACTAGTTTCCACACTAGTATAACTATGTCAGTTAGGGGAGTGGTTTTTCTACTGTTATATTTATTCCAGCATAAGCCCTAGTGTAGATGCACTTGTACCACTATAAAGGATATAGGGGGATAGCTATATGCACATTTATACCAGCATAACTGCATTCACCCAAAGGAGGTTGTAGTGATTTAACTATACTGGTATAGTTACAGCAGTACAGCTCTTATGTGTAGACAAGATAAACAAACAGTCCCTAACTCAGCCCCTGATACCTTTTGGTAAGGTAAGGAGGTGGGGCCTCTATAGCCTGGTGCCAAAATTACTCACTCCAGGCCACTGCTGTCCTGCAGGCAGTCACATGTTGGCCTGCAGATCCCCCAGCCAGAGCCCAGTCCTCTTGCCTGGCTTGCTCAGACCAGACTGCCCTGTTTGCAGGCTGTTCCCATGTAACCACCTGTTGTGATTGCCACTAATCCCTTTGCCACCAACGAGCCATTTCTCAATCTGGTTCTGAGCCTTTCAGTCCTGGCGCTCAAGCTACTCAGATTTCTCTCTGCAGCCCGCTCCCAGCCAGGCTACCACTCCTGCCTGCTGCACCAACCACATGGCCTTTCACGCCCTCTGCCCTATGGTGGTAAGCCCCTTTCCTGAGTTGAAGGGATTCTGGACCCCTTGGTTGGCTGGATGTTGCCATGGGAATTAGCGGAGTGCCCAGTAATGAGCTGCTGGGTTCATTTCAATGTGTAGTAACTGAAATTACAGGAAACTGTGACTAGCCAAATCAGAACAGGGCAGGACAACAAGATTAACATCCTAACTCTGCCTTTTGAAAAGTGCGATGAGCTCTTTAATTACCATAATCAGTCAGGACTTCAGTTTTATATCCTACTCCATTAATGTTATTTGCCACGTACTCATCTTGACTCCTGCTTCCCTCCTGGCTTTTATACACGGAAGCCTCCCCTTTCTTAGGCACCAAATGGCTTCCTTTTCCTCCTTTAGGTAACCCCTCACTTCTTCCAGAAAACCTTATAAACAATATCTCCAGTCCCCCTCACATTCATCCCCCCATTCTATACATGTCTGAACTGTTTGTATGTGTGTGAACTGATCCTTGAGGCAGGGATCATATTTATGTCTGTACATGCCAAGAGCACAGTCAGCAGTCAATTAATAATAATAATAGTTTCTTACATCTATTCAGGTACAAAGCTGTGGAAATCAGATAAAGTTCTGCATCTTATCACCTGAGGACCTGAATGTCTATGGAATGCAGCCCTTCAGGGTTACTTTGTTTTGAACAACCATATTGTTTAAGTATTGAAAATAAGAGTGATCTAAGCACAGGCCTGGAAGGCAGTGAACTACATTCTACTCTCAGATCTGACATTAACTTCCTTCTGTGACCTTAGAAAAGTCATTTGGATGCTTTATCCCATACACCCTATCTACAATTTAGATATGACTTACTTTTAGTTTTTTGGGCCAAGGTTTTCTAATGTTTTTGGATGCCTCATTGTTTGGGTGCCAACTTGAGACTCCTTAAAGGAGCTTAATTTTCAGAAAGTGCTGAGCACCGACCCCTATAGTCACCCTTCAAGTGATAGGTGCTGACTCTATGGATGCTCTAGGGCTGGAGCACCCATGAAAAAAATTAGTGGGTGCTTATCATCCACTGGCAGCTAGCTCCCCTCCTCCCTCCCAGCACCTCCCATCCGCCAGCGGCCCTGGTGATCAACTCCTCCCCCTCCCTCCTAGTGCCTCCCGCCTGCTGCGATCAGCTGTTCTGCAGCGTGCAGGAGTCGCTGGAGGGGAGATGGAGGAGTGGGGATGGGGCACTCTCAGTTGAGGGGGCAGAACTGGGAGGGAAGAGGCGGGGCAGTGGTGGAGAGGGGAGTTGAGCACCCCCAGGGCTTGGAGGAAGCCAGTGCCTGTGCTTCAAGAATCTCAAATTCACTCCCCACTCCACCCCAAATCACTAGTCATATTTGAAACGCTTGGTCCTTATGTCAGTAAATTGTTTTGTAGATGAAAGTGCCAAGTATTATTCACAGTTGTACTGTTTGTGAAAGCTTTAAAACTACAGTGAAAAAGGTTTGAGGATAAAGAGAAAAATTATATATATCTAGCTGCTGTTCCAATAAAGAACACTATGATAGAATTTCCTGTTTGTTTTTCTTTAAAGATGAGCTTGTGGTTAAAGCACAGACTTGGGAGTCACGAGATCTGGACTGTAATCTCAGCTCTGTGTCAGATTTCCTCTGTCACCGTGGGCAAGTCACTTAGGCCAAAGTGTTCAAACTTGGGTGACTATAGTAAAGCACCAACGTGGAAATAGTTGGTTCTTAACCATTGTGCCTCAGTTTCCCCATCTGTAAAATGGGGGTGATAATACAATACAGGAGTTTGGGGAATTTTAAAACACTAGTAATTGTATAGCATGTTGAGATCCTTGCATGGAATGGAAAGTGCTATATAAATGCAAACTATTAATATTGCAATATGCCACAGTTACCTTGACATAAAATTAAATTTAAATGAAATGAGAAGCTCGAGCCCATATAGTAGTAGATGAGAAAGTTATATAATGCAGAGGGCATGAGGAACTGAAAAGAGCTAAAACAAGAATTTACAACGCAGCAACTGGTATTGAAAAGCTTTGAAAATTAATTGGAAAAAGAAGGTGGATGAAATCCTGCAATCCCAGTGTTGCTCAACCTACTTTCTGTAGCCTATTGTGAGTCTTATAGATCTAGAGTGTTTAAATCCTTCCCTTCCCCGCTAAGTAAAGAAAAAAGTAAATGATTCTGCCAAATCATATGAGATTTAACCTACTTGAAAGTACTTTTCAAAAGAAACAGACTCCAACATGTCATGTCTTTCTGCTCTTCTCTGTTCTTGAGAATAATTAAATATGTATTGCAGACAAGGAAAACACATTTTTTTTCTGATGTAAATTGATAACATTTCCGAATTCCTCTAACCAGTTCATACTTTTGTCCTTTTTCTTTTCACTGTTAAAAATCTTATTAGAATGGGCATGGAGATGTTAAATGCGGTAGAAGGAGGTAATTGGGAAAGGGCACATGCCAGGCTACACAGAGCACATGTTTTATGTGGATGTTATTAGCTATACGAACCATTTTGTTTTATTCCTTGGGGAAGGCATGACAAGCAGCGTAATACTCCACTGAACAAGTCCTCTATGGAAATCTCATGTTTTGACCTGGTGAATCATTCTTGTGTATTATGATTCAAAAGCAGATGTTTCCCTTTGTCATATCCAGTATTTCATTCAAATATGCCTCACACAGATTCATAAGCTTTAAATAAACTGTTTCTTTTTCTTGTGTGTTTCATACATTGTGGGAATTAGGTCAGAATTGGCCTTTGCAGGCCCATGGAGCTCGTGGCCTTTCCCCCTTTCTCTATCTCCCAATTTCAGGAACATAGTTATTCATAGCAACTTCCTAGTCACCCAGGAGAGGACTGTTGGCCCCTGTAAAACCATAGCCATTGATACCTTGGTTTTGGAGAAGACCACAGAGCAGTTCACAGCAATAAAGTGCAGTGTTGCTCTGGCTACTGCTGATCGCATAAGGCTATAACAATTTCCTACCAACTGAGCTGGTAGCTTGGCCCACAAGAGGCATAGCTCAACAGCATGAAATAATGGATTAAGGAAGGGTCTGACACTAACCACATTGGTGGATTTTTTATAAGCCACACAGGCCAAAATTTCATTCGTGGGTGCCTAAAATGAGTCTGAGAAAGCCAGTTCCTCTGCCAGTGTAAATCAGCATGGCTCTGTTGACACAGGGTATGTCTAGACCTTAATCATGGGGTGTGACTGAAACTCAAATAAACATAATCGGGCTAGCTTTAATTTAGCTGGCTCAGGTACTGGAGCAATGAAGCTGTTGTAGCATGGGCTGTACAAATCTACTTGGTACCCAAACCACTAGCCATGTTGCTGTGGCTTTGCTACTCTGCTACCCAAAGTAGCTAGATTAAAGCTAATTTGGGTATGTCTACACAAGCTGCACTCACACCCCATAATTGCAGTGTATCTATACTCTTGGGTAGAAACAGGCTCTTCACCACAGCTGAGGGTCTGGCCTTGAGAGCCTAATTGTGAGCACATGAGCCTGTCATGAAGATCTGCTGAATTCTGTTCTCTCAGACACTAACTCCCTCCATGCCTTTAGGCAAATTGCTTATGGCTTAATGATACTTAAATATATCCTTAAAAAGTTAAGCACATAAAATCATAAGCCTGTATGCTAGAAGGGACCTTGAGAGGTTGTCGAATCCAGCCCCCAGCACTGTGACAGGACTGAGTAAATCTAGACCCTGACAGGTGTTTGTCCAACCTGTTCTTAAAAACCTCTAATGATGGGGATTCTACAATCTCCCTTGGAAGCCTATTCCAGATCTTACCTGCCCTTATAGTTAGAAAGCTTTTCCTAATATCTAACCTAAATCTCCCTTGCTGCAGATTAAGCCCATTACTTCTTGTTCTCCCTTCAGAGGACATGGAGAACAATTGATCACCTTCCTTTTTATAACAGCCCTTAACATATTTGAAAACTGTTGTCAGTCTTCCCTCAGTCTTCATTTCTCTCAAGACTGAGCATGCCCAGATTTTTTAACCTTTCCTCATAAGTCAGGTTTTCTAACCTTTTGATTATATTTGCTGCTCTTCTCTGGACTCTCTCCCGTTTGTCCAAATCTTTCCTGAAGTTTGGCACTCTGAACTGGACACAGTACTCCAGCTGAGGCCTCAGCAGTGCTGAGGAGAGTGGGACAATTACCTTCTGTATCTTACATATGACAACCCTGTTAATTCATCCCAAAATGCCTTTTCACAACTGCCATATAATGTTGACTCATATTCAATTTGTGATCCACTATAACCCCCAGATCCTTTCCAGCAGTACTATTGCCTAGCCAGTTATTCCCCCCATTCTATAGTTGTACATTTGATTTTTCCTTCTTAAAGTGAAGTAATTTGCAGTTCCTGAAGGGTTTCCAAAATAAGGAGGGTTAAGCACATGTTTATGTGCTATCCTGAGTTGGGCCATAGTGGTGTCTCATCCTCCTGGCTTCTACATGATAAACTGCATTAAAAAGCAGCTAAAACAATTAAATGCTTTCCTAATATTACTTTCCAATGAAAGCCATTACCACAGAGATGCTATATGATCATGAATGGTGGGCAGATGGCCCACAAGACAATCACCCTATTGAAATGTGGCCAACAATATGGAAAAGTTTAAGAAGCACTTATATTCAAAATGACAGGAAGGCCCAGGTCCACAAAGGGACTTCTTCTTGCTATTTTGTATGGTATGCTCTGAGCACACCTACCAGATTGGGCCTTACAGGCAAGGCAACATCTATCGTCCCCTGGTTTGAGGATCATACTGGGGCTTAAATGCAAGATAGGCATCCAGGCGTCTGCCAGAGGTAGCAGTGTGCATGTCCAGAGGCAGAAACATAGGCACCTAGAGGACTTTTATAGCCAAAAATTAGGTCCCAAGTGAGTTTAGGCACCAACAGGGTTAAGTGGCAGCTGAGAGGGGGTTTTGTGCATTGCAGTGGTGTCTAAAAATGGGACCTAGGTGCCCAAATCTGGCCTTTAGGTGCCTAAGTCCTTGTGTGGACTGTGCTGAAAGCTATCACTGTTTGGGAAAATAAATCCCAAAACGGAGATATTCGGACCTTTTGAAGAAGTAATAATTTTTTACTCATAGCAATATTGAGGTGATCCATTTCAAATTTCTTCTGCAGCAAAACATGATAAATGTCCCACAATTTTAATTTGTGGTATGATTTAAGATTAGCTATGAAACAGAGAGATTTTATCGTAAACATCCAGCTGGATAACAATGAGCATGTTGCATTGTATCATGGATCCGCACGTTAGAAGAGATGGAATACAAGCATTTTCCTCACTCAGTTGGTGAATCCAAATGCATTGTAAAAACAACAAGGAGTCCTTGTGGCACTTTAGAGACTAACACATTTATTTGGGCATAAGCTTTCCTCCAGATAAGCTTATGCCCAAATAAACGTGTTAGTCTCTAAGGTGCCACAAGGACTCCTCATTGTTTTGGCTGATACAGACTAACGCGGCTGCTACTCTGAAACCTGTCTCCAAATGCATTGTGTAACCCACACCTGGTTAGTGTGGCACTCTGTCCCCCTCTAGTGGCACCTAGCCTAGCTAGAGATTGATGAATCTGCTACAGCGTTGGCTAAGAGCCACATGGCTTTTAGCTCAGGCAGTAGAAGCTCATACACTAAGTTTCAGAGCTCCCGGGTTTGATCCCAATGACTGAGGGTCTGCCAGCATTGTAATTCCATAAGACGTAATGCAGGCTCTGTGCTTGTGACACTGACACCATCTCTCAGAACTCAACCCAAGAATATCTGCTGACTTCCCTTTTTAAAACAAGAGGAGACAGTAGCTTGGGTAGATTTAGGGTGTGACATCTATGAGTGTAACAGCCTGAGGCAAAAATGCAAAGGAGTTACCAATTAATTAATGGGTAACTTAATTGGGGAGTTACCTCTTAGAAAGTTATTTTATAAGTAAGTATTTTATGTTTAAAATGAACTTTAATTTCCTTACAAAGCGATCGTCCTTATAATCAATTAATACATAATAATAAAGCAACTCCATAGACCTTTGACAATTCTTAACAGAATAACACTCCCTTAGAAAATCAAGGGATACCTCATAATTTGGCCATCCAATACAACTAATTCTTCCCCTGCTAGTTCATTTCATATTTACAAAGGAAGACTTACAGCCTTATTTAAGCTTACCTATCAAGAATATGTTTAGTAGAGCTGAGCAATGAATTCCCAGTGAATAATCTGACTAATTTAGAATTTTTTTCTGGTCAAATTGCCTGAGAGTTGTGTATTATTTTCTTTAAAATAGATTTTTGTGAATAATTTCAAAATTATTGACCTAATGTGTTATATGAATAATTCTTCATCTGTATATTATTCAAGAGCATCTCATTGAAGGTATTTAAAACTTGAGCTTTGCCAATTGGTTTTGATTGAATATGTTGATCACATGATATTGTTTCTGTTCCCTAACTGGATGAATGGAACTTGGAATCAGTTTTCTGGTGCTTACAAGTTCAAAATTTGCTTTGCTTTTATTATTTAAGATTCACTTAAAATTTGCAGTTTTGGTTAGTATTCCTGCCTGAAGCTGAGTTTAGAATATTCCTGGGAGAGGAATATAAAAAAGAGTCAGGTAAAGTAAATGCAGGTCTTTGTTGTTGTTGTTTTGTAATGACTATGTGAAGAAATGTATTTAGGTATTCTTCCAGTTCTACAATTGGGCCTCCCAAAGCCCATTGAAGTCAATGTGATTTTTCATTAACTTAATTGGACTTTGGATCATGCCCATGAGTGAAGTACCGGTAATTGCTGTTTGCTGGTAACACTGCTTGGGATGCAAACCCAAGAAGTGTAAATTGAACTAGTTTGTGTATCAAGGTTGTATGAATGAAGTGGTTCTTTAACATGCTTTTCACCTCAAAGGGACTCCTCACTCTTGCACAAAGAGATACACAAAATCATGTTCTGAACAGTACAACAGTGAGCTAGATCTGAACCATTTCTCTAGAATGTGATTCTGAAAGCCAGACTTCCTCTCATCATTTGGAACAGCCCCGTTCATCTGTGGAAAGATGTTACACATCATTTTTCAACATGTGGGAATTGCCTCCTTATATAAAGTGGCAAGAGATGATGCTTTAAGTCCTTCATGACAGAAAACCTGTACTCTTATAGTTTTTATATAGGCCTCGCCTTCCATTCTTACTAAGTTTTTCTTACTAAGTTAAAAGTAGAAGACTAAGTTGTCTGTAGAAACATAAAAAGAACTTTAATATCCCTTACTAAAGAAGAACAATTTTTAAAAACTAGACAAAAGCCACAGATAAGCAATAAATACAAGGATAAGTCAAACTGAGAATTCCCCCCTCACCCCCAAATCTTGGAAAATGAAAATATAAGGAATTATACACAAAGGGCCAGGTTTTTAAAGGTATTTAGGTGCCTAACTCAATGGCAGTTGGGCTTTTTGGGCAAGATTTTTAAAGGTATTTAGGTGCCTATTTAAAATTTGTGAGAACAAAGAACAAGTCCTGGCCTTATTAAGGCAAAGGGATCTCTCCTACTGACTTCCACGGGAGCAGGATTTCACCCCACAACAACAAAGACAAGGGGAAATAATAATATTTAACACAAGGATCTTAACACTCATACCTGGCACCAGTTTTAACAGGCAAATGTCTATCCAGTTTGAAAAAGCACAGGCTTAAGCTGAAACTGTCTAAAACTCCTGTAATATATGCTGAAAGGTATAAAGACGATGCTAATGTTCCAAAAAATATATTTTCTTTCAGGTATCTTTGCTGCTAACTACATACTGAAGGACTGATTCATATTGTTGGTACATTTGAATAGAATCAATTCTTAACTGAGATTCAATGATCATGGTGCCTAAACTGGCTTTACAGAAGGTCTATTAACGTTAATTATGTATGCACTATATAATGTGTAGTTATTAACTCATAGGAGTTATTAAACTCAGAGCCAGATGTAATGCTCTTCTCAATTAGTTTTGCTTTTAAAAATCATATTGACCTAGAAAACCACTCTGTCAAATACTAATGAAACAGGATATATTCTCTAGACTCCTTAATAATCTGTTTGTATATAAAGTGAAGATTTTATTTTCCCCTATGTATGGTGTATGCTCTTCACAGGGAAAATATCACGCAGGATATATTTTGTAAGATCAGAAATAGATCACGATAGTACATGATAAAGCATACTGGTGGCCCACAGTAATGGCATGCTTATTATTGTGCAAGATACAATATCTTGTATTGTGAGAACTTTTGAGATTACATGTAACACTAATTTCCCATTGAATAGAGTTATCAAAAGGTCTTACAGTAAGTCCTGTGATAAATGAGCAATTACTGTGTGTATATATAGTCTGAGAAAACATCTTTTTTAGTTACATAAGCTTCCTTCATATATTACTGAGTGAAATCTGCATGCTTACTAAGTTATATAGAACGGGAGCTTATAGATGTTATCACATTATTTAATTACTCCTCCATGCAATAGTATTACACAACATTTTATTATGAAAACATTCTGACTGGCTTCCACAATGCATGCAAAAATTGAGAGCCAAATTCTGCTCTCAGTTACACCAGAATTAAACCGCAGCAATTTCATGAAAATGAACACCTGTCTAATGGACCAAAATCTGGATCAAAGTGTCCTGCAACAAAACATTGTTGCAACATAGTGCAATGGGGCCTGATGCAAATCTCACTGAAGTCAATGAAAAGATTCCAGGATCAGACCCCAGGTTATACGATACAAAAAAGGTAGGACTCTTTCAAATTACTGCCATGAAAACACAGACATTGGTGCCAATTCTTTCATGGCTTCGTCATATTAAAATGCCTCTGGGCTTTCCCAACTGTTCATTGAAGATTATTAACAACTTTTACAGCATCCAGAATTACTCAAGGCACTTTACAGAAGTAGTAAAAGACAATAGGCATGAGTCTAATCTGATTCACAGTGATGTAAATCAGGAGACTCCCCGCTGAAGTCAGTGGATTTATATAAGTGTAAAGGTTGTGTAAGAGCAGAATCAGCCCCAAGGTCCTTGCTCTGAACGATTTATATGCTAACTGAAATAGGTAGTGGAAGCGCAATGAGCAATTACGCAGGGCTGCAAATTCCATTCCTGAATTGAGTTCCTCATTTTCCAGCCTTACAGACAATCTGAATGGTGAATGAGAAGCATACTCAGTCCCAGTGTGGCTCTGTATGGACACTCTCCACCAGCAACAGAAGTTACACTAAACCAAATCCATCTAAATGACAGATGTACCTTTGGAAGGGGGTGTCAAGAGATAAAATTAGGAAATGGAGTAGCTCCAGATGACTTGCTTCTGTCTAAAACTGCTGTAATATGTGCCACTGATAATACGCTGAAGTGCTTGAAAAAATTCACTACAAATTAATTGTGGAGCAAAGATTTAAAGTGTGAATGCAAGAAAAAGTGACTGAGCAAAATGGAAATATGTTACAACTGAACAAGACTTGAAATCATTCATTTTCCACATTGATGGATGTGGTATAAAAATTGACATAGAGGTGTAGAGGCTATTGTCCCCTGATATTACAGTTACTTTAGTAATTCTGCAACATGCGGAAAAGTAGCAGCATCTGGAGATGGGGTTTTTTGTCTTCACAAGGACCATGCTCATAAGTGCATATAAATATTCTTAAAAGTTATTCTTCATTCCTGGTCTGGACAACTTCAGAGATTTGTTTAATATTCAGTTTGCATAATCCCAAAAGGTCAGTGCGAATATTTACAATTTCACTGTACAAAGGTATGTTACTGAATGTTATTTCAGCGGTTCTCAACCTTTCCAGACTACTGTACCCCCCTTGCAGGAATCTGATTTGTCTTGTGTACCCCCAAGTTTCACCTCTTTTAAAAACTACTTGCTTACAAAATCAGACATAAAAATACAAAAGTGTCACAGCACACTATTACTGAAAAAAAATACTTTTGTCATTTTTACCATATAATTATAAAATAAATCAATTGGAATATTAATATTGTACTTACATTTCAGTGTATAGCATATAGAGCAGTATAAACAAGTCATTGTCTGTATGAAGTTTTAGTTTCTACCGAATTTGCTAGTGCTTTTTATGTAGCCTGTTGTAAAAGTAGGAAGATATCTAGATGACTAGATGTGCCCACTGGAAGATTTCTGGGTATCCCCAAGGGTTAGCGTACCCCTGGTTGAGAACCTCTGTTTTAGGTTATGGTACTCAGACCTGCCTGAATAGAAGTCAGAAAGGAGAAAGATGAGACAACTGCTAATAGGCAACAATACATGGAAAGGTCAAACATATTATTTATATTAGACAAAAATGTCAAAAGTTTCAATCCAAAAGGAGAATCTTTTTGAAAGTTCTGAGTAAATCAAAACAGGGCAATAATAGAAACCATTTTGGGATTTTGACCAATCCAATAGGCACATGAAGAGAGCACCTAGTGGATCAGCCCTCTTGGGCAGGTTAAGCAGCTGATAGCCTGTCTTTCCCCAGTTCACGAATTGCCCTGTGGCTTAGGTGACAGAGGCAGGAACACAGGCCTCCTAGGGAATTTTTACTTTGAGGAATTTATACACTGAGTGAGTTTAGGCACCTTTAGGGTGTGGCACTGGCGGAACAGGTCCCCATGCCTTAGCTGAACACTAACACATACATAGCTGGAATCAGTCTGGCTCGCCTCTGTGTTAGTACCGTTAAAATAGGCATTAAAACTATAGGAATGTGTTTAGACTTTATTGAATGCGTGTGAGTTGCTGCATGCATTAATCTCACTTCTAATATCTGTATCCCATTTTTTAAGGTAAGATGTGAGCAGTTGTTGAATCTCTGTGACTCTGTAAATCACCAGTCAGGAAAGAGACATTAACTAGTGTGAAGTGCTGATCTCCAACAGAAGGTGTTAGATCCTGCCCAACAGGAAAGGTCCATCAACACCAGACAGTCTAATGTGGGATGATAAAGAGGGCAAAAGATGTTTGTTGTTTTGTCCTCTCCGGCGTCATGCAAATGGATTCCTCTTTTCAGCTGAGTTTGCAGCTGAGAGCACAAGCAAGGAGGGGAATAAAAACCTCTAAAAACAGAACTGGCTCTCTATGCTGCTTGGACTCTTGGGGGTAAGGTTTATAAGGCATAAGCAAGAGATCCCCAATGCTTAGCCTGTGTTAGTCTTAAAGGTCATATAGAATTTGCTTTTTATAGGAACTTCTATTTTTGAAACTTAAGATTGTAACTCATTTGTGTATCTATGTTTACCAGCTTTAACCTTGTAAATAATTCTCTTGTTTTCTTTTCTTAATAACTCTTTAGATAGTTTATTATAGGATTGGCCACAAGACTTGCCTTTGGTGTGAGATCTAAGGTGCAATTGAGGTGGGGTATGTCTCAGTACTTTGGGACAGGGAGTAATCTGAATCTTGCTCTGATTCTTGATGTAAGGGACCATCTATCACAAAGGTATGCTTGCCTGAATGTCAAAATAAGTCAGACTATCTAAGGGTACTGTCTGTGACTCCAGGTTTAGGCCATTATAGTGCCTGAGGAGTTTACATGTGATAATTGGTTGGGTAAATCTAAGTCTAAAACTCCCATCCAATTTGGGGTTTGTGCCCTGGTTCCTAACAGTCTGCCCTGAGGTTGGTATTCTTGATCCTGAGCCACTGCAGGCAGCCTGACAAAGGTTTCAACAGGAGTTTTCTGGATCACAGCAGGGGACTAAACCATCTAAGAAGCTTTATGGATTCCACCTAGAGAACTGAAGTAACTTAGCCAAAGTCACACAGGAAGCCTATGGAGAGGCAAGGACTTGAATCTAGGTCTCCAGAGACCTAAGCTACCATGCCATCCTAACTACTGGGCCATCCTTCCTCGGTGTAATTTTATTTTATTTTAAGATACTTGTGGTTTAAGACCTAGGTGGTCTCTTTTGTTTTGTGTGATGCTTTAATAACATAAGTATTAAATAATTTCAGGATAGGCTGACATTAAACAATAGCTTATCAGATGTGCCAAAAACGGGGTCATTAAACCAGGCTGTATCTTTACAGCCTTGTTTCTTTAATCTTGCTGTGTTTTTGAGGCACCACCTGGTGAAGTATAAAGTGCAGGTTCTACTGCTTACTTATTTGGAACAGGCTTTACTTTTAGAGCATTAATACATATTTTGTGCCCGTACCTGTTCAGTGTCGCCTCACAGTTTATTCAGAATGTTGAATGTCTTGGTTTTGGCAGGCCACTGCTTAGAGAGGAGTAGATTAACCCAGGAAGAAAAGGTTGGAAAAGAAAATGGCAAGGAAAAGATTTTTTTGTTTGTTTGTTTTTTTAACTACGTGACAATAATTTACACACTTGTCTAAAAGTTATTCTGGAATAAGGCAGGTTGTGAATTTAAAGTAGAACAGCTGTTCTGGAATAACCCCATGCACAGACACCTTTATTCCAAAATAAAAGTACCTTCCAAAGTGGATTAAGCTAATTTTGAAAAAGATATTCTTATTCTGGAATGAGAGCCTCCATTCGTGGAATTACTCTGGAATAACTCACATGTAGACAAGCCCTTCATGAAAACAAGCATATAAAACAATTAATTTTGATACAAACAAATGTAAATGTGTTAAGGTATGGAAAGGCATACTTAAGGAATCCAAATGACTAGAACTCTGCCCTGTAGTGATGCCGGGCAGTAACCGTAGGATTAGAATTAGGTTGTTTTAATGTCTGTGGTCTGAGATTAGATTCAATTGATTTTTAAAGATGCATTAGATTTTTATTTTTCCATGAAGTTGCCATGTGAAAAGCCGAGGGCCAGTCCTGATCCAATTTACCTGAGAGTCTGAGGTAGTTCAAGATTGTTTAATAGAGTCATGCAGAGTTTTGTGAAGAATTTCAAGATTTCATTTTGAACTGGAACAAAATCCCAAACATTTGAAATTCTCCACAAAGGAAAATTCCAGAAAAATAATCATTTTGAGGCTAGCAAAATGGTTTGATTTTTGACCTGGCTTTGTCAAATTTTCTCCAGCCAGCACTCGTGTTTTATTTACGCCTTCTTTTAGCTCCTCCTTTCACAATTCTCACATTTACACAAGTATTGTGTTATACTGGACTTATACTAGTGTATCTGCACACAGTATTATGCCCTGAGTGTGCAAATTACCTCAGTTTATGCTTTTAGGCATTGTCTATATTAAAGATGAACTAACTGAATTGGTTTAAATTCACATCTTTAGTTATTGAGGTGTAAATTGTGTGTGGCTGCTCTTATTTTGAAATAAAAGTGCTCTATTTCCATTTAACTTAAATTGATTTTTTTACTGTTAAGATACGGGGTATAATAATAATAATAATTACTTACAAAGTGCTTAGAGACCATCAAGTAGAAGGTGCCATTAGTGCAAGGAAGGGTTTACTCTACTGTATAATGAGCTGTAAAAATAAATTCCATTTGTGACAGCCACCATCTTAGCCGACACCAAGGACCCCCAGAGCTGAAAGCATGAGTCTGTGTTGCTTCCAGCTATAACAGGCTCACATCTTTTGTAGACTGGGCATAAGTGGTCAAGATGCGAAATATACATTGACCCTACACATTCATTTCTGCCTGGGAAGTCAGGAGTAGCCCCACTGATGTGAATAGAATTATACCACTCTAAAACCTGAGTAAACAAGATCATAGTCAGTGCCAAACTGTAAGAAAAGCAAATAAGATTGGGACAGAGTAGAATGAACAAGCAGTAGGAATGTATGGGTCTCTTACAAATTGTGACAACTGTACACATAACACCACACTAAGAGCACAGCATATGGCAAGAAAGCATGCAAATGGAAGAATTTTAATGTGACTATGATGGTCAGTAGTTTAATCAATTATTGCACAAAAACTATTAGTAGCAGCTGACTGCACCTGTGGTGTACTGTGGGGGACCTCTCCTAATTGCATTGCGTTGCTAGAGATGAAAGATCTATTTTCCTGAATAGTCAGTGATCTAATGAGTGCATTTCTGGTTCTATACCTCTTAATCTTTCTGTGACCATGCTATGTGGTATCCAGAGGCAACAGCATTGAAATAAATGGATGCTTAGCATACTGTGCCAGTCTTAAAAGAAAGGCTTTTCAGAGCTGAAACGCCCTGGACATTTTAATGAATCAGGGCACAGGTTTCATATTCTGTCTCACCACTGAAATCTTCAAAACACTGTAAATGAAGTAAATTTATTGCATAACAATTCACTGAAAACAGCAAGGCTGGTAGAATCATACCAAGAATGGAAAGGATATGCATATCCAAGGAGCCAAAAAGGCAGATAAAATGGATTCCCAGCATATTTGTCTACTAAATAGCACCTTAGGAGCCCTTAGGTTAAGTCCTATGCTTAAGAAGCTCAGTGGATGCCCTCTGAATATGCTATAGGACATTAGGGATGCATGGGAGCTGACTGGAGTAAATAACAGATGCGGTTCAAGTGTATTTAGAGAAAACACTAGATGAGCAATAGCAAGAAAAGGGAAATAATAAGAACAATCTTGTGGCTAAAGAGACAGACTATTCTTGTTTCTGCCACTGCCTTACTATGTGACTATGGCCTCAGGCTTCACTGTGATGGGATAAATACCTAGATAGACAGGTGAGTCACAGCCATTCTGGGCCTCAGTTTCCTCATCTGTAAAAGGGGATATTACTTTCCTGCTCACAGGAGTCCTGTGAAACTTAACTGTTTGTGAAGCTCTTTGAGATCCTTAAATGGAAGGTGCCTTAAAAATGCAAAATAATGTCATTACATCCTATCTCTACACCAGAGAGAGGGCTCTAGATGCCCAGAGCATGGTTTGAGGCAATTGCTCTTCATTCCCAAGGTTGCTGTTATATAGAGATCCATAGGGTTCCATCTTATCTTCCCATTATTCAGTGTGTATGTGGGGCCATTGGGAGAGTTAGAAAAGGCATAGGATAAAGATGTCACAGAGCTGTATATCTGTACTTCATCCACCGCAGTATAACATTCAAATGCCTTGCCGATGGCTGAGATATGAGCATGGATGAGATTGAGCTAATGAGGGCTTAGTCCAGATAAAGTGGAAGTAATTATAACAGGTTAGGGGAAGCAACCAGAAGATATGCTGAAGATTAAATCTGTCTGATGAAGGCTGCATGTGCACAGTCTATCAATTAAGTTTGCAATCTGGGGAAGTGGTTTAGATCCCTTGCTTCAGTTGGATGATTAAGTAGGTGCAGTGGTCAACAGAGCTCTCTTTTCCAGCTATGTCTGGCCAGAACTTTCAACCATTTCTTTCTGATGTGGACATGTTTCCCTGCTCTTATCAGCTCAAAATTAGACTCCCACAGTACGGTCTACATGAGATTATACCTTAAAAGGGCTACTGCCAGGCTGTTCCCTATAAGAGGCCATTGACGGGAATTTGCTCCCATGCTTGGACTGGAATAGTTCAGATCTATTGGCTTTTAGGCATGCTGAAAAGCTCATCTCTTTTATTGGACTTAGGGGCGGAAGGAATGCAATGAGGAAGGTTATGTAAGTGGAGGTTGGGGGGATTGCTTTGATTTTTATTTTCTGCCTGTGCAAATGATGGTAGGTTGTCTGATTTATTGGATTGCGTTTTACATATTTCTAAAAAGTGCCTGGAACTCTGGCTAGATGCTTTTAATGTTGTGTAACTCAAAACAAATACATACATAAATTCCTCTTTAATGGCTCAATGTACAGGAACCTAATGGAGAACCATGCAGAATGAAGCTAAAGTAATCCTATGAATGGAAGCTAGAAGTCATGCCTTCAGTGAGTAAGAGGTTGCTGGGGTAGGCATTAAACTACTACTGCAGTGTTGAGGTTGTCTCAGAGTGTATCACCAGGATACTTGGAACATTTCTGAAACAGTGAAGCAAGTCTGTATAACCAGCTGTGAACAGTATGAATTTTTGAGTGCCAATATTTGAGAAGAATGACATATTTCAGCATGGCACCCAATTATAAACTTCAAATATCCTGAAATCTGTAAAAAGAAGAGGAGTACTTGCGGCACCTTAGAGACTAACAAATTTATTAGAGAATAAGCTTTCATGAGCTACAGCTCACTTCATCGGATGGAACATATAGTAAGATAGATATATACAGATAAGTTGGAAGCTACCATACAAACTGTGAGAGGCTAATTAGTTAAGATGAGCTATTATCAGCAGGAGAAAAAACTTTTGTACTGATAATCAAGATGGCCCATTTAGACATTTGACAAGAAGGTGTGAGGATACTTAACTTAAGGAAATAGATTCAATATGTGTAATGACCCAGCCACTCCCAGTCTCTATTCAAACCCAAGTTAATGGTATCTAGTTTGCATATTAATTCAAGCTCAGCAGTTTCTCGTTGGAGTCTGTTTTTGAAACTTTCCTGTTGCAAAATTGCAGCCCTTAAATCTTTTACTGAGTGGCTACAGAGGTTGAAGTGTTGTCCTACCGGTTTTTGAATGTTATGATTCCTGATGTCAGATTTGGGTCTATTTATTCTTTTGCATATAGACTGTCCGGTTTGGCCAATGTACATGGCAGAGGGGCATTGCTGGCACATGATGGCATATATCACATTGGTAGATGTGCAGGTGAATGAGCCCCTGATGGCGTGGCTAATGTGATTAGGTCCTATGATGGTGCCACTTGAATAAATATGTGGACAGAGTTGGCATCGGGCTTTGTTGCAAGGATAGGTTCCTGGGTTAGTGTTTTTGTTGTGTGGTGTGTGGTTGCTGGTGAGTATTGCTTCAGGTTGGGGGGCTGTCTGTAAGTGAGGACTAGTCTGTCTCCCAAGATCTGTAAGAGTGAGGGATCATTTTTCAGGATAGGTTGTAAATCTTTGATGATGCTCTGGAGAGGGTTTAGTTGGGGGCTGTAGTTGACAGCTAGTGGCGTTCTGTTATTTTCTTCATTGGGCCTGTCCTGTAGTAGGTGACTTCTGGGTACTCTTCTGGCTCTGTCAATCTGTTTTTTTCACTTCAGCAGGTGGATATTGTAGTTGTAAGAATGCTCGATAGAGATCTTGTAGGTGTTTGTCTCTGTCTGAGGGATTGGAGCAAATGTGGTTGTATCTTAGAGCTTGGCTGTAGACAATGGATCGTGTGGTGTGTGTTAAATCTGTGTTAAGGCAAAATTCCCATTTGAAGTAAATTGCTATGGGGAACTGGAGGATGGCTCTATGGCAAAAAGCACACTGAAACAGGACAAGGAGTGGCATAGTTCATGCTTGAACACTGCTTAACAGAAGAATGTCTCATGGGATATTTTTCAAATATCTAAAAAAAAATCAAAGCAAAGCAAATAAGGCATATTGTAAGACCTGTGAGACACTCAGATGGATGCTTGCATTTCAAATTGTGTGTCATTAATAATTTTGTGCTCATTCATCAACATGAGGTTTAATAATTATTTAGAATGTGTATTCTCTGATGTTTCTATAGGTAGTAAGAAAGAAGGGGAATATTCAGAAACAAAGATATGTGAAAATTAGAGTAGAGTGACTAAAAACTTTTTCATTCCAAAAGAGAGTTAACGTCAATGCAACATTTTAGGGAAAAATGATTGTTGTAGAAATATTTTGGGACTTTATGAGATTTTTAACAAAAAAGATCTAAAATATTTTTTAATTTTTAGTTTGAAGAGATGGGGGGGGGGGAAATCCCATATTATTTTACCTTTTTCCCAGTATAAAAAGGTGAAAAAAATTTTAAAAGTGAGAGAAAATGTTTTTTTTCTCCCTCACACTCTTTTTTTACTTTTCTCCCATTCCTCCTCCCCTTTACTGGAAAAGCAGGGCGGAGGCTAAAAAGGGAGAGGAATGGGGGGAACAAAAATTCAAAATGATTTTTTTCATTTTTCCCTACAAAATTCTATTTTGAAGTTTTTGTTGAGAAAACAAAAAACAACCAACCAACCAAAAATAATGAAAAATTCAAATAAAATATAAATAGTTCATTTTTTAAAATGAGCCTGGTTTACATTAAAGCAATTGCATTTTTCTTGCTCAAATGCGCACCAAAAAGAAGTTTTCAGTTTACACATTTAAGTATTCATAAATTATTAAATTTAAGGCCAGAAGAGGCTATTATGATAATCTAGTCAAGTGTTTCTCAATGACCTGTCCATGGACAGGTACCGGTTCCTGAGATCTCCCTGACAGTTTCAGAAGGTAGCAAGCCAGTCCCTGGTATCAAAAAGGTTGAGAAACACTGACCTGCTGCATAAAATAGTAAGATTTCACCAAGTAATTCCTGCTTCAAGCCCATAATGTCTGACTGAGCTAGAACATATATTTTAGAAATACACTCAATCTTCACTGAAAGACTCTTAAGTGATAGACAATCTACTGCAACCCTAGGTTAATTGTTCCAATGGTTAATTATCCTTACAGTTTAAAAAATTCACTTTACTTCTAGCTTGAATTTCTCTAGCTTCAGCTTCCAGCCACTGGATCTTGTTATGTGTTTGTCTGTTATATTAGAGCCCTTTATTATCAGAAATCTTCCCATCCTGTAGAGGTCTGTAGGCAGTGATCAAGTCACTGCTAGACTCTCTCTTGGGTAAACTAAATAGATGGAGCTCCTTTAATCTTTCACTGTAAGGCAAGTTTTCCAGAACTTGAATTTTTCTGTCGTTCTTTTTCTGAATTCTTTCCAGAATTTCAACATCCTTTTTAAAGTGTGGACACTGGAACAGGACACAGTATTCCAGGATTGGTCTCACTAATGCTTTATATAGAAATAATATCACCTCCCTAGTCGGTATTCCCATTTCTTATAAGTCAAAGAATGATGTTAGCAGTCTTAGACACAGCATCGCATGGAGAACACATGCTCAATTATCCATCATGACCCCTAAATCTTTTTCAGAATCACTGCTTTCCAGAATACTGTCCCCCATCCTTCAGAGTGACTTACATTCTTTGTTCCTAGATGTATGATCTTTCATTTGACTTTATTAAAATGCATGTGGTTCAAATTGTTTACCAATCAATCCAGGCCATTCTGTATAACTGATCTGTACCTATCATTATTTATCACTCTACCATTTTTTGCGTCAACTGCAAACTTTACCTGCAGTGATTTTATATTTTCATCCAGATCATTGATAAAGATATTGAATATCATTGGGTTGAGAAGAGATCCAGGCAGTACCCCTCTAGAAACTCACTGAATGATGATTTCCCCAATTATTTTTTTACATCTATCAGCCAGTTTTTAATCCATTTAATAGGAGCTACCTTGATTTTGTATCATGCTATTATTTTAATTAGAAATGTATTCCCAAGAAATGGTATATTTTACATGGGATCTGATACATCTTAACACAGCAGAGGAATATGTTTCCCAAAACACATTTACAGAGCCCTACTACCGAGAAAATTAAACGAGCCATCGAAGGATTTGAAACCTACCCTTCACAGCCTTGGTGCACACACACAATCACTTTGTATAAACATGATAAGACTAAAGTACATTTAAAATCTGCACCAAGCCGATATATCTTATATAGTCACCTATTTGTGAAGAAAAGGAGTACTCGTGGCACCTTAGAGACTAACATTTATTTGAGCATAAGCTTTCGTGAGCTACAGTTCACTTCATCGGATGCATTTGGTGGAAAAAACAGAGGAGAGATTGATATACACACACAGAGAACATGAAACAATGGGTTTATCATACACACTGTAAGGAGAGTGCTCACTTAAGATAAGCCATCACCAGCAGCGGGGGAGGGTGGGGAAGAAGGAAAACCTTTCATGGTGACAAGCAAGGTAGGCTATTTCCAGCAGTTAACAAGAATATCTGAGGAACAGTGGGGGGTGGGGTGGGGGGGAGAAATAACATGGGGAAATAGTTTTACTTTGTGTAATGACTCATCCATTCCAAGTCTCTATTCAAGCCTAAATTAATTGTATCCAGTTTGCAAATTAATTCCAATTCAGCAGTCTCTCGTTGGAGTCTGTTTTTGAAGCTTTTTTGTTGAAGGATAGCCACTCTTAGGTCTGTAATTGAGTGACCAGAGAGATTGAAGTGTTCTCCGACTGGTTTTTGAATGTTATAATTCTTGACGTCTGATTTGTGTCCATTTATTCTTTTACGTAGAGACTGTCCAGTTTGACCAATGTACATGGCAGAGGGGCACTGCTGGCACATGATGGCATAGATCACATTGGTAGATGCGCAGAGCCTCTGATAGTGTGACTGATGTGATTAGGCCCTATGATGGTGTCCCCTGAATAGATATGTGGACAGAGTTGGCAACGGGCTTTGTTGCAAGGATAGGTTCCTGGGTTAGTGGTTCTGTTGTGTGGTGTGTGGTTGCTGGTGACTATTTGCTTCAGGTTGGGGGGCTGTCTGTAAGCAAGGACTGGCCTGTCTCCCAAGATCTGTGAGAGTGATGGGTCGTCCTTCAGGATAGGTTGTAGATCCTTGATGATGCGTTGGAGAGGTTTTAGTTGGGGGTTGAAGGTGATGGCTAGTGGCGTTCTGTTATTTTCTTTGTTGGACCTGTCCTGTAGTAGGTGACTTCTGGGTACTCTTCTGGCTCTGTCAATCTGTTTCTTCACTTCAGCAGGTGGGTATTGTAGTGATAGGAATGCATGATAGAGATCTTGTAGGTGTTTGTCTCTCTCTGAGGGGTTGGAGCAAATGCGGTTATATCATAGAGCTTGGCTGTAGACAATGGATCGTGTGGTATGATCTGGATGAAAGCTAGAGGTATGTAGGTAGGAATAGCGGTGAAGAGTGATGGTCAGTGCTAGACGATCACCTGCTCATTATCCATATCCCTCCTTTGAACACACTTTTCTACGTAGCATACCAGTAATAATCCCCTAAAGAAATGATCTCTGTAATACAACATTTACTCATAAGTGACATCTGCACCACTTTGAGATGTGATCATTGTCTAGTTACCCTATGTATTTTGTATCTCAACTGCTTGAACAAACAATTAGGACAGTGCTCGCCCAGGTGCACGGAGCACACAAGGAGCCTCCTCACTCACCCTGCTCAAGGACCTGTTGGCATTTCCTTGTCAAGCATGGAGGATGCACGTTGCTCCCCCGGTGGTGGGGCAAGGCAGAGCTTGCCTGGCATGCCAGTGTGTGTATACTTTGCCCTCTGAAAGAGTGTAGCAGTTTGCATGCTCCCTCTGCATACTGGGGGGCTCTCTCTGAGATGATGCAGCCCTGCACTGCTCTTAACACAGCACTGTGTGTAAGTGGCAAACAAAGTCCTTACACTGTAGGCTCAATGGGGGAAGGGACTGTGTCTCTTTCTGTGTTTTGAATGGTGCCAAGAACATCAAAGGATCTCTGTAAATCAAAATGATAAATAATCTGCTGGAGTTTCGCTGTGACTGCTGCCACACTCTGAATTGCTGTGTGCCTTAATGTGATTTGACACGTTAATGAGTCATGAGTGGTCTCATTTTCTTGCAGAGTGAAACAGATCTAGCAATAAAATGGAAGGTAACATATGCCAAATGCTGCCTGCACTTTGCCTGCAAGAAGTGAATTAATTTTACCATTTTAAAAAAGGCATCTTTAACGGAACCATCCAGATATACAACCACCATAACTGAATAACCACGAGGTCATAGTACAGATCCCTGGTGCTTCCTCCTCCTTTACTCTGTATTTGTCTTACTCCTTGTGTCATGTCTGAAAGTAGGTTGTAAGCATTGCAGGGGAGGGCTCAGATCTTTGTTCTGTATATTTATAGGTATTTTATAAATATGTAGGCTCCTAACTACATAAAATTTAACATGAATTTTGTAACAGTGACTCATATCTTCTGGTGTGCCAGCCCAGAGCTATCAGGGGGCTGAGATTGGACAGCAAAGGCTACTTTAAGCCATATGCATTCCTTGACCCAAAGACTAGTCAGGCCTCTGTCATAAGTTAAAGCACTCTGGAGAAAGGCTTATGACAGGACCCTGAATGGCCCCAAAGTCAGGGGAATGCATGTGGCTTAAAGTAACCTTTCCTCTCCACCTTCAGCCCCTTGCTAGTTCTGGCCTGCTACAGTTTATGCCTGGCTGGCCATGACCTCACCAGACTGATCCATCATATAGGGCTGTATTGGAGTATTGGGGTACTGCCCCTTTTCACAGCCATCCCTCTATGTGCAAACCAGCTGGAACAGATCTGAAAGTCAAGCCCAAGTGTGAGCTTATGAGCCCCTCAGTACTCCCAGCAAAGAGCTCACTGTTATGTAACTACCACTGTTACTAGGCTTGACAAACTCACCACTCCTAACAGTGTTGTCATAATATTTATCCAAAAAGTATCCTGTAAGGCATCAAATGAAAACTGGTGACCCTCTGGTCATTAACATTGTGCAATATTTGTATAGTTAGGGTATAAAATGTGCTGGAAATACATTCCTAAAATATGTTCAGACCAAGCAATCTAAGTAGAGCAGATCAACAGGTTTGTCCCTGACAGAGGAATGTGGGTTAACCAATCTGCTTGGGCTTGGCTTTGTAAACCAGAGACAATGAACATTGACATCTGAGGTAAACACCAGTTATCAGGATGAGAAGACAGCATGGCATCAGCATTCTGGAGCACAAGCCGCATTGAAGAAAAACTTTATCTGGGGATAACCTTCAAAATGTGTTCTTTTAAAGTGTTACAGACTATAAGAAGAAGGAGAGAGAACTCCTTAGTTATCCATCATTTAAGGGACGAAGAGGCCAGCACTCTTAGAATCTGTGAAAGGTGGATCCCCCAGCCATGTGGGTGGAAGATGCTGAGAATTGACGGTAAGTGAGAAATTGCCTGAGACCTGGATTGTAATCTATTAAAACATACTTTCTAGTGTCTCAAAGTTATTTGTACCCACTTTTGTTTCCATTATCTTTGCTTACTGTCACCTAAGTCTCTGTTCTTTATTATTAAACTTATTTTTGGTTTTACCATAAAATCATCGCCATGCTGTGTAGTAAAGTAAAGAGCTGGTCCTCAGCTAAACAAATGGGCTGGGGTGTGAATGGTCTCTTTGGTGGCAGCAGACTTGGTAATTTCTGAGAGTGTTCAGTGATAGGGGCTAGATACTGCAGAGACACACCTCTGGTGAACTCAGGAACTGGGGCGCGCTGAATGTTACCTGTAAGGCAAGGTTTAAACTGTCAGCATCTCAAAGAGGCGGACAGGTTGGGATGGCAGGGTGCTGTCCCAGTTTAAGCTCCAGCAAAGCTCTCTTGCTGTGGCAGAGAGGTAACAGTGGTTTACAGTTCTGGGCTCCCTGAGGAAAGTATCACACCAGGATATTGGTAGGAGCCTCTAAAGATCCCATCTATTTTCCATCCACCAAAGGCCCTACATTAGTGGCATTTCCCCACCATCCAAGGCAGGCTAGTTTTGGCTACCTGTAGAGCATGTTAAAGGTGCTTGAAGGGCTTTCCAGAGAGCAATGCAAGGCATTCTCTCCCTTTTCAAGGCAGGGGGGAGGGGGGAATGAACATATTTTTGCTGAATGTGTTTCTGCAGCTCCCCCATCTCTGGATAATCTGGAACCTGAATGCTCAGCCTCTGTGCAAATACTTTATATTTCTACACTGCTTTTCTCCAAGGATCACTAACCACTCTATAAATCTGAAGCCTCACAACCCTCTTGGGAGATAGTCACCATTATGCTCATTTTACAAATGAGGCTCCGAGAGTTTAAATAACCTATCTTAGGTCACACAGTGAGTCAGCCAAAGAGCCAGGAAGAAAATCCAGGAGTCCTAGTTCCATATCACCTTGTTCTAATCACTAGACAACATGGAATGTAGGTCTCACTGACTATACACAATGCTATCTTCCTGCCTAGATTGTTCCTGGAGAAGGAAAGGTAAGAAACTGTGGTGAATCAGATGTGACAGTACTGGCCCTATTTGCACCCTTCTGGTGTTAATGGAAGAATTTTTTAGAATGTTGCATTATTCTGGCAGTACATGGGACACACCCTGTAGCTAGATGGCTGGCAGGGACAAGGAAAATATAAAGACACATAGGTATAATTAAGACAAATTTTTTATGTATTAAATGCAATAAAATCATTTTATGACCATTTAAATTTTTTTTTCACCTTTTGGGAAGAAGAAAAAAACCCTAATCAAATAATGTAGGGGATCACTCTGAATAAGTCTAGCCCTATACACATCTAGAAAGTCATAACTCCAAGGATACAGGACCTACTGTGGCTTTTTTATAGCCCAATAAAAGAGAGACAGCACAGAACTTTTCCTATAAAGGAGCTGCAGACAAAGAGTGTGAGGTTTCTTTAAACCCAGAGGTCCCCATTAAACATACTAGTAAAAATCAGCATTGAGGAATTGCCTGCTCTGTAATATAAAACAATGATGCAAACCTACACACTTACAATAATGGCAGAACCTTTCTCCTGTTCAGAATGGAGAGAGACAGAGATGCTGTCTGCACAGTAGAGAATTAAAGAGCTTGTAGTTGAACTGACTCGATAAAAAAAACTGTCCCTGTTAGTCATGCTGATTCAGTTTAAGAGCCCTTTTGCCCTGCATCCCTCTAGCGCTATTCTAAACCATTTCAATCGCAAAACCTTCTGGATACCTAACTTACAGTTCCTGGCAGAGCTCCCAAAAAGCAGTGGATTCTGGGAGATTTCAAATGGTCATTAGCACACTGTTTTATGGTAGTGGGAGGGTTTGTCCACCCTAAAGTGCTTCACAAGGAAGCAGTTCTTAGAGCTGCTGAAAGCAAGTCTAATTTGGACACAGATGGCATCTGGATCTCCCAAGGGACCAGATCCTCAGCTGGTGTAAATTGGCATAGTCCAATTGAAGTTGATAGTGCTAAGCTGATTTGCATCAGCTGAGGAGCTGGTCCATTAAACTGGTTGGAGCACTTGTGTGGCTGCAAAGTGTTTTACAAGTATTGAAGGGAGTTAGAATGGTTCTTAGAGGGTGAATTGATCTAGTGTAGGAAATGCCTGAGAACAAAGCAGACAAGTGGCAGAATAGGATGTATCCTGTACCCCTGAAGGCTCACATTTTGCACTCACAGAAGAGCTCCATTGTTTGTTGAAAACAGAGATGAGTTTAACTTCTTTCCAAGCAAGAATGATCTTCATTACCTAAGGGGTAAAATAAAAGATAAAAAATACTGTCTCATAAGGCCAGGAAATTCAATAATTTATTTTGTGCTTTGATCTCAATCTTTTTTCAGCCTGACAGCCTGGTGTAAGTTAATTAAAGATGGACAAAATAACGAGCAGTATGCATATTTCTACAGTGCTAGAAGACTGAAGGCACATTCATGTCATCAGGGCATGCAAGTAGCTGAGACAACACTCAACACTTCTTTACTAGAACAACTGATTGTGCATAACCACACAGCAGTGTGTTTCTTGGCCAGCTCTTTGAGAGAGCCAGGTGTGCTCGTTTAGCTCTTTAGCGGTATGGGCTGTCCTTTACTCATGTTTGCACACCCCCAGCACAAACTGGACTCCACTTGGTTGAGGCTTCTGGGCACTATCACAATATGAATATTAAACAATGGTAAATTGACGATAGACTTTCTTTGTGTGATTTATTTCTGTGTCAAGGTAATTAATGGTAATAAGACAAGAACTCTGCCCTGAGCAGCCAACAATCAGATTTCTAGAGAGGTGACAGATACAATGAATAAAAATAGAAATCACCAATGACTGTTGAGTGTGGGAAGGGAGAGAGGGAGGGGCTAATGAGTAACAAAACAAAAAGGAGAGGGAGCAAAGCTTGTGGGAAACTGAGAATGTTGGCTCTGTTGCAATCAATCATTCATGTTACTATATTCCATTAATTTCTTGGGTGTATTTTGCTTTTCAGGGGAGGGAGGAGGTGCTTAGATGGTATTCTCCTAATATTACTGGGAATGAGAGAGTCAATGAGCAACACCATGGGGGAAGAGAGGGTCAGTGATGGAAAAGTAGTGAGGTTTAAAGAAGAAGGAATCAACATTTCTAGATGTGTTAGAGGAATGAAGCTATTGAGGGCAATATGAAGTAAAGAGTCATGAGCGGGAAGAGGCAAAGCAAGCAAGAAAACAAGTCAAGTTAGCAGAGCAAAGTGTGCATGAAGGGGCATTAGCAGAACAGAGTCCTGCAGAGGCAGAGTTGTGAAGAACCTAGAAGTTTCTTCTACAAGGAGTCTGTGCATGATCAGGAAGGAGGCAGGAAGCCATTGGAGACTTGAGATTGGGGAGTTTGCAGCACTGGGAGAGAAGGTGATTTTTTTAAGCCACATTTTGGAAAGATTGGATGGGAGCAAGGTGAATCAGGGATTCGGGGTGGGGGGGCATTGCGGTAATCAAAGTAACAGATCATTCAGGTGTAAACAAGAGTTTTGTTCATCCAGAGATAGACTGAACAGGAAAAAATAAATAGGAATTTTGTGGTAGGAATGGAGGGGTGTAAAAGAAAAAATGTTCGTCTAGCGCAAACTGGGGGAGCATGGAACGTATTCTGGGGGTGGTGGTGAGACGCTTTAGGAAAAAAAACTTACTGCGTGCATCTTACCCACAGCAATGAATAACTAGCAACACTGATTCCTCCAGACATATCAGGTCCTCAGATGAGGCTATGCATTTGTCTCAAGATGGCACTGTGCATTTTGACAGATTTCTGTTAAGCTTGCATAGCATTATACAAAGTTGTTGCCATCTGTATGTTAAACTTGTTTGCTATGACGTGGGGTGGGAATTTAATTGTAAGCTTTTGCTCTTATTACAATGGATCATTGGTTCATTTGTGCAACAGAAAAAAAACCCAACTCAAAAGAAAAACAAAGAAGTTGAAACTGATTCAAGTGACAAGTTTCAGAGTAGCAGCCGTGTTAGTCTGTATTCGCAAAAAGAATTGGTATATGTACTTGTGTGTGGGGAGGGAAGCGTAAACTACTACAGGCACAAAGAAAGGGAGTGCAACACATTAGTTTGAGAACCACTGGTCTAGAGACTCAAACACAAGTCAGAAAGCTCAGCATGACTGAGTTACAAATCTAGCTCTGACAGACTCTCTCTCTCTGCCCTTATCTGTAAGAAGGGATCACACTCACTTGCCTGCCTCACAAGCATCATTGGAAGATTAATTAGTTACTACCTGTGAAATGCTTTGAAGATGAAAAGTTCTGTTTCTATGTCAAATAATATTACCCTGTGTGTCTGCTGCTGCACCCCACACTGCAAAGTCTCACTGCTACTATTCACACTGTGAAAACAGTAAATGTAATGTTGGCAGGTAGTGGTGATCAGCTCTAGGTTGCAAGCTGCTGTGAATGGCCACAGAGGAAAATGGCCAAGCCATAGTGGTTCTGAAACCTTCTCCTTACCTTAAAAGTTTGTTGCAGTGGAAGGGGTGGTTAGAGTGTGTGGAGGATGGTTCTAGAGAGGAAGGGGAAAAGCTGAAAGGACAGTGGGTCTTCAGAAGAAAGAGCAAAACCTTTCCAAGATAACAAGCACCAACTCTGCCACACACCCCAGCTAAACACACTCCCTAGGGATAAATTCTCTGACCCATTCTCTGTCACCAAGCCCCTTATTATGGTCATGACCCTTACATTATTACAGAACAGTTGTTTTTCTCCTGTACTGGTTAATGTTGGCTACTCCATGCCTACTGAGAAACCTGTCCCTTCTTCCAGGTCTAAATCAATATTAATGGAAAATAAGCTTCTCATTTCTTGGGATTTGTCTACACAGGGAGCTAGTGCATGGCAAGCTAGAGTGTAAATCCAGTCTGTACACAGTAGCTTGATGTGTGAACCTTGCTACAGCACACTAAAGGTTCCATGATGCATTCTGACCTACTGCTGTTTGAAACTTCCACATGTAACTCTCCATATAAACATCCCTCATGGACTTGTCATTAAGTAGGTGCTGTTTTCTTTTCAAGCAAACAGAAAAACCATAACTATAAAATGACAAATTAACCAGCAAGAGATTTGTATAAGCAATAAGCAGAACACAATATCATTTGTCTTATATTCAGGACTTTTCTGGGGTTTAAAAAAATGGGTGTGTCATATATTCTAATTATGTTGGTGTCTGAAAATTAAAGGGTTCTCCTCAAAGTTAGTAGAACGTTTTGACAAAATGTACTTCTTTCTAAGATCTTTGGATTTGTCTGACTTCAGAAGATCTGTAGAGGAGCTCAAGGTACCTAATATAGGGCACGCACCCTTTGCAAAATACTAATGACCTTTAGGGGATAAAATGAAAACAATATTAATGTGAAGGAGCTTGGATTCAAATGATTCAGGTTAATTGTCCTGTGAAAACTATGGTTTTGAAAGCAGGCAAGCATGAAGGAAAGCTTTCATTTTTAAAGTATTTGATGGACTCATATTACAGCTCAGTCTACAACAGCTCAGAAAACATTTCAAAATTACAGACCAGATATTGCAGGGAGGCGTATCACAGCAGGTAATTATAGGAAGTATATTTAATGAGCTACAGATTAAAGAAAATTGATATTTTCAAACCAATGGAAACAACCAACCTAAGCAACTGAGCTAGCAGATAGTGGAGCTGACATCTGAAATGCTACTCATAAAGATGAAGAATGTAGAGATTAAAAACAGAATTTGCAGTGTATCAACCAATTTAACTAGATTTAAGAATAAATGTGCAATAACCACAGCAAATGTTGGCCCAAAGTTGAAAATATTTGCACATATGAGTAGGTCTCTTGATTAATGTCTCTAACTCAGGGGCATAAAGTGATACATGTAGATAAGGGTTTGCAGAATCAGGATCTTAAAAATCATCTGCTTTATCCAAAAGTGGTATCCAAGTTTTCATTATTGGCAGAACTTTTTTTTCATTTAAATTTCATTTTGGCCCCAAACATGCAAACTTTTATACACATTTTTAATTTTAAGCATGCAAAGAGTCCCATTGATGTCAACTTAAGCACACACATGAACAGTATTGCCAAAAACATTCATAAATCATAGGTTGGGTCACAAAACCCTGCGATGAAAATCATGAGATTTTTAATTTTAAATAGTAAGTTTGGGGTTCTTTTAGTGTATTCCGGTTTCATAGCCTTTGGGGTTCATGTTATTAAGCTTTTCTGTGCAACTTTGAGAATACAAACTTTAATTTAAAAACAAGGAAAGTGGATATTCTCACATAATCACATGAAGCCAGGAACTGAGACTTTAAGTAAAGTCTTATATATCACAAAACTCACAATAAAACTCACAAGAAATTGTAACACTACATAAACTTTGGCAGGACTGAGATATTTGTGAAGATGTAGCAGAACCAATATGGAGAATTTTGATCTGATAACTAGTTTAACTTGTTTTAAGATTTCGTTTTAGGGGACTAGGCACAATCATAGGGCTGTATAGGCTAGCCTGCCAACTGTCACAGGTAGTGTAGCAGTGTGTGGAGAAAGGCCTGGGCACAGACAACTGGTTAATTAGTAAGTACCCATTACACCGCTGGTGTTTAGGGCAGCGATGAAGCTCCTACTGTTTCTGTTTCTGTTTCACTCCTGTCTGTTTCTGGCAAGTCTTTCAATAGTTCCCCAGCTTTGCCCCAGGTTTTTCAGCTTAGCTTCCACAGCTCTTTGCCATGTTGTTTTCGGGTGGTTTTCGTTTTTGCTTGCTGTCCAGAATACAGCAAAGTTTCTCCTGAGGCTGTTGTTAGTCTCCCTGATCCCATCCATCTGCTCTCGCTGATGCCCAGAATGTATAAGCTGTAGCGTCTCATCTCTGCTGTAACCTGAGCTAGCTTCCCTGTTTTGTACATTGTCCGTACATTCCAAAAACCAAACTTGGTTTTTCTCTTGGTGGCAAGCACTTCAGTCTTCATGCCAGTGGCTTCCTTTTGGCTTTCACTACCGGCAGTCATACGGGTCATTGACTCCTGAAGGCCGTCACACACCGTAATGGTCGATTTCTCTGCCGCTGTTTCCATAACCTATTTTGTTTTTTATGGGACAAGGCTGTTAGCCCTGTGCCTAACCCCTGACCTAGAGGACCAGGGTGTCTGTTTTGTCTGGCCCCTGCCCCACAGATCAATCCGGTCTGGTTGAATCTGACAGGAGCAAAAAAAAAAAAAAAAACCCAGCTGGCACAGACTCTGGCGATTGTTAGAGCACACAAGCTGTCCCGCCACGACAAGGCACAGACACGGGAGGACAGAGACAACTGGTGGCTTGCATTAATAAAAAAGGAGACGCTGAGTTTGGAACAGAATCTCATTCATCTCCCTTTATTAATCGTTGACGAACTAATCATGGTACAAAACTCCTCATTAAAGCACTATCTTTTACACAGGAGCAAAAAGACAACTTAAAATCTGAAAGCATTCCAAACAATGACCTTCCCCTGGGTTTCTTGAAATGAATTCATCTGCAACATCTGCAAGCTATAAGCCATCAGTTTTGTCCTTGGGTATATGTAACTCTTCTGACAGGTAGTGTTGGCAGCAACAAGAGCTGGGTTCAGTATCTGGGGGCTCCTCTGAACATTACAAACCAGAACCAACTCGGGCCCCCACTCAGAACTCTGGGAAAACTAAACACCATTCCTGGACACCTCTAAAGGGTAATACTTACCTATTTGCAAGCACTGAGTCTGTGTATAACAAAAGAAAACATTATTTAAGAGAAGGAAACACTGCATTAATCTGGGAAAACACAGCTACAATTACTTGAACGTATTCCGTGATAAGTAGAACACCTACCCCACAGTATCTTGGACAATAGTCTTTTGCCTCAGTTTCCCACTTTGCCATATGAAAGTCCAGTGGACAAATGTCCCTTTCATACACCACTTCCCTTTTCCCTCCATTGCACCCCACTCATGGTTTGTTGTCCAAGGTCAGCAAAGTCCCAGAGTCCAGGGATGTTTTCAGATGAGTTCACTTCCTTCCCTGTGGGTGTGTGTGGGAAGGAGGGGGTTCAGCAGTACCTCACCTCTGATTACTGTGGCTTGCCATTGTTGCCTCTGCCACTGCTTACTATTATTGCCTCTGTTGCAGACATGCCAAACCCACAGAAAAAAGGCAGAAATTGGGCTTGTTTTTGGCTTAATTGGCTTGTGGGCTAGTGTTCGGCTTGTAGGTTGTTGTAGCTTGTTGCTTCTTTGTTTTGATCAGCGCCCGGCAAGCAAGGGCAAGGGGGGGAAGAGAGTAAGGGGTGCACAGCAGGCCCACCACAGTCCCAGACTGCACGCTGCGGGGATCTAGTCACATAGAGTATTGGGGTTCTTGGGGATTGGCTTGTTTTGGCCTTGTTTTGAAATGGGATTAGCTTGATTTTTGGCTTATTGGGAAAGTCGGGGTGCTTATTTACCGCGTGGAAGTTGGCAACTGTGCTCTATTGCTGCTCATTGTTGTCACCTCTGCTGCTGCTGCCTTTAGCTTTAGCCTTTAGCCTTTTTAGCCTTTAGCAATGCTGCGTTCTGAGGTTCCACCACCTAAGTTAGTCCACCTGTAGCTGCAATCCCATGTTACAAGGTTCGACCACCTCTCCTAGACCTCAGTAATTTCACTGCATAATGGGAAACCTCACTGCTTCTTCTGCATTGTCCCCACACCAGCTCTAAGGCTCAGCCCTTAGACCAGCTCATCAGTGATTTACACCCTAGTGGTCACTGACAAGAGACAAGGACTCAACAGAGTCGAGTCAGCTCAATTTTGAAACACTGGAGAAAGAGAGAGAGAGAGAGAGAAAGACTTAGCATTAAAGACCCTTTAAACAGAGTCTAGATCACCAGGTAAAAACATCACTCAGTCACTACTCACTTAGTAAGAATCACTCAGGATGGGAGAATTAAAAAACATACAGAGTGTTCTGTGGCAAAATGAAACATTTAGCTGGCTTCTTGGTTTTACATAGTTACTGTGTTCTTTGTTGAAGAGTTTAGAATATGGCAGAATGGAGAAAGGGAATAGCTGACACCTGATCTGTTGATTATACTGGAAAACAATTGATATTGTGTTTCACTTGAGGAACCCCCTCAATCTCACTCTGAGACTCAGACAAGGAAAAGACTACAAATAAGATAACAGCTGTGGGCCCTTTGATGCACCCCCCCCAGGCATGCTGGGACTGGGGTGAGAGGCTGCAAAAGGACAGCCAAAGAATCATGGGCTCGGTTGTGATAATTGGGCCTACAAATTTACCCCAATTTGAGCTCCACTGTAAGAAGTATGTGAAAGTTCATAAGATGTCACAGTAACAAATGCTGATAGGAAAAGGTACGCAAGAGACAGAAAGACTGAATTAGTCCAAACCAAAAAAGCCTACTAATATAACTCAAGGACTGCATTGAGATCCAGCTTGGTAAGCAAGAAAAGTGTGGAACCAGAAATCAGTGAACCAAAATTGGGTATCAGAAACAAGATCTAACTGGTCGACAAAATAATGAGAGGATGGGGTATTCCACCCACGACTTCCTTTAAAGATCCTTAAAGAAAAAGATTTGGGGGAGAAAAATTGGCTATTGGAGTCAGTTACACTACTATGGCTGCATCCCCACCATCTTCTGGGACCCGGACCTTCTGTCCGAATCCTGAGAAATGTCCTGACCAGATCATGCCAGACAGAGGGACTCAGGAGACAGTCCCGCTTCTATTGGCTCCAGCTGAATCCCAAACACCACTTGGAATGAATCGGGATTGGACTGTACAACAACAGCTCCAGCCCATCTCAACGCACTTCTCCTCTTTTCCCCAAAAGGACAGTTATTACCATTACCATTATTTGATATTATCTAAGAGACTATCAAACAAGGAGGTTTTTCCTTCTAAAAACTCTCTCCAGATAAAGGGAACAAGGGATGTTGTAAAAATGGAAGACTTACATTGTATTTTACATTTCAACTGCTTTCACTGATTTTCCTTCTTTTCTTTATCTTTAATAAAAGGTAAAAAGGATTTATAATGTTGTTTGCCATGGTATTAAGCAAACTGAGGTCTCTGTACAGCAAACCCCAAACCTTATTTAATGTTTAAACACTGTTTAATGCTGGATAGCGACTGGGTATTTTAAAATCTTTGGCCCACATATTCCATCGAACTAAATATGACAGTTCCTAGATATCAGGCCTTCCCCCACCCTTTGTGAAGAAAGCACTTTGAACCTGGGGGATGGATGGGGCTTGTTGTGACTATTAGGCCTACAAAGTGTACCCATGTTGTAAGCTCAAATGTGTAAAGTGAGTGAAAGTTCACAAAATGTTACAATAACCTGTAGTTTTTGCTATGGAGTCAGCCAGTTGGCATGACAATACCTGTCCTGCTGGAAAACTCTGCACATGAAGTTTAAAAATAACCAATTAATCATTGAATCTACTTAAAACTCCCCTAACAGGCATTAATTGTCTGAGCCAATTACACTACACTATAAGATTTTTCTCTTTATCCCCAGGCACCTGTGACTTCATTTGATCTGAATCTAATTAAGTGCACAAGAATGTGAAAAGCAAGTCATTAATATTAATCTTAAAACTGAACTTTGCAGCACCTCCTATTGTAGGAATATCCTAGAAGCCCCAAAGAATAGGCAAGAAGCCACATATTCTCCTTATTAACATATATTTTATCTTCAAACTTGTTGAAACCTAGCAATAGATAAGATGTCTATATAACTTTGCCATAAACAATCATCTCCCACATGTCCGCCTTATCTCTTACTTGTTAAATAGAGTTATATGATACACAAAGCAGGTGTTACATCATTAAAAATATTCACCTTCTGGGTAAAGTAAATAGCGTACAATTTCCTCAAAACCCTGACTAGAATCACTTTCATGTGCTAATGTGATTGGTTTATTTTAAAACACATTTTACTTAATATTGAACAGTTTCCCTTTCTGGACCATCACAAGTTTTTTTTTAAAATTGATTTCTGGCATTTATTGTACATCTGCACATCCATGCTATTTTTTAAAAATCCTTATTTGCTACATTTTCAAATGGGTATGTGGGCTTTTAATCCTGAAACTGCAAGAGATTCCCCATCGAGGGATCCCTGACACTGCACAGATTTGGTTGCAGACTTGGAGCCTTAGTCTATGTTTACACTTGCAATGTAAGACCAGGGTTAGTGGGACTTGAGTCAGCTGACCCTGGGTTAGAGAACCCAGGGCTTGAGATCTACACTCATTGTTAACCCTAGATTAAGAATTTTCTAGCCCAGGCTCAAACCTGGGTCACTGGCATCCACACTGTATCATGCAGACCTGAGTCAAGCAAACCATATCCCAGACTCCCTAGTGCCCACCTGAAAGCTGGCTGCTGTAGCCCCTTTGACCATGGTACATTGTAGGAAAACTTGATTGTTCACCCTGCACAGAAAGTTTGAACTGCTTTGGGTGGTTGTTTCTGTTTTCAATAAAGTAGATTCTTGGGATAGAGAGGACAAAGGAAGTTGTCCATGGGATTGTGGGATACTTTTTGGAGGAACTGAGTCACGTAGTGCTCCATCTACACCACAAACCAATAGGGCTGAAACTCTGGGTTAAATCTTGACTTGGGCTCAGACTCTGCAGCCCCAGGAGGTCCTGGGACCCTGTGTCCGAGCCCTGGATTAGTACAATTTGTGCGTAAATGGAAGGGGGCCTGAGCCCAGGCTTACACGTGAGTGCAGATATACGCTAAGGCATTTGCCTTGCTTTGACTTTAACAGGAGTTGTGCATCTCGAATGCCACTCTTTGAAAATATAGCTCATTTGTGATTGATTGTGTATCCCACACTCTGATCATTCATGCTGACAGTTATTAATTTTATTTTCCAGTTCATGAAAATATGCCTCACAGCACTTGGGCCCAAACCAGAAAATACAGAACACATACAATATCAATCAATCAATCACACACAGAGTAACACGATGTCAAACTTAAAAAAAAGAAAACAACTTTCTCCACTTAGTCTACAACTCTGCTCCTGCTAGTCCACACCATCACCTTAAAGCCCAGGTGAAGAGATAAATCTCAGAGCAGGATGAAAAACCTAACAGATTCAGGCTGTATTGTATAAGCAGGAAAGGCAAGTTCCAGTCAAGAGCCCTTATCTGAGAATCCCATGCCCAAGCCTGCAGGTTTATCAATCTAGGATGTGTTAATTCAAGAATTCCAGATGATCTCAACAGCTGTGAAAGAGCATGAAGAGAAAGGAGGGGATTTTCAGAAAAGCACAAGACCCTTGAGTTTCAGTGAGACATGCTCCTACGCCACTCTGGCACATTTGAAAAATTCACTCAAAGTCTCTGAATACTTTATGCTGCACCATTGAAGTCAAAAAGAGCTCTGCCATTGACTTCAGTAGGATCAGGCCTAAGATAACAAAGAACAAAAACACATGTGGCTTTACACGTTAAAATTGACACATTGTGTGACAACCAGAATAAACCCTGGAAGCCAGTGAAGTCTATCAGCCTCCCATGTAATATGCTCCACATATATGACATTGTCAAGAAAGCAGGTAGCTGTATTCTGAAACAGATGAAATTTATGAATGGTCTTCAAATGTAGCCCCACATAGAGCACATTGCAGTAACCCAGTCTGGAAAACACAGAAAATCATTTACAAATTGCTCTGATATGTATCAAAAAAAGTAAATAATGTAAGTGAAATTCAACAAGGATCAACCTTTTCCTGTCCAACCTTTATTTTTCCAAGCCTGTTGAGCCCTATTCAAGAGAAGACCCTTCAGCATGTTCTTGTGAACTGAAACCTCATTCAGGTCTTGTCTACATCTAAACCTTAGGTTGATCTAGCCATATCACGCAGGGATTTGAAAAATTCACCACTCTAGTTAAGCAGACCTAAGCCCCAGTGTAGATACTGCTAGGTCAATGTAAAACTCCTTCTGTCGCTGTAGTAAGTGTCTACACTACAGTACTGCAGCAGCAGCGCTGTACCTGTGCCTCTGTAGTGTAGACATAACCTATGTCTACAGAAAAGCTGCAGCTGCAGCAATCAAGCATAGATAGAGCAGACCCAATCAATTCGTAGTCCAGTGATAACTAGGAGTCCAGGCACAGATAATACAGATCTAGTTAGTTCTAGTGAGGAGTCCAAGCATGCATGGAACAGGCCAATATAATAGCCAGTGGTGTTGATCATTAGTCAATTAAAGAATAAATTCAAGAGAGAATTCGTAAGCAATGTGTATGGAAGGTTATTTATGCTTGTAGCTATTCTGTGCGACTGGAGCTGTTTTTACTAGTACTACTCAAAGTAAAACCTCTTCAAAACACGGTTTGCAGAATGCAACAATATTCTACAAAAAAACATTCACAGTATGCTTAGCATATTAAACTATGTAAATACTAGATAGTGAAGCTAACAATATTCCCCAGCTGTATTCTATCTGTAAGGTCAACCACCTGCTAGAGTGAAATACAATTCCCCCACTCCCACTCCCGTCATTAGGGTGACCTACTTATGATACACAGTGCACGTTAATTCTTACCACTCGGTGCTCTGTGCAAATAGATTTGACATACAGTGTCACTAGCTAACTCCGTAGAGTAAATTCCCCTTTCACTTACCCTAGAGTTGCACAGATTTCAATGGCATTGTTAATTGTTTGTGTGCACTTCAGGGAAATAGGGGAACAAACTGACAGAATGGTACATTCTAAGGCAGAGACCAATGTCATTGCTATCTGATTTGAGAACCAAATAAAACTTAAAAGAACACAGATCATGGATCTCTGTTGATATATATTTTGATCTCTTGCTGGTCAGACCTTTCACCACAACTTTTGGCCCCAATCCTGCAAAGGGATCCACATGGACAGATTCTTATGCCCACAGGAATCCCTTTGCGGGATCAAGGTCTTTGTAATGAACAAAATTGACTTCAAAAAATGGTTAACCTTTAATTTTCTTGTGAATTTTTTTGACCAGTTTTATTAATGAAATAAGACATTAAAATATCACTGTCCAGTTGAGATTATGAATTACTGTACTAATTGAATCATTTGAGTATTCAGTGGTTTTATTAGAAAACTAAGACCCGATCTACCCTGGTTGAACAACAGAATTTAAAAATCATAGTATTTGGTTGTTAGACTGTAATCTTTTAGTTCTCTTTAGTTGCCATCTCTCAGGAAAGAATAGCATTAATTAAACTATTGACATTTGCATTTCTCACTCCCTAATCACATTTTAATACCATTCACTTTGTTCTTCATCTCCCGTGTTATAATTATCATTGAAAGGATGTGCTGAAAAAGCCAATAACTGCATCCACTGAGGTATTCCCTTTCCCCATTTCTGAGAACTAATTTCCCCAGTATTCATATGGGAAATGCTAAAAGAAAAGCCGGCTGCATCAACACTAGATAGATTTCATATGTTTGCCATAGTTCTGATAACAGATAATACTTAGCACCTGTTTTTAAAATACTGTACAAACATTAACTAATAAATTAATTGCTGATGCTGTTGCTTGCAGTTTGAGAAACTGATCCACTCCTCTGCCTAAGTTTTCTATAGTACTCCTCATCTTAACTTCCATGTCTTCAACTGCACCTTTATTAGCTGCCACCTTTCACTGGTTCTTAGCTTTCTTGATGTATGGCTCCTGCAAATCTATAAATGTGCCTGCCATACTGTACTTCCAACTCCCTGCTCGTTAACATAGGTTCCTGATCTCTCCCAGTATTGCTCTGGGTAGGACATTTCACTTCCATAACACATAGAAATGAAGTTCAAAGAGACAATATGGCAGGCAAGTACTTTAAGCCTCTTCAGCCATCAGAGAAAGTGATCTCATTACAGCTGTATTTGGCTGGTAAGAAACCAGAGCTGTAAGGTTTAACAATATAATTTCTGCAGCTGTCAAGGAGGTTGGATCAGATGTGGGCACTGTGGGATTATTTCAGTACCCTCATCCTCCCTCTATGCTGTGTCCAAGGCATTAGGAATCTAAAAGAAAAAAGGAGAGACTCAAATGGCAAACTGACACAACTGATTTTATAACAAGTGTTTTATTCTGACAAGGGGATATAATAGAAAGAAAAGCCCAAGCAAGTAATAAAAGCAAGAAAATTCCAACTGGTATAAAAATAGCTAATGCTATTGAGCTAATCGAGTCTCATTCCTCATATTGATGTGTTGAGGAGGATCTTTGTGTCTTGTACACTTAAATATACATTTCATCTCATTTGGCAACTTAGCTCTTATGTCACCAAGTTTTCAGCTCAGCTTTGTCTCTATTTCCACAAAATTGGAAACACAAACAATTGCAGTCACAGTGTTGCACCTGTAATTTGCACCACACAAAAAAAGAGGCAACTGTTCAAAACTCCAGCCTATAGCATGTATTATAAGCAGAGAACAAATACAACTTTAACTTTCTTTTTCCCCAGAGACTCTGCCTCATCCAGTACATGAGAAATGTTACATCCGTGTGTCTGTTCCTATTTCCCCATTCCTCCTGAACTGACTGTGAATACAGCTGTCTATCACTTCCTTTTTCAGTGTAATCCTGGGGATAGCAGCATAGTGGCTGCCAAAATGTTTTTGTTAGCTGTCTCCTTCCCAATCATGTTCTGTGTCTAGGTCCAAACTTTCTAGGTTTTCCAGAGACCAGAGGACAAACATTATACAACACTGAAATGAAAGGCAAAAATTGGCTCCAGTGTGAAGAGTGGCATCAAGCCAAAGGGCACCACCTCCAGTGAGCTCTCTCTCCCTCTGTGAATGTAAAGGCTCTTCTGAGGCGCTGGAGAAACTACAAAGCAACAGCAGGGGCAAGAAAAGGGTGTTAAGAAGGTGATTGCTGTGTGGGGGCATGCAGAGTTGCCAACACTGTAAAAATGTTGGCAGGGACAACTCTCCATATAATAAGCCAGGGGTCTGAAAGCAGGGGTGGGGGTGCTAGGTCCCCTACTGTCAGAGGGTTTGCATGTAAATTCTGGTGCATTTTAAGCTAATTTGAATATGAAGACCTCATTAAGGGCCTCAGTCACTGTGTGGTCTGGCTAACCACCCAGAAGTTTGAAAGCTTATTCACACTTATGAAGACTGCGTAACCCTCCATCCCCAGGAACCCCATCCCCTACAGAAGGCTCTCTCTGCTTGTAGGTCTTCTTGTGAGAAGGCACATTGGGAAGGAGGATGGCATCCCAAAGGGAGAATGGCCGGCCTGTTCCCTCTCCTCTCTTCTCAGGGAGGGTTGTAGGGTTTCTCCCTTTTTTAGGGGACTTTTTCTTACAGGAGATGGAGCTTCAGTTCTCCTCTCTTTTTCAGGAGATCACAGAGTTTCTATTTAGGGTCTCCACTTTCTCTATTTATCCTAAGTTCCCCCATTTCTCCTGCTATTAAAACCCTGCATTGTGTCATGCAACTCTGTGTGTGTATGTGTCCTGTTCTGAACTCCTTTCTCTGTTTATTTCCCTATTCTGGCCCCTTTTCTGTGTTCCCCACTCTATGCAGCCCTTCGGTTCTGCCCCTTGTGTCCTTCCTAACTTGGCTCCCTATCTGTATTTGGATTATTGGCTGGGACTTAGGGCCTCCAGGATTGGGTTTACAAACCTATGGCACCTGAAGCCAAACTAGGACAGTGCCACAAGTCCTCTTTTTCTTTTTGCGAACTAGGACACTTTGTCAATACAGTAGATTTTCTGCTTTTCACCTACATGCTAATGAACTAGCTAAGTTTTGCCAGCAACAGAGGGAGGGAAAAAGCAAATGAACCTACTCAGGCAATGGCAAGACAGGGGAACAAATATCAAGAACTTTATAACTGAAATAGTAATGTATTTGTCTCTGCATTGAGTGCAAGGTGTTTCACAGAAAGCATAAAAAGACAATCTCTGCCCCCACAGGATGTACATTAGAATTGAGACCATTCTCTGCACTGCACCTATGTGGTCAGAGGGGTTAGCTGAACTCAATTCTAGCTCACCCAGTTCTTGGAGAGAGCTGGGATACCAAAGGAACTTCCTGGTAAGAAGTCATTCCATGCTAACCACATGGAGTTGTTTGTCTTTCTGCTCAACCAGCAAGAAGTAAAGGAGAATGAATTATTTCTCACCCCTCTGCATGGCCTCAGAGGACCTGTTCTGATCATAGTTCAAGCACGCAGCGCTTATCCATGCAAACAAATGGGTAGACAGGGGGGCAGTTTCGTGGCTCTGCCTCCACCCCTGGTGAACTGGAACAGTATCCTTCGCCCCCGAAAGGGTGCATAATCAGTGACTCTGTCCAGTGCTTAGTTTGTGCCAGGATTTGCCAGCACCTTTAGGCTTGGCAGTTCATAGCCCCATACCTCTTGACTTGATATATCCATTATGAAAGTAAAAAAATTGCTTGAGCCCTGACACATCTTTCATTACAAATTAAGCACTGACTCTGCCCCAGTGCAAGGGAGAAGCCCAGGAAGGAATGGTGCTGCTTTTCTTTGAGGCAGCACAGCTGTGCACTGCCCCATACTTTAGGCTGAGCCTAAAGGCAATTTAGATGTGACTTATGAGTGGAGGTGACAAACAGGAAGGAGAAGATGGAGTGAGGAAAGACAGTAGTTATTGCAATACTATCCTGTGGCCACCCATTTAGGCACATGCACATCTTGTCAATGACTTTATATGCAGGTGGAGCCACCACTGAAGAGAAATACTGTGAAGAGTTGGAGCAAGCATATGGAAGTGTTACACATAGCAAGGAATTGATGAGAATTATTCAGGGTATTTTTGTCATCTTCATGCTCAGTCAGAAAGTGGTAGAGCAAAAAGAACTGCCTGGTTTCTTTCTTGATTTGCAGCTGTTGTGGCAATTCATTTGGGTTTGCTGGGATGATGCATTTAATCTCAGAGGTGCTTTTCAAGGACTGTACGAGTACCCTATCCCCAAATATAGGTCAATGATCAGGTCTTTGAAGGCTCAATACTTTATCCCTCTTCTGCCCCCAATCTTGGAGCCACCCCGGCCAAGCTTCTCCTGGGAACCTCCTGTCTGCAGTTCAGAGTGGGGGGGCTGATGTTGGGGTGTTCCCCTTCTCTCGTCCCCATGCCTCCTCTGTACCCAGTCTCTGCTGAGCTGGGGTGGGGGGACAGGAGCCAAAAGTGGAGCTACTGGCAGCTGCTGCTCTTTGAACAAGCCTTCAGACTCCTGAGTTCTGCTCTGCTTAAAGTGACAGCGCACTGTCTCTCACACTCCCCCAAAACACAAACTCTCTCACACACTCCTCTAACACACACACACTGTCTCTCTTACACACCCCCAACACAAACTCTGTCTCTGTCACACACACTGTCTCTCTCTCTCACACACACACACACACACACACTCATATACACACACACACACACTCTCTCTCTCTCTCTCACACACACACACAGTCTCTCACAGACACACTTCTCTTTCTCTCTCTCTCTCTCACACACACACACACACACACACACACACACACACACACTCCCTCTCCCCCCAACACAGACTTGTTGTTATTATTACTACTTGGTACTTCCTATCAAAATGCATAAGGCATATGTATTATCTGATTTTCTTCTTTCAAAGTGCATTAAGGATTACAGCACCATCCCTGACACATATTTGTCTAACCTGCTCTTAAAAATCTCCAATGAAAGAGATTCCACAGCCTCCCTAGATAATTTATTCCAATGTTTAACTACCCTGACAGGAAGTTTTTTCTAATGTCCAACCTAAAGCACGCTTGCTGCAATTAAAGCCCATCGCTTCTTGTTCTATCCTCAGAGGTTAATAAAAATGTTACGTAAGATAGGTCCCAAGACTGATCCCTGAAGAACTCCACTGGGTAACCTCCCTCCAGCCTGACAGTTCACCTTTCAGTTTGACCCGCTGTAGTCTGCCCTCTAACCAACTCCTTTTCCACCTTTCAATTCTCATATTACTCCCCATCTTCTCCAATTTAACTAATAATATTTCCTTTTTGGAACTACATCAAATGGCTTACTAAAATCTAGGTAGATTAGATCTACTGCATTTCCTTTATCTAAAAGATCAGTTACCTTCTCAAAGAAGGAGATCAGGTTGGTCTGGCTCGATCTACCTGTTGTAAAACCATGTTGTATTTTATTCGAATTACTGTTTACCTCTATGTCCTTAACTACTTTCTCTTTCAAAATTTGTTCCGGAACATAGCAGACAATTGAGGTGAAACTAACAGGCCTGTAGTTTCCTGGATCACGTTTTTTCCCTTTCTTCAAAATAGGAACTATATTAGCAATTCTCCAGTCATAGGTTATGACCCTCAACTTTACAGATTCATTAAGAATCCTTGCTATTGAGCTTCCAATTTCATGTGTGAGTTCCTTTACTATTCTTGGATGGAGATTATCTGGGCCCCCCAATTTAGTCCCATTAAGGTGCTTGAGTTTGACTACCACCTCAGATGTGGTAATTTCTACTTCCATATCCTCATTTCCATTGTCCACCCTGCCACTATCCCTAAATTCCTTATTACCCTTATTAAAAACGGATGCAACATATTTGCCTAGATCTCTTCAATCTCCATCCTATGCTCAAGATTTAGCAGTCCCACTCCTTTCCTTGTTTTCTTTTTATTTATGTGGCTATAGAACCCTTTATTATTGGTTTTAATTCCCTTTGCAAGGTCTAACTCTGCTTGGCCTTTGGCAGTTCTTTCTTTTTCCCTAGGCTTTCTGAGCTCCAAGAGATAGATTTTCTTGTTGATCCCTCTCATATTCTTTTCCTTGTAGGCTTTCTGATTTCTCTTAATCACCTGTTTGAGATGCTTCCTCATCCAACTTGGTCTGCAACCCTTCTCTATGAATTTTTCCCCTTGCTTGGGATGCAGACTTCAGGTAGTTTCTGCAATGGTGACTTATAGTAATTCCAAACCTCCTCCACATTCAGATCCTTGAGTCCTTCAGTCCAGTCTACTTCCCTAAATACTTTCCTTAATTTTTTAAAATTTGGCCAGAATTTGACACACATTTCACTGAAACTTCTGATGAACACAGGAAAGAAAATCTGTTTTGCGAAAGATTCAACAACCACCCACCCTTCAAGTGGCAGCTCAGAAACCTCCCATTCCAGTTCTCTAGTACTTCACGGAGCTTTCCTATAAAATTTTTTTTAAAAAATATGAAAGACTTGATATTCCTGTTATTGTACAGTACTGATGTCAATGGGACTGCTGGCAGAGTTGAGCCCTGTCAAGGTTCTTTCCCCACTCTGAACTCTAGGGTACAGATGTGGGGACCTGCATGAAAACCCCCCTAAGCTTATTTTTACCAGCTTAGGCTAAAACTTCCCCAAGGTACAAACTATTTTACCTTTTGCCCCTGGACTTTATTGCTGCCACCACCAAGCGTCTAACAAATATATAACAGGGAAAGAGCCCACTTGGAAACATCTTTACCCCCAAAATCCTCCAAAATTCTACACCCCCTTTCCTGGGGAAGGCTTGATAAAAATCCTCACAATTTGCACAGGTGAACACAGACCCAAACCCTTGGATCTTAAGGACAAGGAAAAAGCAATCAGGTTCTTAAAAGAAGAATTTTAATTAAAGTAAAAGAATCACCTCTGTAAAATCAGGATGGTAAATACCTTACAGGGTAATCAGATTCAAAACATAGAGAATCCCTCTAGGCAAAACCTTAAGTTACAAAAAGACACAAAAACCGGAATATACATTCCATTCAGCACAACTTATTTTATCAGCCATTTAAACAAACAGAATCTAATGCATATCTAACTAGATTGCTTATTAGCCCTTTACAGGAGTTCTGACCTGCATTCCTGCTCTGGTTCCAACAAAAGCAAAAGCACAGACAGAGAGAACCCTTTGTTTCTCCCCCCTCCAGCTTTGAAAGTATCTTGTCTCCTCATTGGTCATTTTGGTCAGGTGCCAGCGAGGTTATCCTAGCTTCTTAACCCTTTACAGGTGAAAGGGTTTTTCCTCAGGCCAGGAGGGATTTAAAGGTGTTTACCCTTCCCTTCATATTTATGACACGCCTCCCAAATCACAGATGGGGTGAAACATTGGCTGTGATTTCTTCCTGGAGCTCTAGGGGAAAAAAGAGTTAATAAGACACATGCACCTCTAAATATACTACCAAGTATATAAAGACTAACACTATTTTCCACATCTCAAGGACGATTTTAACCAGTTGATTCTGGGAAACTTTCACGGGAGAGTGCATCAGCCACTTTGTTAGAAACTCCTGACATGTGTTGGATGTTGAAATCAAAATCTTGGAGAGCTAAACTCCACCAAATAAGTTTTTTGTTATTTCCTGTGGCGGTATGAAGCCACTGTAGTGCAGTGTGGTCGGTTTGCATGTGGAAACACCATCCCCGAACATATGGGCGTAGCTTTTCCAGAGCGTAGACAATAGCGTAACATTCTTTTTCACTGACTGACCGGTTGCTTTCCCTCTCAGACAGCTTCTTGCTGAGAAACACTACAGGGTGGAATTCTTGATCCAGTCCTTCCTGCATTAAAACTGCTCCCACACCACGCTCGGACGTGATTACTAGGAATGGTTTGTCAAAGTCTGGGGCCCTTAGCACAGGGTCAGACATGAGTGTCGCTTTAAGCTGGTTAAAGGCCTTCTGACACTCTTCAGTCCACTGAACGGCATTTGGCTGTTTCTTTTTGGTTAGGTCTGTCAGTGGGGCAGCGATTTGGCTGTATTGCGGTACAAATCACCTGTAATATCCGGCCAAACCTAAGAAGGATTGGACCTGTTTCTTTGACTTTGGGACAGGCCACTTTTGGATAGCATCCACTTTGGCCTGTAGGGGGTTGATAGTTCCTTGACCCACCTGGTGTCCAAGGTAAGTCACTCTGTTTAGGCCCATTTGACACTTCTTAGCCTTAACAGTTAGTCCTGCCTCCCTTATGCACTCAAAGACTTTTTGTAGATGTTTTAGGTGTTCTGCCCAGGAATCGTCCACATCGTCAAGGTAGGCGACTGCATACTCTCCTAATCCCGCTAGGAGACCATCTACAAGTCTTTGGAAGGTGGCGGGTGCATTCCGCAGCCCGAAAGGGAGTACATTAAATTCATACAGCCCGACATGTGTGGTGAAGCCTGACCTTTCCTTGGCGGATTCATCTAGCGGTACCTGCCAGTACCCCTTGGTTAAGTCCAAGGTAGAGATGAACTGGGCCCATCCCAGTTTCTCTAATAGTTCATCTGTGTGAGGCATTGGATAGTTGTCTGGGCGAGTTACAGCATTTAGCTTATGGTAGTCCACGCAAAAATGTATCTCCCCATCTGGTTTGGGAACTAGAACCACTGGAGATGCCCATGCACTGCCAGAGGGGCAGATTATCCCCCATGTGTAGCATATCCTGGATCTCCTGTTCTATAGCAGCTTGAGGAGACACCCGGTAAGGTTGGACTTTAATTGGGTGAGCATTACCTGTGTCAATGGAATGGTATGCCCGTTCAGTCAGTCCTGGGGTGGCTGAGAACGTCGGCGTGTAGCTAGTGCACAGCTACTTGATCTGCTGTCACTGCATACACCCAAGGTTATCCTAGTTTCTTAACCCTTTACAGGTAAAAGGGTTTTTCCTCTGGCCAGGAGGGATTTAAAGGTATTTACCCTTCCCTTTATATTTATGACAAGCCCTAATTGTGTTTATAAACTGAGAGAGCCTTCAGTGTGGGACACGTTCTGCTCTGGTACACCAGTGTAACTCCAATAACCCCACTGACTTGAACTGAGTTGTTCTGGATCAATATCAGAGTAACTGTGGTCGGCATGTGACTCTGACAGAGTAAAATGAGTAACATAATTCCACTCCCCTCTCACTGTACATGAAGCCTAAACAACTCCATGTTGTTTAGATCCATGAGGCATAAATAAAAATGAGACAGTTGACTGAGCACAGGTTATTACCTCTTGTGTGGGTGCACTTCTACTGTAGCGTAGGCAGGGGAAAGCTGAACACAGTGTTCAGAGAAACTGACAAATGAAAGCTTTCCTTCACTCTCCCTTACATATAGCATGAACATACATCATCCCAAAGTGATTAAACACAATACTCACAAATGGATACTTGGAATATGTGCTCTCTCTTCTACAGTTTGCTGTTTTGGCAGAGCACATAGAAAACAAATAGACAGTTGCTCGGAACATCAGTATGTAAGGGGCATAACGTGCAGCCTTCTATTTATAGTTTTTCTCCCTCAACCTGCATGCAATAGCCTATTTAGCATGGATGATATTAGAGGCCTCTTCTGTTCATCCTGATTCTGTCTTAGTATCTGTCAGTCATGTGGCACCGAAATCAGCTGAATATTTCATGGCTGTCTTTCCCTTCTTTCCAGTATTTCAGCTTCTCAAACAAGAGAGCTAGGATTTGTCTTCCTGCACAGTAGACACGGGTTTTGGAGTGTGGATCACTTGAACCATCTGTAATAAAACACTTAAAGAGACAGGAGATGCACCTGAAAGAACAGCAGAAGTAGCAACTTTTTGTAAAATGTCTGGTGCAGCAGTGCCAAAAGGTTTAGTTAAGCATCTGAATTATCTGTGCTTGTACACATTGAACTAAACCTCTAGGTTCACACATCAATACAAACCTCTGAATCTAGAAAATTGATCTTATAAACTGGAACTTATTTTTTCTTTGGTATTTGATCAATGTAGTTTTAAACAAGAAAATAGAAGAGAAAAAATATATTCCTGTGAAATACCTTTACTCATGAAATCCTGGGCTAGGCTCTCAGCTGGTGTCAGTTAGCATCATCAACAGAGCGATGCTGATTTACACAGATCTGGCCCATAGTCTTTTCATTAAGTTATCTGTATGAATTTGAATTAGAAACACTGTCACAGTAAGCCTGATCCTCTGCATCCTGTGGGTCAGTTGGAGTTGAAGGTGCACGATGCCTTGGGGCAAATGTTGAGCACTCTCTAGAACTGGGCCCTCATCCAGAAGAATCTGAAAATTCAAAGATGTAATGTTTTCTTTTAGATTATACTTGCAGCTACAACATTAATCAAGATGGTATTGAAGTTTTCATGGATGGGCAGGAGTCCAAGCTTTTGATTCGTTACCTTAAACTGCAAACACAACAGAATTACTTGTTTAACAAATACTTGGTGTGAAATGCAGACTGTGAGGGTTTTTTTCCCTCCTATTGAATGGCAGGAGTATTAAATAGTTATTGTTGCAGTCTAATAGTGAAGCTGGGGAGATAAACTGTGCTCTTCAAGGGCTGAAAACAATTTTCTGGTAAAACTGCAGCGAACCGCTATTGTGTAAAGGTGACCTTATATGATTTTTGTAAAAGACAATCAAGTGCCCTAATCCTCTGCCACTCTGTACACTTTTTTTAGACTAATTTCAGAGGGCTGCTTGCAAATGATTGGCAAACTTCTATTCTCCAATCTACACAGGGATCTAGCCTCCAGTAGTCTGCTTGCCACATGTGTGAAAGGCTGCAGACAAGGGGTGGAAAGATCAAATTAACTGATCAGAGAAAAGAATTTTGCTCAATTTAAGTACGACAACCCTAATAATAGTGCAGTATCCATCTATCATATTTCTAACATGCCCATCTTGTGTAAAGTATATCTATTCAATTCACATAATTCTATTTTAGCATTTCATGTTTTTATTAAATAGGACTGTGTCATAAATACACTGTAGTTATACTAGCATTGCATGGACATAAGACTAGGAGGACTTATTAATGAAGCAACAGCAAAAGGTTGATTGCAGACCTGATGTTGAACTTCTGAAGCTTTGCCACTCATTTCAGTTGTAGCATGGTGAGGCCCTGAGTGGAAATCTACAGAAATATCTGAATTTCATTTAAACATGTTTCAGCAAGCTTCATTGGAAGGACAATTTTTACCTGTTCGCAACTTTTGTATTCATCACAAATATGTACAAGTGCAGATACAACATGCTGAAACAGCTCTTTAGGGAAAAATAAAAATCAGCCAAACCCTGCCCCAGTAGAAAGAGATGGGACAAGGTTTAACACCCCATCAAGTTATCCACAATCATTGCAGACTGTGGAGCTCTGTTCCCAGGGACTTTGGGAGTAATGGGAAGTTTGGGAGGTATAGGAAGGAGACTGGTGTATCCATGACTATGCAGATCTACTCTCTGTTCTTTTCTATGAAGAAAGAACATACTGGCCTTGGAAGCTACTGTAGCCCTGAAACTGCAGTGATAGGCACAAAACATACAGGGAGGATCCTTTCCAACATGCCCCTGGCAAGAGTCCCAGGACACAGTCCAGTCATTCAGGCTAGATGCTGGGTACCTGGACTAGACCTTATATTATTGCAGCTCCTTCAATTTAATGCATGTACTGGTTAGTTTCATCCTCAGTTTATTCTTGTTTACAGTGAAATTCAGGTGTGGAAACAGGGTGATTGGTAATCCAATCTTTCTGAACTTGTCAACCCATTGCAAAGTGAATTTGAAAAAATTTACAGGACACAGGTCCAGAGATGGTGATGTTACTCTAACATCATGGTGTATCAGCGTCATATCCAGCAGGAATAAGCAAGAACAATCAAAGCTGAAAATGCAACAGAAAAAATGCAACTATTTGTACTTTATATGCTGCCTTTAATGGGATTGGGGTGAGGTTTCAACAGAACGCGTCCATGACTTGCATTTAGTTTATGTTAATTCGAAATATGGTTAAGTGTTCTCCAGAAGGGGCACTGTTGCTGCCGAGCACTCCCTTTCAGCTGAGTGTGGCTCTAGTCAGAGCTAATCAGCCCTAGGCTTCCTGGGTTTAGGTGCTTCTACTCTAAAAGTCCCTGCCTGGGATAGATAAGGGAACCCAGGCCTGCCCACTCCACTGGGTTCCAGCTTAGGGCCCTGGTTTGGGTCAGCCAGAACCAGTCCTTCTCAGTCCCTTGCTGTTCCCTGAGCTGCTTGCTATCTCTGCAGTCTTTCCCAGCCTGCTGTCCTGTTTCTCCCTCTTAGAAAGTTTGTTTTGTCTGGCAACATCTCACCAGGCTGCTGGAGGGATCCTCTCACTGGCAGCCACCTTTCTTCTCAGGAGGTCTCCCTCTAACTGAGGTCCTTAATCTTTCATTATGCCAGGTGCTTCCTGACTGATTAACTACCTTCCAGTTATTCAGTGGGATAACTACTCTTAAGTGAACCTGAGCTGCCTCATTCTCCCCGTCACGTCTGTCAGATGTATGCTAGGGTTGTTACCCATTCAGTTTTCACCTGGACAGTCCAGGTTTCAGCTTCTGTGTCTGGATGCCATTTGACAAGCCCTGATGTCCATTTTTTTTATCTGGGTGGGGAAGAGGTGAAGTAGGGAGTGAGGCCTTGAGGGAAGAGGTGGAGAAGAGGCAGGGCCATGGAGGGAAGAGGTGGAGCAGGGGCAGGGCCTGGGGGGAAGAGGAGAAGCAGAACAGGGATGGGACCTCTGGGGTCTGGTTACCAGTCATTAGAAAGGTGGCAACCCTAAGGTAGGCTGGGCCCCTGAGCCCTTCAGAGGGCCAGTTAGCCTCTGACTTGTTCAGAGGGCAGCAATCATAGTCTTGAGGAAATGGAAATTTCCTTGTCACCTCATATGTGGATTGCAGTGTAGCAGTGAATGATTTGACAGCGCTAGCGAGAACTTCCTTTAAGATCCGGGCTTTAAAATGAATGAGAAATTAGAAATATTTACTGGTGGTTTTATTCCACCCAAACGTTTCGCTCCTGCTCATCCTTCTCCTACTCTCCTCTTCATGCTTTCTTGTATACTGATCTACATTCTTGGAATGTCCTCTCAGTGTGCCAGCCAAACACCTGGTCATTCAAATTCGTCTTTAAAACACTATCTCCACAAAGCCTATGAGTATTAGTACATTAGTACATTTACATCCTCAGTAAAAGATTCTGTTTGAAACTTCTCATAGACACAAATGTATGTTAAAAATCCTTTCAACACTGTAAGGTAGAACTTCTCTCTCATCTTCTAATGCATTTTGTGTCTGAATACACTGTTGCCCATTTAGTCTGAGTTGTTAGCTAATATTTGGGGCCTTGCCAAATTATTGCCATTAAGAGGAGCAATGAATGATATGAGTAAGGTATTTCTTTGGTGCAATCCTGTTTATTTACAGAGAATCTACACAAAGTCCTGTTTCCCTGAACACAGGAGGAACAAACAGTGAGCAATTTCTTTGCTCATAATTTACAAGTCTGTTTTCTGCACTGCAAGACTAGCTGTCTCTGTTCCCTTTCACTTAAAACTGCTTCTCTCACTATTTGCTGGCTTTTGCCAGGCTTTCTGCCTCTAACACACAGTTGGCTAAATGATATCCTCTAGCCCTTGCATGTGCAATCAGGGAAACCCTCTGCCCTTGTTTTTTAGGCCTGGTCTACACTAGAAAATTAAATCGGTTTAACTATGTCACTCAGGGGTATGAAAAATCCACACCCCAAGAGGCATAGTTAAGCCGACCTAATATTCCTAGTATATACAGTGCTATATCAATGGAAGAATTCTTCCATCAACCTAGTTACCCCCTCTCAGGGAGATGAATTACCTATGCTGACTGGAAGACCCCCTCCCAGTGGCATAGGGAGTGTCTACACTGAAGTGCTCCAGCAGCACAGCTGCGGCATTGTGTCTGTGCCACTGTAGAATGTCAAGTGTAGACAAGCCCTTATCTACTGATCAGGCCTTGCCATGCAGTGGCTTTTGTTGTTTCCAGATACTTCGCTGCATAAATGGTTCAACTGCTCCTTCCATTGAGTCTGAAAGAAGGGTGCTTAGGATGCTTGCATCAATTTTAACCAGACCTGTGACCATCTATAAATTACAGAAGCACTTGATGTCAGACATCAAAACCTTCCAGCATAACCATATTTCAGACATAGATTGCTTTTACTGTTAATTTCTTTGACAGGATTTTCTGACTTTGGTAGTTACAGGGTACATGAACTACCCTTCTTACCTTAACGTCTCCCTCCTGATTGGATGATTGAAACTCCTATAATCAGGAAGAGAGCTTGAATGAGTCACTCCAGATTAATCCTTTATGTGAAGCTTTGCACTTACACACATGAATAATTTATTTCAGCTCTCATTGTCCCAACATGCAGCTAGCAATGCTTAGATAGGTATTGAACTTTGATGCAACTTGAAATGAGGCTGCACTGCAGAAGTTATTTGTGCATCTGTTCCATGAATTAATCCAAATTCTGGTTTAAAACAAACAAGAAGCTATGATAGGATAAATGATTTTCTATCCTGTCAAGACTACATAAGAATGTCCATACTGAACCAAAGGTCCATCTAGCCAGTATCCTTTCTCTGACAGAGGCTAGTGCCTGCTGCTTCAGAGGGAATGAGCAGAACAGGGCAATTTCGAGTAATCCATCCTCTCTCATCCAGCCCCAGCTTCTGACAGTTGTAGATTTATGGGTACCTGGAGCATGGGATTGGGTCCGGGACCATCTTGACTAATAGCCATTGATTGATCTATCCTCCATGAACTTATTTACCGGTGTTAGGATATAGATATTCAGGCCTGTCTGTAAAGGCCTATATTCTAAGAATTTAGGTGTATTCTTATCACTTGGCTAGTTAGAGGTATAAAAGAGAGAATCAAAATCACTGTCTGCCAGTGTAAGGTCCTTCTCTTACTGTGACAGTCTGAGGCCCTGTTCTTAGGCTAAGACCTTTGGCTAAGCAACAGAGGCAGCCATAAGCTGGGAAGCGACCAGTCACCTCCTCACATTCCAAACTAGTCACATTGAAATAAGGCTGGTTTCAGAGTAGCAGCCGTGTTAGTCTGTATTCGCAAAAAGAAAAGGAGTACTTGTGGCACCTTAGAGACTAAAAAAATTTATTAGAGCATAAGCTTTCGTGAGCTACAGCTCACTTCATCGGATGCATTTGGTGGAAAAAACAGAGATGCATCCGATGAAGTGAGCTGTAGCTCATGAAAGCTTATGCTCTAATAAATTTGTTAGTCTCGAAGGTGCCACAAGTACTCCTTTTCTTTTTTTGAAATAAGGCTGTTATTGGAATACAATCCTGTCCTGATAATGCCTATCACCTCCAGAGAAAGGGAAGTGCCTAGAAGATGTAAAAGGAAACTTAGTTTGATAGCATCCTGTCTGGCAAGAACTCACTTATCAATAGCTGGGATGTGAAATCCTCATTTCTGTGTTTGTTCTATCACTGTAGTCCCCATTTCCCTATTGTTTGTCTGTATAATTTCTGTCTGGTTCTGTGATTGTTTCTGTCTGCTGTATAATTAATTTTGCTGGGTGTAAACTAATTAAGGTGGTGGGATATAATTGATTATATAATCATGTTACAATATGTTAGGACTGGTTAGTTAAATTTCAGGAAAATGATTGGTTAAGGTATAGCTAAGCAGAACTCAAGTTTTACTATATAGTCTGCAGTCAATCAGGAAGTGTGGGGGGGGGGGAATGGGAACAGGAACAGGGAATGGGGGTGGGGAAATTGGAATCATGGTTAGCTAAGGGCAGGAATGGGAACAGGGACACAGGTAAGGCTCTGTGGTGTCAGAGCTGGGAAGGGGAACACTAAGGAAGGAAACTGGAATCATGCTTGCTGGAAGTTCACCCCAATAAACATTGAATTGTTTGCACCTTTGGACTTTGGGTATTGTTGCTCTCTGTTCATGCGAGAAGGACCAGGGAAGTAAGTGGGTGAAGGAATAAGCCCCCTAACAACCGGTAGTTCTTTTTTTGAACCCACTTATACTTTTGGCCTTCATAATATCCCACAATAACGAGTTTCACAGGTTGACAGTGCATTATGTGAAGAAATACTTCCTTTTGTTTAAACCTGCTGCCTATTATTTCATTGGATGATCCCTCATTCTTTTGTTATGCTCTCAATACCTTTTAGCGTTTCCTATTTGCCTCCTCTGTACTATTCACGATTTTATAGACCTTTGCCATATAGTCATCTCTTTTCTAAGATGAATAGTCCCCGTTTTTTTATTCTCTCCCATATGAAAGCTTTTCCATACTCCTAATCATTGTCATTGCCCTTGTCTGTACCTTTTCCAATTCTAATATCCCTTTTCTGGGAAGGGCAGACCAGTACTACATGTAGTATTCAAGATGGGGGCATACCATGGATAGATATAGTGGCATTATGATATTTTTTTGTTTTATTATCTATCCTTTTCCTAAAGGTTCCTAACATTCTGCTAACTTCTTTCATTGCTGCTGCACATTGTTTTCAGAGAACTATCCACAATGACTCCAAGATCTCTGTAACAGTTAATCTAAACCTCATCATTTTGTATGTATAGTTGAGAGTATTTTTTCCAATGTGCATCACTTTACACTTATCAGCATTGAATTTCATCTGCCATTTTGTTGCTCAGTCACTCAGTTTTGTGAGATCCCTTTGTAACTCTTCACAGTCAGCTTTGGACTTAACTATTTTAAATAATTTTGTATCGTCAGCAAATTTTGCCACCTCATTAGTCACCCCCTTTTCCAGATCATTTATGAATATGTTAAACCATACTGGTCCCAGTACAGACCTCTGGGGGACACTCCTATTTATCTCTCTCCATTGTGAAAACTGACCATTTATTCCTACCCTTTCTTTTCTATCTTTTAAACAGTTACTGATCCATGAAAAGACCTTTCCTCTTATCCCATGACTGCTAACTTTGCTTAAGAGCTTTTGGTCAGAGACCTAGTCAAAGGTTTTCTGAAAGCCCATGTACACTGTATCCACTATATCCCCCTTGTCCACATGCTTGTTGACACCCACTAAGAATTCTAATAGATTGGTGATTTCCCTTTACAAAAGCTGTGTTGACTTATCCCCAACACATTGGGTATATCTGTGTGTCTGATAACTCTGTTCTTTACTACATCTGTTTTAAGACTGACTTTAGGATTTTGTAGTTAATGCAGACTTTTTCCTACCAAACCACTCATTTCCTTTTGCACCAAGTTATCTGTGTTTTCTTAACCCTTTTATAGCGCTAGACATTATTTACTAATGTGTCTAAACATGCTGTAATTAAAACAACTAGAAGAGGAAGAAGAATGTAGATCTGATCCTATTTCTTTTCTTCATTTTAGGCCTTATCCTGAGGAGTGCTGAATGGCAGCTCTGAATGGTTAGAGGGTGCTCAGTTCCTCACAGGATTTGATCCAATGGAAGTTATAGATATTCACTTCCTCTCATGATCAGGCCCTATCATTTTTATCCCACAAAGTAAAAATTTGTTAGTCTCTAAGGTGCCACAAGTACTCCTTTTCTTTTTGCGAATACAGACTAACACAGCTGCTACTCTGAAACCTGTCATTATGCAAGGCACTGAATTTAGCCGTATAGAGTGGAAATCTGTCAACTTCATGAAAAAAGGCATCCGATGAAGTGAGCTGTAGCTCACGAAAGCTTATGCTTAAATAAATTTGTTAGTCTCTAAGGTGCCACAAGTACTCCTTTTCTTTTTGGTCTTTCACAGTGATGGAATTATTCTTTCATGCTTTATATATCAAATTATACAAACCAAATGAGACTTTTAATACTCTTTACTGGATAAAGTCCCCTCCCCCTTCCTCCTTCATATTATTTAATTCAGTCACACAAAATCAAGGAAAAAGAAAAGGAGTACTTGTGGCACTTTAGAGACTATCAAATTTATTTGAGCATAAGCTTTCGTGAGCTACAGCACACTTGATCGGATGCATTCGGTGGCAAATACAGTGGGGAGATTTATATACACACACAGAGAACATGAAATAACATGGGGAAATAGTTTTACTTTGTGTAATGACTCATCCATTCCCAGTCTCTATTCAAGCCTAAGTTAATTGTATCCAGTTTGCAAATTAATTCCAATTCAGCAGTCTCTTGTTGGAGTCTGTTTTTGAAGCTTTTTTGTTGAAGGATAGCCACCCTCAGGTCTGTAATCAAGTGACCGGAGAGATTGAAGTGTTCTCCGACTTGTTTTTGAATGTTATAATTCTTGACGTCTGATTTGTGTCCATTTATTCTTTTATGTAGAGACTGTTCACTTTGACCAATGTACATGGCAGAGGGGCATTGCTGGCACATGATGGCATATATCACAAACTGGATACAATTAACTTAGGTTTGAATAGAGACTGGGAATGGATGAGTCATTACACAAAGTAAAACTATTTCCTCATGTTATTTCTCACCCCCACCCCACCCCCCACTGTTCCTCAGATGTTCTTGTTAACTGCTGGAAATGGCCTACCTTGCTTGTCACCATGAAAGGTTTTCCTCCTTTCCCCCCCCTGCTGCTGGTGATGGCTCATCTTATGTGATCACTATCCTTACACTGTGTATGATAAAACCCATTGTTTCATGTTCTCTGTGTGTGTATATAAATCTCCCCACTGTATTTTCCTCCAAATGCATCTGATGAAGTGACCTGTAGCTCACAAAAGCTTATACTCAAATAAATTTGTTAGTCTCTAAGGTGCCACAAGTACTCCTTTTCTTTTTACTGTAAGGAGAGTGATCACTTAAGATGAGCTATTACCAGCAGGAGAGGGGGGAGGAGGAAAAGCTTTTATGGTGATAATCAAGGATGAAGGAGGGTTTTTATAAGTAATTGCCCAGAATTATGTTCAAATATCAATGTCTTTACACCCAAGAGCAAAACTGCTTTTCTTTTTCCAGTTTATAACTAGTTGTAGCTGCCTGACATTTACTTTGTCAAAACATCCACCTCCTTCGCTCCCCCCACCCCAAATAACTTTTCAATTGAAAATTTCTAGGGATGTTTCCCTCCCTCCCACCCCCCAATATGAAAAATAAAAAATGAAAAGTTTTTGGAAAACATTTTGTGGATTCACCCACCCCAAAATCATTTTAAAACAAAAAATAAAAACACAGAAACTGAAGTTTTCATTGGAAATTAAAAACATTTTTTAAAGATTTCCAGTGAAAAAATATTTGACATTTTCCCACCAGCTCTGCAATTTATTAGTTTTACCATTGCCCAAAGGTGTACTTGGTAATTTACAGAAAAAGACAAGGCTCCTTGTGAGGGTCTCTCAGTGCTTTTCTGCCCCCAGCTGGAGGTATTAGTACCCTTACACCATCCTGCTCTGAGTTGGTGACCATCAAGTCTTAGCCTTCAGAGGCCTAGAAGGGCCAGAAGACGACCCTGACCAATCAGCAGCCATCAGGCTAGCTAAGAAGACTTCCCTACTTCTTTTCATGGGAGTGTTAGATGAGCTCCTAAGTGCTAGCTCAGAACCCTAGGGCCTTGTCAGGGCCTTGCCTTCAAACAATGCAATCAAGCATTTTTTTTATTTAAAGTTGTTTTTATTTAAAGGTACGCACAATCAAATTCTGAGTGTGTTATCCTTAGTTATCTGTTTAGAGACTGACACTGAGCTTACTGTATGGGCTGCCCTGCTCTGAGCAGGAATCCCAAACTTGTGATCTAAGGCAGCGAGTGCTTGCAGTGCCTCATCTGGTCCCACAGGGGGTGCTTCACAGCAGACCTACCTGCCACATTTCTCACCTGAAGAACTTAAAAATCTAAATTTTAGATGTGATGCAAATTGTGGGTAACAAACAAAAAGAGCAGGTTGCAGCAACACGGTCTTTCAGTTATTCAGCTGAGTTTTGCGCACACCTTGATGACTCTGGTAAATTGTGTGTGTGTGTGTGTATTTCAAATCAATGACATTGCAGAAGTAAGTTTTAGGGATGGAATTAAGGTGCTGATCCCTAAAGACCATACGAAGTCTCCCACTGATGTCAGTGGGTATTGGATCAAGCACTCAGGGAAGAGAAGGAGTTAGCTAAACACAGAAGGTATTTCATACATAGGGAGCAGCATGGAAGAAGACACAAAGCAATAGTGGGAGAAGGAAATTAAGAAGGTATCAATGCTGATATTATTGTCTATAATGAAGAACAACCTGGTGCCAGTGTAGAATCCCACCAGTACTGATAGGCAGCAGCAGAGTACAGCTCTGAATAAAAAAAAAAAATCCATTTCTCAGTTAATTTGCTTTGCTGTCCCACTTAGATTGGCTTGTTTTAAATTGGTTTGTAGCATGAAGGAGACTAGGAATATGTTTGCTCTCCTGGACTGGACCTTTAACATGAACTTTCCTTTAAAACCTCTGATTAATGCCATTAATGACACAATGCCATCCACAGCCTCAGAAACTACTCTGACATCATAATCAAAAAGGCTGACAAAGGAGGTGCTGTCGTCATCATGAATAGGTCGGACTATGAACAAGAGGCTACTAGGCAGCTCTCCAACACCACTCTCTACAGTCCATTACCCTCTGATCCCACTGAGAGTTACCAAAAGAAACTACAGCATTTGCTCAAGAAACTCCCTGAAAAAGCACAAGAACAAATCCGCACAGATACACCCCTAGAACTCCGACCTGGGGTATTCTATCTGCTACCCAAGATCCATAAACCTGGAAATCCTGGACACCCCATCATCTCAGGCATTGGCACCCTGACAGCAGGATTCTCGGGCTATGTAGACTCCCTCCTCAGGCCCTACGTTATCAGCACTCCCAGCTATATCCAAAACACCACTGACTTCCTGAGGAAACTACAATCCATTGGTGATCTTCCTAAAAACACCATCCTAGCCACTATGGATGTAGAAGCCCTCTACACCAACATTCCACACAAAGATGGACTACAAGCCGTCCGGAACAGTATCCCCGATAATGTCACGGCTAACCTGGTGGCTGAACTTTGTGACTTTGTCCTCACCCATAACTATTTCACATTTGGGTACAATATATACCTTCAAATCAGCGGCACTGTGATGGGTACCCGCATGGCCCCACAGTATGCCAACATTTTTATGGCTGACTTAGAACAACGCTTCCTCAGCTCTCGTCCCCTAATGCCCCTATTCTACTTGCGCTACATTGATGACATCTTCATCATCTGGACCCATGGAAAAGAAGCTCTTGAGGAATTCCACCATGATTTCAACAATTTCCATCCCACCATCAATCTCAGCCTGGACCAGACCACACAAGAGATCCACTTCCTGGACACTACGGTGCTAATACGCGATGGTCACATAAACACCACCCTATATCGGAAACCTACTGACCGCTATTCCTACCTTCATGCCTCTAGCTTTCATCCAGATCATACCACACGAACCATTGTCTACAGCCAAGCTCTATGATATAACCGCATTTGCTCCAACCCCTCAGACAGAGACAAACACCTACAAGATCTCTATCATGCATTCTTACAACTACAGTACCCACCTGCTGAAGTGAAGAAACAGATTGACAGATCCAGAAGAGTACCCAGAAGTCACCTACTACAGGACAGACCCAACAAAGAAAATAACAGAACGCCACTAGCCATCACCTTCAGCCCCCAACTAAAACCTCTCCAACGCATCATCAAGGATCTACAACCTATCTAGAAGGACGACCCATCACTCTCACAGATCTTGGGATACAGGCCAGTCCTTGCTTACAGACAGCCCCCCAACCTGAAACAAATACTCACCAGCAACCACACACCACACAACAGAACCACCAACCCAGGAACCTATCCTTGCAACAAAGCCCGTTGCCAACTCTGTCCACATATCTATTCAGGGGACACCATCTTAGGGCCTAATCACATCAGCCACACTAGCAGAGGCTCGTTCACCTGCGCATCTACCAATGTGATATATGCCATCATGTGCCAGCAATGCTCCTCTGCCATGTACATTGGTCAAAGTGGACAGTCCCTACGTAAAAGAATAAATGGACACAAATCAGACGTCAAGAATTATAACATTCAAAAACCAGTCAGAGAACACTTCAATCTCTCCGGTCACTCGATTACAGACCTAAGAGTGGCTATCCTTCAACAAAAAAACTTCAAAAAAAGACTCCAACGAGAGACTGCTGAATTGGAATTAATTTGCAAACTGGATACAATTTAACTTAGGCTTGATAGAGACTGGGAATGGATGAGTCATTACACAAAGTAAAACTATTTCCCCATGTTATTTCTCCCCCCCACCCCACCCCCCACTGTTCCTCAGATGTTCTTGTTAACTGCTGGAAATAGCCTACCTTGCTTGTCACCATGAAAGGTTTTCCTCCTTCCCCCCCCCACCCCGCTGCTGGTGATGGCTCATCTTAAGTGATCACTCTCCTTACAGTGTGTATGATAAAACCCATTGTTTCATGTTCTCTGTGTGTGTATATAAATCTCCCCACTGTATTTTCCACCAAATGCATCCGATGAAGTGAGCTGTAGCTCACGAAAGCTTATGCTCAAATAAATTTGTTAGTCTCTAAGGTGCCACAAGTACTCCTTTTCTTTTTGCAAATACAGACTAACACGGCTGCTACTCTGAAACCTATTACTTATGGGTAATGCATATTGATTGCAACTTTGTCAACTTGAATGAAATTGCACTTGCTTACATCAGGGCTGAATTTGGACCATAGCAATTCTAGATTAGTGGTTGCACAGTTACATTAAATCAGTGGTTCTCAATCTGTTTATCATTGTGGGCCACATATGCAGCCCACAATGTGTTACCTGGGCCACAGGCTGAGAATCACAGCACCTCTCCCCAAGACCACCCACAGTCCCCTATGCCCAGCAACCCTGCCCAGAGCAGGACCCTGGCCACAGGCTAGGTGACTGGGACCCTGACCTGCCACTCAGGGCTGGGCAGCAGCTGGATCCAGACACCAAATGCTGCCATGCTGGGATGGGCAGCCGGGACCCGAGTGCCACAGTGCACAGATGGGCAGCCGGGACCCCCCAGCACTGGGCGAAGAGCAAAGCGCCTGGTACAGGCTGACAGAAACCAAGAAGGGAGGCCAGGAACAGAGCCACACCTAACACCTGGGGGTGCTGCAGCACCCCAGCAAACCCCTAGTTCACAATGCCCCCCACTCCCTCATTGCCCAGAGCTCCCCCCCACAAACCTACCCACAGACCTACTCTCCCACCCCCTACCACACAGCACTCACCAGCCCCCTTCTGGCAGGAGCACTGGTGCAGGCTGCAAAATGCTGTCTCCCCCTCCACCAGCCCCACCTCCTGGTGGACCAGAGCAGCAAATTTTGAATTTTTTTAGCACACAGCTGGGCTGCAGATGTGTGCTAATTGGGCTGCATGTGGCCCACCGGCCATGGGTTGAGAACCACTGTATTTAAATACTAAAGTAAACATTTAAATAATTTAACTAGCATATTTAGATTTTTATCTTACGCCTCTCCAGAGTTTAAAGCACACACACAAATCAATTCAATGAAAAGCCAAAAACACACATTTCTAATCAACCCAATGGCACAATTAACAGTCTTTCCTAATTTCTTCCTTCAATCCACCTGTCCACACAGATACCTTCTCAGTGCTTCCTGGTTGTGCATTCTTGCTGTTTCATAAGAAAACCCGGGAAGACAGACAGGCCTTTGCAGCATGCCTTGAAAGTTAACAAACTAGGACTTTTAGAGATACAGTGGGTGAGGTAATATCTTTTATTGGACCAACTTCTGTTGGCGAGAGAGACAAGCTTTTGAGCCACACAGAGCTCTTCCTTAGGTAGAACTAGGACTTTGTCAGGCCATTCAGGGAAGTCATTGATTGTAATCACCTCACTTTTAAAGCTTGAAGATGCAGCTGCCCTCAATTCCAGCAGGATCTCACAGGGAAAGAGGAGGCTTCTAAGGTAACTAGGACTCACACCCTTTAGGGCTTTACTGATCAAAACTAACACACTGAATTGCACACAGAAATTAATTGGAAATCTGGTGTAGATAATACCCAATCTGTGAAGTGTAGATGAGTTAAGATTGTTATAAAAACACTGAATTTTGTAATTCCTGACAACTGAGGGTATGTCTACACTGAAATAAAACACCCACGGCTAGCCCGGCTCAGCTGACTCAGGCTCATGGGGCTCAGGCTGAGGAGCTATAAAACTGCAGTGTAGACATTCCAGCTTGGGTGGGATCTTGGGATCTGGAACCTGGGATCCAGCTTGAGCATGAACATCTACACTGAATTTTATAGCCTCTCAGCCAAGGCCAATCGTGGGTGTTTTATTGCAGTGTAAACATACCCTGAGTATTTAAAGCTGTAACCTGAAGATAAGTGTTTGCTATCTAATGGACGATTACAAGCCATGTGCCTGGAAGGCATTATAAATAAACTACTGTAGCATTAATGAAGTTGTCTGATGATTTTTTGAAACAATTAGCTTGATTTTTGACAGAGGTATTTAGCTGCTCTGCATTCACTGATTTTGCAAGTTGACATCAATTTATTTAGTCTCTGTCTAAAACCACTTGGTCATTGTTTAGATTTGTTTACATTTGCACTTGTTTACATTTGCCATAATACATGTAGAACACTGAAAATATTCTATGCTTACGCATTGCTGGATCCCATTCAAATGGTGGTTAAGTTAGAAATGTTTGTTCCAGGAAATCTAGAACTCAAAATATTCTAGGTACCTGCCACCCTCTTTCCTCCTAAGAGACTCTGCTGAAAGTTGCAATATCAAAGGTAAAATGCTATTTTAAAAAAAGGGGGATTTAAATTGAAAATAGATACTGTAACGTTAAGGCACTGCTATAGCATAGGAAGCTTTGACTGTTTGGTAGCTATGAGTCAAAGCTTATAGCCCTGACTTCAATAGAAATTTGCTCTGAATAATGACCAAAGGCTTTGTTCCTGTTTAATATTCAATTCTGAGAATAGTTGCCTGCTGGTACTTAAACTCATGGGAGATGTACATTAAGTGTTTTTTCTATTTTTAAATGAACAGTTAATGCTATTGTGATTACTATAAAATTCTTGTAATCTTCAAATTATACAGGGGTCGACTATGCTCTCAGACAAATCAATGGAAAATGCTCATTGACTTCAGTGGGGAAAAAGATCAAGCTCAACTTGGAGTGAAATATTGGCTCCACTGAAGTCAAAATGGAAGTTTTGCCATTGATGTCAGTTGGACCAAGATTTTTCCCCTCGGTCCTTCAAATTCCTGTATTACACACACACACACACACACACACACACTTTATTCAATGCCCTCACCTGTCAGGAGATCCTCTAGAGGGCAAATGGAATTTTAAGGCTCCAGAGCAGAAGTTTTGCATCATTACACTCCCAATAAAAATGTCATTCTTGAATAAGAGAGTTAAAATAATCTCGGGTCTCAGTTAGAAAACTGGGATAGTCTAGATAGTGTTACTATATTAACCAAGGGTAGAGGACTGAGGGGTTGAATTTTTTTCCTGTACAATTTTGATATACTGAAGCCAGCTCAGCTTCTGTCTCTCTGTGTCAGCAACAAAATAAATATCAGAATTCTTAGATGACTTATTTCACTTTCCATGCAGCAGATGGCCTCTTGCAGCTTTGTGCCATGTGCCAACAGCACACATTAATCAGGTTTCAGAGTAGCAGCCGTGTTAGTCTGTATTCGCAAAAAGAAAAGGAGTACTTGTGGCACCTTAGAGACTAACAAATTTATTTGAGCATAAGCTTTCGTGAGCTACAGCTCACTTCATCGGATGCATTTGGTGGAAAATACAGTGGGGAGATTTATATACACACACAAAGAACATGAAACAATGGGTTTTATCATACACACTGTAAGGAGAGTGATCACTTAAGATGAGCCATCACCAGCAGCAGGGGGCGGGAGGAGGAAAACCTTTCATGGTGACAAGCAAGGTAGGCTATTTCCAGCAGTTAACAAGAACATCTGAGGAACAGTGGGGGGTGGGGTGGGGGGGGAGAGAAATAACATGGGGAAATAGTTTTACTTTGTGTAATGACTCATCCATTCCGATGAAGTGAGCAGAACCCTGGTTCTAGTAACTGAATGGTAAGAACTGTGCCCGTAGAGATGCACCACAGCAGAAACTCCATAATTTCCACAGGAATATTTTGTGTTTTTCCTAGTCATTTCTACTTTCAATCTCTTTTTTTTTTAAATGAAGCCATTTTAATACGCCCCTCCAGGCTCTTTAATGTGATATCTCAATGCCTCCCAGTAACGTTTTTAAAGAAATCCTTTGATCCCAACTGTGCTGAATTGTTATTGCTGACAGAAGCACATTCTGTCAATCATTGGCATGAAGTGCAGCTTCCCAAAGTGTCCTGTAGCAGTGGGTGGTATGATGTTGAGAAGCCAGAGGGCAATAGGCAGGAGGAATCATTACAGTAAGAGGATTGAAAAATAAATGAAAACATTTTAGTGATGGGGTATGGGAGAGAAAGGAGATGGCAAAGGAGAGGGGAAATATCAGAGGGAGAAACAGAATGAGGGAAGGAATATAGCCAGCAATGGGCATTTAAGAGGAGTGGGGGGAGGACAGCCCCAGAGCCCAGGTTCCAACCTAAACCCCAATGTTTACACTGTAATTTTACAGTCCTGTAGCCCGAACCCTAGTCAGCTCTGACACAGGCCAGCCATAGGTGTTTAATTGCAGTGTAGACACACACTAAGTCCTTAAGTAAAGGCACTAGAAGGAAACAGGTACCTATTTTGCCAGGTGAAAGGCTGGTGTAGTCTTCCCACAAAACAAGGTAGACATTTTCATTGCCAGCTGGACCAGTAAAAGTGACGGCCATGGTTGTGGAAATAGCTGCTTCATTGTCGCCTCTGGGCTCTCTAAATGCACTACACCAGGTGTTAGGTCTCACACCCTTACCTGTCTCGGGGTGTGTGATGGAATCCCCAGAGTACAACCTGGAACTGGAGTACCATTGTACCCCCTTAACTTTCCAGCCTGGACTGTCTGTCATGACGCTTTACTAGTGACAAGCAGCAAACCCCTCCAGGTGCTGTGATCACTCAGCCACCAACATACAGAGATACATCCAGTCAGGTTGCATGAATGCTCTCTAAGCCACTCATGAAGTATTCAGAGAGAGACACCAGCAAATCCCCCCAGGCACCAGCCTTGCACCCCAGAAATGTACCATCTTACACTGCTCAAGACCTTCTCTTGAGCAATGCAAGCTCATTAATTGGTTTGCCACTTAGTCAAAAGATAGTGGACATGCACCAGCCTTTGTAGTCTGAGCAGGTTCTCTAAGCAATTTAGACAAACTCGCTGGTAAGATAAAACATTAAAATAAGTTTATTAACTACAGAAAGATAGATTTTATGAGTGGTAGGCATAAAGGTCAGAGATAGTTACGTAAGTAAATAAAAAGTAAACACACATTCTGAATCTGAATCCTAAACTTTCAGACTAAGCAAGATTTGAATCAAACAGCTTTTCTCACCCCTCTGAATGTCGCAGGCAGGTTACAGTTCTTAATACACAGACTGAATTCTCTTCTCTGCCTGGGACCAGTCTCCTCAGTTCAGTCTTTTTCTTCATAGCTTCTTGTTGTCTTCAGCGTAGGTGGGGGAGGAGAGAGGTGGTCTCATGATGCCCCATCCCTTATTTTATACTCTCAATTCATGTCCCAGGGAAAATACCAGCCCAGACATGTCCTGGTGGGCCTTGCTGAGTCACAGAGTTAAGCGTTCCCCATTGTGTAGTGCTTGCACAACTGTCTCGTACTGAATTGTAAATCTTTTATTTACAATTCCCCTGCTGGTCAATGGTCCATGATGGTCACTTAACGTCCATTTGGGTGCATGTCACCTACTTTGTTGCCACTGGAGAGCTAGCTGTGGGCATCTCCCAGACACACAACATATTTTAATAACAACCATATAGCAGAATATCATAATTCCATATACAATGATACACATATTTTGAGAGAACAATGAGTTTCAGCAGATCATGACCTTCCATATGGTACCTTACAAGGCATGCTTTGTATGAAATATCAAAACCATAGATAACAAATGATGAATTCGGGAGTTACAGGGTGCTACTTTGAGGTACAGTGTGTCACAGGATGAAATCTCGTGATTCTTCCACTCTTAGATGGGGACCCCAGTACACTACCCTGTGGATACCAATCACTTAACACCCTGCAGATCTGACTGGGTTTTGGGCACCTGCATTTTGGGCATCTTCCCTTTGGGAACCTGTAGCCAGTGATACAATGACCTTTAGCATTCTTATTTTTTATTTAGTAGTTGGAACAAAGCATTAGAGGGAAAAAAGGGTTTTAAAAAATAACCAACAGCCTACTGGCACATTTAGTCTCATCTAATCTTACGCTTCACTAGAAGCTAATGGTAGATGGACTTTCCTCTTAAGTTACAAGAGCAAAACAGACCCAACTTACATTCTCCTAACAACCCCAGATCCTCCCATGTGTCTAAAGGTCAATCTAATCTAATCTATACTTAGAAGTTTTGAAATTATAGTTATATTGGCAAAACCTTCTTAGTGTAGGCACAGTTTATACCAGCAAAGAAGTGCTTTTGCCAGTATAGCTTATCCTGGTTCACCCAGCAAAATAAGTTATGTCAGTCAAAGCACCTTTGATGCAGGTATAAAGGATAGGCCAGTGAGTAAAGGTGGCTGACTGAGAGATTAAGTCACCCATTCTAGCTGTGTGTGAGGCCCAGGCTTTAAAAACACACAGACTCCCAGTGGCTGGTAAGACAAAGATAGCAGGGAGACAAAGGGAGTTAGCTAGCTGGTGACAGTCTCTGGGGCACTTCTATCTTACTGCAATTGATTAACTTGGGGTATGGGGAAGAAGAGCACTTTCTGTGCTGGGAACATGCCACCACGTTTGGTAGGACTCTGGCCTGATTGCTCTGTGTTGGAATCTAGGTTTGGTTGCTGACTGTCTGGGCTAGGTTGTCCTGCAGTTAGGTGAGTTAGCACCTGCTTTCTAGCAGGGGGTACTTCAAGGTTAGAATAGAGCGACACACGATTGGATAGGGCAGTGACCAGAGGCAGCTGAGTGAAAGAGTGAGTCACCAATTCCAGCTGTGTGTGGAGCATAAGCTTTAAAAAGCAAGCAGGATGCCTGTGGCTGGTAAGATGAAGGCAGCTAGAGCCTAGGGAGTTAAGCATCTGAGTTTGCTGGTGGAGGAAAGTAGGGATGTAGGATTGTGTGTATTTTTTTGTTTTTCCTTTCCTTAATTTGCAGGTACTCTACATGGAAGAACCTGCCATGGGAGGAAAATGGCGTGTCACCAATACCACTGCTAGCTCTTTCTCTGTCTTCATCTTTGAGTTCCCCCTACAAGACAGCCATCCTGACCCTGGAGGCTTCCACCCAGGCCCTGGTCTTGGCTTGCTGGAAATGCGGCCTGCATATCCCCACCAACAAAAGCCAGGCAGGGGAACCAGCAGGTGTGAGAGGTGTCTGTTGATGGAGTCCCTCAGGACACATGTAAGAGAGCTGCAGGAGGTGGAGGCTCGTCTGCATAGCATCTGGTAGCACAAGGACTTCATTAACAAGATGCACATGGAAACATCTGGGATGGAGGATGCTAGCCAGCTACAGATGACATCAGTGACACCAGAGGAGGAAGGAGAACTGGTTGCTTTGTGGGGACAAGACTGACTGCTGGCCATATCAGGCAGTAGCCAGTGCTCCACATCCAACCCAGATCCCCCATCCGTCAAGGTGAAGAACCAGCAGCAGACCCCAGTGGCTGAGGAGGAGGAGCTACCTACCCCAAGGCTGGGAGGCTCATGGCTACCACACCCAAGAGGAGGAGATGTAGGGTGCTCGTGGTTGGGGACTCCCTTCTGAGGGGGACAGGTGTGTCCCAGAAGGTGTCCTGCCTGCCTGGAGCCCAGGCCCAAGACATTACAGAAAGGTTGCTGAGGCTCATCCTTATCTCTGACCACTACTCCCTGTTTCTCATCCGCAGGGGCAGATCAGCAGTGGCTACAGGGCTCTGGGAGCAACACTGAAGGGGTGGGGATTGCAAGTTGTGTTCTTGTCCATCTTCCCAGTTGAGAGCGAGGGATGACCTAGGTTTACTTGGTCTTGTTCAGTGAAGAGGCTGGACTTGATGACTTCTCAAGGTCCCTTCCAGCCCTACATTTCTATGACTCTATAATAATTCTTTTTACACTAGAACTTTGGCTGACATAGAAGTGTTTCCAAAAAAAAAAAAAAATCACATCCCTAACCAACTCTGTTACGCCAAGAATAGTTCCTGTTGTAAACCTGATTTTAATCTGGTTCTCTCAGCTACTGTATTCAAACTTGATTTTTGGGTGCTGCCTAGGAGAGAGGGCTGGAGCCATTAAGACTACTTGCTCTGGCATTGTCCCTTAACGACCCATTAGTGTAAGTATTAAGTGACTATTGGTAAGGGCATCCTCTGTCTTTCTCTAGGTGGTCAGGTTCTCCTACCCAGTTAGACTCCTATGGCAAAATATCCACCCCCCCCCCCATTTAGGAGAGGATAGTGACAGATCGTGTTAATCCCTAGAGAGCACCCACATTTGTCACACAAGCCTAAAATAGTTAACAGAGGCACTCAGACACAATGGAGATGAGTGCAACAGAAAGCATAGCTAGAGAGATACCCCTGGCAAGCCATGACAAAGAAAGGTGGCTCACTATTTCCATTCCTTTGACTCACAGATCCCAGGAAGAACTGCCACAAAGCAAAGCTCACTTTAATACCACTCTCAAACACTGTATTAAAATTCTGGTTTTCAGCAATTGTCTCATAACCTGATATGAGTGAGATGTGTAGGCAGCAACAAATACCAAATTGTGTCCAACAGTTGGACTCATTTGGTCCTTAGTTCTCTTTTCTCTGTGTTTCTCTCTTGGTCTTCATTGACCTCATTGGAATATAAAATATAGCATTCCCTGCTGCATGTCCTTTGTGATTTGTAATGTTCCTTCAATTAAAGGGTGAGAAAATCATCCACAAAGATTCAAGACCCACTCCACTACTGCAGGAGTGTGTGTTTTAGGTATGTTAAATTAATGAGCTTCATATGAAGTTACCATTAGGATAATGAAATAAATATATACATATTGAATGAACCCTATCTGAAACAGAACTTACTTAATGTGTTCATTAAGTGACTAGGGACCTATACAATCAGCATTTGCATGGAAGAGAAATGAGGGGCAAGTGGAGATGGCTTCTAAAAATAGTTACTCTAGCTGTCCCATCTGCCTGTTGGCAACCCAGCTGCATCTTGTCCAATGACTAATATATTTTCCAAATGCACCACTTCTCCTGTAATATTTCTAGGAAGTCTTTGTCTGAATTCCCTATTTTAAAATATCAGGTTCATGTAGGTGTGTGGGTATATGTATTTTACTTGCATGTAAGCTGTCAAGGTTCCATCCCCACTCTGAACTCTAGGGTACAGATGTGGGGACCTGCATGAAAAACCTCCTAAGATTATTTTTACCAGCTTAGGTTAAAACTTCCCCAAGGTACAAACTATTTTACCTTTTGCCCCTGGACTTTATTGCTGCCATCACCAAGCATCTAACAAATATATAACAGAGAAAGAGCCCGCTTGGAAACATCTTTCCCCCCAAAATCCTCCCAAACTCTAGACCCCCTTTCCTGGGGAAGGCTTGATAAAAATCCTCACCCAATTTGCATAGGTGAACACAGACCCAAACCCTTGGATCTTAAGAACAAGGAAAAAGCAATCCGGTTCTTTAAAAGAAGAATTTTAATTGAAGAAAAAGTAAAAGAATCAACTCTGTAAAATCAGGATGGTAAATGCCTTACAGGGTAATCAGATTCAAAACATAGAGAATCCCTCTAGGCAAAACCTTAAGTTACAAAAAGACACAAAAACCGGAATATACATTCCATTCAGCACAACTTATTTTATCAGCCATTTAAACAAAACAGAATCTAATGCATATCTAACTAGATTGCTTATTAACCCTTTACAGGAATTCTGACCTGCATTCCTGCTCTGGTTCCGACAAAAGCAAAAGCACAGACAGAGAGAACCCTTTGTTTCTCCCCCCTCCAGCTTTGAAAGTATCTTGTCTCCTCATTGGTCATTTTGGTCAGGTGCCAGCAAGGTTATCCTAGCTTCTTAACCCTTTACAGGTGAAAGGGTTTTTCCTCAGGCCAGGAGGGATTTAAAGGTGTTTACCCTTCCCTTTATTTTATGATATAAGCATTGTAAAGGCTTTTGTGGTGGTCATTTGCTCAGATAGCATTAATGTATTAGTGACACTTCTGGAATGAATAAGCAAACGCCTTCGTATTCTGTCTCCACAAAGAAACCTTCCACAAGCTATAATCCTCTGTTGTTTTAGTGTAACACTGGCATTTATTTATAGCACCACTCTCTAGCAATGGGTGGGCTTGCAGATGGTTCTGTCTCACTGCAAAGCTAAAGTAAGTAATTTATTTTTGAGAGGGAGGCTGGTTTATTGATCTCAATAATTTAATCTTGATTTGCCTGGAGCTTTAAATAAGAATATAAGCCAGCAATTTTATGTCACTTACTCTGTGATTTTTCTGTTTTTCAAAGTGTGGTTTCATTTCTCTTCCCATCCTTTATGGCTTCTAATGTAGCCATTTTCCCCTGACCATCTGATTTCAGGCATATCCTGCAGTGCAGATCTCTGTAAACTCTTTGTTTTAGCTGGCTATTTAGAATCCCAGGTAGGGTGGTAAAAATTTCAGGTAATCACAAGTCTGTGAAAGGCAGACTGAGCCTGCAATTTAATTTATCTAAAAATAAAGGCATGGTGCATTAGAATGCAGAATGCATTCAACTCATCACAGTCAGGACATCTGGCAGCTTTTTCACCCATCCTATCACTCAAGCCACTTTGCTTACTCCATCCCTCACATAAACACTGGGGGTGGCTGCTAGCTCTCGCAGTTTCTTCATCACATGAGGTGGAGGCACTTTATAGAACACAGGAAGGGGGTAAATTAGACCAGCTTCTTCTCCTCTGGGAGAGCAAATTGCTCACTTCTGTGTTTGCACTAATAAAGACAGCAATAGTTTGGATATTGCTGCTGAATCATGATCACACTCATAGCCGGGAAAATTGCTGACACCACTGACACCAAGCCATAGGCTGATATTATGGTAGCCAGCCTCTCTACTGCAGTGCCAAGTGCACATAGATCAGGCCTACCTAATAAGCTCAGGGGCTTGACCTGCAACTCCGAGGCTCTATGGAGTTTCCCTGATTAATCCAGGGCTTCTTTTGGCCCCTTATCTACAAAAATGACCAGTGCAAATAATTCCTGGGTATCATGATTCCTAATGGTAAAAACTCCATTAGAGCTAAAAATTACATATAAACAGCAATTAGAATCAAAACAAGCTTTATAGAAATCCCCCACACAATTTCCTTTAATACCATATCCACTGCAAACTAGATAAACATCAGCAAATGAACTGACTACATTTTTTCATATTGAACTTAGCAAAGTCCCTCAAACAGGAGACAAAACAGTAACTGAGTGAATATGCTTTGCTGAATTAGCAGAGCTGCTCTAGCTGGTGGATGCACATTCTACACATCCTTATGACTGAGATTTAAAGCTGGATGTTTGTGGTTCATAGTAACTTAACATGGTAAACAGAAGGCTCCCTGTATTAGCCAAGTTAATAAGAACTATGGGCCTGATTTCCCTGTCTTGTGGGGAAACTAATGATACTCATAAATTGATCCCAGATTTTTCACCAATAGCAATATGTGTTCATGCAGAGGATACCAGTGCAAAAAGGAAAAACCTCAATTACAGTTGCCACAGTTAGTATATCACTTGTGCGCATGCATACTTGGCTTCCTGCATCTGAACCGCATTGCATTCACCAGGCGTGCTTGTGTCAATGCACAATGCAGTGCCCCCTGGGTAGATTCATAGATTCATAGATACTAAGGTCAGAAGGGACCACTCTGATCATCTAGTCCGACCTCCTGCACAGCGCAGGCCACAGAATGTCACCCACCCACTCCTATGAAAAACCTCACCCATGTCTGAGCTATTGAAGTCCTCAAATCATGGTTCAAAACTTCAAGGAGCAGAGAAGCCTCCCTCCAGTCAACCATGCCCCATGCTACAGAGGAAGGCAAAAAAACCTCCAGGGCCTCTCCAATCTGCCCTGGAGGAAAACTCCCTCCCGACCCCAAACATGGCAATCAGCCAAACCCTGAGCACATGGGCAAGATTCACCAGCCAGATACCCAGGAAAGAGTTTTCTATAGTAAATCAGATCCCATCCATCTAATATCCCATCTCAGGGGATTTGGCCTATTTACCCTGAATATTTAAAGATCAATTACTTACCAAAATCCCATTATCCCATCATACCATCTCCTCCATAAACTTATCGAGTAGAATCTTAAAACCAGATAGATCTTTTGCCCCCACTGCTTCCCTTGGAAGGTTATTCCAAAACTTCACTCCTCTGATGGTTAAAAACCTTCGTCTGATTTCAAGTCTAAACTTCCTGGTGGCCAGTTTATACCCATTTGTTCTTGTGTCCACATTGGTGCTGAGCTTAAATAATTCCTCTCCCTCTCCTATATTTATCCCTCTGATATATTTATAGAGAGCAATCATATCTCCCCTCAACCTTCTTTTAGTTAGGCTAAACAAGCCCAGCTCCTTAAGTCTCCTTTCATAAGACAAGTTTTCCATTCCTCGGATCATCCTAGTAGCCCTTCTCTGTACCTGCTCCAGTTTGAATTCATCCTTTTTAAACATGGGAGACCAGAACTGCACACAATATTCTAGGTGAGGTCTCACCAGTGCCTTGTATAACGGTACTAAAACCTCCTTATCCCTACTGGAAATGCCTCTCCTGAAGCATCCCAAAACCGCATTAGCTTTTTTCACAGCCATATCACATTGGCAGCTCATAGTCATCCTATGATCAACCAATACTCCAAGGTCATTCTCCTCTTCCGTTACTTCTAATTGATGCGTCCCCAACTTATAATTAAAATTCTTGTTACTAATCCCTACATGCATAACCTTACACTTCTCACTATTAAATTTCATCCTATTACTATTACTCCAGTTTACAAGGTCATCCAGATCCTCCTGTATAATATCCCGATCCTTCTCCGAATTGGCAATACCTCCCAGCTTTGTATCATCTGCAAACTTTATTAGCACACTCCCACTTTTTGTGCCAAGGTCAGTAACAAAAAGATTAAATAAGATTGGTCCCAAAACCGATCCCTGAGGAACTCCACTGGTAACCTCCCTCCAACCTGACAGTTCGCCTTTCAGTAGGACCCATTGCAGTCTCCCCTTTAACCAATTCCTTATCCACCTTTTGATGTTCATATTGATCCCCATCTTCTCCAATTTAACTAATAATTCCCCATGTGACACAGTATCAAATGCCTTACTGAAATCTAGGTAAATTAGATCCACTGCATTTCCTTTATCTAAAAAATCTGTTACTTTTTCAAAAAAGGAGATTAGATTGGTTTGGCACGATCTACCTTTTGTAAAACCATGTTGTATTTTGTCCCATTTACCATTGACTTCAATGTCCTTAACTAATTTCTCCTTCAAAATTTTTTCCAGGACCTTGCATACTACAGATGTCAAACTAACTGGCCTGTAGTTAACCGGATCACTTTTTTTTCCTTTCTTAAAAATAGGAACTATATTAGCAATTCTCCAATCATTCGGTACTATTCCTGAGTTTACAGATTCATTAAAAATTCTTGCTAATGGGCTTGCAATTTCAGGTGCCAATTCCTTTAATATTCTTGGATGAAGATTATCTGGGCCCCCCGATTTAGTCCCATTAAGCTGTTTCAGTTTCGCTTCTACCTCTGATATGGTAATATCTACCTCTATATCCTCCTTCCCATTTGACATGCTACCATTATCCCCAAGATCCTCTTTAGCCTTATTAAAGACTGAGGCAAAGTATTTGTTTAGATATTGGGCCATGCCTAGATTATCTTTAACCTCCGCTCCATCCTCAGTGTTAAGTGGCCCCACTTCTTCCTTCATAGTTTTCTTCTTATTTATATGGCTATAGAACTTTTTACTATTGGTTTTAATTCCCTTTGCAAGGTCCAACTCTACTCGACTTTTAGCCTCTCTCACTTTATCCCTACATCTTCTGACCTCATTTAGGTAGCTTTCCTTGCTGATCCCTCCCATCTTCCACTCCCTGTATGCTTTCTGCTTCTTCATAATCACCTCTCTAAGATGCTTGCTCATCCAGCTTGGTCTACAACTCCTTCCTATGAATTTTTTCCCCTTTCTTGGGATACAGGCTTCCGATAGCTTCTGCAGTTTTGATTTAAAGTAATCCCAGGCCTCCTCTACCTTTAGATCCATAAGTTCTTCAGTCCAATCCACTTCCCTAACTAATTTCCTTAATTTTTGAAAGTCAGCCCTTTTGAAATCAAAAACCCTAGTTGCAGATTTATTTTTGTTAATAACAAAACAAAAGGTGGTAGGTGTTCCAGTGTGCAATCAGCCATCATCCAGTGCACTGCCTTTTGAGAAGTTTTTGGCAATGCATGCTGGGACAGAAATATATCGTGCAGGAATGACTGGGAGCAAGGGATCTGCTTTCCAGTGTACAACTGTCTCCATCCCCTAATGTCATCCATATCTCATAATTTTTTGCACTTTTTTCCAAAATCCCAACAATCCATGCAGTCCTCCTCACTGTCTGCCATCTCTGACAGAAGCATGGAGCCTGTACAGCTCTGCACTATTGTCATAAGTGTTGCAAGCACAGGATGCATGATCCTCCGGTATTTGCAGCAGTAAGACAAACCAGATCAGCAGGGAACATGACAATTTCATAGAAGACAGGTTGCTGTGGGACCTAGCAAGAAGGAATTCAAGGTGGTTGTTAGCATTCACAGCGCAGCTGCAAACAGAAGACTGCCATTTCTGGGCCCGAGAAAGGAGCACAGACTGGTGATATCACAGCATAATGCAGGTTGGGGGTAATGAGTACTGGCTGCAGAGCTTTTGGATGTGCAAGGCCACATTCCTGGACCTGTGTGACAAGCTCACTCCAGCCCTTCAGAGCAGGGCACCAGAATGAGAGCTGCCCTGACAGTGGTGAAGAAAGCATGATTGAAACTTGCAACATCAAATTGCTACTGATCAGTGGTAAATCAGTTTGAAGTTGGAAAATCCATAGAGGGGGTCGTTACCATGCAAGTGTGCAGAGCCATTAATCATCTCTTGCCATGCAGGACTGTGCCTCTGGGCAATATGCAGGATATTGGGGATGGATTTGCAACAATGGGTTTTCCAAACTGCAGTGAAGTGACAGATGGCATGCACATCTCTATTTTGGCACCAGGCCACTTTGCTACAGAGTACATCAACAGAAAGGGCTACTTTCCTATGGTTATGCAAGTGTTGGTGGATCACTGGGGACACTTCACTGAAGTCATTGTTGGATGGTCAGGGAAGGTGCATGACGCTAGAATCTTTAACAACACAGAATTGTTCAGAAAGCTGCAAGCAGGGACTTTCTTTCCTGACTAGTGGATTACCACTGGGGCTGTTGAAATGCCAAAAGTGATCCCAGGGCACCCAGCCTACCTCTCCCTCCTCTGGCTCAAGAATAAGGCTAAGGTTTTGTTACTTTTTTTTTTTAGTAAAAGTTAGGGACAGGTCATGGGCAATAAACAAAAATTCACAGGAGTATGTGACTTTACTAAAAATTAACCGGGGAACAGGGCTAGGTCAGGAGGAGGAATGACAGCTGGAATCCCAGGCCGGGGGGATGACAGGCTGAGCTTCCCCGCCATGGGGGGGGGCACAGCCTCGGCTCCAGCAGTCGTAGCCACAGTTGGGGCACACAGTCACAACTGGGGTACACATCCCCCACTCCAGAACTGGCTGCAGTTGCAGGATAGGGCCTGGCTCCAAACCCAGCCACAGGTGCTCAGCCCCAGCTGCAGTGTGGGAACGTGGGGGCTCATGGCCCTAGGAAGCTGTGAGGGGAGCGCACAGCACCCACTGCAGCCCTGGCCGTGAGGCAGGAGCACATGGTCCCGCTGTAGCCCCAACCACAAGCCATGGGGCAGGGGTGCACAGTCCTGCCTCCAGCCCTGGCTTCAGCCACTGACAGCTGAAGCCGAAGAAGTCACGGAGGTCCGGTAAAATAATGGAATTTGTGACTGACATGACCTCTGTGACTAAATAGTAGACTTACACAAAGCTGTACACCAACCACCTCAACAGCACCAACTAAAGATTCAGCTACTTGCTCAACAGATGCAGAATGATAGTTGAATGTGCTTTGGGGAGATTGAAGGGACAATAGTGTTGTTTAGTCACCAGACTGGATCTCAGTGAAAAAAATCCCAATGGTTATAGCTTCCTGCTTTGGCCTATGTAATATCTGTGAAGCAAAGAGGGGAAAGTTGACACCGGTGTGGAGGTGAAGTGGCTGTCTGCTGAGTTTGAACAGCCAGACACAAGGCTATTAGAAGAGCTCAACGCAGAGCTATACGGCTCAGGGAGGCTTTGAAAGAGCTTCTGAAAGAGTTCTCCATGGACTGCAAAGGGAGGCGAGCCTGTGACTGTTGAACCTGTAGACCCACAAGAGTCTGCAGCATCTGCCTTTGTGACACAGAAGCCCCATTTTGTCCTGGTGCATCTCCCTCTCCTTTTCCCATGCCTTGCTTCTGTCTGCTTTGTCCTTTTCCATACAGTCTGCAATATTAACCCCCCATGCTGTCTGGCTTGCATAATCCCACTGAAAATGTCATCCCAAATCCTCTTCTTTCTCCTCCTTATCTGGCTCATGCTCTCTATAGATGGGGGAACCTCTCAAGACTGCAATGGCCACAGCTACAGACAAAACACCCAGAAGTACCATTCTCAGTGTAGTCACAACAGAAAGCGAAAGTTAAGATTCTGGACTCCCTTCCTGGCTCCCCTTCAGTTTCAAACAAGACATGCTTATTGACACTTCTGCTTGGGAGTGCTTGTGCATGGCACCACTCACAGCACCAGCCATGCTGACTTTGGCCTGCCAGCGGAGAGGGAAATGAGGAGGGAATTGTTCAGTTGAATGAAACTATGAGTATAGGGCCATGGCACTGAAAATTGGCACCATTTGCCACAGGCGGTGGTGATTTTAGCTGATATCTCACGCTTGAGGGTAACAAAGGCAGAGAAAAGCACAGCTGCTGCTGGTGTCCTGAAGCTCCCAGGCCTGTATGCCGCTAGCCTGTTTGCTGCAATGGTGCTGGCCGAAGGTATCATGGACTGTCATGGGAAAGTGTCCTACCACAAAGGAAGAAATAAGGCTGCCATTCCTAGAAACCTTCGGGAGAGGATTGCAGAGCACCTCCATGAAAGTTTCATCGCATTCTCTCAAGAGGATCCAAGGGACATCCCTGTACACGTAAACAAACTGCTCCACATCACCACCACCCCCAGCTAACTCCACAGGGGAATGAAAAGCAGATAACTCTACCTCTCTTTGTTGTACCGTTACTTCTTCTAGTAAGAATAAATTAACGAAAAGTCAATAGCGGTGTCCTGCTAATTTGGGGGTGCCATCCCTGTAATAGGAAATAAATGTACACACTTACCTGAAGTTCCTTCCCCTGTATTCGGCTTGTTCATGCTTAACTACCAGCACTGACTGGACTGTGGTGGAGTCTCAAACAGGTCCTAGCTCACAGCATAGCTGGACCCCCTGGTCACATGTCCTCCCGCTCTTTCTTGTCTACCTCCTCCTCTTCCTCACGGTTCACACCAGGGGCCTGTGACTTGGGCTCCTTGGAGGTATCCATGAGGGTCTGCGGGGTGGTGGTGGGGTCTCCACCAAGTATGGCATGCAGCTCTTTGTAAAAGTGGCAGGTCTGCAGCTCAGCACCGGATTGACTGCTGGTCTCCCTGGCCTTCTGGTATGCCTGCAGTACTACCTTGGCTTTCACTTGGCACTGCTGCTGATCCCTGCCATACTCCTTCTCCTGCATCCCCTAAGCGATCTATTCATAGATGTCCACATTACTATGACTGATCCATAGCTGTGCTTGTCCAGCCTCTTCTCCCCACAGGCTCAAGAGTTCCAATGTCTCCTTTCTAGTAAAGGCTGGAGCCAGAGTGCATCTAGAGCCATGGTTCTCAAAGCCGGTCTGCTGCTTGTTCAGGGAAAGCCCCTGGCGGGCCGGACAGGTTTGTTTACCTGGTGTGTCCGCAGGTTTGGCCAATCGCGGCTCCCACTGGCTGCAGTTCGCCACTCCAGGCCAGTGGGGGCTGCGGGAACAGAGGCCAGCACATCCCTTGGCCTGCACCGCTTCCCGCAGTCCCCAAAAGACATTTTTGTAGCACTGACCACCAATCCCACATGTGCTGTAGCTTCCCTAAGGTTGTTCACTACTGAAAACTAATCCTAAACACTGCTAAATATGGCAAAATGAATTAATCCTGTTCTGCTCTTATTGAAGCTGATAGGAATTTTGCTGCTGACTGCGGTGGAAGTGAAAGAGAGCAAAAGGGTATGTCTACAGAGCAAAGAAAAAAAACCCAACCAAGGCAGCGAGTCTCAGAGTCCAGATCTACCGATTTGGGCTTGAGCAAAAGTGCTAAAAATAGCTGTGGAGATGTCCAAGCAGGGAGGAGGGTGGGTTTCAGAGCCCGAGCTCCAGCCCAAGCTTGAATGTCCACATAGCTATTTTTAGCACCATCACATGACCTTGGGTCTATAGACCTGGGCTCAGAAACACTGCTGCAGGGTTTGGGTTTTTTTCCCATGTAGACATACCCACAGGGTAGGTTTACAATGGAATAAAAAACCCGTGGCTGGCCTGGGTAAGCTGACTCAGGCCACAGGGCTAAAAATTGCCATGTAGATGTTCAGCTTGGGCTGGAGCCCAGGCTCTGGGATCCTCTCCTTTGCAGGATCCCAGAGCTCAGGCTCCAGCCTAAGCCTGAACATCTACATGGCAATTTTACAGCCCTGCAGCCTGAGCACCGTGAGCCCGAGTCAGCTGACCTGGCCAGCCCCAGGTGTTCAATTGCTGTGTAGACATACCCACAGAGACCAAGGTTCAACTGAAGAGGTCAGATCCTGAAGGAGGCTGCATGTCCTCAGCTTTCATTAACTTCATTGGGAACTGAGGACACAATGCCCTTCACAGAAAATACTCAGGACGTCACATGATCAGGTCCATAATACGTTTAAAGGTCTCATACAATTCTGCAGGTGACATTTGCCCACAAAATGAACCCCCCAGAAAATGTAACATGATTGACAATTTCTACTCATGCTGGTCAACAAGGGAAGTAGCCTGGGAAACACTGCAGTTCCAGACTGAACAGGCTTGTGTGGAAGCTTGCACAGGCTTGTCCATGCCCTGCCAGTATCTAGTCAGAACTGTTAGTCCCTCCCTTTCATAAGCAGTGCTTTCTCCTGAAAAATAAAAAGAGAAAACTGTTCTATTGGGTAAACTATGGGATTTCAGTATTGTCTAATACAGGCTATAGCTCAGCTATATCTGATAGACTAAAAGATCTTTTCCATTGTTAGTTTCCTGAGTCAACTGCCATAGTTCCAGTAGACATCTTTCTTCTCTTTGGTAATTTTTTGAGTTGTAATAATACACCCCAGAGTTAAATCTCAAACATTTTCCTTAGCATTCCACTGTGCATAATTACTCTCTTACAGCAGAAATGACAGGGTGAAATCTTGGCCCCATTCAGGGCTGGATTAAGACCTTTAGAGGCCCTAAACACTGAAAAGATTATGGTGCTCCTCAAAATGTAATTTAAAATAAAAACAACTATATCATAAAATAAAATTTTATTTTTCGAAATGACACAAAACTTACATGTATGCTGAAATTAAAATAGCTTCTTTCTAGATTTTCTGATTGCAAAATCTGATTGCAAAATTCTGGATAAGTTCATCGAAGCTGACTCGACGAAGCATGTCCGCTTCCATACACAATAGGGAAAGTGAATCAAGTCTGTCCTGACAGATTGTTGTTCTCTGAGGGTTTTTTATTCTTTTCAGCTGAGAAAAAGAGTGTTCTGCGGAGCAATTAGTAATCATCAATGTTAGAAAAATACATAGTGCGATCTCTACATTTGGAAATACACATTGTATTCCGTCTTTCAATATTCTGTCATGAAGATCAATGTGACTGAATTTCATTTTTCCTGTTTCATTAAACTTTGTTTCAGAGTAGCAGCTGTGTTAGTCTGTATTCGCAAAAAGAAAAGGAGTACTTGTGGCACCTTAGAGACTAACAAATTTATTAGAGCATAAGCTTTCGATGAAGTGAGCTGTAGCTCACGAAAGCTTATGCTCTAATAAATTTGTTAGTCTCTAAGGTGCCACAATTAAACTTTGTGCACATATAACAGTGGAACTTCCATACTTCTCCACAGAGATTCATGTTCAAGTCAACAGGGTCTGAGACAACTAGCTTTTGGGAACCTTGTGAATATTGTTCATCAGATAAGTCCATATCATTTAGAAAAGAAAATCTACTTGATACTTCTTTGTACAATTCACCTCTCCTCTTCATATGAGCTTCAAGTGTATCAGTTATAGCGTAGTAAGTAGATACATAAAATTTGTCTCTAGGATTCAATGCTGTTTCTGTTGCACTGCTATCATTTGCTTGTTTTTTCCTAATTCGCTTGTGGGACTGGGCTTCTTTGTGATTAGTTTCAGGCAAGATATCTTTTGATATGTCTTCAAATCTTTCAAAATCATTCCTCAAAGTGAAAAGGAGTACTTGTGGCACCTTAGAGACTAACAAATTTATTTGACCATAAGCTTTCATGAGCTACAGCTCACTTCATCGGATGCATCACGAAAGCTTATGCTCAAATAAATTTGTTTGTCTCTAAGGTGCCACAAGTACTCCTTTTCTTTTTGCGAATACAGACTAACACTGCTGCTACTCTGAATTCCTCAAAGTGTCTACTAATGATTGATGGAGATCTGCACATGTTTTCAAATCCAGTTCTTTTTCTTGGAGAGCTTGACTTGTGTGGTAAAAGTGTTGTAAAATTTCATTCCACATGGCCAACATGAATACAAACTCTAGTTCTTGCAGCTTATTTGAAATGTTTTCTGCCTCTCGTATAGTTTCTCCCTTTTGTGATTGGTCTTCAGCTATACTTTCTAATGCATCCACAATCTTTGAGTAGGACTCCAGAATTGCACTTGTTGCCACTGCATGTGCCTCCCAGCAAATACTAGAAAGAGATTTCAACACACGATCATTGCTCAAATATGTTTTAAGAACTGCCCACCGGTGTGTTGAGGCAGAGAAAAATGTATAAAGTAACTGGACTGTTGAGGAAAAAACTTACTGCCACCAGACAACAATCAACAGCACTGCGGCCAACAAGATTGAGAGAGGTGTGCAGCACATGGTATGAATATGGAATATTTGTTCTGCTCTAAAAGCTTCTTCTGCATTCCTTGATAACACCCTGACATGTTGGCAGCGTTGTGATAAGATTGACCTCTGCACTTTGAGAAATCTATTTTGCAGACTGGGCACAAATAATGCAGTACTTGATTTGCCATTTCTTCACCAGTGTGGCTTTTCAAATTGAGGAATATGTACAGAGGTCCAGCGCTATTGTGCCTCCTGCCCTGAATGCCAGTTGCATAGCCCCCAACCTCACTTGCGGGCCCCATTAGTACCTTTGCCTATTATTGAAGTCCCTTTTAAGATGATAGCAATGGACATAGTGGACCCACTGGAAAGATCGGCACAGGGCCACCGAAACGTGCTAGTCATCCTTGACTACACCACGTGGTATCCAGAAGCCATTCCTTTAAGAAACCTCACATCCAAGGCAATAGCAAAAGAACTACTCCAGGTTTTTGCCAGAGTGGGCATACCTAAGGAGATCCTGACAGACCAAGGAACCCCGTTCATGTCAAAATTAATGAAAGACTTATGTACCGTACTCCACATCCAGGCCATTCGGACCTCAGTCTACCATCCACAAACAGATGGACTAGTTGAGCAGTTTAACTGTACCCTTAAAATATGACCTGGAAGGTGGTAGCACAGGACAGAAAAGACCGGGATACCCTTCTACAATATCTAATGTTTGCTATACGGGAAGTCTCCCAGGCGTCCACTGGTTTCTCTCCCTTTGGACTACTAGACAGATGCCACCCACGCAGAATATTAGATATTGCCAAGGAAGATTGGGAAGAACAACCCAACTCAGGAAAGAATGTCATTAAGCACGTGACACAGATGAGAGAGCGAATAACTTGAGTAACCCCTATAGTACGAGAACATTAGGAAAAAGCACAAGAGGCCCAGTGGACATATTACAACCGTCGAGTGAAAGTACGGAGATTTCAGCCAGGGGAAAGAATAATGGTGCTAGTACCGACAGCAGAAAGCAAACTCCTAGACCGCTGGCATGGACCATATGAGATAGTGGAAGCCATTGGGGAGGTGGACTATAAGGTCAGACAACCAGACCGCCGAAGGCCAGAGCAAATCTACCACATCAACTTACTAAAGCCCTGGCCTGACTGAGAGATGTGCCTGGTCATTCAGGGAGCTCCACCCCAGACAGATGACCCACAGGGGCAGGTGAAGATATCTTCTGAGTTAACTCCAGAACAATGAACAGAGGTCATTGGTATGTTCCAACAGAACCAGGACATGTTCTGTACACAGCCAGGCTGTATGACACTGGTCCAACATCATATTGTCACCAGTCCTGGAATAAGGGTGATGATAAGACTGTACCGAATACCAGAAGCTAAAAGGGAAGAAATTAGGACAGAAGTGAAGAAGATGCTGGAACTCGGGGTTATTGAAGAATCCCACAGCCAGTGGTCCAGCCCTATTGTCCTAGTCCCCAAGCCTGACAGCACCCTAAGTTTTTGCAAAACTTCTGGAAGTTGAATGAAGTGTCCCAATTCGATGCCTATCTGATACCACACATTGATGAGCTAGTTGATCAGTTAGGCAAGGCCTGATACCTAACCACTCTAGACCTGACCAAAGGATATTGGCAAATTCCCCTGTCTGAGAATCCCAAGGAAAAGACTGCCTTCTCTACACCCGATGGCCTGTTCCAAAACACTGTCCTCCCTTTCAGACTCCATGGGGCCCCTGCAACATTCCAATGACTTATGGACAAGTTGCTGCGACCCCATGCCAAGTATGCTACCACCTATCTAGATGGCATAGTCATCCATAGGCCTGACTGGGAAATGCCCCTCAGAAAAGTAGAAGCGGTGCTAGATGCCCTGCGGAAGGCCGGCCTCACTGTCAACCCTCTCAAATGCGCGATAGGACTAGCTGAGGCCAGATACCTCAGGTATGTAGTAGGGAGAGGTTTGGTGAAACCCCAATGGAACAAAGTGGAGGCAATACAAGGTTGGCCTCAACCAGTCAGCAAAAAGCAGGTCTGAGCATTTCTAGGGATAATAGGATACTATCAGAGATTCATCCCTCATTTCGCCACAAGAGCAGGGCCATTGACGGATTTGATAAAGACTCGAGGCCCCGAGATAGTAAAGTGGACTGATGTGGCAGAAGGAGCATTTGCAGATTTAAGGACAGCCCTTTGCTGCCATCCAGTACTCATAGCCCCAGACTTGGAGAAGGAATTCATTCTACAAAAAGAAGCCTCGGAGGTATGGCTAAGAGCTGTCCTTTCACAGATGGTAGGGGAGGAAGAACACCTGATCTTGTACCTCAGCCAGAAACTCCTCCCCAGGGAACAAAAGTACGCCATCATTGAAAAGGAATGTCTGGTGGTAAAATGGGCTATAGAGACTCTCCGCTACTACCTACTGGGGCGGCAGTTTACCCTCGTGATAGACCATGCCCCACTCCAGTGGATGCACAGAAACAAGGAGAAGAATGCAAGAGTGACTAGGTGGTTCCTAACCCTGCAGCCCTTCCATTTCCAGGTACAGCATAGGGCCGGAAGCCAACACGGCAACACTGATGGCCTATCACGACAGCACTGCCTCTCGTCCCAAGTAGCCCAACCCCATGGTGTTGAGCCGGGGGGGGGGGTGGATACGTGATAAAGCATGGCCAAAGGGCAGCAGGAGAGTATTAGAAGGGAGTCTTATTCCCTGTAGAGGGAAGAAAGTTTGCTATAGATTAATTAAAGCACCTGAAGCCAATTAGAGCACCTGTTCAAACCCCCTGCTTCAATCAGACAAGGGAAGGAGCTGAAGCAGAGCGGATTGGTGTTGGAGCAGAGAACAGTTTGGAGGGAAGCAGAGGAGAGTTTGGAGAAGTGCTGTGGTGGGCTAAGAAGACCAAGACCCTAGGTAAAGGGACACCTGGTTTGTGCAGAGGGAGGGCAGGAAGCCCCACAAGCTGAAGGGCAGGAGAGAGAAGTAGCCCAGGGGAAGGAACCGCTAGTTCAAGTGGTTTACCGCTATCCCTAGGACCCCTGGGCTGGGACCTGGAGTAGAGGGCAGGCCCATTTCCCTCCCTCTCCACTCCCCTCCTCTAGGACACTAGTGGGGCAGTTAATACCCTAGTTCAGGGGTGAGAAATGGTGCCCTGAACCCTCCCCAAGAAGAGAAAGTGCGAGACCCATCGAAGTAGTGCCGTCAATTTGCCACAGTAGGCAGACTTCCACATCATATCTGCCAAGGCACCATGGCAGTTGCTGTATATGGGGGGAAATATGGTTTGTTGGAGGTAGGCTGTAGGATTTCAGTGAGATTTGCAATTTCTTACTCCAAGACTGAATTTGGTCTGTAACGTTTGTTATTCCTATAACACAAACTTATTACACAGGCTTTAAAGGCCAGACTTGATTGGAAGCAGGAGAGGGCAACATTGTTTGTTATTTTTATGAGCTTTTGTATTAATTTTTAATTAATAAATAAAAGACATGAAGTATATCAATATCTAATCAATGACATATTGTCAAGTAATTTCACACAAAAATCTAGCACATGCATCTGATTATTGTGGAACCTGGAATTCAAACTCTCTGAACAATCTCTTCTTTGCTGGCAGAAGTGAAGGAAATGATTTTACAACTATGACTTCCTGGCAGGGAGTCTATATCACTAATATGCTAGATAAAGAGCTTTAACATTCTCCATTGTTTCCATGTCTGTTAAGTGCAACTGAGATTTTATACTTGTGCCACAAGCTCCCTACCATGAGTATTTTGAACAGCACATTGTTTCTTTTAAAAAAAGACTAAATAGAAATCATGTAAGCTGTCATGGAAACTTACATACACAAACCCGCACCCCAAAAGGTTGCAATTTGTTAATAGATGTTTTATTTATCTTTCCTCCAAAATCAAAATTTACTGTGTATATTAAAGGATTATGTCCCCTGTAATCCCTGGCAAATAATTTTCCTGTAAACCCCCTCCTCTGTCAGATGCACTGTAAAGCCTTCTTTTTTACTCTATCAAATATAATCCTACTTCCACATCAGATACCAAAACACAGCTGCTGCCAAGGCATAGTCTCAGCCCCCATCTCCTCTGAGATGAAGAAACCTTCCTTCAGCTGTAATGTATAGTAAATCTTTGGTGTCTGTGATAGATATCCATTACAAAAAAACCATCAAAGTGGAACAGATCAAGGGACTAAAATGAAATCCCGTTTAGCCTTGATTTTCATTTTAATGAAACTGCAGCGGGTTTGTCTGTTCTGGTATTTCCACTTCCATTTACTGGCTTGACACTACGTGGCAGGATTCACATTTTATAATACTGTCTGTGTTACAGATTTCCTTTCCTTGCTATAAGTAACAGTAAAGGATGTATGACTGAATACTTATGCTATCCTGTAATTTAATACCAGGGACTTGCTGTCATTCACAAACTACTCAAGCTGAATTCCCTGCTTAAAGAGATCAGCAGGAACTCCCTAGATTGAATTATACTCTGATATTCTATTGTATATCTTGAATTACTCTTTATTAAAATATAAAATGAATTGCTCTGCAGCAGGAACCTTGCCAAAGAAAATGTTATAAAATCAGTTCCCAGGGTCATAGGCTTGGCTGAAGTATAGTGCAAGGGCTGCTTCACCTATGCTCTGATTAACAACCAGATTTGCCAGGAGGAGAATACCTGCCACACTTTCTTTTGCAAATAAGAACATAAACACTGCTTGCTGCCCACCAAGTATTTATGAAGACATTAATTTCTGGTGGTGGTAAGCTGCATCCTTTCTTTTTTTGCTTGCCACTACCTGCAGCAGCCCCAAGATAGCAAATTGCTGCCTTGGGTGTTGGCCAACAGGAGTTGCTAAAGAACTCCAGGTCTAAATCAATGCCCATCGTCAATGAAAGTCTTGCCACTAACTTTAATGGGCTTTGGGTGAGTCCCTATGTCAGGTGCTCTGTCCACAGTGCCTCCAGCTGCAGAAGCAAGATTACATCTATAATAAGTAACTTTTATTTCTCATAAAAAACTGATTGCATTGTCCAGAGCTGGGCATAACCTGCTCAACTATGTATCTCACTCATCACATCTATCTAACTACATAGTATCAGCTGTATCTGTCTGAGCAGAGATTACAGCTTGTATGGTGGCTTCTGGGTGATGCAAAACAATTGCTAGAGACTACCCTGTGGGTCAAGAGTAATATACACTACAAATTTTCAGGGGAACCAGAGACACAACCAGCCATAGTTGCATAGGCCACAATCTCAGCACATCAAACCATTCAGAAGAGACTCTGCATCCCAAGATCCTCCCTAGGGCCTTTTTAAGCCCATTTAAGTCAATGAGAGTCTTTATATTGACTCCAGTGGGCATTGGATCAGGCTCCAGGCCTTCAGAGACTATAGAATCAGTGGTTCCAATTCACACAAAAAATTCTAGTATATGAACATCTTAATCAAAAGGGCTCTTTCTCTTTCTGCCAGTTAAATTCAATTGGGGCTGTACAACAGAATTTACCCAAGTCATGAATTAAAAGATGGGAGTCCATGGCCTCTGTTATGCAGATTAGACTAGATGATCACAGTGGTCCTTTCTGACCTTAAAAATCCATGAATTTGTAAGCAAAAGCAACGCAGAAGGAAAAATTGCAAAAAATAAACTATTTATTTTCTTCTAAAGATTTGGCATGAGATAATCCGCAACACACAAGTGATATTGGGTTCACCTTTGCTGATTTTATTAATTTTTAACCTGTTGCAGCCAGTTAGAGAGTTTAATGGCTTTTAATAGGTTTCTGAATTCTACCAGATGTTAATGCTGCTAAAATTTCCATGTGTCACCCAAGTATACTTTGTTTCATCAGGCAGCTGACGTAAAAGATAACATACTTTCTCACAAAGACAAATTATACCTGACTGTCATAGTGAGAGGCAGCAGACACACTACATGATGCATCCTATGCTACAAGAATTCTGCCAAGATTCCTCCCAGCTAGCTGGTGGGGATGTACTATAGAGTACACTTTACTGCACCCGTGAAGACAAACAAAGTGCACTTGCAGTAGCACTTGTTGCTGATCATTTGCTGGCATTCAGAGGAAGAGAGGATCGCAATCCCCCAGAATCATTTACCATGCAGTTTTTTCACAGAGACATGGAGGCAGTCTCTCTGACAGCTTGGTGTAACCCTCTGAGAGCTTTAAATATCAGGACCAGCACCCCTCCGACAGATCTGGAATTGGAGCCAGTCTAGAGCACAAAGTACAGGTATAATATGCTGCCTCAAGGCTGTCTCATTCAGGAGGTGGGACACTAATTCTCATTTCAGATTCCTGATGGCCTTCATTATCAGCCAAAGGCCACAACATATTTCAGTAATCCAGCCTGGAGGTCATGAAAGCATACTTCAGCAGATTAGGACCACATGTGAAAGGAAAGAGGTGCAATCTACTACATGCTGAAGCTACAAGAAGTCATTTCCAGTCACGGCTGTTAGATGGAAGGCTAGCAGCAGCAATGAATCCAAGCCTGCACAAACCTAGACCTCTGCTTTTAGCATCTGCATTTGTTTACTAATTAGAAAATTATAATAGACCTACAGTATTTAATTCTATTGACTAAACCTTGCAGAGATTTACCAAGCTATCTGAAACTCCACTTCCATCTGTTTCTGAACTCTTAGAGCATATTCTAGCCCCAGTATATCTCATATTCAAGTATTGACAATGCAGAAAATGGTCTGAATGTAAATCACATCTGCAATATGACTAGCTGTTGCTCCAAATTTAAAAAAAAATTATCACTGCCAAAAGAGGTCTTTCTAAAAACACGGTGTGATTAATGGTATCATGGTGTTCATCATTTGGCATACATTTTAACAAATAAAACATGCCCCAAGATTACTTTCTGCTAATGTTCAACATAAATTCAAGTCAAGACTCTACTTCCCTCATAGCTTGATCTGGCAGATGGAAGCAAGTGGAAGATGCATGAGCATCAGGTAATTTCCTTCTATTCCACAGCTTGCTATCACTAGTGCTGTGACCCTGACCCATCACTGCCATCTGACTGAACTCAGAGGGAATTGGTGGTGTCTTCTAAACTTCCAGCACATTTTTCTTGTATAATCAGCATAGAATCTCATGGAAAATTTATGACATGAACATCCTCCTCATCGTTACATTTACTCAGGGCTAGCTGAAAGATAGTCTCAAGAGGGCAGCGGAAGTAATAGTTCATGTTTAAAACCAAATATTGCTCATTTTTGACTCAAGTCCCTTCAATGTCTTGCACATGAGGTGGCCAGAAGAATTACTGATATCATTAATATCTCCTGCTTGTTTTTAATTTTAATTTTATTTTTTCAAAGATCCAAACTAGAACTGGACTGAGGATGACAATTCAGTTTTGACATTTTTTTTTTCTGATTTGGAACAAAACCAAAACCTTTTCAATGATTTTGTGAAAATAGAATGGTGTCAGAATGTCCGGATTCAGACCAAAACCTGTGCTTTTTTATTAGGGATGGGGAGTGGGACTAGGGCACTGGTCTGGGACATGGGAGACACACATTAAAGTTACTACTCAGCCTAAGTTAAGATAGAGATCTTCATACTAAATCGCTCTACCTAATTTAGAGTAAGGACTTGAACTTGCTTCTTACACATTTCCAACTCATGCCCTTATCACCAGCTTGCAGGGTCTCTCTAAATTGCTTTCGCTCACAAAAAAAACCTTCCCAACAAAATGTTTCAGCTTTGATTAAAAGTCTTTTAGTCAAAATTGTTCCAACCAGTTCTATTTTGGACCTGAGGTTTGCCCAGAGAAAATTTATATTGCCATATTTTACTATCACTATACGCATGTCCTCCTACTCCCATTGTTATACTAATAAAATAAAAACCAGCAGGATCTTATTAAAGGGGAAAAGGCAAAATGCCACATTTATTGTGAATACAAAAAGAATCATAGTAAGCAGTTAGTTATAGCTATAACATTCCATTCAATTTCATATTTATTCACACATTCATTCATACACACACACACACACACAAGTTCTGCAAGGTTGTTATCATAGTTACCAGCCATAGAGTTGCTCATGCCAAGCCACTGGCCAGGTGGCCTGGACATGAGGAGGGAGCAGGGCCTTGTCAGATGCTCATCTGATGCTCCTGGAAGTTGGTTTGCAGAATCAGACCCCAAAGTTCTCACTTTCTAGAATCCATTTTTATAGGAATTTCTTACTATGCCAGTCTATGGGAATTGCTTCATCATGCTGTTGCTGAATCAATCTACAGATGGCACATTCCTGACGGCTCCATGCTGCCAGATGTTATCTTGTTCTTTGGTTCTCCCATTCTTGAGGCTGTTGGGTGGATTCCAGTCTGCCCTCCAGGGGTCCTCTGGTGGGGAGGGATAGCTCAGTGGTTTGAGCATTGGGCTGCTAACCCCAGGGTTGTGAGTTCAATCCCTGAGGGGGCCATTTAGGGATCTGGGGTAAAAATTGGGGATTGGTCCTGCTTTGAGCAAGGGGCTGGACTAGATGACCTCCTGAGGTCCCTTCCAACCCTGATATTCTATGATTTCCACTTGATACCTTCTTCAGCCGATGGACACTGGATTGTAAGGCTGGCACCTCCCTGATCATTCAGTTATTATCCATACCACGCATCCTCTATCTCTATGTTAATCACAATTGTTAACAAAGCGAGATGAATACATCAAAAGGGTGGGGAGTCTCTGGGTGCTGTTTCTGTTGTTACAGAATATTGCTTTGAGTATAGCCACTCTTAGGTCACTTCAATCTCTCTGGTCACTCGATCACAGACCTAAGAGTGGCTATCCTTCAACAAAAAAGCTTCAAAAACAGACTCCAACGAGAGACTGCTGAATTGGAATTAATTTGCAAACTGGATACAATTAACTTAGGCTTGAATAGAGACTGGGAATGGATGAGTCATTACACAAAGTAAAACTATTTCCCCATGGTATTTCTCCCTCCCACCCCACCCCCCACTGTTCCTCTGATATTCTTGTTAACTGCTGGAATTAGCCTACCTTGCTTGTCACCATGAAAGGTTTTCCTCCTTTTCCCCCCCTGCTGCTGGTGATGGCTTATCTTAAGTGATCACTCTCCTTACAGTGTGTATGATAAACCCCTTGTTTCATGTTCTCTGTGTGTGTGTATATAAATCTCTCCTCTGTTTTTTCCACCAAATGCATCCGATGAAGTGAGCTGTAGCTCACGAAAGCTTATGCTCTAATAAATTTGTTAGTCTCTAAGGTGCCACAAGTACTCCTTTTCTTTTTGCGAATACAGACTAACACGGCTGCTACTCTGAAACCTGTTCCCCACAAAACTCACTAGATGGCACTAAGAGCACCAGCAATAATTCATGGCACTGTAATTAAACTAAACGGCTGAGATTTCATTGTGTCAATATTTTATTAAGATTTATAAGAATTCTTTGCAGAAAGTAAAGCAGTTTTGAACGTTCATTTTTCATGTTATGTCACGTGCATTTCTGGATACTGGGCTCCAATTTACTTAAACATCAATAACATAAACAAATCAGGCTGACATCCCAAGGAAATGTAATATCTTTCCATGTATTGAAAACCTGCAGTGGTTTCAAAAGCCTCTCTTTGGGTTCTGTTCATGAGTAGCTCACGTCTGTATTCTAGTGGAAATGCTGGTATACAATATTCTGATAAGTTGACTTATAAGGAGCAGTTATCTATGGTTCTCTGTCAAAGTGGGAGGGCGTATCTAGTGGGGTCCTGTAGGCTTCAGTCCTGGGTCGGGTAGTCAAGATTTTTATTAATGACTTAGATAATGAAGTGGAGAATATGCTTACAAAATCTGCAGAAGATTCCAAGCTGGGAGAGGTTGCAAGCATTTTGGAGGACAGGATTAGAGTTCAAAACGACCTTGACAAATTAGAGAATTGCTCTGAAATCAACAAGATGAAATTCAACAAAGACAAGTGTAAAGACTTCACTTAGGAAGGAAAAATCAAATCCACAACTACAAAATGGGGAATAACTGGTTTGGTGGTAGTACTGCTGAAAAGGACAATGGGTCATAAAATAAATGAGTCAACAATGTGATGCAGTTGCCAAAAAGGCTAATATCATTCTAGGGTATATTAACAGAAATGTGATATGTAAGACATGAAGGTAATTGTCTCACACTGCTTGTTGCCAGGAAGGCCAATGCATATTGGGCTGCATTAGTAGGAGCATTGCCAGCAGATCGAGGGAAGTGATTATTCCCGTCTATTTGGCACTGGTGAGGCCACACCTGCAGTATTGCATCCAGTTTTGGCCCCCCCACTACAGAAGGGATGTGCACATATTGGAGAGAGTCCAGCGGAGGGCAACGAAAGTTATTAGAGGGCTGGGGCACGTGATTTACAAGGAGAGGCTGAGGGAACTGGGGTTATTTAGTCTACAGAAGAGAAGAGTGAGGGGGGATTTGATAGCAGCCTTCAACTACCTGAAGCGGGGCTCCAGAGAGGATGGAGCTCATAGGTGCCAGGTTCCCTTCAATCCAGAGGGGTGCTCGAACCCCCTCCACTCCAAGCTCCACCCCCACTCCACCCCTTCCCCCAAGCCCTCACCCCGCCTCTTCCTGCTCCTGTTCCGCCCCCACCCCACCTCTTCCCCACCTCTTTCTGCCCCTTCCCCCAAGCGCGCCCTGTCCCTGCTCCTCCCCCTCCCTCCCGGAGCCAACTTGCGTGCCGTGAAACAGCTGTTCGCAGAGAGCGAGAGGTGCTGGGAGGGAGGGGGAGGAGTGATCAGTGGGGCCGCCAGCAGGGGAGAGGCTCTGGGGACCAAGGGAGGAGAGGGGGAGCTTGGGTGCCAGTGGGTGCTGAGCACCCGCTAATTTTTCTCCATGGGTACTCCAGCCCTGGACCACCCACAGAGTTGGCACCTATGATGGAGCTAGGCTGTTCTCAGTGGTGGAAGATGACAGAACAAGGAGCAGTGAGGGGGGGTCTCAAGTTGCAGTGGGGGAGGTCTAGGTTAGATATTAGGAAACACTATTTCACTAGGAGGGTGGTGAAGCACTGGAATGGGTTACCTAGGGAGGTGATGGAATCTCCATCCTTGGAGGTTTTTAAGGCCCGGCTTGACAAAGCCCTGGCTGGGATGATTTTTAGTTGGGGTTGGTCCTGCTTTGAGCAAGGGGTTGGACTAGATGGCCTCCTGAGGTCTCTTCCAACCCTAATATTCTATGATTCTATGACACAGGTGAGGCCTCAGCAGGAGTAGTGTGTTCAGTTCTGGTTGTCACACTTTGGTAAAGATGTGGCTAAATTGGAGAATCTCCAGAGGAGAGTATCAAAAATGATAAAAGGTTTAGAAAACCTGACCTTTGAGGAAAAGTTAAAAAAAAAAAGCTGGGCATGTTTACTCTTGAGAAAAGAAGACTAAGCGGGGGACATAATAATAGTCTTCAAATATGTTAAAGGCTGTTATAAAGAGGAGGGGATCAGTTGTTCTCTGTGGCCACTGAAGGTAGGACAACAAACAGTTGACTAAATCTGAACCAAGGGAGCTTTAGGGCTTGTTTGAAGAAGACTGTTAACAGGAGCTAGCAACTTTTAGTTCACACCTGCAGCAGCCACATGGTACAGTTACAGCACGGCACTTTGGTGCACACTGCAATTCACAACCCCATCATCCAAACTGTGACATAGACATAGCCTTAGAAATGTTTTCCTACTACTAACCTAACTAAAGGGTAGTTAAGCACTGGAATAGGCTTTTAAGGAAAACTGTAGAATCCCCACCACTGGATGTTTTTAAGAATAGGTTGGACAAACACCTGTCAGGGCTGGTCTAGATTTACTTGGTCCTGCCTCAGAGAGGGGGGCTGGATTTCATGACCTCCTGGGGTCCCTTCCAGCCCTACATTTCTACGATTAACAAAGAATCTCGCTTCCAAGAAGCTTGGGGAAATCTGGATCCAGATCCAAACTTCACAGCTCATCATTTTCTATAATGAGCCTGCATCAGAACACTGATTCAGATCAGAAGCCAGTTCCAAAGTCTTTGTATTCATACTTTAAATATTTTCAAAATCCTAGCGACACAGAACAAAGTTAGCAGAAATATTTTAGATCTCTTCAGAGAAAAAGGCTAAAAATAATTTTTCTTTAATTTTTCGGACAGCTCTGACAAGATGAGAATGGACACTGATGTAGAAACTGTGACAGGGTATACATGCTAGCAAGGGAAAGAAGGGGTTACTGGGCTTCCCTAAAGGAGAGGGGAAATACCTGTCCCACTTAGAAGAGAGTAATGAGCTAGAGGGAGGGGCTGACAGAGAGGGCTCATTAATGAGCTAATTGTTTTAAAGGGTATGTTTGGGTTATAGGAATGCATGGTTCGAGGGAGGAATATGCTGTGGAGATCTATACCTACAGTGCCCAAGCCTGAACAGCACATGGGGTAGAAATTTTGGATTTGGGTTTTAGATTGTTTGCTTACTGATCTTGCAAGGTATTTCTTCCAGGGAATCTGGAACATGCTGTGTTTCGTACCAACCATAGGCTTGTGCCTTTTGGTCTGAATCTAAACTCAGTTGGACCACAGCTTTTAACAGATGTTAACTGTACATTTTCAGTCAAAATAGGTTTCTGGAGTTTTATTTTGCTTTTTCCATTTCTCCCAAGGTTCTGCATAATGTTTTAAGGATTTGTATAAGTAATTTCTATCTAAGGAGTGGTTCCCTTTATTACAAACTGTCACTGGGTTTTTTTTTTAAAGTCTGTCTAAGTTAAAACAAAGCCTCGGGCATGTGTTCGTTCCTTGTAAAGCCTATAAATGTAAAATTTTCAGAAAGACCTAGGACCAGTGTGGACCAATATAATACACACAACTCTCTCAAATTTCATAAAACTCTCTTCTAACTGGAAGCACCTCACAAGTCTTGCTATGTGACCCCCAAGATCGTCAGCAGATCTGGACTCGAATGAACTTAGGGGAGGTAAATTTCATCAGCTAGGACCCCTCACTAAAATGGACTGTGCTCTGTTCTTCTCCCACTTAGACAGCTCTAAATCAGGAGTAACTCTATTGAAAACAATAGGATTACACCAGTGTAAAATTGGTGTAACTGAGATCTGAATCTCATCCCCATCACAATTACACAGGGGGATTGTTAATGTGAGGACCTCAGCAGATCTTTATTATAGTATCCTGTGAGGAGAGAGGGGAGTTGTGAGTTAGCCATCTATCAGGAAGGAACATGTGTTATATCAGTGAATATGTCCACCCAGAACCTGCAAAAGAAAATTACAGAATTAATTGGTGTATGTTTCAGAGTGGCTTTGATGCAATAATACAAGACTGATAAGCCACACGCTGAAAAGCATGAACTTCTCAGCAAGGATTTTTAAAGCAAACTACAGGTGCTGACACAAAAATGTTGACACTTATTTTAGGAAAGTAATAGATGCCAAACAGAGATGGGCCTGTTAGGTTAACATGACTGAGAAACCGGGAAGGACTCCCATTCCCCTGTCTCAGAGTGGTAGGACCTGAGACAGGGTGAAGGTAGAGAAACCTATCACTAGAGGGGTGCACTCGAGGGACTAAAAAAGGGTCCAACACACAGCTTGCCCCATAACCATGGAACATGTCAACTCCACAGCAGTGACTTCAGTGGGAGTTGAAGGTATTTGGCATTTTGCAGAGGTGGTCAGCGGGTTGCAGAATAGGATCCTTGGTAAACCTATTAATCTACACATATAGATCAACAGTGAATGTAACCCCTGAAGATAAGTATTGTATTCCGTCATATACATTTCTTATCTCCCAGAGTAGGTGCAGTTTTAAAACAGTAGTTTTGGCCATATATAATTTGATGTAATCAAACTGGAATGTACATTGTGCAACTCTCGAATAAGGCTTGGGCGGCTCCATCACCAGGCTTTTTGTTATATTACATATTTGCAGACATAAAATCTGTCTGGCATGAGTGGAAAATATGACCATATGAACATCTTGTTGATTCTTAAAATTTCCACTGGGAATGCTTTGTCACACAACACCTTTCTCTTTGTGGGAACCGTTCTCACATCATTAATAGTTTGTCCTAAAATTCAAAGTATCAGTTTCATAAAGCCCAAATTAAGGATTTTTTTTAAAAAAAAGTACAACAAAAACAAAATGTCTGAGCATTTAGGTTTTCCCAAACTGGATTATCTTCTACTTCCATTTCCACTCATTCTCTTTAAAATTCATCATGTCTGTTAGAAACTTGCTATGTCATCTCATTTTCCACAAATATGAATCTCTCAGTTTAATCATGGAAGACTAATAATCACATTTTTCTTGCTGCTTTTACTAAAGGACACTAATATTTCAGCTAATCTCTAAAATCTGTATATTATATATTGATTATACATGTTGTAATTGTTCAATTTCATTCTTGTTTTAAATCTAATCCGGTTAATATAACTTTAAGGATTATAGCTATTAAAACTGCACTTAAAAAAAGGATTTATCTAAAAGGCTACAGTTTAAGTATTATTTTAGTGTGTGTGGTGAGAGAAAGAGATAGAATGTTTATTATATACAGCTAATACAAAGCTCACAGCAGCCACTGAAAATATTCTTATTTACTTGGGCTTTGGATCAGATGTATAATACTTATTTATATATCTATGTATGTTAGCTATAATGCTATAAACAATTATTTCTATTCTGCAATACCCAATTCTGCTCCTGAAAGCATGAACTGCAGACATGGCTATCTTTCTCCCCTCCCCCTTATTTATATGAATAAGAGAGTCTGTAATTTTCTTAGAGAGAATAAGCATTTGTAAGGAATATAACTCACTATGATTTAGGACATGAGTCAAGCACTAACTTCTGGAGGTCAGGAAGAAACTTCTCCTGTAAGTGTACTACTCCATAACTGTCTATGGGCTCTTGTACCTTCTTTCAAAAACTCAGGTACTGGCTATTCCCCCAGACATAGGAAACCATTTTTAACCAGTTTTCTTAAGGTTATCACTGTGATAACACCATTTCTGCTGCCTTATATGGCTATTTCCCAAATGTTTATTGGGTTGGAGAAGGGGACATTAGACATGGTGGAACTGAACAGAATTCAGAATCCAGATGGATGTTCACAAACTGTATCTGAGGTACTTAAATTGCTTCTTTAGCTGTGTATATTAAAGATGAATGCAAGCTAATTCCATTAATTCTTTATTCTGGGTCTGACAGAATTGTGTGGGAAGGAGGGGCTATCCCACTACACATGCAAAACAATATAATATATATTTCAGAATACATTTTTCATTTTTAGCTCAAATTTTCCAGGAAAAAGAGGTCAGTTTTGACCTTTTTATTGCAAAAAAAAGTTTAACTAGAGGAAAGGGTAGGGTATTATCTTTGATTAGATTAATGAATATGTCATTCTTCACATGTGAATAGTCATGAAGACAAAATTGATATTGCCCTGTACTGAAGGTTTTTACAAAGCTGTCTCTTTGTGAATGCTATTTTGCTGGGGTCTGGATGGCTCAAGGGATATGGAGATAGTGGCATATGGAGCATTTCGGCTCCATCTTTTTGTTGAAAGAAAACCCAGTTTAGCAGTGACCAAAAGTTAATCTGAAAGCTAGCTGATGGTTTATGTGAAATGAGTTTGCAGTCTCATTCAGTTCCCAAAGGAAAGATGTTGACATCATAAAACTTCTATCACAGATGCCCCCTTGTTTGCAGTTTTAACAGAGAAGCCTAAAGGTTGAATTGGAATGGAAAGTGAATTACCCTTTCACTCCTAGCATGTTGTAGTACAATTGAGGCACAGGTGTTGACAAGAAGGGAAAGAGCTTTATGAATGGCAAATTCAGAAGGAGCATAGAAGAAGTAACACTTCTTCCAGATCTAGTAATATCTTCAATTTAACTCATCCAGCGCACAAGCAATTGAAACACATTAAAATCATGGAGCAGGTCCTCAAGAAAACTATTTTGAAGCACTTGGAGGAAAGGAAGGTGATCATAAACAGTCAACATGGATTCACCAAGGGCAGGTCATGTCTGACCAACCTGATTGCCTTCTATGATGATGAGATAACTGGCTCTGTGCATATGGGGAAAGCAGTGGATGTGATATATCTTGACTTTAGCAAAGCTTTTGATACGGCCTCCCACAGTATTTTTGCTAGCAAGTTAAAAAAGTATGGATTGGATGAATGCACTATAAGGTGGATAGAAATCTGGCTAGATTGTAGGGTAGTGATCAACTGTTTGATTTCAAGTTGGCAGCTGGTATCAAGCGGAGTACCCCAGGGGTGGGTCCTGGGGCTAGTTATGTTCAACATCTTTATTAATGATCTAGATAATGAGATGGATTGCATCCTCAGCAAGTTTGCAGATGACAATAAACTGGAGGGAGAGGTAGGTATGCTGGAGCGTAGGGATAGGATTCAGAGTGACCTTGACAAATTGGAGGATTGGGCCAAAAGAAATCTGATGAGGTTCAACAAGGAAAAGTTCAGAGTCCTGCACTTAGGACGGAAGAATACCATGCACCGCTACAGGCTGGGGACCGACTGGCTAAGCAGCAGTTCTGCAGAAAAGGAGTTGGGGATTACAGTGGACGAGAAGCAGGATATGAGTCAACAGTGTGCTGTTGTTGCCAAGAAAGCAAATGGCATATTGGGTTGCATTAGTAGGAGCATTGCCAGCAGATCGAGGGAAGTGATTATTCCCCTCTATTTGGCACTGGTGAGCCACATCTGGAGTATTGCACCCAGTTTTGGACCCCCCACTACAGAAAGGATGAGGACAAATTGGAGAGAGTCCAGTGGAGAGCAACGAAAATGATCAGGGAGCTGCAGCACATGACTTACGAGGAGAGGCTGAGGGAACTGGCTTGTTTAGTCTGCAGAAGAGAAGAGGGAGGATTTGATAGCAGCCTTCGACTACCTGAAGGGGGGTTCCAAAGAGAATGGAGTTCAGCTGTTCTCAGTGATGGCAGATGACAGAACAAGGAGCAATGGTCTCAAATTGCATTGGGGAGATCTAGGTTGGATATTAGGAAAAACTATTTCACTAGGAGGGTGGTGAAGCACTGGAATGGATTACCTAGGGAGGTGGTGGAATCTCTATCCTTAGAGGTTTTTAAGGCCTGACTTGACAAAGCCCTGGCTGGGATGATTTAGTTGGTGGTGGTCCTGCTTTGAACAGTAGGGTTGGACTAGATGATCTCCTGAGGTCTCTTCCAACCCTAATCTTCTATGATTCTATGATAACAGCACAGTGTGGAGAGTTTTGCAATGCTGATATCCATCCTGTGAGTAAATGGCCATTCTAGGGATGTCAGTCCAACTCCTTTGACAAGGGTTCCAAGGCTTCCCAAGCATGTAAACTGGCAGCTCTTACATGGAGGTGTGAGCATGGGTGTGGGGTTGGCACAGTTTGTTAATACCACCCAGATTTGGCAAGAGGGAGACCCCTGGGTATATCCAAATTGCAGCCCCTTTCCTGGCTTCTCCATAATTCATTATTATATTTGTGGCTGTTCTTCTCTCTACACTTTATTTTTTTTATTTTTTTGCATATCTTATGTGAGCCTCCCCAAACCCCAGAGATCTCCTTGTCAACCTCCTACTGGCACTGGCTAACATGGTCATTCATATATCAGGAGGGAGAAGTTAGGAAGATAGGGGCACTGGCTTTTCCTGTGACTGTGGGGCCTATTTCATCACACTTTTATGATCACCCATCCAAGCAGAATTTCTTTGCATACCTTCATATCTTCTTGGAGCAGTGCAGGTTATCTGAGGTTCTCTGCTTGGTGGCCCTTTCTGGATGGTTAATTTTATCCTTATAGCTTCACTTCAATTCCTTTTTATTCTCCTTCCACCCCCCATTTTTTGTCCCCAGTAATAAGGTTATTCATGTAGTCCACCTCATATTTTTGTGGATGAGGCTCACTCAATGGGGACTTCACCCACCTATGTGGGAGTCAAACAGGCCTGCTCTTGTAACAAGCACTAAATTCACTACAAGAAAAATTCTGTTTTAAACAACCTATTAATTTCAAGTCCCAGCATGTTGCTGTGGTCAAGCCACAAATGCCTTTTCTTATGCGAGAAAAACAAAGCCACATTTTACTGTAAAAGAAAAGGTACTTTCATCTTGACTGTTTCTCATCCACATGCCATAAAACCACATTCCTTGTATACAACCCTGAATATTGCCCCAAGCCTTTTAAATATCTACTATAAGGAAGGCCACTTGCTAATGAAACCTGGCAAGATGCTGTTGCCAATCCACCTCGCTACTTTATCAAACAGAAGAAATTCTCAACAACCAGGTGCTTAAAAGACATGGACTTCAAAAAACTGTTCTGCTGTAGCTCACGAAAGCTTATGCTCTAATAAATTTGTTAGTCTCTAAGGTGCCACAAGTACTCCTTTTCTTTTAGTCTCTAAGGTGTCACAAGTACTCCTTTTCTTTTTGTTCTAAATGGTAACTGATATCTAAGGAAGGGATACTAATAACTAATATATTCAACAGGATGCAGGGAGGCCATTTTGAGGGTGATGTGTCTTCGTCACAGTGGTGTTGTGAGACTTCTAGCCAAGGATCACAATGCACTTTACAGATATTAATGAATTAAGCCTCACAACACTATTTTGAGGAAGACAAGCATTATTATTCCTATTTTATATATAAATAAACAGGCATAGGGAAAGCAAAATGACTCAAGGTCACACAGGAAAGCCTCAATCCTGAACAATTTCTGCTAGCGTGAGCATCTGCATGCTCCATATTGACACAACATGATTAGGAGGATTTGGAGGCTCCCCAGGGAGTTGTACTAAAGAGGTCTGTTAGGATAAAGATATTCAGGCCTGTCTGTAAAGGCCTATACTCTAAGAATTTAGGTGTGTTCTTATCACTTGGCTAGTTATAGAGGTATAAAAGAAAGAATCAAAATCACTGTCTGCCAGTGTAAGGGCCTTCTCTGACTGTGACAATCTGAGGCCCTGTTCTTAGGCTAAGGCTTTTGGCTAAGCAGCAGAGGCAGCCATAAGCTGGGAAGCGACCAGTCACCTCCTCACATTCCAAACTAGTCACATTGAAATAAGGTGCCATTGGGCTGTTAGGATACAATCCTGTCCTGATAATGCCTATAGCCTCCAGAGAAAGGGAAGTGCCCAGAAGATGTAAAAGGAAACTTAGTTTGATAGCATCCTGTCTGGCAAGAACTCACTTATCAATAGCTGTGATGTGAAATCCTCACTTCTGTATTGTTTTGTCATTATAGTTCCCACTTTGCTATTGTTTGTCTGTATAATCTCTGTCTGGTTCTGTGATTGTTTCTGTCTGCTGTATAATTAATTTTGCTGGGTGTAAACTAATTAAGGTGGTGGGATATAATTGATTATATAATCATGTTACAATATGTTAGGACTGGTTAGTTAAATTTCAGGAAAATGATTGGTTAAGGTATAGCTAAGCAGAACTCAAGTTTTACTATATAGTCTGCAGTCAATGAGGAAGTGAGTGGGCATGTGTGTGGGAAATGGGAACAGGGAATGGGGATAGGGAAATTGGAATCATGTTTTGCTAAAGGGGGAAATGGGAACAGGGAATGGGGGTGGGGGAATTGGAATCATGTTTAGCTAAGGGCAGAAATGGGAACAGGGACACAGGCAAGGTTCTGTAGTGTCAGAGCTGGGAAGGGAACACTAAGGAAGGAAACTGGAATCATGCTTGCTGGAAGTTCACCCCAATAAACATCAAATTGTTTGCATCTTTGGACTTCGGGTATTGTTGCTCTCTGTTTATGCGAGAAGGACCAGGGAAGTAAGTGGGTGAAGGAATAAGCCCCCTAACAAGGTCCAGGAATCAGAGTAGCAGCCGTGTTAGTCTGTATTCGCAAAAAGAAAAGGAGTACTTGTGGCACCTTAGAGACTAACAAATTTATTAGAGCATAAGCTTTCGTGAGCTACAGCTCACTTCATCGGATGCATTTGGTGGAAAAAACAGAGGAGAGATTTATATACACACACACAGAGAACATGAAACAATGGGTTTATCATACACACTGTAAGGAGAGTGATCACTTAAGATAAGCCATCATGGTGACAAGCAGGTAGGCTAATTCCAGCAGTTAACAAGAATATCAGAGGAACAGTGGGGGGTGGGGTGGGAGGGAGAAATACCATGGGGAAATAGTTTTACTTTGTGTAATGACTCATCCATTCCCAGTCTCTATTCAAGCCTAAGTTAATTGTATCCAGTTTGCAAATTAATTCCAATTCAGCAGTCTCTCGTTGGAGTCTGTTTTTGAAGCTTTTTTGTTGAAGTATAGCCACTCTTAGGTCTGTGATCGAGTGACCAGAGAGATTGAAGTGTTCTCCAACTGGTTTTTGAATGTTATAATTCTTGACGTCTGATTTCTGTCCATTCATTCTTTTACGTAGAGACTGTCCAGTTTGGCCAATGTACATGGCAGAGGGGCATTGCTGGCACATGATGGCATATATCACATTGGTAGATGCGCAGGTGAACGAGCCTCTGATAGTGTGGCTGATGTGATTAGGCCCTATGATGGTATCCCCTGAATAGATATGTGGACAGAGTTGGCAACGGGCTTTGTTGCAAGGATAGGTTCCTGGGTTAGTGGTTCTGTTGTGTGGTGTGTGGTTGCTGGTGAGTATTTGCTTCAGATTGGGGGGCTGTCTGTAAGCAAGGACTGGTCTGTCTCCCAAGATCTGAGAGAGCGATGGCTCGTCCTTCAGGATAGGTTGTAGATCCTTGATGATGCGTTGGAGAGGTTTTAGTTGGGGGCTGAAGGTGATGGCTAGTGGCGTTCTGTTGTTTTCTTTGTTGGGCCTGTCCTGTAGTAGGTGACTTCTGGGTACTCTTCTGGCTCTGTCAATCTGTTTCTTCACTTCAGCAGGTGGGTACTGTAGTTGTAGGAATGCATGATAGAGATCTTGTAGGTGTTTGTCTCTGTCTGAGGGGTTGGAGCAAATGCGGTTATATCGTAGCGCTTGGCTGTAGACAATGGATCGAGTGGTATGATCTGGATGAAAGCTAGAGGCATGTAGGTAGGAATAGCGGTCAGTAGGTTTCCGATATAGGGTGGTGTTTATGTGACCATCGCTTATTAGCACCGTAGTGTCCAGGAAGTGGATCTCTTGTGTGGACTGGTCCAGGCTGAGGTTGATGGTGGGATGGAAATTGTTGAAATCATGGTGGAATTCCTCAACAGCTTCTTTTCCATGGGTCCAGATGATGAAGATGTCATCAATGTAGCGCAAGTAGAGTAGGGGCATTAGGGAAAGAGAGCTGAGGAAGCGTTGTTCTAAGTCAGCCATAAAAATGTTGGCATACTGTGGGGCCATGCGGGTACCCATCGCAGTGCCGCTGATTTGAAGGTATACATTGTCACCAAATGTGAAATAGTTATGGGTCAGGACAAAGTCACAAAGTTCTGCCACCAGGTTAGCCGTGACAGTATCGGGGATACTGTTCCTGACGGCTTGTAGTCCATCTTTGTGTGGAATGTTGGTGTAGAGGGCTTCTACATCCATAGTGGCTAGGATGGTGTTTTTAGGAAGATCACCAATGGACTGTAGTTTCCTCAGGAAATCGGTGGTGTCTCGAAGATAGCTGGGAGTGCTGGTAACGAAGGGCCTGAGGAGGGAGTCTACATAGCCAGACAATCCTGCTGTCAGGGTGCCAATGCCTGAGATGATGGGGCGTCCAGGATTTCCAGGTTTATGGATCTTGGGTAGCAGACAGAATACCCCAGGTCCTGGCTCCAGGGGTGTGTCTGTGCGGATTTGTTCTTGTGCTTTTTCAGGGAGTTTCTTGAGCAAATGCTGTAGTCCAGGAAGCATCATCATGAACTGTTTACATACAGCCTTGCATACTCTGGGTATCTTCCCCTCATGTGATTTTCTGATTTGGGAATATTTTGTTCTGTATGGCAGCTTTTTTTTAATGTACGTTATTGTAATGTTGCCCAGATCTACATTAAAACCAACAGATTCTGCCAAGTACAAACTCAGGTTTCCAGAGCTGAAAGGTTGGTCTGCTAAACAACGACCTCAGCCTGTTTGTCTTTACTGTCTTTCTTATTGCATACAATGCTGAGAAGACACTGCAGTAGAACTCATGGCTAAAATGCAGTGTCCTCTGGGCAAGAAAGTGTCAGCACTTTTAATGAACTACCTACACAGCCAATGAACCAAAATGGCACAAAGAAGCAAGCAAATCACAAAAGTGTGTCCAAAATTAGGAAGGACACTTTTAAACAAAAAATAGCTCTGTGCAAAATGCAGCAGGAATTTATTGTGATGCACGTACAATATATACCAAAAGAAAAGCACATCAAGGAACACCTCCTAGTACATGGGAAAGAAGAAGGGAGCACAGGGGCAATAAGAGAGCTAGCTATAGAGACAACAATTATATAGTCCTTACTCATGAGAAAACAACTATTTCAACCTTCGTTTCTCCCATGAATTCCCTCACTGCTACTGAATACAGGGGCGAGTAAGGCTCTGCCTTGGCATGTAGAAATAAAAGAATGTTGCATTTCTACTTCAGATTATGGCTTGAATGAACAGTGACCGCCTCAAAATATTTCCCTCACTAAGGGAAATAAATGAAGGAAGAATACCAAAGATGGACATAATGAAGTATCTGACTCACATGAATACAGAGATCAGTCACCCTTTACTGCATCCTCCCATACATCTTGCATAGCAAAAACTACGACTCTCCAACAACTACTCACAGTATAATATGACAGCAGGTCAAATTATTAATTGCAAATCAGTTATCTGATTATTCTAACCCTTTTCTTTCTCATGGCTCATTTGTGAAGTGGCTTTAACCCTGGCTACTGAGAGATGGTGTTTAACAGTTCCTCCTTACCCACATTTGCAGCTTCCCTGTGTGCAGCACCCTTGCTGAAACTCCCTGGCAGTGACAAATAATTTGTGTAGCCACTAGGCTTTGACAGCCCGTGCTTAGTTCTCATCAGCAATTTTCAAAAGGGCATTCCGTCAGAGCAATCCAATGCCAGGAATAGGGTGTAATTAATGTGTCAGCCAGGCCACGCTGGAGGAGCATGTTTCCAAAACAAACCTGGCTTGTTATTCAGCATTAGAGTATGAATTGGCCCTAAACCATGCTCTGAGGGGCCAGATTGCTCTTTCTGGAGAATGCACAAGTCAGAGCTCTTCACTGGAAAGAGATATAGACAAAAGGGGCATCTTAACCTCCCCGCAGGGCAGCCTCATTCCCTACTCCTGCACTCGCCCCATCTGTGTCATGGAGACACCTTGTCTGGAATTGTTTGGGGTCACAAGAGGGTGGAATTTATAAGCTTTGCCATTGTTAGTTTGAAGGCAGCTATGATGGGGGCAGGGTCCTGACAGTGACACAGAAAAATTCTGTTTGACTGTTTCTTCCCCCTACACCCTCAAAAAAACACAGCAGTGGGAGTGGACATGAGAGGGATTATTTCATCCCTTCAGAAGGTATTTGTGAAAAAAGGCTGACAAAGGAGGTGCTGTCGTCATCATGAATAGGTCGGAGTATGAACAAGAGGCTACTAGGCAGCTCTCCAACACCACTTTCTACAAGCCATTACCCTCTGATCACACTGAGAGTTACCAAAAGAAACTACAGCATTTGCTCAAGAAACTCCCTGAAAAAGCACAAGAACAAATCCGCACAGACACACCCCTAGAACCCCGACCTGGGGTATTCTATCTGCTATCCAAGATCCATAAACCTGGAAATCCTGGACGCCCCATCATCTCAGGCATTGGCACCCTGACAGCAGGATTGTCTGGCTATGCAGACTCCCTCCTCAGGCCCTTCGTTACCAGCACTCCCAGCTATTTTCGAGACACCACTGACTTCCTGAGGAAACTACAGTCCATTGGTGATCTTCCTAAAAACACCATCCTAGCCACTATGGATGTAGAAGCCCTCTACACCAACATTCCACACAAAGATGGACTACAAGCCGTCAGGAACAGTATCCCCGATACTGTCACGGCTAACCTGGTGGCTGAACTTTGTGACTTTGTCCTCACCCATAACTATTTCACATTTGGTGACAATGTATACCTTCAAATCAGCGGCACTGCGATGGGTACCCGCATGGCCCCACAGTATGCCAACATTTTTATGGCTGACTTAGAACAACGCTTCCTCAGCTCTCGTCCCCTAATGCCCCTACTCTACTTGCGCTACATTGATGACATCTTCATCATCTGGACCCATGGAAAAGAAGCTCTTGAGGAATTCCACCATGATTTCAACAATTTCCATCCCACCATCAACCTCAGCCTGGACCAGTCCACACAAGAGATCCACTTCCTGGACACTACGGCGCTAATAAGCGATGGTCACATAAACACCACCCTATATCGGAAACCTACTGACCGCTATTCCTACCTACATGCCTCTAGCTTTCATCCAGATCGTACCACTCGATCCATTGTCTACAGCCAGTGCTACGATATAACCGCATTTGCTCCAACCCCTCAGACAGAGACAAACACCTACAAGATCTCTATCATGCATTCCTACAACTACAATACCCACCTGCTGAAGTGAAGAAACAGATTGACAGAGCCAGAAGAGTACCCAGAAGTCACCTACTACAGGACAAGCCCAACAAAGAAAATAACAGAACGCCACTAGCCATCACCTTCAGCCCCCAACTAAAACCTCTCCAACGCATCATCAAGGATCTACAACCTATCCTGAAGGACGACCCATCACTCTCGCAGGTCTTGGGAGACAGGCCAGTCCTTGCTTACAGACAGCCCCCCAACCTGAAGCAAATAGTCACCAGCAACCACACACCACACAACAGAACCACTAACCCAGGAACCTATCCTTGCAACAAAGCCCGTTGCCAACTCTGTCCACATATCTATTCAGGGGATACCATCATAGGGCCTAATCACATCAGCCACACTATCAGAGGCTCGTTCACCTGCGGATCTACCAATGTGATATATGCCATCATGTGCCAGCAATGCCCCTCTGCCATGTACATTGGCCAAACTGGACAGTCTCTACGTAAAAGAATGAATGGACAGAAATCAGACGTCAAGAATTATAACATTCAAAAACCAGTTGGAGAACACTTCAATCTCTCTGGTCACTCGATCACAGACCTAAGAGTGGCTATACTTCAACAAAAAAGCTTCAAAAACAGACTCCAACGAGAGACTGCTGAATTGGAATTAATTTGCAAACTGGATACAATTAATTTAGGCTTGAATAGAGATTGGGAATGGATGAGTCATTACACAAAGTAAAACTATTTCCCCATGTTTCAGAGTAGCAGCCGTGTTAGTCTGTATTCGCAAAAAGAAAAGGAGTACTTGTGGCACCTTAGAGACTAACACATTTATTAGAGCATAAGCTTTCGTGAGCTACAGCTCACTTGAAGTGAGCTGTAGCTCACGAAAGCTTATGCTCTAGTAAATTTGTTAGTCTCTAAGGTGCCACAAGTACTCCTTTTCTTTTTATTTCCCCATGGTATTTCTCCCCCTCACCCCACCCCCCACTGTTCCTCTGATATTCTTGTTAACTGCTGGAATTAGCCTACCTTGCTTGTCACCATGAAAGGTTTTCCTCCTTTCCCCCCCCTGCTGCTAGTGATGGTTTATCTTAAGTGATCACTCTCCTTACAGTGTGTATGATAAACCCATTGTTTCATGTTCTCTGTGTGTGTGTATATAAATCTCTCCTCTGTTTTTTCCACCAAATGCATCCGATGAAGTGAGCTGTAGCTCACGAAAGCTTATGCTCTAATAAATTTGTTAGTCTCTAAGGTGCCACAAGTACTCCTTTTCTTTTTGCGAATACAGACTAACACGGCTGCTACTCTGAAAAGTGTTGCATATAAAACTGGCCTCTACACCCTACCCTGGAGGGAGGTACTTATAACCTACAGTAAACTGGCTAAATGAGTTTGTTTAGCAACTCTAGTGGAAGCGGGGGTGGGGAGCTAAGTCTTCTCTGACTTCTGTTACATCCCCTCCATAAATATCAAAGGGATCACACTCAGACCTCTGCCTATCACACACCTTCTGCCCTACGGATAGTTCTGGATGGAATTCTGTGTCCCCTTCAAACTCATGATGCCCTGTTCAGCTCAGTGATTTATTGCTATTAAAGCTCCTTTTGCTAATCTCAGTCATTTTGATTCCTAAGGGTCTGATCCTGCACACAAAAGGCAAAAGAGAGCTTTTCTGGAATACTTATGCAGGGTCAGGCCAAAAGTTTTTTCAGAATGGATTCTTAATTTGTATTTGAGTGCTTTTTGGACACAGTTCTACTAAAATTAATGCAGCACTTTGTATTCAGCAACTTGATTATCATTATCTTGTTCAGATAATACTTCAGACTGCATAGAAGAATCAGGTTCAATGGGTCCTGACCTTGAGGGATTATTTTTAAAGCAGGAAATAACTTTCATAAAACCAAAGACAGTACAGGTAAAACACTGACTGTCTGATTTTTGCAATTAAAACACGCAAGATGTGCATTGACCTTTATTTGTGGTTTATTATCTGTGAACAGAATTTTGTGTCATTCTTAAATCTAAATTAGTTCACAGAACAACATCCTCTTATATGTTCATATTTTCAGGCATTAATGCGTGATTAAGATTAACTTTAGTTCTTTATGAGAAAAGCTATTTCTCTTATGCAGTAGCTCTACATTGCATAAACTCTGCAAGAACAGCTTGACAACCAGCATCCCCAAATGGTAACTCTTTGTAAACGTACACATTTGTTACTCTTTGGATCAACTAGTTTCACTGTAGGAAAGAGACAGATAGGACTGGGATAATCATGGGATTGTCAAATATGAAAAATTGTCCAAGACAGAGAAATGTAGGGCTCAAATCATTTTCCCAGATGACCCACAAGGGAAGGGACTTGCTATACAGATCCCTCTTGTTCCTCTTTCTTCCTTTCCCCATCTACAGATGGGCTTGCACAGGACAGAGAGGAAAAGGCCAGGGGGTGATGTGCAGCTTTCTTCTCCCCAGAAAAAACAATAGACTATAAATTGAGCCTGGATTAACTGTTCCATAATATCCTAAGTGTTGGGGAGACCCACTTAAGATAGGTTCTGGAAACAGCAGTAGCTGGAAGAGGGAGGTTCAGTTTGACCTATGCTACCAGAGGGTGTGTGGGAATAGAACCACTACAGAGCCAGCAGGTCCCATAAGTAGGGAAGACACAACTTGGAAGCCAGGTTGGTTCCATGTAAAGAAGCATGGCCAATGGTTGTGGAAAAGAGTGCAGAGACCAGGAGACCACAGAACCAGTGGAGAAGGGTGTGGGGCAGTCTAGTTTTTGAGAGTTAGTGGATAGTAGCTCAAAGAGATCAGAGAATGAGGACCAGGGAACAAGGCAGGGCTGCTACTGAAGAGAAACAAGGCCTAGAAAACAAGTAGACTTGTCCCTTGTGTTCTAAGGGTTACTATTGTGGGTTTTGTTTGTTTTGCTAGCCTTGTACAGAATAATGCTCTCTGGTAGCTATGTAAACATCAAAGGAAAACAGTGGCATTTCTGGAAAATTATGTCGTCAAAGTCCAAATGTTTATTTTCCAAGCTGGAACTATAGATCACATAACAATGTTCTTTCATAATGACTATTTGTATTGTGCCCAGTGACTGATAGAGATTTAATCAGCTTATCTGATGGCTGGTCATGCATTAGTGACATTTGCTCCCTGTACCATTATTGATCTGCTGTAGTCTCATTTGCTTAGATAATTGACTTATTGTGCACGTCAGACAATCAGAAACCAGCACACATGCAATTACAGTATGTATTTTTATGAATAAGCCAGTTTCTAACTGGCTACAGTTTTATTCTGTTATTTAGTGGCAAGCTATCTACTAGCTTACTACTACTTACTAGCTGCCATGAATTCCATTTGGGACCCTCATCCCACAGTCCTTGGGTGAAATCCTAACCTCATTTAAGTCAATGATGAAACTCTCATTGACTTTGGTGGGCTCAGGATTTCATCCATAACATAACAAAACTCGCCCTCAGAACAACAGGAGTTCTGTAGCATTATGATAGTGGGATCAGGCCCTTGATACTATCTTTACTAGTGGTAGATAAAAGCAATACTAGATTGCAGTGACTATAAAGGAGATTCTCTGTTGAGCCTTTTGCAAACAGACATATTCTGTGTTGATCCCTAATTAAATAACAAAGCCTGTGTTGACAGACATCACCACACAGAAGCTCCCTAAATTGACCAGCTATGGCACAGACTGCTGGCTATATTACAGGTACGATTGTTAATTATATGAGTTTGACAGGAAAATATACTGGGGCAAATAATCTCCTGTAAAACCAATGCAGTGATGTCCGTGTGAGTCTGCAGAGAGATAGCCTGAAACAATAACTCTCAAGGAAGTTTGATATGCTCTTTCTGCTGCCAGGGCATGAGGGAAGAAAATCTGTGGAAAGGAATAATAGCACCAAAGAATTATTTGGCCCAATATATTTTCCTTTCAGATCCCCAATATTGACATCAGTGGAGTTTTACCAGAGATTACTTCCGTCCATTGAATTCTATTCAGGTTACAATGTAATTTGCCAATATGTAAATATTCATTACTTCTACCCATCTATAGTCCTAATCCTACCTAGAACCTATATTACAGCCATTTTTAAAAAAATCTGCATCATTTAAATAAAAGATTATCCATCAATCAGACAGGGTGCGTCACAAGAAAATGCATCAGAGAGAAAATTCAGGACACACAATTTTAAAAATAACACAACTTAACATTTTTCTGTTTAAATAAGAAACCAATTAACAGTCCAATAATACTTTACCTATATCATAGACTGTTAGCTTCTCAGGGTTTGACCATGTTTTCCTGTGTGTTTCTACAGCACCAACTAGAATAAGGTCTCATGACTGGGGCCTCTGTGTGCTTGCCTGAGACTGCTAATAATCACATTGCCTTTATGCCAAGAGGTAGCAGATGTCCAGGGCCTAGCAGGTTAGCTTCCCAGTGGAGGAGAAATCAGTGATGTGGAATCTGTGTATATTCCAACTTTCCTGTTTACAGATACATAGAAGTTCATAAAAGCAGCCAATAGATTGCTGTTCATGTTGAGCGTGTAAGAGAGTGTGCACAAAGGAGATGATGGATACTCATCCAACTTGCACACCCATGAAAAAGTCAGTCACAATCTGGCCCACAGTGAATTCTAAAAGACCCAATCCTGACCCCATTGACTTCAATGGGAAAACTTCAGTGACTTAAATCAGAGCATGTTTAAACCCCATGTTTGTTACACAGATGAAGTTGTCCACCAAATATATGTTCTAGAATGCACAATGAATACATTTTAGTCCTGAATCTGAATCTTTCCCTCACTGTTAGTCGTCACTTAAGACATGAACAAGACTCTGCCGTCCCTGTCTTTCATGCTGTTGGCTGGAATGGCTATCAAATTGTGTTTCTGTAATTTAATGTTTTAGATAGTTGGCTTATCACTCAGCTCTCAACGTGGGTGGCCAGTGGTCCCTTCTCTTTGATCTGTCTGTATTAGCTAGCCATAACATGAATTAAGATTCCTGACGGAATAGCTCTCAGGATCAGTGGAGCACACAAACCTTCCCACTGTGGCAACGTGCAGTTCCAGTGAAGAATTTAAAAGTGAAAGAGTATTGATTTGGGTTTTTTTTAAAACCTGTTCTCTCACTGACTTACACTGTATTAATTAGATTACTTTCACCAGAAGGAATATTTGTGCAGCAGGCAGCATGTAACATAATGGATCTTTCACAGTGCTGAACTCCCTCAACTCCTGGTGAAGTCAGTAGTTCAGAGAGCATGGCCCTTCACAGGATCAAGTCATGTGTTGGTATGACTGTTGCAGTGTACATTTCTTTAGCTGACCTGCAGGGCTTATACAGCATCTGCCGCATTTCAGCAATACAGGCAGAGGCCAAATTGCTTGGAGTGTATTCAGAATTCAATTGCATAACATTAGCAAAACCAAATATGCATTTCTGCTACTCTAACAGTAGAACACTGAGCAAAGCAATTCTCAGAGAGTAATGTACTTTAGTATACTGGGAGGGACAGTCAGGACAGCTGTAGTGCGACTATGCAGAGGGCAAAAGTCATTACATGAGGTACTTTCAACATTCCTGCAGCTCACAGAAAAGTGGGCGGAGTAGGAGAGGAATCATAGCAACATAGGACTGGAAGGGACCTCCTGGATCATAGAATCTAGTCTCATGATATCATAGGCACCGCCATCCTATAATTCCATTCATATACCTATCAAGAAACAGCAGGAAGCAGTACGATCTCAGCAAATCTAGAGCTGATCCACTGCAAAGGTCTCTGAAAAGTGAATTCTGCCCACAATTCTAGAATTTCATAATGAATATATTGCAGAAGTGCAAAGTGGGGTTATTTTAAAAAAGCAGCACTCAAATCACTAGTTTTGAAAAAAAAAATGAAGCCAAAGGAAATTACATGGATTTTGCAAACAGATAAGGGATGAGAGAGCAGATTAAATTCTGGGTTTAGCCTTGATAGTGTCTCTTTGAAACCACAATTAATTCATTGCACTCTAGATGAAACATCTTGTCGTTTAAAAAGATCCTTGTGTTTATGATGAATAATTGCTTTGCAATGTTGCCTCAATTTTTATTAATTTTATTACTTGCTTCATAGGCAGATTCTGTATTCCTTGTAGCTTTTATGGATCATGTGACAGTTCTTAAATCGATTTTACTTAAACCAACAAATTTTCCTTTCAACTGCTAGATGTTCTTTAGCACTGTAGGATACAGTCTAAAATGTATGTGCGTGGGAGGGCAGTTATACAGTCTCTTTATGGAGCATATAGCTCTCATTTCCATTAATTGGAATTGCACATGCATTAAGAGTATAATCCTGCTTGGTGCTGAGCAATAGTTCCCATGACTGTTGAGAGTGCTCAGCACTGGCAGGAGCTGCTCAGTACCTTACAGGATCGATCTCATGTAAAGGACAATATAATCCTAAGGCTTCCCCAGCTGTTTAATAGCATTTGATGCATCAGTTATAAATTCTCTGCCATTAATGAGAAATCTCCCTACATCCATTTATCTAATCTTTTCATTTTCACTCTTGGCTACCCCAGCCACAAAGACAACTATGATCATTGTCAGTGTTCTTATAGGGAAGACAGCCTGTTTGAGAGCATTCTGGTTACTCCTTTTTCAAATTCAAAGCAAGCGTATAGTAGATGGAATGGCAAACTAAGAGAAACGGGAGAAAAATGTTTAGACATTAACAACTTATCTTTTAGTGCTCAAATGTTTTATGGCTGAACAGAACTGGAGATATAGTTTCTCTTAATGCTTGTTCCCCTTATTGCTGTGATGGAAGCAGTTGTTCCTCATCCTACATTTTAGATAGTAAATGAATGCATCCTTTATAGGAGATGTTGGGAAACATTTGAGGTCCAATTTCATTACTGTAGTGAAAGCATCCTGCATTTGATTTAATTAATTCTCATTAATTTAATTAATTCACATTTTGACTTTTTATTGATCTCTCTCTGACAGGTACATGGATGCCATTTCATATCAGATGAAGTGCATAATAAAGTAGCTTTTATGGGGAACAGTTGCCATAGATATCATTGGGTATAGGTGGGTTTGTATTCATGTATAATGACAAATGAGAACTTTAAGCAAATATTTTCAAAAGTGGGTGCCTAAATTTTAGTTCCTAAATCCAAATTTATGCGTATTATAAGCCAGTAGGAAAATTCACCAGCTGATGCACCAAAGAATTCAGCCACAGGATTTTCAGTTCCTTTTTTTCAACACTTGGTTTGATTTCTTCAAAATAACACAAGTTTAACACATGATCATGTCCCTTCCCCCAACCTGGGAGGAGCCTATCTACCTCTTCTGGAGGATTCTATCTACTTCCTACAGGATTGCCTCACAGGCCATCTGCTGGGAGTCAAGGTGAGCCTTTCTGTTCCCTTTTCCTTCAAAGCCGGCTCCTGGCAGGATTATCCTCTGTAAGCCATGCACGAGTTGCATATAAATTGGGTCCTTTTCCCTGATCCAAAGGATCCCTGCAGCTCAGCAGAACTATTTGCTGGTTTTCTGGAAGACCAGGGGCCAGATCCACAAAGGGATGTAGGCATTGCAGCACCCAGCGTGGCAATGTCTAACTTTCAGGTGCCTAGAAAATCACTGGAACTCACAAAGCCAGGATCCCTATGCAATGAATGGACAGAGATGGGTAATAAGAAGGGGATCCACAAAAGCCAACAAGGCTGAGCAAGGAACTGCCTAACTAGCCAATAGCAGATGCCAATGTGAAGAGTGTGTCATAACCCCCCACCCCTCTCTGGGATTGCAATGCCTAAGTCCAGGCTGGAGAGAGGGGCCTCTCTCTGCTTGGGATCCACAGCTCAGAATTGTCTCCTGGAGTCAGGTACATAACCCGTTGGGTTTTTTCAAGAAATGCTGCTGGAGGAGTAGGGAGGGGTGTGGCACTGCCTCTCTATTTATTTTTAAGTCATTGGAGGGACTAGACCCTGGCTGTCCCACCTACCAGGTAAGTGCCCTAACCACTTGGATACACGGTCACTTTCTCTTGAGCTCTTAGTGACTGTTTAAATATTTATACAAAGTGGAAAACCTTTGTCAGGAGAGGAAGGGAGCCCCACAGCAGATTATCCGATACCCCACTGGTTAGGGCTCTCTCCTCAGAGGTGGGCCACCCTTCTTCAAATCCTTTCTCCCCATCAGATGGAAGGGGGATCTGAACCTGGCTCTCCCACATCCCAGGTGAGTGATCTCACCACTGAGCTAAAAGTTATAAGAGAAATGGCACCACAGTCTGTGGCCTGAGCACACCTACTCTATCAGGCCCCAGAACTGAGATAGACAGGGCAAGACCTACCTTCATCTGGTTTGAGTATCCTGCTAAGGTTTAGGCATGAAGATAAGGGTCCAGATACCTAGAGCAAGGAGTTGTGCACATGCCCAATGGCAAAAACGTAGGTATCTAGGGAATTTTTACAGTGAAAATTTAGGTGCTGAAGGATTTTAGATGTCTACAGGATTAGGCACCAAAAGTGGGGAGTTAGATACCTATGTCCTTTTGTGGATCTAGGCCCAGATGATCTTCAAGCTATCACATGATCCCTGGTCATACAGCATCAGCTGGGAGGCAGCTGATCAATCACAGGTGTGGGTAGGACTAACATCTTTAAGGGGCCACCCCACCCTGTGACATACATTCCCCATCTAGAGCCTAGTTTACCCCATTTGGCCAATCTTTTCATTAAACTGCTTAATTGTTAATCGAATACAGGCAATAAGTCACTACATTTATCTTAATTCTTTTATTCTGATTCTGGATACAAAAAAGATACACCCCCTACAGAGTCATTCTAAAATCTATTTCTAATAAAGTATCTGTATTTATTTAACTTTAGATATATCAGGTTATGTTCCTGACATTATAGTCACAGGAGCTTGGGGGGGCGGGGAGGAGAAGGGGGACGTGAAATAACTCTTGCCTCAATTTCCTTAGTTTGCTTGACTTTAAGCCAAAAATATTTTTTTTATATTAATAGGCCCTTGTAATAATGAATGGAGAAAAAACACTTGTAACATATCTGCAAAGTACATACTTTAATTAAAAGCCATGTGTGATGCTCAGTACAGGGCTGCAAGCTAATTCACTCAAATGCTAATATAAATCAAAGGTGTGTCTAAAAGTATTGTAGTGTAATTAGGCCAATTCACTTGTGTGTCAGTTTAGTTAAAAGAAAATGTTAGTGATATTGTTTTCACTTATCTATTACTTCTTGAATGCTATCTCATTACATTATGTATATCCCTGTAAATAGTTAACCCTAAATCAAAAGTGTGTGTTAGTGTTAAAATAAGAATGTACTTGATGTGTAAACTTCATGAAAACTAATGAAGGATTGTTGTTTGCTATTAAATTACCTTTCACACTGTGTATATCCCTGAAATTGAGTTACCCATCAAACACAACTGGAGCCCTGGAAATGTAAATGAAGAAGAGTGCTAACTTCAGTGCAAGGACCATTGTGTTCAGCAATGGGAATTCACAGACTCAGTCTGCATTTCCTACTCATCAGCATCAAAGAAAAACCCACATGGTTAGAGAGACTGCCAGTTTGTCTTCTCCGAGAAGAACACATAAATATGAATTCAAAGAAAGATCCTTTATCCTGTTTGGACTCTTATAGGGAAGATACCAAATGCAAAGTGGAGATTCCCAGAAACATCTAGGTTCCCTGAAAAGACTTCAGAAACTGAGAGATTACTACATCTCTGCTATCATTTTGGACTTATAAACTTTGACTCACCTGTTAATGTATTTTACCTGCTTTAGCCTCTGAATAACTCTCATTTCTTTTCTGAGCTAATAAATCTTTAGTTAGTTAGTTTAATAGACTGCTTTGGGAACAGTCACCTTCTTGTGGTGAAGGGACTTGCACTTTCCAATGATCCTCAGACCTAGGTTGTTGGGAGCTTCATGTTCCAGGTAGGGTCTCCCATGGAGAACAGGTCTGAGGGGAGGTCCCAGACAAAGCACGGTCCAATCCCACAAGTCCCTCAATGGTGGATCAGGCGGAAAAAGGTCCTTGTATCTCAACGGCTGTGAAAGCGGATGAAGGCTGCCACTAGTGGAGATTTCCAGATGTCTCGGACTTTCCCTGCCACTGGGCCCCAGACCTCCAACTTGTCATGATCGTGTGGTTGCTATAGGCGCACAAGCTTCCCCCCATTAAAAGAAATCATGCACAGGCTTCTACCATGGGAAATAACATCTTTCCAAACTTCCAAGCCCTGCAGCGATGGACTAGTGGTGACAGGGACAGGATTAGTGAATCTGGCCATCCCTAGTCATGAATCTAAACATAGGCAGAGGTAGTTAGATGGTCATCTGGCACCTGGACTGAGATAGGGGTGCAATTCAGCTTGTGACTTAGGATCCCCTCTGTTCACCCCACATGGGGAGAGGTCTAGAAAAGGTGCCCTAAACTAGGCTCTCTCATACACTTCTGGCTGGATTACCTTGTCCAGTGGGATGACTCTGCTTGTGGTTGAAGCTATAAAAAGACAGTGACTTTTGCTACATGGAATGTTCACACCCTGATGGATAACAAAGATAATGTACGGCCGGAAAGAAGAACTGCTGTCGTCCCCTGGGAACTTGTGAGATATAACATCGATGTCACTTCCCTGAGTGAGACAAGGTGCCCAGATGAAGGTCAACTGAGAGAAGATGGTGGAGGCTACACCTTTTTCTGAAAAGGAAAATCTTCAGAGGATAGGCGCATTCATGGTGTCGGTTTTGTAATTAGAAATAAGTTTGTCAGTCATCTTACAGAATTTCCTATAGGAATCAATGAATGTCTCATGACTCTTCATCTTGAGCTCAACAACAACCTGTCTGCTGCTGTCATCAGCGCGGATGCCCCAACACTTGATTCCATCGAGGATATCAAGGAACAATTCTATACAGATCCTGACAGAGTCTTGACCAACATTCCCAAGGAGGACAAGATCATTCTTCTCAGAGATTTTAACGCTAGAGTCAGGTGGGAATCAGATTTCTGGAATGGCACTATCTGAAAAGAAGGAGTAGGAAAGGCTAACTCCAACAGCATCCTCCTCCTGAGCAAATGCGTAGAACATGGCCTGGTCATCACAAACACCCTCTTTAGATAAAGTGAGAAGTATAAAACCACCTGGAGATACCCTCGCTCCAGGCACCTTCTTATTGTTATTGTTAGAGCTCGAGATGGGAAGGATGTCCACATCACAAGGGCCATGCATGGAACCAATGCTGTTGGACAGACCATCGCCTTGTTAGGTCAATCATGAATTTCCAGATCTCCTCAAGGCATCACAAATGGGCAAAATCAGTACGAAATAAATTCAACGTCAAGTCCCTTGAAGATATAGTGACTCAGGAGAAACTTCAGCAGTGTCTCCAAGAGAAGTTTGCTGCTTATGCCTACAGCTGATGATGATTGTGGAAAATGCTGAGTATCAGATGTTTTAGAAATGTGTGCCAAGTAATGGAAAATAACAGTACAAGAGATAAAGGACAAGGCCAGAAGATTTTGGCTGGACTGAGGACTAAACTTTGGCTGAACTAAGGACTAATGATATAAGCAGCACCTGAGAGTCTTTACTACCACAAGATAATGGAACCCAAAGATAAGAATGATGAGAACATTGGGTGATAAACAACAGAAAAGGAATAAACAAGTGCTGTATATATATTGCTGTGGGAAGGGAAATAAAGTGCTTTTTACCAGCAACTGTGTCAGTTGTCCTGTAAGCCAGCCAGCAGCAACAGATGATAATGAAAATTTCTGGAAGGGATTAAAAACTGCCATTCTCTCAGCATGTGCTGAGTCCATTGGCTATGTCACCTGCCATCACCAAGATTGGTTTGATGAGGACGATGCTAAGATTCAGGGCCTGCTTGACCAGAAAAGAAAAGCTCATCGCATGTGGCAAAATGACATATCACACCAGCAGAAGAGTCATATGAGCCCAAAGGAAAACCCGTTACATCAAAAATAAGTGGTGGCAAGAAAAGGCCAAAGAGATTGATCTTTATGCTGATAAACACAACATGAGGAGTTTCTTTCAGGCAATAAGGCCATTTACAGCCCATGCTCCCATGGACCCACACCACTCCGAGCCCAAGATGGGTCAATGTATTTAAAGGACAGCGTAGCCATCAAAGCCAGATGGAACAACAAGACAGCAGGGCTAGATGGCATACTAGCTGAAGCTTACAAGTTTGGAGGTGAAGAACAGGTAGGAAAGCTCCACAAACTTTTTCTTCATATTTGGTATAATTAGAAGATTCCAGAAGACTTGAGAAACGCTAACACTGTTACAATCTTTAAGAAAGGGAGATAAGTCGAAGTGTGGAAACTATGGAGGCATTGCCTTGCTAGCTACAGCAGGGAAAATTCTTGACCGTATCCTCTTAAACTGATTACTTCCCCTTGCTGAGAAAATACTGCCGGAATCTCAGTGTGGTTTTAGACCATCCTGCAGGACAACCGACATGATCTTTGTTGCCCACCAAATCTAGGAAAAGTCTTGGGAGCAAAATCAGGACCTGTACATGGCTTTCATCAATTTGACAAAGGCCTTTGACTCTGTCAATTGCAAAGCCCTGTGGAATGCGCTGGCCAGATTTGGCTGCCCTCCAAAATTTATTAAGGTCCTAAGGCTTCTCCATGATCAGATGCCTGCCACAGTTCTCTGTAATGGCCTTGAGATGGAACCTTTCGTCATCAAAACTGGGGTTGAGCAGGATGCGTTCTTGCCCCAACCCTGTTTTCCATCTATTTAGCAGTCATTTTGGTCCTTGTTAAAGATTACCTCCCCAATGGAGTTGACATTCAATATAGAATGGATGGGCGGCTCTTTAATCTTCGATGTCTCCTCTCAAAGTCTAAAAACTTCAGGGCATCCATTACTAATCTTCAGTATGCTGATGACAGTGTCATCGTCTTGCACACTAAGAATGACCTGGATTTTCTTGCACAAGCTTACCGAAGCCTAGGACTCTCATTCAATACTGAGAAGACTAAAGTGCTCTATCAACCTGCTCCAGGCCTTGCACACCCACCACAAATCACCATTGAGAGTCAGACTTGAGCCACCACAAATCACCATTGAGAGTCAGACTTTGGAGACAGTTGAGCACTTTTGGTACCTCAGTAGCCAACTTTCTCAAAATGCAAAAATTGACAGTGAGATCCAGCACAGGATCCAGTGTGCAAGTGCTTCCTTTGGGAAATTGCTCCGACGCATTTTCATGGACCTACAGCAGGACACCAAAATCCAGGTCTGAGACAATTGTTGTTCCTACACTCCTCTATGGATGTGAAACCTGGGTGACCTATCGACAACACCTCAAGGTGTAGAGAGGTATCACTAATGATGCCTCTGGAAAATCCTTTGTGTCAAGTGGCAAGATCGCTGCACTAACACCAACATCCTCACTGAAGCCAATGTCACCAGCATTGAAGCAATGATCCTCATACACCAACTTCAGTGGGCTGGACATTGTGTGGGGATGCCAGACTCTTGTCTCCCAAAACAAGTCTGTACTCTCAGCTCACCCCTGGTCAGAGATCCAGTGGTGATCAGAAGAAATACTACAAAGACACGCTGAAAGAGTATCTTAAGAAAACTGATGTGGACATCACAAGCTGGGAAGAGCAAGACACCAACCGACCCCAATGAGGCCATATCCTCCATCAGATAGTGGCCCGCTTTGAGGAGAAGAGCTTTGCCCTCAAAGTTGAAAAGAGAGAGAGGAGGAAGGAAAAATAAATAATTTTCTCCCAGCAGGCCACTAGCCTGCCACAAAATGTCTGTACCTACTGCGGGCAGATTTGCAATTCCAGGATCAGACTCCTGAGTCATCTCAGGCTGTATATGTAAGTCTGTGGTAGAGATCATACTCAAATCAAGGGATTGCTAATCAATCAGTTTGCTCGAGAATTGGCTGCCAGCATTGTCTTTGGTGTGACCTGAGATTGGCACTCACAGATGTGAGCCACTCTAGCGTGACATCAGCATGACACCATTCTATCAGGACATTTTGGTTAAAATAAATCCCGAAAAAACACTAGGGGCTTGTCTATACTTACAACACTACATCAGTGCAGCTGCAGCAGCTCTTCAGTGTAGACACTTCCTATGCAGACAGCAGGGATTCTCCCATCAGCAAAGGCAATCCACCTACCCGAGGGGCAGTAGCTAAGTCAACTGAAGAATTCCTCTGTTGACCTAATGCTGTCTACCTGAGGACTTAGGTCAATTTAAATATGCCTCTCAGTTGTGTGAATTTTTCATACCTTTGACTGATGTAGTTAAACCCACCCATTTTTCTAGTTTGGACCAGGCCTAAGTTTTCACCCAGAAACTGGTTTTTCCCAGTTTTCAGATAGTGCTATCTTAAATCCATAAACACAGAGATGTACTAAAAGAATTTTAAAACAAATTTTAATGTAAAACTTAACAGCACCTTCTCAAAACATTCATGAACACATTCAAGCTAACTTGTAATCTATTGTACAGATAATTATACACATACATCTCAATGAATGTGTGTATTTTATAGTGTGGTCTATAAAATAATTTTGAAAAACCAAATGTAGTTGTGGATAGTTATTTTGGGATGACTGGATTATTGTATATAGGCTTTGCATATGTGTGTGCGCATCATGATTTTTGCTCTTGCACTTCCTGAAACAATTGTTATAAAATCATGTAATCTGCAAGCAGCCTTTTTGTGGGTCATGGCTAAATTTCTGTGTTTCTATTTGTGTGTACTTGTGCTGCTTCTACTGATGTTATTACGGCCCCTGTATGTATCTGCAAAATTAGCAAAGCCCTTCTGGAGGTGAAAAAATGTTTTTCAAAGAACTGAGCTCCAGGTAATTTTAATTTAAAATTACCAAAAGAAAAGCCAATACTGGATTACTAAAATTGATACCTGGAGAAACAAACAAAAGATGGAATAGTTAACTTGCTTCTCATCTGACTAGTTTGGGGTGAGGGGAGGAATGGAGATGGAATTATTGGTAATTTTATTAGAGTAATGCAGAAAGGTGATCCCACATTCTCACCTTTGGTTCTTTTCTCATGCATTGGGAGACAACCAACCAAATAAAAACAAAAATTACTTTTAAAATAAATGAAAAATGTTTCTGAACAATTACTAATGGAAGGGAATCTTGTCAGGTCTAAAAGCCTGAATTGGAACATTTGAAGGAAAACCAAAAGAGATGTTCAGACCTCATGGCAGTTAAACTGGGGGAAGACTTCTGGAGTCAAAGCTGCAGAAAACTCAGGAGCTACTACAGGGAGGGGTACAACAGTAGCATGGCAATCCGAACAAACGTCAAAAAGATTGATGGATGAGATTAGAGAAAAAATAAAAAGGATGAGCTACTAGATACAAATCCCTACAAGGACACCCTCCTCCCCTTCCTAACCCACCACTGAAAATAAATAATGGTTTATAGTGAATAATTCTAAAAAAAACAATGATTCCCTCCTCCCCTCCCTAGGGGCCACAGGGATATGGTGCGCCTTCCGGGAGTGGCACAGGGCCTACGGCTCCACGTGGGTGGCAATCCCATGGGCTGGATCTAAAGCCCTGACAGGCTGGATCCGGCCCGCGGGCTGTAGTTTGCCCACCCCTGAGCTAGCTCCAACAGGCTGCTCTTTCTGCAAGCAGTGGACAAAGCAGGCAGCTGCCAAACAACCTTATAAGGGAGCATTGCACAACTTTAAACGAGCATGTTCTCTAATTGATCAGCACAGTAACAACGAAACAACATTAACCGGGACGACTTTAAGTGAGAAGTTACTGTACAAATGTTCAAATTACCATCAAGTTCACTGAGCCCCTGTTAAAAAGAAATACTGCATACAGTAGTTGTATTCTTTTTATTTGCCTTCTTATCTTTAAGACTTTAGGGTTCACATGGGGAAAGGTGACACACAAACTCTTCCATATACCTCTCTAACACGGGGGGGGTGCGGGTGGGTGTGACCAACCGACCCTCTACTCCCTGCCCGGTGCTCTCTGCCCTCCATGCCTGGCTGGACCCCTGGGCCAGACCTACCTCTCCTGGTACCTGGCGCCTGGTCTTCCCAAGGCAACACATGGAGGGGCACGGAGGGTCACATGCCCTTTCCCCAGATTTCTGCTAGGGTTCACATCAGAATGTGGCCAGCAGCAGCCTTTTGGCACTGTGCAGGAGGGAAGGGACAGGAGCTGCTTCCAGCCACAGGGGAGGCATGGGAGAGGAAAGGATGACCTGGCCCGTGTCTTTGCAGAGCTCTCTTTTCCTTGCTCCTCCCACCCCCCCCCCCGGCTTACCCTGTAGCAACTTTTCTCTTCCTGCCCACTAAACTAAAAGATGTTACCATGAAAGATGTTTCAGACCAAGAAATGAGCCACCTGAATTGAACTTGGTGGGTTCAGCCCAGATACCAAATGACTGAATAGTTGCATCACAAAAATCATCTCTATAAACGCCACTAATTGACATCTGTGTAAGCAAATTCAGCAGAACAACCGAAAGGACTGCATAGGAGTCACTCAGCTCAAAGCCAATTCACTCAGGCTTCATTCAGGGGTGATAATATTTCCCCCTGGATGAAAGAGGGCTTGACTTTCCAACATTGTCACCAGAACAAAATACCTTTACTTAAGGGATAACCTTTTAAATATAAATTGCCACAGAGAAACATTTATATTCTACACACAACTCCCACTCCAGATCCCACTATAATGTATAGTCAGAAAAGACGATCCAAAAATTTCTAAGTACTATAATCTAGTGTATATAATACTTCCATGATGTGTTTATGGGATTTCCATTTCTCCATTTTTATGCTTTGAATGTTCATTCAGGATGAATCCAGGTCTTTAGTCAAATCTTCTTCAGCCATTAGTCTTGTCTTTCCTGCCTTAATTAGGAGGACCTCCAGCTGTTCACAGTGACGGAGTCATTTACAGTATGTACTGTAATGTCACAGGTTAGTTACTACAAATGGGCCCAATACAGGAAAACCGTTTACATCCTTCTCAGCCAAGCAAGTGGAATGGATGTTGTGTCTATAGCAGAATGAGGGAATTTCCAGGGGAGTTGTCTGCCTGATGCTGAAATCTACGCAGACAAAAAGCAAAGGCTCCTCAGCTAGGAGTTATATATCTGGTCAAGGGAGGAAGTTCTATATAAACAAGCTTCCTGTTGCTTTTAGTCTTTACCCTTTCACACAGGGATTTACCCTTTGCTTGGGCTGGATTGTGACTCCAACTACATAGGACAGTAAGGCTGTCTTACACCATGCCTCAGGCTACATGAACCTCAACCCCAGGCACACAGGAGTAAACAGGGCTATTTGCCTGTTCATTCTGATGTCCTGAACCCAGGGCTGGGAGTCCCCAGACAGTAGCAGCATCCTGACCTCCACCCAATGTCTGCTGAAACCTGGTAGGCCAAGAAACTAGTCGGACTATAGCCTGAGCCAAGGCACCAGCCACAGGAGACCTGTTTGGAGGAACACCCAGCTTCACCATTTGGTCCAGCCACACTATTTAAGACAGAAGGAGGCACAGGATGCTTGTTGGAGCATCTAGTGATTTTCTGTTGTGGCTGCATTGGGCCCTGCTTCTGCCTGCCTCCTGCACCCAACCCTGTTCCTGATTCCTGCTCTGCTCCTGGTTCCTATCTTTGCTCCTGTTCCCATTGTGCTCCTGCTCTGTGCCTGATCCTGGCCTCTCCTCTAATTCCTGGCCTTACACCTTCCCTCCAATCATCAGTTACCAGTCAGGGCTCTGAGCCCAGCTTCTGACTTCTGATCCTGTCTCTGGCTTGACCTTTGGATCTGACATTTTGTATCTGACCTTGGCTCTGACCTTCAGCTTCAATTCCTGCTTCTGACTCTGATTTGACCCCTGGCTCTGGAAACTGGCAGTTGACTCTGGTGTTGACCCTTTGCTTTGTTCCCCAACTGGATGCCTGCTCTGCTTATCAGACCTGACTCCTGCTCTGACTATTATGTCAGACCGCCTACATCCCGATCCATAACCCTTACTTTCCCTGGACCAGGTGGACAGGGAGTGGGTGAGGAGGAGCAGGGAACAGGCAGAGCCTTGATTTTATCCTTCCTTCTCATGGGCCGGAATAATTGAGTATACTTGGTAGAGGCCAGCAGTCCATTGCTATCCGAGGAGCAAGAAGAGAGGGAATTGTAACGGCAGAGTATCTCTGAGGCACAGTGGCCAGGAAGGTTACTCCCAGGTTTGTGCACCTCAAGGCTGTGTCTTAAGTCAGAATCCAGGCCTCTGTGATAGCAAATGAGAGTCACAGTTTAGATGCCAGCATAAGAGCCAGAATTGTATTGATAAGGAGATGTACGATGGGTGATATATTCATATTAGTAGGGCTCTTTGGACAAGTTTGCTCTGCTGCAGCTCATATTGTTTCTGTTCTGTGGATAATCTGAGAACTGCACTCATTAGGACTTTCATATCAGCATCTTTTATGTGCACTAAATTTGCTTTAGAAGTTTTAAATTGAAATAACCACCGTGATATTTTGTAATTCTTTCCTTTGTGATAGGACCTAAAATTCCCAAGGACTGTTGTGGAAACATCAAAACATGTCCTTACAATTAGTGGAAAACCAAATGAAAAATGTCAAGTATGCCAGCTTTCTCTGAACAAGTGCTAAACAGTCAGGCAGATAGCATAAAATATTGTAGCAATTCTGGCCCTCAGAGCCAGAGTAATGCTTCATATGAAAGATCCTGGTGAGCTGCCGGGGCAATTTATTAAATTCTAAGAACTGCAATACATTTCTTATTGTTCTCCTGAGGAAAGAGTTATGGAACCGTGACACCAGATCTAAAGAGAGAATAAATAATTTCCCACCCTTTTGTTTGGGTCAGTGGGGTAAAACTATTATACTCGTTCAGGTCAATGTAGACTTTCAATACTCTCAAGAATGAATGATAAAGTAAATTTGCTCCAAGATTTCATTCTGGTTAATTCTGTTTTCACATAATTTCATAGTTATGTCTCTAAGATGGTGGTGCAAGATCTATTGGAGAGTCTGGCCCAAGATGACAGTGCTGCATATGAGTCATTACTTTGTCAGATGAGTCTTTGCAATATTTGATCTGTAAGATTCCAGAGCAAAGCAAGGTTGGTATTTATTTTGATAAGCCTGATGTGTCTTGTAAAAAGTGTCAGTGTAAAAGAAAGTTATACTGAAAATGCTGGATCAAATTCAACCCTGGAGCAAATGGATGCAGTTCCACTGTCTTTGGTGAATGACAGGTTTCAGAGAAGCAGCCGTGTTAGTCTGTATCCGCAAAAAGAAAAGAAGGACTTGTGGCACCTTAGAAACTAACATCCGATGAAGTGAGCTGTAGCTCACGAAAGCTTATGCTCAAAGAAATTTGTTAGTCTCTAAGGTGCCACAAGTCCTCCTTTTCTTTTTGTCTTTGGTGAAGTTACTCAAACTTACACCAGGGCTGAAGTTGGTCCACTGTGCCTTTGAACAAGTACGCTGAGGAGTGTTTTGGGGCGTAAACATGAAACTATCAGTACAAACATTACAAGTCCTTTAAACACATTTCTTTCAAAAGGCCTACAAGCCCTTGTAGAGAATAGTTATTTATTGAAATAAATTGAAATCTAAAGAGGAAAAAAATCTGAAAAGCTCCTCTGGAACTTACATGACACATGAAAATCTTAAAATATCTCTTGTTCCAACCATCCTCATCTTTCATTTGTATGTTATCTACCTTGAGCTATTTAGGGCAAAGACCTTGTCTCCATATTTGTCTGGAAGGTGCAGACCATCCTGTTACTGATGTGTAAATAATAGTAATTAATAATAAATACTAGATTTCTAATGTCAAATACAATAATTTTGTTCCTATTTGTGTTAATGTTTCACTCTGCAGGGAAAGATTCTGAAATATTAAGCAGATACTTTTCTTTTATATAGTGTCCTTAACACTAGAAACTCAGAGCATTTTACACACTAGCAATAAAAGAAATACATGTTGACATCTTATAGAATGAAACTAATTTAGTGATTTCATCCTAGGCTTTAGTGGGCATAGGCTTACATGAAAAAAAAGTCATTACAGTTGGCATTTTAAGCTCAAAAGAGGCCTGCGATCAGAACAACTGAAATACGGTACATAGTGCTGAAATGCATTGGCAGAGCTTGTTGAGAAGCTTGCACCTGTGTATGCTTTCACCCCTCAAGCCACTGCTACTAGGTAGACTCTTTAGTAGCTTTATACAGTGTTTTACAAATAAATTGGTAAAATAATAAAGTACATAGCGATGGTGAGTGACTATGTCTTGTAACGGAGCGACGGTGCGTGTGCGTGTGTGTGTGTGTGTGAGAGAGAGAGAGAGATTGTCTTATAATGGTCACACACACACACAAAGTCACTTATTCACACACAGCCCCAATTGGCTACAGTGTCTCCCAGAGAGGAAAGCCCCCTGTTTCAGAGAGGAAGTTCAGAGAATGTCTGTGCTTCCTTCACGGGGAGAAAACAAAACTGGTTTTGGTCAGCTGCAGCACCACCAGTAATAAACACATGCTGTTCTGCATACTAGATTCATGCCTGTGTCGTCATGCTGGGAATGCTGCATGCTTATGCTTACCCCAAAATAAGGACACACACAACAGTTTAAGGAAATGGAACTGCACTGCCCCATAGCAAGTACTGGGTCATGCTCTGCCTCAGGAAAAGCTTTTTGGAGCAATCTGGTGCAAAAGGCAGCATGCCACCTGCTACTGCACTTTATAGGGTGCAGCCTATTTGCTCTTATCCCCTGTGTAGCTGGTCAGCTCCGCCAGGCAGTGTTTAGGAGAGGATAGTCCTGCCACCTACACATATCATCAAGAGTGGGGTTCCTGCAAAGTCCCTGTGTGCTGGGGCTGTGCTTGCTTTACAAGGTCTGAGAGTGGGGCGAGATGGCTATATGCTGTCTTCCCCCGTCATGCATGGTGTGGCCTTATGTTCTTAACAGTACCACACACACTGCCTTGGGAATTAGAACCCATGTTGTCTGAGCCCGCTTATGCCAACTCTGTGTGTGTGAGTAGTATCTAACTATGTAAGTAATCCCACTGAAGTCAGAATTGGGTCTTCAGAGAAGGAATGTTGTCCTCTTCTTGCCCCTTTCCACTCAATAGCTTGTAAATGGCTTCCAACAGCCAACACAGGTGATATATAGATTCATAGATACTAAGGTCAGAAGGGACCATTCTGATCATCTAGTCTGACCTCCTGCACAGCGCAGGCCACAGAATCTCACTCACCCACTCCTACAAAAAACTTCACCTATGTCTGAGCTATTGATGGTTTGGTTTCATAGCTAACCTGGTAATGAACAGTTGTAGCTGTGTTCAGAAATGTCTATAAATGTGCTACATGCTACCTCCAGCACAGTCACGGCTAGCAACATTCTCAAAAATAATCCCAGTCTATGGTGGACAAGGACACTGTGCTAGCTCTAGCTATGGTTATAAACAGTTCTCAAGTGTAAACCTGGGAGAACTGTGCTTGAGAGCAGTTTTCCAAAATGGTTGTTGCTAGTGCAGTTCAAATTATAGTGTATGGCTACACTACAATTGTACTTGGGTCTGTTACAACACAATTGCCTGGTTACAAAATACATTCTCTTTTGTAGTGTAAACTTGAAGCAGGTTCATTGACTGGGCTAGAACCTGCTTGGGCCCAGATAGGACAAGTTTATGTTGTACGTACTCTGAACAGAAGGAAGGGATGGTGAGGGATGTAAAAGCAGAGAAACATTTGTTTAAGATGCTGAAAACAGGCTTATAGCAATGAGACTGAAACATTCACTTATCCGGGTGTCTGATTAACAGATCTGGCCATAGAGGCAGATGATCATGGTGGGTGCCCTGGACACCAACTACTGGGGACACCAAATCAATATTCAGGGGAGGGAAGAGGGCACCAAATCTGGTTTTTGGTTTTGGTTTTGGGTTGGCCATTTAGTGGGTGCTGGAAACATCTTCCACCCCATGCAGCAAAACACCTCAGACTATCCCTGCTCCTTCATTTCCCTGAGCTTGGCTGTCCTTTATGTACAGAGCCCTTCCCAACCTTGATTTCCCCTGATTCCACTTTCAGATGGGCTCCTACAACTCTCCACATACCCAATAAGGGGACAAGTCTCCTGGTCATCTCTCACTAGCATTGCATTCCTTCTTGTATCCTTCCCGGAACAGCTTTTCCTGTCTCAACTTATGCTCCTACTTCCCAGAGTGAGACTGCTGGTTCTCCAGAGTAAGCTACAATAATACAATAAAAGTAGAATACCAAGGGAGGAAAAATCACTTTTGTAGTGGTAATGAGAGTGGCCCATTTCAAACAGTTGACAAGAAGGTGTGAGTAACAGTAGAGGGGGAATTAGTATGGGGAAATTAGTTTTTGTAATGACTCATCCACTCCCAATCTTTATTCAGGCCTAACTTGATGGTGTCCAGTCTGCAAATTAATTCCAGTTCTGCAGTTTCTCGTTGGAGTCTGTTTTTGAAGTTTTTTTGTTGAAGAATTGCCACTTTAAAATCTGTTATTGAGTGACCAGGGAGATTGAAGTGTTCTCCTACTGGTTTTTGAATGAATAATTCCTGATGTCAGATTTGTGTCCATTTATTTTTTTGCGTAGAGACTGTCCGGTTTGGCCAATGTACATGGCAGAGGGGCATTGCTGGCACATGATGGCATATATCACAATAGTAACTTATTTTTCATTTTGTCACTGATGCAAAGTTATTTTCTCCATCAAATTTTTGTTTGACAATCCTTCCAAACCATTCTGAATAAACTGGAGATATATTAGTTTTCCATTTTGTGAGTATTATACATTTTTCTACCAGCATATATGTCACTACCCACTTCTTAAAGTTCACTGGATTATTTAATTCATAAACTAAACCAGAGGGGCAAATATTTGTATTCAGAGCTTTGGAACGATATTTGCATGTATTGCTCCAGTGTTTTTGTGTTGTGTGGCAAGAAAAAATTACATAGGACAGGTTAGCTGGTGCTTGGTGGCATCTTTAGCAATGATGATCTTCCAAATTATTTCATTTCTCATAGTCAGTGCCCTTTAAAAATGTACATATGTAGTAAAAGACATGATATAAAACCCTCCATACTGTTAGCACTTTTTCATGTTACTCCAATAGCTGAACAGGGTTGCAAAGGTGAAGAATATAAAGCTGAGTCATTGTGTGGCTATATCTCTTCTACATCATTTCCTCAAATGCTCTGATAGGTTGCAAAAGCTGAGTGTGTGACCTAGAAGAGCAGCTAACTGTTAATTTAAGTATGAAAGAGTGTGTGACGGGATCCCCGGGGTGCAGTCTGGGACTGTGGGACCGCTGTGCCCCCTTAACTCTCTCCAGCCTGGGCTGTTTCTCACAATGCCTTGCTAGTGACCAGCAGCAAACCCCTCCAGGTGCTGTTATCACTCAGCACAATCACATTTGGAGACCCATACTCAGTTAGATTGCATCAATGCTCCCACAGCCACTCATGAATCGCACAGAGAAAGGCACCAGCCAAATCTCCCCAGTTCCCAGCACTGTACCTCAGGAATATACTGTCTTGCACTGCTCAAGATGAGCAGTACAAATTTATTAATTGGTTCACCACTTCATCAATGGAAAGTGGATATACACCAGCCTTTGCAAACCTGAGCAGTTTTGCCACATACTTCGTACAAACTCACTGATAAAGATAAACAGTTAAACAAATTTATTGACTACAAAAGATAGATTTTAAGTGATTATAAGTGATAGGCAAAAAGTCAGAGTTAGTTACCAAAATAAAATAAAATGTAAGCATGCAGTCTAAACTCTCAACCCTATTAGACTGGGCAACGTCTAGATTAAGCTGTTTTTCTCACCCCACTGGATATTGCAGTCTTTAATATACAGGTTTGTCATTAAACCTGGGCCAGCCTCCTCTGTTGGAGTCTTCAGTCTTCTTCTGAGAGTCTTGCTTGCTTGCAGCATAGGTAGGGGCAGGAGAAAGGCCAAGCATGTGGCCACTGTGTTCTGTTTTATACCCTTAATCCAGATGCTTGTAGATCACAAGTCCAGGCATGTCTGGTGGGCATTGCTTAGTCTCCAGGCAAGGTTGAGCAATTCCTCTGGTGTGGCCTCATGCAGGTGAGTCATTGCATTGTAGCTCCCTTGCTGGACAATGGCTAGTGATGTCTGTTCAACAGCACGCACTCAAGTACCTCTCTTGTCATTGTCTCTGTATAGCTAGTATCTGGGTGCCTCACAAACCCCCCAGCATATTTTAGTGAAAACCATACAACACAATTCTTCTAATTTCATATGCATTGGTGGTACACATAATGTCTTTCAGCAAATCAGAACCTTTTCCCTGATACCTTCCAAGGCATGCTTTATATGCAAGATCACAATTATTTCAAATGAGGAATATGGAGGTTACAGGATGCTCCCCCAAGGTATAGAATGTCACAGAGTGTTTAATGGTTCTCCACACTAAACATAGCTTTGTGATGTGAGCTGTTTAAGGACAAGCCTCAGTCTTCATCTAGGCAGGTTCATAAGGCAGCAGCTAGCAGTAAAATGAAGACAAATGTTCATTTATAGACTCCAGTGGCTGGGTAAAAAAAAGTCAACTTGTTATCTAAACACACGTAAATTCCACTGAAAACTGACCAACCTGTCAATATCTAGAAATGGGTCTGAGTTGCAGAGTTCAGCTCTTGAGAGGGACAGGGAGATTTGAATTTGCGGTTCTGGTTTGGACCCATCTCTAGATGTCTTTTGACCAAATTTGTAATTTACGCAGCAAACACCTCTGCTTGCTGTACTGTTTTCATATCCCTAGACTGAGATACCTATCCCCAGCTTGGAATCTTCTACTATCAGTGGAGCTACCAAATATTTGAAATTCATGCTGGCAGACTTGGACAGGGAGGGAGTCTGTAAAACTATTTGATTTAGCAAGTTTTTGCTGGGATCACAAATTTCAAAGACTCAAATTTCCTGCCACTGGAAATCCAGAAGGTTGCTTTTGTTCCATGCTTCATCCTTAAAGAACAAGGGAGAAATGGGACCTACTGGAGAAAAATAACTCCAGTAAATCAGTCCATACATTGCAAGAAGAGGGAAGCCGTCATAATCCCATTGATGAGTTGGGGAAGTTAGTGTACCTTATTATGTGGAGATTATCTGAACAAACACATTAGTATTTACAACACTCTCAATGAAGCATTCTACATCTAAATAGCCTTTTCAAAAAATCATTGGGTGTAGCTCAGAGAAGCAGATCTCAATGGGCCTTTTGGAATTGTTGGATCCTATTAGCACCAGCCATAAAAACTAAAGACTCTCTTTCCAGGAGATAAATACATCATGTTAGCATTCATAAAATGCAAAAAGTAACATTGAATTGAAGAGATGATACATCCAATGTAAATTACTTTAGATCATTTTACATTTATTAGAACAATTTTTAGAAACAGAGTTTAGAACCCATGTGAGGGCAACTTAATATCCCAACCCTACCTATCCAACAAAAGTCTAGCATAGATGGAAAGTAGAGTGGCCAAATAGCAAGTGTGAAAAATCAGGACACTATTTTTTTTCGGGGGTGGGGAGGTATAGTTGCATACATAAAACAAAGCCACTAATATCGGAATGTCTGGTCACCCTAATGGGAAGTCACATGAAATCTAAAGACAAAACATGTGCTTCTTGTTAGGATATTCAACTCTGATATTCTCCTGAGCATGTGTAACTTGCTTTTTGACATTAACCTATACTTATGGCAGTGGTGTATTACAAGAGGAAAATTGGGGTTTTCCCTAGGCATGTTTTGAATAAGAATGCCATGTAATCATTAAGATCTTTAACAGTTACTCACATTCACTTACTTACACACAGCATCTGCTTACAATCAGCAGAATTCTGGGCAGGAATGCTGTACATAGGTAAGGAATTGTTTGCAGGATCGGGCCCTAAGTGTCAGCACTAGATGTTGATGACAGCTGGGAGGAGAAAGGTAATTCTATTTTGTGGAGGAGTTTGGTATTTTGAAATTTGGTTTTGTTACGATTTAGAACAAAAGTCAAAAATTTCCCAGTTCTCCAAAGGGGAAGTCTCAGTTCTAGGGAAGCCCACCACTCCTAGACCCTGAAGTCCCTGGTTCTTATGCTGTCCAAGCACTCTGACTGGTGGCCTGCCCCAGATCCAAGGATCCTGGAAATCCTGGGATCCTGGCTGCAAAGGAGTCATAAGCCTTGGGGTCAGGCTAAATCTTCCAGGCTCTCAATTCTCCATCAACCCACCAGGCAGGCTGCCAAGGAGCCAGGTGCGCAAACTGGCAGGCACCAGGCAGGGTTCTGTCACCTGGATTCCTTTAGAACAATATCAAAAATCAAGCTATTTCCAGCACATTTTGATATCGATGAATGGCAAATTCTGATGAAAAAATGTTTTGTCAGAATGTTCTAACCAATTCTAATATTATTGATATGGACAAAAACGGCAATCTGGATTTTTTTGCACTCCTCCAATTTTGATCTGATGGTTTAGTTCAGGCCCACTTCTGTACAACATGAGTATAAATTCTGAATCCAGAATTCTCACTACAAGTAAAGAAGCTTGTATCAAATTAAGCATACTGTTACTCAAGACAGCAATCAATTCCACTGGATTACTATATTTATTAATCGTGTATATACTGCCTTTTTCTTCAGAGAAGCACTTGCACAACTAATTGAACTGGAGTTAGACATACATTAAAGACATACATTAGTATCAGATTAATCTTAAATATGGGCAGGAAAGATTTCCTATGGAAATCCTGGAATATGTTCCTGTAGGCAGTTTGTGTTCATTTAAATGATTTGAAACTGATCTAAAAGTGACAGTCAAATTGAATCCATGAAAAGCAGCTTTTAAAAAGTGTAAGGTTTGCTGGATTTTTTAATCCACAAATAATATGTAAGTAATATAACCATTCTGTGATTCTAAATCTATTTTGTAGTCAGCTATGCAGTTAATGCCTAATGAACCTGTGTTCAGTGAAGTTGATGAAGAATCTATTATTGCAGCAGTAATATTTCTTCAAAACACCCTAAGGAACAAACATCTCTCCTCAGATAAGCACCAGAGGACAAATAGCAACTATGGGATAAAGAGGAATAAAATTGTATCAGTGAGTTGGACAAGCAGGGCCAAATCCATGTGTGGTGTAACTCCCTTGACTTCAGCTGGTGAATACCCTGATAGTTTTGGCCCACCGAACTTTAGTACAGTGCAATGATCACAAGATAATTTAACATAGCATATTGTGTGAAACATCTTCAGTGCATTTTTAACAGAGATGCAGCAGTATGTCAATGAAAATATACCTCAAAACATCCTGCTTAGCACAAATCTGTGACAGTAATACTTCTGACTGATACTAATCCATCAGAGTGACTTTTGCTTCAGTATGGCCTGTCTAAAAACTGAACCATGCAACAATATGATGGACTCACTCCTCCAGTACTTTTGTTTCCTTTCTTTCATTCTTCATTAATTTGTATTGATCTGCTTCAGTTTCTAAGATGATAGATACATGTAGAGTATAAAGATTTTAGAATTTGTGTCCCAAATTCATTTAAAAATAACAATTTGTTGTCAAGAGAAATCCAAAAGGTTCTTGCTAGACCATTTCCCCAAAGTAGTAGTTTCAGAAAAAGTTTCCTTTCTCTCTAAGATATATAATAACAACAAATTCAGACAAATACAAACAGTCCAAATAACAAGTTAATTTGTGAGAACCATGCTAGGTTTGGAGGCACTATTATTGGAATGGATTGTTAATACCTTATTTAAGGAGGGCTAAATGCCATATACACTTAAATAGGCAATGACACTTAGGGCTTGTCTAAATTAGGTAAATTTACCCAGTGTAACTAGTTACACTGTTGTAAGCTTCTAACGTAGAAACACATGCAAAGCAGGCCTGGAGTTAGGGTGACCAGATAGCAAGTGTGAAAAATCGGGACAGAGGGTGGGGGCTAATAGGCGCCTATATAAAACAAAGCCTGGATTATCAGGAATGTCCCTAAAAAATCAGGACATCCGGTCACCATACCTGGAATCAGCACACATTTCCCTAAAGCTGGTTTCCCTTTGTTTTCACCTTCTATGCTGCCTTGAAAGAAAGACAAAGAATGCATTAAATGCTTTTCTAATAACCATTTCCCATGTAAGCAATTGGTACCATCACCGGGATGTTATTTCATCCTAATTGGGAAGGAAATGATAGTGAATGGGAAGAGAGGTGACCACATGGCAACTTCTGCATTAAGATATGGTCCATGCTATGAACAATTTGGGGAACTCCTGGAAGCAGGGTTGCCAACAGTCCCGTATTACAAGGGACATCCCTTATTTAAATAGAAAATTGCCTGTCCCGTACTAAAACAGTACAGGATGCCTTTTATCCTGATTTCAACAGCAGGGGGCCAGTACTCCTGGGTGTATCTTTTCACTCCCCTCTCAACCCTGGCCCTTCAGTGCTGAGCAGGGAAAGCAAACGGGGCTGTGCTCAAGGGCCAGCATTGGGAGGGAAGTGGAAAGATGCGCCCATGAGTACTGGCCCCTGCTTGACATGGCCTACTACTGACTCCAGCCCTTAAGCACAGCCCCGTCTGCTTTCCCTGCACAGGCTGTCTGGCAGGGCAAGTGGACACGGCTGTGTGCCCTGGTCCCTGGAGCTGTGCTGAAGGGCCAGGGTCAGGAAGGGGCTCTGTTGGGGGGGGGCATCAGTACACCCAGTAGCTCTGCCAACATCCCCAACAGAGTGCACAGTACTGCAGCAGGCAAAGACCAGCAACTGAAGCCTCCAAGTTTAATGTGAACAGGAGTTGCAGCAGCTGCTGTCTTAGCACCTGAGGCCCTGGGTTTTCTGCAGCATCTTGAGCTTGAGAGAGAAATCCTAGGAAGCATGGGGCTGGGGGCAAAGGGACTTGCCCCCAGAGGTTCAAGTCAAGACTGGGGACGTGTGAGGTCTGTCCCATAGCATTTTAAATAGTATTGGCAACCCTCCCTGGAAGATGAATAGGAAAAGTTCTTTGCAAATGAGTTGACCAAAGGGCACAATGAGAAGCAGATTGGGAAACAGTTATTGAGAGTGGTTCCTCACATTGAAACAAAGGCTAGGAAACTGCAAGTTTCTTTGAACTACTCAGGAGCAGCAATTGAGTGTGCCTCATGGGATGAATAATACATTTTCTATCTTTCCTATACTGTTTGTACAATGCAGCATCCTGACACAGAGTAAACATCCTGCCAGCATCATATGAATTAAAATGTACGATACATATAATTTTCATTGCATGGAAATGTGTACTTTGGAACATATACAAAGAAATATTGGTCTTTGGCAGGAGTCACATTCCCACAATTGGCAGTAAGAGAAACAATTAGTAAGAGCTGGTCTATCGTTTCTTGTTTCTCTAAGCTAATTAATGATAGTAATTTTTTTAAATAAAATTACCTGGCATACAACAATTTAAAATTACCCTTTTCTTTCCCACGAGACCCAACTTGGGCAGAATTTTCCTGCTGCTTATGCTCCATCTTTTGGTCCCTGAGATACCACAGAAGCACGCCATGGGTGCACCACGGGGATTGGGATCTGCAGGTTTTCATAAGCAGGAACAAATGGAACCAGGGACCAGTTGCTTTTAATAGTATCATTTACAGGACTCTACACTAAGTTGCTACTGAGTAGCTGTGACACTCAGCCACAGCAGCTGGGCTTCTACTAGAGTCATAATGCCAGTGGGAAGAAGACTAGTAGAACAGTGTGGTAGGGGCACCAGCTTTATTGAGCAGTCCCTAAATTCCAAACCTTCTGTTTGGGAGTGGAGAATCCCACTTGCCTTCCGCTAGGTACCAATCTCTTGGACTTCCACAGCTTTTGAGGAATCAGGAATTAACCCCAGAAATAAATGTTGTACTCGGGTATAATATTATTACCCTTTTTGACCCAAGCAATTAGTCAGTATTTAGGGTCTTGTTGATTGTTTCTGTTAGGAAAAGAAATTGATGATGGAACCAGGGATTTCTTTGATACAATCCTGTTTATTTACAAAGAATGTACACAAAGTCCTGTTTCCCTAAACACAGTAGGAATCAAATAACTGGAGATAATTTCATTTTGCTCAGAGTTCCAAGACTCATTTTAGCTAGCTACCCAAAAGTGCTCAGTATCTCTATCTCTTAGTTTTTTCCTCAGGGTCATGCTACAAGTGCTTCTCTGGCTTTCTCTAGGGCTTCCTTCTTTGTGTAGTTCAGGTGTGTTTTTGTAGCTTCATTCTCTCTCTCTCTCTCTCTCTCTCTCTCTCTCTCTCACACACACACACACACACACACACACACACTGTCAAGGTTCCTTCCCCACTCTGAACTTTAGGGTACAGATGTGGGGACCTGCATGAAAACCCCCAAGCTTATTTTTAGCAGCTTAGGTTAAAACTTCCCCAAGGTACAAACTATTTTACCTTTTGCCCCAGACTTTGTTGCTGCCACCACCAAGCATCTCACAAATATATAACCGGGAAAAAGCCCCCTTGGAAACGTCTTCCCCCCCCAATCTCCCCAAACCCTACACCCCCTTTCCTGGGGAAGGCTTGATAAAAATCCTCACCAATATGCATAGGTGAACACAGACCCAAACCCTTGGATCTTAAGAACAATGAAAAAAGCAATCCGGTTCTTAAAAGAAGAATTTTAATTGAAGAAAAAAAGTAAAAGAATCACCTCTGTAAAATCAGGATGGTAAATACCTTACAGGGTAATCAGATTCAAAACATAGAGAATCCCTCTAGGCAAAATCTTAAGTTACAAAAAGACACAAAAACTGGAATATACATTCCATTCAGCACAGCTTATTTTATCAGCTATTTAAACAAAACAGAATCTAACACATATCTAGCTAGATTACTTACTAATTTCTAAGACTCCCTTCCTTTTCTGTTCCCGGCCAAAGCATCACACAGACAGAGAGAACCTTTGTTTCTTCCACCCTCCAGCTTTGAAAGTATCTTGTCTCCTCATTGGTCATTTTGGTCAGGTGCCAGCGAGGTTATCCTAGCTTCTTAACCCTTTACAGGTGAAAGGGGTTTTCCTCTGGCCAGGAGGGATTTAAAGGTGTTTACCCTTCCCTTTATATTTATGACACACAAACACACACACATCCCTCCTTTAAGCAATACTCGTCCCTCTGTGTTTGCATTAATTCCCAAGTGAAGTTGCTCCATCTGCAATGCTCAAATTCCTAACTGGCTTTGCATGCGGCCTGCATGTTGGATGGTGACTCCTATTGTTTCAGCAATATATCCCATAATGGAGCATAATTACTTTTTACCTTTATCCTGAATGAAGGATAGATGTTATGCCCAACAGCTTCAGTGAGATTTCACTAAACTCCAAGCATAACAATACCAATCCTTATATCTGGGCAATTCCCAATTAGTTAAAGGGACCACTGAGGGACTCCTATAGGGAGTCACACATACCACTCTTATTAAGATGATGGGTTTTTTTTAAAAAAAAGTGAACGGTACTGAGTTTAAGCGTAGAAGTTTCTGGATATCAGGGAATAACGTACAGATTATCAAGGGGTGCGAAGTTCGGTTTAAGATCAGATGGCGTAAGGAATACATACTCTGCAATATCCCTGACTGGGGGTAAAAGGTTAACGGGTCAAAGTACAGACACTGAGATATGAGGGTATGTTGTTCATATAATGGCTACGTTCAGGTGTGGAGTATAATGTGTGAATATGATTATGAGGATGGATTGATGCTTATTTGGTGGGAGTTAACGTTCACTGAGTTTATGGTTGCAGTTCATATGGTCCAACGGACAAAGTCTCTCGATCCCTTTCTTGTAGTCGATGCATGATGTCGCTCTGGCTCATGCCTCCTGGTACTGTTGGTGCCCAGTGGTGTGATCAGCATAGATGTCCCTGGACCATCAGATGGTGTCTGAGACCATGAGGCGCCGCATGAGCTGTGCGTAGAGTCGACTGATACTGAAGGTCCACAGCACACGCTCATTGCAAGGGTCCCAGGTGCCCAGCGCTCTGACAATCGGGGCATCCATCTGCAACTCGTAGCCCTTTGCTGCACTGAGTCCCCAGTTCTTAGAGAGAGAGAGAGCATTATCTTCTAACCTAAGTGTCCAAATTCGCCCTCCTCCCTCCAGCATCAGTGTTTTAGTCACAGAGTAGGGTATCTCCTGCCCTTCTGGAGATCACTTTTGCTTGGGTGCAGCATGAGCTCAGGGTTGGTGAACGCTGGACTCATAAGAACATAAAAATGGCTATAGTGGGTCAGATCAAAAGTGCATGTAGCCCAGTATCCTATCTTCCGACAGTGGCCAATAGCAGGTGCTTCAGAGGGAATGAACAGAACAGGTAATCATCAAGTGATCCATCCCCTGTTGCCTATTCCCAGCCTCTGGCAAACAGAGGCTAGGGACACCATCCCTGCCCATCCTGGCTAATAGCTATTGATGAACCTATCTTCCATGAACGTATCTAGTTCTTTTTTGAACCTTGTTATAGTCTTGGCCTTCAAAACATCCTCTGGCAAAGAGTTCCACAGGTTGACTGTGCGTTATGTGAAGAAATACTTCCGTTTGTTTGTTTTAAACCTGCTGCATATTAATTTAATTTGGTGACCCCCTAGTTCTTGTGTTAGGAGATGGAGAAATAACACTTCCTTATTTACTTTCTCCACACCAGTCATGATTTTATAGACATCTATTATATCCCCCCTTCGTAATCTCTTTTCCAAGTTGAAAAGTCCCAATCTTATTAATCTCTCCTCATATGAAAGCAATTCCATACCTCTAATCATTTTTCTTGCCCTTTTCTGAATCTTTTTTGAGATGGGGTGACCAGAACTGCACGCAATATTCAAGATGTGGGCGTACCATGGATTTTATACAGCAGCAATAGATATTTTCTGTCTTATTATCTATCCCTTTCCTAATGAGTCCCAACATTCTGTTCACTTTTTTGACTGCGGCTTCACATTTAGTGGATGTTTTCAGAGTGACTATTATACTATTCACAATGACTCCAAGATCTCTTTCTTGAGTGGTAACAGCTAATTTAGGCCCCATCATTTCATATGTATAGGTGGGATTATGTTTTCGAGTGTGCATTACTCTGAGCAGCTTTTTCAGCCTGGCTGCTGCTGTGCCTAGCCAGCTCCCTAGGCCAATCTCCTAGCTCTGGGTTCAGACTGCATTTGGGCCTGCTCCCTCCAGAAACCACAGCACCCACATCTGTTCACTGCCCAAGCCCCTGGCTTTCTCCCAGCACTGACCAGTGGCCTGCACCCAATTATCTACCCACATTTGGGCAGGACTGAGCTCCCAGTTTGGAATGGCATTCTTCTCGTCCACTGGGAGGCAAGCTGGAAGCAAGAAGTCAGGAATGGGATTTCTTCCTAGTTCTCTAGCTAACTAGGGTTCTGGGGTGGAATGGCCACTCCTTTCTTGGCCTTTCTCCTAATTAATCAAGGCTTACATGGGGTAGGGTTGGCCCATCCATGCTGGTGACACAAGCTTTTGGAGTGGGGAGCTCCACAATTGCAGAAAGGCCAGCCCTCCGTGTGGCCACCTCCTATTTCTGGGTATCTAGAGTTTATTTTATTTATAGTATGCTATTACCTAGAGGCTCAAAGCAGATTTTATGCACATTGTGTTAGGTATTATACAAACATATAGTTAGAGTCATTCCTTGCCCCTAAGAGCTTACATGCTAGTTTGCCCTCTCTGTGGAACCCCAGGATCTGGATTTACTCTGCATTCTGCCCACTCCTCACCTCCCAAATCTTCTCTCACACAAAAGAACAATTTCCTGGAAGCTCAGCAGGGTCAATTTTGCTACGTTGCCCATTGCCTTGCCGCACCACCTTGCAGGTGTCTCTGTGAGAGAGGATTCTCTCACTCCAGATGCATAACAACTATAAGAACAGACATACGACAACTACAGAAAACTGTTTATATGTTGGCAAGACAGGAATAGTTGTTAACTTTTTAAAGGGCAGGGGCATGTGGGGAGTCTGCCTATCAGTTACACTTGTTATCTGAATTTTGTGGTGAAAGCTTTGTATATCTAATGCTATGTAATAAACTATGCCTTTCATGGAATGGCAGAAGAAAGAGAGAAGTAAAACAAAACCCAAACATCTGCTGAAATGGGTGGATGAACAGAAAAGTTATAAGTAGAAAGGAGAGGTTATTGTTATTAACCTTCAAATGTAGATGTTAAAACCTTTTTGTTCTTTTGTAACGGGAATTGTAACAATATAAGTAGGTATGTCATTCAACTGCCTTTGGAACACACTTCAACTGAATTAGCAAAGTGTGCTATTAACTTTCTCTCTTATCCAAGATCAAATATTACTTTCCACAAAAGGTACAGGCACCTGATATTTAAATATGGTACTTGCAGAAAACCTCTGAGAATATTATAAAGGAGAAACAGAAACATTCTCTTGCTGATATGAAGCACTAATAAACTCAGAGACACACTCTGTATGTACCCTTTCAAGGGGAGTAATCATCTGACCAGCCTACATTGTATGGAAAAGAAGATCTCGATCAACAACAAGGTGTCCAGAATGCAGCCCATGACTTTCTGTAATATAGTTCATGGACAATACTATCTATAATAGGGTATGGCCCATGGGAGTTCCTATGCCTGTTCCTTGATGTGAATGAGAAAGGTCTCCACCTGCTGAACTCCACAGATGTTACTCAGCTAAAGACGGAGCATTGATGGTTAGGACTGCCTCCATCAAGATAGAACATCACATGTGGGGGAGGGGTGAATCTGTAGTATCTATGGATTGTGCCTTCACATTAAAAATGATTGTAGCGTCACTCTTTTTCACTGTATACAGATTAAATTGATTCTACAGCCAATGCACATCTCAGTTGGACAAAATATGGCTGTGTCTGTTTTAAGACTTCTTAGGTAGCAAATGTACAGAGGTGCATTTTATGACTCTGGTGCCTAAGTGAAAGGAGTATATGGGCTCAGTCTGACTCCTAACTGACAGTTGTCCTAATTAGAAAATACACCATCCTCATTAGCACCAGGCTTGGCAGTGTCAGAAGAGAAGAAAGATTAAATGACTTGGAGAATGGATTACCTACCCATGGCTTGTACAGTGCCGTGGTACTGCTTTAGTGGAGACGCTACTACACCAACAGGCGAGCTTCTCCCATTGCCATAGTTAATCCACCTCCCCGAGAGGCGGTAGCTACGTCGACGGGAGACCTTCTACATGGAGGGGTTAGGTTGGTATAACTACGTTGCTCAAGGGTGTGGATTTTTCATACCCCATAGCAACGTAATTATACCAATATAGGATTGTAGTGTAGCCCTGGCCTATGTGCTAGAAATTCTCCCTCCAGGTAAGGTTTAAGACACATTGACAGAGCACTGTGATGAAGCTTTCATTACTCTATTCATGATGCATCTATTGGATGGATAAAGAGAGCTCTTCAGTCCCCATTGCTGTCAAACTAGCACCTTTAAATAGCACGAGATTCATTTGAGGGAGGCAGGGAAGTGAAATAAGAAGGCTAAACTCAGCCTAGGTACAAGTAGGTGCACTTTCATTGGCTCCAATGGAGTTTTGTCCACTTACACCACAATTTACACCACACCACTTACATGCCCTGCCTTTTTATGTTAATATGGTATAAAGACGGGGTCATGTACAAAAACAGAGATTTTAATCTGAGCCCCTAGAAACCTGTGAGCATTTGGAATTGGGATTTTGGTTTAGCCCATTTTGCACATAGGGAACATCTGTGAAATTCTGATCTGGATCAGGATTTTGAGCCAAACCACCCAGAGGAGTTTGGAGATGTCCAAGAGTTTGGAGAGTTTTGTTTCAGGTTCATCTCTGATTTGTTACTATTTTTCTACCAATCGTCATGCTGATTTATTATTTAAAAAAGCTGATGTATTCGTTGCTTGTAAACCGAGATCTGACAGTGTAGGTCATAAAAAGAGGAGACCTCTTAACAGAGCATATTTATTCTGTATGTCTTTCTCACTGTAAGGAGAGTGCTGAATATTATACATACCCTCAGGCTATGTTTATAGACCATCACAATTAAACCCACCCAAGAAGCTATTCAAATGCTGCTTCAAAGTGGACCTTTCCAGGCACATTTTCTCTCCTTTTTAGGAGGGGGTAGAAGAGGAAAGAAGAGCAGATTTAAGTGCCTTTGTGTTGTGATTATACTTTTTAGTTGTTATTTATAATTTGAGTGAATGAAAACTTGGGAAAATAGTATTTTCCAGTTTGACTTGTGCAGCAAAAAACCTAGAGCATTTCCTGATCAATTTTTCTACAAATTCCTGGGTACGTTTATTTCACCTTCATTTTTTGTAAATTGTCCAAGGATTTGCATCTTATTACTTAAAGAGAGCATCATTATAAACATCCACTTAAGTCTGCAAGATAAATGTTTCCTGAAATTATACTACTGCGTGGAAAGCAATATCTTTTTTCTACCACCAAATATCCAAACTCCAAAAAACTGGCTCTGCGCTCATAACCAGCAGCCTAATGGTTTCTAAAACAAGCTGGCTCATTCACAACTTCAGGGTAAGATCAGTTAAGGCAGAGAATTAATTAATAATATATGAACGTGAGGTCTATACTTACTCATGATAAGCCATATTTTTAAAAAGTCATGAGAAACTGCTTTGACACCAGATCAGTGAACTATGACTGACAATTTCTTATGAGAAGATCCACTGCCACGGGCCACAGCCAAAGAGTTCAGTTGATAATCTGCAGCCTGGAGACATAGTACTGGAAAGTTTTGACCATGTAGTTTGACCATGTATTGGCACAGAGTCCTTAGATCCACATAGATTACATAGGCCTGGCTATAATATTTTTTAGCCTATGAATAATTATATGAATATATCATGTTTTTTTCTTAAAGGGGCAGCACCCGCTTAGTTTAGGTTTGTAAAAATTAGAGCTGAACCCCACACACCTAAAATGAAGATCAGGAGCTAAGACAAACATGCTCAAAACTCAGGGGTGTTTGGATTAAGGGATTTTGTTCAATTCATTATGGTGGCAAGTATATGTGTATATGTTTTCTGGAATCATAGACGTTTACACAGGATCAACATAAACATTTCAATATATTGTTTCTTATTCCAAAATTTTAAAAAGTAAGAATTTTATTTTTAATGAATAGATTACATTAAATAATGATAAATGCAGTATTATAACACAAGCATGATTTGTTTAAAATGCTTTTTAACATGAAAGTATCTCTTAAAATATGATTACACTCTGACACAGTGTTTACAGCAGACTGAAAAGAGTGGTGGTGGGGTGCCGTAATCCCAGTCAAAATAAATATTTGTGCACTTGATATAGACAATTCACAATTTTTGTATACGTAACAAAAGCATTCAATTTTTAGCTCAATAAACTATACCTGTTTGTTACTGTTTTTCATTGAGACAAAAGGCCTCATACAAATCAATTAAATAAAATACATCCTGTGAGTTTATGGGATCGGTGTCAAGGGGATGCAGTGAGATTCATTAGGTTTGATGGTTTCTCTGATTCTGGGGTTGTGGTGAGATTTAGCAGGATTGGGGGTCTCTCTGGGAAGAAGGAGTGAAGGAGGGTTAGGAGTCTCACTGGGACAGAGGGATGAAGGGTGTGGTGACATACAGTGGGGTTTGGGGGTCTCTCTGGGATTGGGGTCTTTCTAAGTATAGATGGCTGAGGGTGCTGTGACATTCATAAGTGGGGGAATGGTCCCGCTATTGTGGGGAACTTTCCTGGCTTATACACTACCCTGGTGAAATAAGCCAGTGAAAGGATCTGAGTCCTCGTTCCCACTTCCTTTAACCAGAGGCCTGCCTGCCTGAGGGCTCCCCTTCCACTCTCCTGTCTGGCAGAGTCCTCATAACCCCAACAGGGCTGGGCCCATGATTCCTGGGGGGTCTCAACCCGCGACCTTATCATGGTGACTTAGGACAGGAGCTAGGGTGTCCCCACTCTGGGGTACTCTCTCCTCACTGGATGCTTCCATGACCCACTGATCATTACATACAATTCAAAGCAAATACAATTTATTGAACAGCAATCAATTTTTTTTTTAAAAAAAGGAAAAAATGAGAAAGGTTATAGGAAAACACATAACCCCTCTCTGTGGTACAGGGACACTGCAACCAGCGTCTCTGGAATGTCAGGGCAGTTCACAGTCTGTTCCTCACAAGTCCCAGGCCTTCTTCTCAGGCACTGGCAGTGCTGCAGGGATGCTGTGGGTCACACACTTGCTCTGGGGGTGGCCACATGCCCCCTGTCTCTAGGTGGCAGGACCCTTCTTTCCAGTATCAACCCCCATCCCTCCACGGGTTTTGATCCCCTTCCAAGTTTGGCCTGCAAGGCCTCCTGGTTGGTGGTGTCTTCTGCACTGGGACTGCTGCCCAGGGTCCTGCATCGCTCTCCCCAGCTGATCACCACACCTGGCTCCAGGTGGCTCCAGCCCCAGCTCCAGTTCCACTCTGCCTAAGCACTGATGCTGCTCTGCCTCCAGCGAGCTCCCTTGGCTGCCTCTCTGGCCCCTCTAGCTCTGGTTGCTGCAGCTCTCCTCGCAGCACAGGTCTGCTCTGTGGGATGCTTCTGTGGACCTGCTCCATTGGCGGCAGGTGAACCCCAGCTTGGGGAGGCAAGCCCACCGGCCACGGCCCTTCCACCCAAGGCCCCGACCCCCACGCGACAGACCCCAACCCCCCCACCCACCCTGTAAAAGGAGAAGCCCTGACTCTGAGGGGCCCACACAACCGGAGGAGCCCCGGCCCACCTGCCCCAGCCACATGAGGCTGAGCCACTGCCGGCCCCCTAACGCTAGCTCCTCCCACCCCTGAAGGCCCCGCCGAGCTGCTGGCCCCAGCACCTGAGAAGGAGGGACATGGCGAGCAGCGGAACGGGGTGTGTGGAGTGGAGGAGGTGGTGGAGGTCTCGGGGAAGAGCTAGGGCCACCATGGTACAGGTGTCCGGCAGTGGGTCGGCAGCAATGCCAGGGAAGGCAAGGCCTTCCCTGGCCTATTATACCCGCTGCCCATATCCTGCTCCCAACACAGATCTGCTCCCTGGGCTGCTTCTCTGGTTCTCTCTGGCAGGCACGGCCCTGCTCCCCAGCTCAGCTCAGCCTCCTGTTCTCTCCTTAGCTCAGCCCCACTCTGTTCCAGGCAATTCCAGCTCACATGGAGGACAGAACACCCTTGGGCTCTCCCTCATTAGCCTCCCCATCCTGTCAATCAGGCTGACCTGGAGCATTGGCCTCTCCCCATTGTCAGTCTCAGGGTCCTGATTTCCCATAGATCCTTCCCTTTTCTTTTGGTCCTGGGAGCTAGCCAGCCAAACCCCCACTGAGTTTTAGTAAGGGGCCAACAGTCTCATTACACATTCAGTGAACCTGGGAGGTCTCTTGGAGTTTGGGGTGTGTGGTGAAATTCAGGGGGTTAGGGGCTAAGTTCCCTCTAAGGTGCGCACCTGCACATCTGCAGAGGAGGACACCAAGGGCCATGCACTTAACTCCCCCAGCCCCAGGGCTCCAGCATGGTGAGGAGACATGCCTATCTCTCCTAGACATGGAGAGATGACTCCCACAGCCCAGGGGATACAGCGGGAAGAGGCTTCTCTCCCCCAGTCCCAGCCCCAGAGTTGTTGTGGTGGGGGAAAGGAGTACTGTAGCTCACGAAAGCTTATGCTCTAATAAATTTGTTAGTCTCTAAGGTGCCACAAGTACTCCTTTTCTTTTTACGAATACAGACTAACACGGCTGCTACTCTGAAACCTGTGGTGGGGGAGGCACTTCTCTCCTGGCCCCAGCCCCCAGAGCTGCTACGGTGAGGACAGATGCTCTCTCCAAGCTCAGGTGCTGCTGCAGGAAGGGGGGGGGAGTCCTCTCTCCCCGCTGCAGCCCTGGGGCAGCCTGTACCTCAAACCCCTCATCCCTGGCCCCACCCCAGAGCCTGCACTCCGAGGTAGACCTCGCTCCCTCCCCCCACACCCCAACCCTCTGCCTCAGCCCTGAGCCCCCTCCCACACCCTGAACCCCTCATCCATGGCCCCATCCTAGAATCCACACCCCTCAGCCAGAGCTCTCACCCCCTGCACCCAAACCCTCTGCTCCAGCCCTGAGGACCCTCCCATACTCCGAACCCCTCAGCCACACCCCCACCACACATCATCTCCATATTGGTGCACACAGCAAAATTAATTCCGCACGTGGATGGGAAAAATTAGAGGGAACATTGGATAGGGTCCCTCTCAGGGTGAAGTGACAGTTGTTACATACTATACCTTGGGAGAGCATCTTGTAATCCCCATATTCTTCATCTGTATATAATTGTGGTATTGCATATAAAGCATGCCATGTGGTGTATCAGGGAAAAGGTTATGATCGGCTGAAAGTCACTGTTCTATCTAAATATGTATATCTTTAGTGCACATGAAGTTATGAGATTGTGCTTTATGGTTGTCACTAAAACATGCTGTAAATTGGGGAATCAGCCAGATATTAGCTCCCCAGAGACAACAGCAAGGAAAATAACCAATGCCTGGGCGGGGTGTCAAACAACCATCAACAGCCATTGTCCAGCAAGGGAGCTACAATTCAATGACTCACCTGATTAAGGCCACACCAGGGGAATTGCTCAACCTTGCCTGGGGACTCAGCAATGTCTACCAGACACGTCTGGACTTGTGTTCTCCAAGCACATGGACTAAGGATATGAAACAGAACACAGGGTCCATGCTTCACCTTTCTCCTGCCTCCACCTGTGCTGCAAGCAACAAAGACACTCAGAAGAAGACTGAAGACTCCAACAGAGAAGAGTGGCCTGTGTTTAAGGGACAAACCTGTATATTAAGGACTGCAATATCCAGTGGGGTGAGAGTGAGGTCAAAGAGCTGAAGTGACAAGCAGTGAGAATGGGTGAATCTTTGTGGCTACATTAAGTCCCTGAGGCCTGTGCCCAGGAGTTCTGTCCTTCCTGGGGTGCTACCTCTTCCCTCCCCCTCTCACTGTTCCCCACCCAGTCTCTCTGCCAGCCAGATCGGATGTGTCCCCCCTGTCATTTCTCTTGACTCCTTTCTTGCTTCTAGACTGCACCAGGGCAGAGACCCCACCAGAACTGCTGCATGTGCTGCCCTCAGGTCTCAGCCAGCTCCACTCTGCTCCTCTCCCCCACAGACATAGGCACTCCCACTCCCTGGCTGCTGATTCCAGGACAGCTGTGCCAGTGAGCTGGGCAGTGCCTGTCCATGGGAGAATGGATTGCAAAGGAGCCATCATCTTAGACAGCAACTCTGGTAGAAGCTCTGTAGCAATCAGACACCCCCGGAACTTTAAAATTCCTCTCCTGAGCTGTTGGTAGAATCTGAGTACAATGGAAGAGAAATTCTGAAACAGAAAATAATACATACTTTGTTCTTCTTGAATATAAAAGTATGACCATTTATTTTCAGTGTGTTTACGAGGATCAGGGCTTGTGAAATCTTAGAGGAAATATAAGTGAAAATAGCTGGGTAGGCAGAGTTCAGGCCTATATCATCTTTGTGTTCAGAGCAATAGCAATTACAAGTGATTTGGAAAAATAACAATTTGGTTTAATAATCATGTAACTGAAAGAAACGATACTCTATGAGGTAGAAATTTGATGGAGATTCTATAGATTTCGACTCTAAAACAGTCAGTCAGGAGTTCAAGAAAAGTACTCTCAACCAATGAAACCACAAGTTAGAAGCATTACAATGATTTCACTGTCAGAGCAAACTCTCATTGGCTGATCCTATCCAGAGGGCATGATTACAGCCAGAAAGCAACAAAAAGCTGAATCTCCTCAGTATGAAGTTCCCAGCTATTCTAGATGGCCATGATTCCCCTTGAAAATCCCACTGGGAGGGAAGCAGAGCCAGAGTGCACTGTGTTCTGCTTTTTCCTAGCTGACACCCTTGAGTGCTTGAGGGCTGGCACAGGGCCTGCTCCAGAATCACAAAACTCCCTCTCTCATCTGTGCCCTGTTCCTACTGAAGGCAGCTGAAAAACTGGCCCATTGTTTCCAGCCTTTTCTGAATTCTGTTTTTATCAAATTACAATTTGTTACATACGTTACAATAAATGTTACATAGTGTACTGCAAAGTAGAATTTCTGTATTGTTCTTCCGGCTGGCTTACTACAATGCTATGGAGCTCTATAAACCATGCATACCTGGTGTTGGTAGCCTGATTTGCTATTGCTATGGGAAATCATGTGCCTTATTTCTTTCCTTCTCTCCTATGGTGGGAGCCTAGGGTGATAAAGGGAAATTATTCTTTTTAATACTGATGGTCAGTGAGGGTAAGTATCAGTGACCCTTATACTAAGTATAGCGAACACTGTTGGATACATTATTATCCTTTTCTTTTTGTTACTACTTTGGAAATATCTCTTTTAAAAGAGTATCATGTGGGGTAGCTCAGGGTTAGGCCTGGTTGAAATATTTTGGATGACAAATTTTTCCACTTTTGGAAAGGATCCAAAAGATAGTGTTTATCCTCACCTTCTCTCACTTTTTATCTCCCCCAAAAACATTTTTTCAGTACATAAAAACCGTGAAAGAAGGGAGACAAAACCAAAAATGATTTATTTAAAAAAAAAACAAACATTTTAGTTTTGGTGTTAAAAATTTCATGTAAAATTCTATTCATCAAAAAAAGAAAGAAAAGAAAAAAATGTGAAAATTTTCAAATAGAATTAAAACTATTTTTCCCAATTTTTTAAATGAACCTTCACCCCCCCACACACACAAAAAAATTAAACCAGCTTTAAATCAGCTGTTCGTGAGGGAAGCCTGGGAGGGCTGAAAAGCAAGCTGCGGCTTCGCCCTCAGGCCCAGGGAGGCAGAGGCGGAGGTGAGCTGGGGCGGGGAGTGGTTCCCCTGCGCCCACCGGGATACTTGCTGTGGCGCGGGTGGCCCTCCTCGCGCCCCCCCCCCTCGCCCCAGCTCACCTCCGCTCCGCCTCCACCTCCCGGGCCTGAGTGCAAAGCTGCTGCTTGCTTCTCAGCCCTCCCAAGCTTCCCGCGTGAACAGCTGATTCACGGGAAGCCGGGAGGGGCAGAGAAGCAGAGTGGGGCGGCATGTTCAGGGGAGGAGGTGGAGGCGGAGCCAGAGCGGAGGTGAGCTGGGGCTGGGCACGGGGCGGGGAGCTGCCAGTGGGTGCTCTGCACCCACCAAATTTTCCCCATGGGTGCTCCAGGCCTGGAGCACCCACAGAGTCGGTGCCTAAGGCGCCACTTTTGGCCGGTTGTTAAATTTAGAAGCTCTTTTAGAACCGGTTGTCCCTGGCAGGACAACTGGTTCTAAAAGGGCTTCTAAATTTAACAACCAGTTCTAGCAAACCGCTGCAAATTGGCTCCAGCTCACCACTGGACTTGGGCCAAGGGGCTATTTAATTGCAATGTAGACATTCCAACTTGGGCTGAAGGCTCAGCTCTAGGACCCTGTGATGGCAGAAGAGCCCAGAACTCGGGCTGCAGCCTGAGTCAGAATGTGTACACCACAACTGAACAGCCCTGCAACACAAGGTAACTGGCATAAGCCAACCACAGATATCTAATTATAGATTAGGCATGCCCTATAAGACTAAGAGTCAAGCAAATAAGGGCTTTGATACTATGATGTTTGGCACTCTAGAACTACAACAGGATAGTTAGGATCAGTGGTGCAAGTAGAAATAATTTCTTGCCGGTACTGCACTCATGGGAGGGACACAAGGGAAGGCATGTGACCTCCCCATGTGACCCTCCATGTGAATCCAGCCCGGGGCCCCCACACTCTCCCCATCCCCTCCAACACCCCCCTTACCTGTCTAAAATTTTACAACTGCATCTGTTAAATAGATGCAGTTGTAAAATGATGCTCTGGGCCCCCGGTGCCACCGGTACTTCCAGCTGTCATTGAGGATCCAGCAGCATCCCAAACTGAAAACTTGTTTAATGAAAGAAGGATAAGAAGGACAATCACCGCACTTTCCTTTAACACACTATCAGTGCCTCTCTTATGTCCAAACTAAGCTTCTGCCAGCTTGCCTTTATATAAGTATTGCTCTCCACCAGACACTAGGAAAGCAAAGATGCTGCACCATCTGGGTTTGATGGAAAAGAGGCATAGAACCATGTGTGCCATTTACATCTTGATAGAACTACAGCCCAAATTGTTTTATTATTTTCCTCAGCATGACACACAGGCAGGGAAATCAAAATCAGCCTGGCAGAACTGTCTCTGAACAGATAAGCAATTGATCAAAATCACATTCTCTGATCTCTTGGGGCCAAATCCTGTTCCCATTAAAATCAAAAGGAGTTTTGCTATTGAGTTCAATGGGAACAGGCTTTGACGTTTGGAGAGGAAAGAACAAAGACACTCAAGCAAGGGCTATGTCACTTATACCACAAGTATCAAAGGCTGCATATTCATGTGAGAAAGTCAGCAGACATCTGATCTTTGTCCATTGCAAGGGAGAAATCAGCAATCAATGAGGCTAGAACAGTCTCTGTACCATATCCAACTCATAAGTCCATCGCAAAGGATCAAGGAAATATGAAGGCTCCAGATTACCTTAAGGTCCTCAGTCCCTTGGTTGGAATGCTTCCCTTAGTATATGCAAAAAGAAAAGGAGTACTTGTGGCACCTTAGAGACTAACAAATTTATTTGAGCATAAGCTTTTGTGAGCTGAGCTGTAGCTCACGAAAGCTTATGCTCAAATAAATTTGTTAGTCTCTAAAGTGCCACAAGTACTCCTTTTCTTTTTGCGAATTACAGACTAACATGGCTGCTACTCTGAAACCCTTAGTATATGTTCATAGTCCAGAGGCTGGAGCAGAAAAAAAGGCAAAATGGAGATGTTTCCAGGCCAGGGCCTTTTAGCTTCTGCCAAGTGACAAGTAAAGGGAAATCTGTTCTCACTGTGAAAGATGGTGTTTGGAGTCACATGGGCAAGTTACATGTCCATCACCCCCACCCATATTCTAGTTAGAACGTTCACAAAAAGTCCATTAAGTGTAGACAGGCATTTTCCAGGGTCCATTGTGAGCTAAGTGTTCCTTAATGGACCATTCAACTTGACTTGTCCCTTCATGTGCTAGTTAAATACTTTGTGGGCATTACCAAAGAAGCAAACACAGCTAATATTCATAACTTCAGATACCAAGATTAATATACATGCATAGAAATACATGCATAGAAATAGCATAATCATAAGTACCAGCTATTTCACCTACATGACTATTCCCAAAATAGATTCTGAAAAATCATACCATGTACGTGAGACCCTGTGTGCTAGCACCATGCCCCATTGGAGTTTTGTTATCTGTTATACAATAACAGAGATGGAGCCAGTGACATGACTCTGTTTAGACTAAAAGGGTAAGGTTAATTTTCAGCTGTTCAGGTGTGACTGCACCTTTAGTCAGTGAGGGCATACTGGTTGGCACACATTCAGGTTAATGGGCTTCAGTGTTCCTTTGCAGTTAACTTTTTAATGTTCATAAACCTCGTATGTGCTGAGGTGGTTTAAAGCATAACACAGGTTTTTAGGATTGCAAATCTGTGAACCTCTGCCTCTTTGAGATGAATGTCATGGACAATTCAGACCAACTGAGAGAAACAGAATCAAAAACACTGTTTAAATTACTTCCTTTCCTCCCTCCCTCACACCCTCCCAGGACTCCTGACCAACTTAACAGCACAATACATATGCTAACAAACTTTAAAAAGGCCTTTGTTTAAGTTTGTCAGCATATGTTAACATTGTTAATTTGTTAGCATTGTTAAAGCCATATGAAGAATGAATGCCCTTCCTAGCAGTGTTCTGCTCCTTTAAGGAGCCCCCACCCCCGGATGCAGGGGCTAGCCCCAAGTCTTTCTGGTACCCCATACCCACTAAAAATCTCTTGCCAGTACGGTATACTGGAGAGTACCACCCTACTTGCACTACTGGTTAGGATAGAAAAGACAACCATCTAGGTTCTATTTCTGGATTTCCTACAGACTTCCTGTGTGTGACATTAGGAAAATCAATTAAGGTTATTTTCAGAGATACAAAGCACCCTTAGCTCCCACTGTGGATGTTCAACAATTCTGAAAATCATGCCCTTAATATCTCTGTGTTCCAGTTACGCTGCCTCTAAAACAAATATAATAATACTTCCTATTACAAGTTGAGAATTTAAATAAACAGAAGTAAGGTTCCATTTTATGATTCTCGCAGCACCTGTAGAGTTACATGTGCATATAGCAAAATACAAATCTGACATAATACACAGCTATGATTTATTTATAGAGAGGATTCACTAAATTAACTGTCAGTAGCTGGGGACAGCATTATTCCCTATGAAATAATAATTTTCTAATGTACTAGCCATAGTTTGTATGCAGCAGTGCTCTCTAGTGGATGGTATATCAAACCTATTCAAGAGAATGTCACAAGGCCTAATACTAATACAGCAAAAAAAGATTCTTCTATAGCTCGTGTTGGGACCTATGTTTTTGGAAGGACAGAACCAGAGTTCTATTATTCCTCTCTACAATCAGTGTCTTGAGTGGCAGCTGTGTGTGACACAGCAGAAACCCAGGGCACCAAATGACATGGAATGCAACATAGCAGCCACCAAGAATTAGGGTGACCAGATATCCCAATTTTATAGGGACAGTCCTGATTTTGGGGTGTTTTTCTTATATAGACTCCTATTACCCCCCACCCCCATCCCAATTTTTCACACTGGCTGTCTGGTCACCCTACCAGGAATACTTGAGTGGCCATGACTCTGATAGCATACAGAAAGCGGGAGAAGCTCAGGTGCACAGGACTTCAACAGTGAATGTTGATCTTTGTCCATTGATTTAAATTGCCCACCCAAAAACAAAAATGAATGTGGAATTGCTGCATTGATTATTGTTGCAAGATCTCTGCTGCTGCAGGCAAGTCACTGCAGCCTAGCTGTGGGGGCCAAACCTGGTGGAAGGAAGCCTCCTGAGAGTGGCACTTGGGCGGGACATACCTGGAGAGAGGAACCCCTGGGGCAGACCCTGAGGAGGGGGTGCCAGTATGTGGGGGAGGGGCCCTAGGGCGGGAGTGTCGATGTGAAGGAGGGGATGTGGCTCATGCCCAGAGGAGAGGTTGTCAATATGTGGGGGACAGGCCATGGGGTGGAGCTCTCATGGGGGCAAGGGGACATGGGGATGGACCCTGGAGTGGGGGTGTCAGTGTGGAGGAGAGGGGCCGTGGGCAGGCCCTCAGGAGAATGTGTCACTGTGTGGGGACGGGGCTGTGGGACCGGCTCTGAGGAGGGTTTGTGTAGGGTGGGGCCGTGGCATGAGACTCTTGTGGGGGAGAAGGGTGGTGGAGCAGTGGTGTTGGTGTGCGGGGCTGAGGTCCTGAGGTGGGGGTGTTGGTGTGAGGGGGCAGGGCTCTGGGGCCAGTACCAGGTTTACAATGGCACCAATGGCGCCAGGCTCACACTTGGAAGGGGCCCATAACAACTCCATGGGGGCCCACAAAAGGTTAATCTGGCCCTGGCCACAGCCCAGCAATGCAAAGAGTCAGCAACTTCTCAGAGCCCACTGAAATGTTCAGAAGCCCAGGGAGCGCAGTGCACAAGGACAACAGGGACTGGGTGTTACAGGAGTCGTAGTTCCCTGCGTTCCGCCGGGTCCTTGGACCTGCGCCACTAGCTGCACTACTACTCCCAGACTGCCCTGCACCACGCTGCAAACCACCCCAGTTGAAGCTGGTGGCAGTGGAGGGAACCAAAAAAAAATTATCTAAAACAAGGGAATGGTTCAGGGAGAGGGTTTCTGGTGCTGGAGCGCTGATCCCGCTGCATCCCCTTACCCCATGTGGCATGGCGTGGGGGGCTCCGGTCCTGGATCGGTCTCCTCCTGCCCCGAGTCTCCCCGGCTCTCCTGGAGTGGAGAACCAGGGATGGCAGCAGTGCTGTGACTCCTGGTAGTCACCCTCCCAGCAACCCTGATGCCTGGCTGCGGGCTCCTGGACACCTGCAGGTTCTCACCGGCGGGGGGGTGTCCTCCATCACCACCGGGGGCCGGCACAGAGAAGGCTGGTTGTCTGTTGCCCCTAGGGCTAAGGGACCGTGACAGCAGAACTGGGCGGTGCTGGTTACCACACCCCTTGTCAGTGGGAATGCACAGAAAGTTCCCCCCACACTCCATGGAGGGAAGAGGGTAGAGCACGGGGGGGGGGAAGTTGTGGGGCAATTCCAGGTGTAACAGGGAAGCTAGTGGTGACTCTGTGTCAGTGGATAGGAGAAGTGGGATGTGAAGTAGGGATTGGGGGTGGCTAGAGGGAGGGGAGAATCTGGGTTGAAGGTGGGGGTTAGCTCTGTGGGTGGGGGCAGTGGAAGGGAGCGAGGTGACAGCCCTGGGGTGAAAGGGGGTGGATGGGGGCAGTAGCTTGGAGTTTGAGAAGAGACCTTGTGTGAAGGTAGGGGTTAATTGTGTGTATGGGGGGACAGTAGGAGGGATGGCTAGGGAAGAGCCCTTGTGTAAAGGTTAGGCTAGGGGTTTGAGGCTGGTTTGTGGTAGCCTTGGAGATAAAGTATGTGTTTATGTCTCAGTGGCCCTTTCTCCCTGCAAAAGATGGGCACCAGCCATTTTCTTCCCCACACTCCACTCCAGCAACTTTACTGTTTCACTTGAAGTCATGAGTAGGGCCCTACCAAATTCATGGTCCATTATGGTCAATTTCACAGCCAGCGGATTTTAAAATTGGTCAATTTAATGATTAAAAATATTTACATCTGAAATTTCACAGTGGTGTAACCCTGAAGGTCCCAACCCAAAATGGGACTGTATTGTCATAGTGGGGTCACAGGATTGCCACCCTCAGCGTTGCTTTCAGAGCTGGGCTCAGAAGGGAGCAGCCGCTGAGCTTCCTGCAGTTAGAGGAGGTTCCCAGAGGCGAAGGCGGGTCCCATGCTATTGAGAGCAGCCCAACTGGGGGCTCGTGGCTGCTAGTCCCGGCCACTGGAGGATTAATACAGGGCCCCTGGCCAATTTGGGGTGCCCCAGAAAAATGGGTGCTCTAAGCCCCAGGAAAAGCCCCAGGGGCGGAAGCCCTGACTCTCGTCACCCTGAGCCCTAGCAGGAGCCATGGGGCTGGAGAGCCCAAGCCCAGGTGCCCCAAGTGCGGGTGCCCCGAGCTCCGGCTGCAGCCGCAGGGGTTGAAACCCCAAGCCTGGATGCCCCGAGTCCCAGCTGCAGGGCGGAAGCCCCGAGCCCGGGCACCCAGAGCCTCGGCTGGAGTCACAGGGGGCGGAAGCCCCAAGTCGGGGTGCCCGGAGGCCTGATCAGAGTCATGGGAGATGGAAGCCGGGAGCCCTGGCAGGAGCCCCCATGGGCAGGAGTCGTCGGGGGGCGGAAGTAGGGCTGCCAAGTGTCTAATCACACAAACCCAAACAGCCTTGCCCTGCCCCACTCACTCCATTCCCCCCCCCCCCCGACACACACACGTTCACCAGGCTGGGGCTGGGGGCTGGGGTGTGGGCTCTGGACTGGGTGGGACCGAGGGGTTCGGAGCGTGGCAGGGGGCTGGGGTGGGGAAGCCCCAAGCCCAGGCACCCCGAGCCCTAGCTGGAGCCACGGGAGGCCGAAGCCCTGAGACCAACGGAGGGGGGGGGGTCTGAGCTCCCCAACAAGAGCAGCCGTGCAGGGAAAGGGCAGCGCCTGACCCCTCCCCGGCCCGGCAGCTAGGAGCCCCCGGCTGGGGCGCGCCCAGCAGCCCGGGCAGCGGAGACGCCTCCGGGCATGAAGTGAGGGGGGGGGGGTCGGCGGGTTTGTGGGGGAGGGGCTGTCGGGGGGCGGGGCAGGCCGTGGAGCAGACTCTGGCCGGAGTCCGCCAGCGCTAGGGGGCGGGCGAGCTCTCTCCCCCCCCCCCCCCCGCGTCTGTCGCCGCAGGAGCGCTCGGTTTCCTCCTCCTCCGCCGCCGCCCTCTCGGCTCCTGCCGAGCCGGGGCGAGTCGAGTCTGCCGCCGCCGAGTGAGGAGGGGCCGGGCGGCCAGCCGGAGCGCAGGTAAGGGCCTCCCCGCGTCCCGGCCTGGCCTCCCGCTCGGCTCAGAGACCCTGCGCAACCCGCCCCCGCCTCGCCCGGCGCCTGCCCGGCCAGGTCACCCCCCCCCCCCCCGAGCGTCCGCCCTCCTCCCAGCCAGCCGGTGCCCTCTGCTCCGCCCCAGCCGCTGCCCTCTGCGCGCTAGCGGCGCTGCGCCTCGCCTGCCACGTTCCCACCTCCCGCTCGGGCCGGCAGGAGCTCGGAGGTGCCCTGCGCCGCTGTCCCCCTTCGCCCACAGAGTCCCGCTTCCCCCTTCCTCACCCCCGGGCCTGCGCCCCTTGTTCCTCCCCTTTGGCTGCCTCCTCTGCCGGCACAATAAACCGCCCTCCAGCCCTGCGCCCTTGGCTCTTCTTCCCTTTCTCCACAGACCAGTTTCCTCCTTGGGGCCGCTGCCCCACCAATTCGCGCTCCTAAAAGGGGGGGGGGGATCTACACCAGCTCTCTGTATCTCCCCCTGCTCCAATGTGGGGGGGAAAAACAAAAGGGACAAATGACTGTAAACTTAAGCTTGCAGAGGACCGAAGGACGGAGCAGGATGGACATGAGAGTTTGGGGGGGCTCGAGGCCATTGAATGAGAGATGAAGTGTGTGGAGAGAGGTAGCTCAGGTGGAGAGAGAGAGCTGGGCGCTTCCCAAACTAGTACTATGGATGCATTCCTCGCAGAGAGGAGATAAAGTGTGCAGATATCTGGTAACTTTTGACTGGGTATGCTTACAGTGATTTAGGACTTCAGTATTAATAGGTGTAAACTGAAAGGGCTTTTCTGCTTTTTAATGTTGTCTGCAGTCAGCTGCTATTGGTACAAAACAACTTTAACAAAAAAATGGAATTAGCCCTTCCATTTCAGTTTTGAATTGTGTACCTTTGTTTAGCTCTTCACATCTTTATCCTGTTGTTTGTAGAAATGCATTCCTAACAGTTTATCTTTGATGCATAATAAGTAAGCATGATTTTTCTTCTCAGCTCAACTTTCCTCATATGTGACTTTGTAGCCTGATGCCAGTTCTGATGCCATCAATCATCCAACAGTGAAAAGCTTTAGTTTCCCTAAAGACCTAGCCTAGTTTTATCAGTATAACTATAAAAAGAAAAGGCGTACTTGTGACACCTTAGAGACTAACAAATTTATTTGAGCATAAGCTTTCGTGAGCTACAGCTCACTTCATCGGATGCATCAGCTGTAGCTCACAAAAACTTATGCTCAAATACATTTGTTAGTCTCTAAGGTGCCACAAGTACTCCTTTTCCTTTTGCGAATACAGACTAACACGCTGTTACTCTGAAACCAGTATAACTATGTCACTTAAGGGGCTGACTTTTTTTTTTTTTTTTAAACCAGTGTGACTTTACTCTGGTAAAAGCCCTACTGTGGAGACAGTCATACAAATATATCATACTAGCATAGTTGTACCTTTTCTTGTCTGGGAATAGAAAAGCCAGTGTAAAGTGCCATTATATTGATAGAACTGTGTTCATACGAAGGGGATTGTACTATGTTAACTCTGTCAGTTTTCTAATATAGACAAAGCCCTTATGTTGTGGGAGAAGGAGGAAATACTGCTGTAAAGAAGAAAAAGTAATTTTTTAAAATAGCATTTTATTAAATGTTCTTTAACTGATCATGGAAATAATCAATAACTTTTGTATTGATGAACTTTTATGGTTATGGTTAACCTGACATTCAACAAAATACTAAAGCAAAGGGCAAACTATGGCTGTGGGACCCTCCTGCCTGGCCCCTGAGCTCGTGGCCCGGGAGGCTAGCCCCTGGCCCCTCCCTCGCTGTTCCTCCTCCCCCGCAGCCTCAGTGCACCATGCTGCCTGTGCAATGTATTAAATTGCTCTGTGTAGGAATGTGCTACTGGTAGCAGTTACGGTGATCAATTTACTACACTACACCAGCACAGTGCTCTGGGCAGCGTGGCCAGCCACCAGTGCTCTGTGCTGCGCGGTAAGGGGGCAGGGAGCAGGGGGAGTTTGATAGAGGGCAGGGGAGTTTGAGGTGGTGGTCAGGGGGCAGGGGTGTGGATGGGGTTGGGACGTTCAGAGGGCAGGGAATGGGGGGGTGGGGGTTGAATGGGGGCAGGGGTCCCGGGGGGGCAGTCAGGAAGGAGGGGGCTTGGATGGGGCAGTGGGGGGCAGGCAGGGGTTCTGGGAGTGGTCAGGAACAGGAGCGGGGTGTGTGTGTGTGTGTGGATGGGGCAGGGGTCCTGGGGGGCTGTCAGGGAACAGGTGCGGGGTTGGATGGGGCCATCGGGGGCAAGAAGCAAGGGGGGGAAGATGGGGACGGGGGCACAGGCACAGCCTCCCCTAACTGGCCCTCCATACAATTTCCAAAACCTGTTGTGGCCCTCTGGCCAAAAAGTTAGCCCGTCCCTGCACTAGAGACATTGGTGTAGGGACCAATCCTACGTTGGCAGGGTAATGAGCTAAGGAACCAGTTCTGCAGTTGGGTACATCCTCATGGACCTTATTGGAGGATCTGGGTCTAAATGACCTAATACATCACTTTGATCTCCAGTTTTTCTACTTCTGTGATTGTAAAGTAGAAAGGTAAATATAGATAATAAATCTATATCTTTGAGCATCTGTCACTATAGTAGCTACATGCGACTAGATAGTGTAAAGCCCTGTCTGCCCTGGATTCCATTTTTGCCTGAGCCACTATCTATCTATGGGACCTTGGTCTTTACTCCAGTTTTCCCACATGTGAAACTGGTAGAATGATACTTACCTACTTTTACAAAAGCGTTTGATAACTGATGAAAAGCATTATATAAATGTGAACAGTTATTTAATAATAATTACATAAAAATACATGAACCCATCTAAATGGCTCACACTAAAATTACTCGCTTGTCAAGGACTGAAAACACTGGATAACCAGATAATATTTTATATTAAGTTATAGAGTTCAATTGTGCATTTGTGGTATAGAAATAATTCACTAAGGCCCTGATCTTGTGAACACTTGTGCATATGCTTAATTTTACTCACCAGGGTATTCTTATTGAAATTAATGGGACTACTCACATGAGTGAAATAAAGGCTATGCATAAGTATTTGTAGGGTTGAGGTCTAAAGGAGTAGGCACCTATACTGCAAATGCTTATTCACACTCTAGTGGTCCTTTTGATATCAGTAGGATTACTATTTGTGAGGAAGGTTTTTTTTAGGTTTGTAGTTATTTTTATTTTTGTAATCATTCTGCTACTAAACACTAAAGCATTTAACCTAATCCCCATACAACAGAACGTAAATAGTACTTAGTAGCTGTAGCAGTACTGGTAGCCCTAATGTGCTGGAATCAGAGTGCAATCAATAGCTGATAGTTGGATCAAGGTCAAAGTTTCTAGCAGTAAAGACTGTATCGTCTCCATCCAGCCTCTTCCTTTCAGATTATAAATACCATAAATACACACATACCAGTTGCTTTTAACATATCACAGAAATTAAGTAAGACAGATGCGCTGGCATTTCTCACTAGTCAAGAGTATACCTGTGTGTGATAGCTAAATGTCAAAGGCTCGAGGGGAGGCTTCAGTGACACATAATTTTCTGTTAATTTCATGGCAAGTTTGTCTCTATGCTTAACTAAATGAGTGGTGGTACGCTTGGAGGACTAGCTGCATCTCTGTCCTCTGTTTGAGTGTACCTCTTAAAGTGTTAGACCTTGTATCTTTACCTCACGGGGGTAGAATTCCATATTTCTCCCACATTTAGACCAGGTGTGGTACTACCCCGTGTTTCAGGCATGTTTTCCCAGCCAAGTCTGACTGGATTTGGCACCTGTTCTTCTCTTTGGGAGTCTGACACCAAACAGCTGATTTAAACCAAAGTATTGTTTAATCTTAATAATAGGAATAAAGCACTTCGAGAAAATATTTTTAACAGTCCCTCTTAGTTAAAGCCATACCATTCTGTGATTGTGGGCCAGATAGGCCTAGCTTCTTTAGACACCCCAGCAGACCCTGGGTGTCAGCTTGAACAGCTCCCCAGCAACAGCAGGACTGCCCTCTGGACAAAGAGTCATTTTAACTGTTGATAGTGCAATTTATCTGCTGGCTCCCAACATAGGGCCCATGTGGCAAAACAAGTTTTGTAAGGAGCCTGAAGATAAACTGATTATCACTACAAAAGGTTTTTTTTTCCCCCTCTCCTGCTGGTAATTGCTCACCTTTGTACAGTGTGTATGGTAACATCCATTGTTTAATGTTCTCTGTGTATGTAAAATCTCCCTGTTGTATTTTCCACTGCATGCATCCAATGAAGTGAGCTGTAGCACACGAAAGCGTATGCTCAAATAAATTTGTTAGTCTCTAAGGTGCCACAAGTACTCCTTTTCTTTTTGCGGATACAGACTAACATGGCTGCTACTCTGAAACCATACAGTAAAGACCCTAATAAGCAGGTATCTATATGGTATTCATAGAGCAGCTCTACATCCGGCACAGGTGGGACAGGGCATATAGGAGAGAACTCGATTTAGAAGCATAAATGGCAATATTTTAAGAAGAGAAGGATACTACAGAAAGAGTTTAGGAGTTTAATGATAAATATTTGTAAAATATTTTCTGAAATTTGTGTGTAGCAATCGTTCTGAATCCTTATTTTCTGTTTTGTATAGGGTGATAGGGCATAATGCTTGGGGGATTTTACTGCTTGTTAAATGCTCATGATGGGTTTGGTAGTGTATAGTCACAAAAATAAGCAGTTCACTATCTAGATTATTTTAGTATATAAATCAGTCACAGTTAAGACACCAATCACTGGCAGAGCCAGATGGGGGTGGGAGGGAAATGTTGATTTAAAATGTTGTATTTTAATTCAGTAGAATTTGTTAATTTAAATTTTGATTGTTTAATCCTTGCAGACACAATCCCATTAAACTCAAAGGGATGATTTATGTGACTAAGGGCTGCAGGACTGAGTCAAAATTTCAGGCAGATTTAGTTTTCAAGATTTACATGTTCATACTAGGATTTAATTTTTTCATTATAAATAGGGTAGGAGGGATTAGATTTCAGGGCTCAATCCTGTAATTTTTCCCCCCATTTGTGTGCTTACTTTGGTGCGTGATTTTGTGAAAGTCTCTTCACCTCTCTGCCTCAGTTTCACCATCAGTAAAATAGGGGTCAGTATAATTGTGTAGTATTGTAAAGATCGTTGAGATATGTGTAGGAAAAGTGCTATAGTAGAACCTTACAGTGACAAACCCCAGAGTTACGAACTGAACGGTCAACCACACACCTCATTTGGAACCAGAAGTATGCAGTCATGCAGCATCAGAGACCAAAACCAAATAAAAAATACAATACAGTACTGTGTTAAACATAAACTACTAAAAATGGAAATTAAAATTTTTTTGACAAGGTAAGGAAACTGTTTCTATGCTTGTTTCATTTAAATTAAGATTATTAAAAGCAGCATTTTTCTTCTGCATAGTAAAGCTTCCAAGCTATATTAAGTCAATGTTCAGTTGTAAACTTTTGAGAGAATAACCATAATACTTTGTTCAGAGTTACAAACACTTTAGAGTTATGAACAACCTCCAGTCCAGAGGTGTTTTTTAACTCTGAGGTTCTACTGTATATAAGAACCACATATTAAGCTAAGTATTAAGAAAGAACTGTATATAGGAACTGTATTTGATGTGAAATTAATTCCTCTCACAGATCATATGATTAGGCTTGGCATGATGATCTATGTATGGGATAATTAAATTTGACCATCAGTTTGTAGGCAGAACATAACTCAGCGCAGCCCCTTTCAACTTGCAACTCCCACCCAGTGACTAGAATAGTGGTTACTGCCTCTCTGCACCCTCTTATATGAGGGTTTTGGGCCACTGGAGCTGCTTAGGATTTTATCCCCCTGCTTCAGGGACTGCAGCACACCTTCCCGCAAATAATGGCCTGTTCAGTGGTTGCATGGATACTCCTGTGAGTTCCTCAGCCTTGCAAAAGATATAGATTTCCCTTGTGTGACTAGTCTCTTTGTATTCCACATGCATTTATGTGAATCATGTGTTTGCATCAGTTCTCCAAGCAGCATGTGAATTTCATTCTTAAAAAGTGTGGATCTAATTCTTACAATGTTGTCCTGATACCATTCACTGGGATTTGATCATTCTTCAACAGCTTGGGGGAATAAATCGCTTGTTCTGCAGTAAACTTGGGCTTGATGCAATAGAAAGTATTTGTAATGACTTCTTTTATTTTTGTTGAGGTGTCTCTAGCTACTAGGACCCAGTGCTTTATGGGGATGCTTATCCTGACAAAGCTAGATATTTTCAGCGATACAAAAAACAAATACGTACATAATATGATTATAATACAGTGTATGCATGTTCTAGTCATGCTTTTTACCAGTGGGAATAGTGGGTTGGCAAGTAACTGCTTTCTGATTTTAATTAACACATTTATTTTGTTCTTAGCTACTATGGAATGATTGAACAAACCTTGCTATAATTTGCTATGTATACTTCAGAATATATTAAAACACCCTAGTGGTGGTGTGCGGTTTTTTGTGAGCTATCAAATAGGTGGTAGTTGCTGCTACACTTCAACTTCTAAATATATTTCTCATAGTATTAAAATAAATAAAATCCTCCCTGTCTCAAGCTTTCTGGTACCCGGATTAGCCAAGTCTGCCTGCAGACACCCACTCTGCAGAGCTGCACTTGACTCATACCCTTGTAGCCACATCCACACTGGCACTGCAGGTAACTCAGGTTCACAGCTAATATTTCTGGGTGAATTCCACAGTTTTTACACCTGACTAACTCGAGTCCCTCTAGGAATTGTTTCATGTGTGGTGTGGAAGAAATTGTCTGTCCTTCCTGAGCACCTGTGCAGAAGTTTTCTTCAATCTCCAGCACTTTAAACTGAGGGACTTCCAGCTGTGCATACTTCTCACTTCTGTCCATTCCAGCTGGTGCTAAGTCATGGATCCAGCACCAGTGGATGAACTGTTCCTGCTTTTGGCTGTGCTGTTATTGGAGCAGGATTTGGATTGAAGGTATGGGGCATGGTTGACATCATTTCAGCAGTGGCTGGTGACCCTCAGGAGGCATCAGCAGGTCTTTAGATGATCATGCTGGCTGGATGCTGTTATGCACAGTGGAGACAGCTGATGCATGCTGTAATTGCTGTAGATTTCCCCCTGTGAAGACCAGTACATCTGGTGCAGGACCATAAACACAGAGCGGGACTACACAGTCATGCAAACCTGGGATGAATACCAATGGCTCCAGAAGTTCTGCGTGAGGACGGCCACTTTCATGGAGATCTGTTAGGAGCTTGGCCCAATCTTCCAGCACCAGAATATCCAAAATAAGGGTGGCTGGTACCAGTCCAGAAGTGGCATGTTAGCACATCTGGAAGTTGGCTACCTCTAGCTGCTACAGATCTATAGCTAACCAGTTTGGTGTTGGCAAGTTGACAGTTAGTGGTGTGGTGGTGGTGATTTGTGAGGCAGTTATTGCTGTTAATTACCTATGAGTGATGGACATAACTATTGTGCCTGAAGTAATAGCTGGATTTGAGAGAATGGGGTTCCTGAACGGTGCTAGGATCATTGATGGTGCATGTGTGCCCATGGTTTGCTTACCACAAGGAACATACAAATATGTTAACTGTAAAGGATATTACTTGATTGTTATTCAGGTATTGACCTGTCAGGGTTCCCTCCCCACTCTGAACTCTGGGGTACAGATGAGGGGACCCGCAAGAAAGACCACCCTAAGATTATTTCTATCAGCTTAGGTTAAAACTTCCCCAAGATACAAATCCCTTCTTGTCCTTGGACGGTATTCGCTGCCACCACCAAGTGAGCTAGACAAATATTCAAGGAAAAGAATCACTTGGAATTCCTGTTCCCCAAAATATTCCCCCCAAACCCCTTCATCCCCCTTTCCTGGGGAGGCTTGAGAATAATATCCTCACCAATTGGTACAGGTGAGAACAGACCAAATTCCTGGGTTTTTATGACTCTAAAAACCAATCAGATTCTTTAAAAAAAAAAAAAAAAAAAAAAACAGAACTTTATTATAAAGAAAAAAAAATTAAAAGAAGCACCTCTGTAAAATCAGGATGGAAGGTAATTTTACAGGGTAATCAGATTCAAACACAGAGGATTCCATTCTAGGCAAAACTTTAAAGTTACAAAAAACAGGGATAAACCTCCCTCTAAGCATAGGGAAAATTCACAAGCTAAAACAAAAGATACACTAACGCATTTCCTTGCTATTACTATTCCTGTAATTTAGATGTATCATTCAATAGGAGCTGGATCTCTTTGTCTCCCTAGAGAACACATACAGAGCACAAAAACAAAGCCTTTCCCCCTGCCCCAGATTTGAAAGTATTTTCTTTCCCCATTGGTCCTTCTGGTCAGGTGCCAACCAGGTTAATTGAACTGATTAACCCCTTACAGGTAAGGGGATTCTGTACCTCTGGCCAAGAGGAATTTTATTTTACTGCATACATAAAGGTTGTTACCCTTCCCTTTATATTTATGACATGACCAACCATAAAGGCAAGTTTATTAACAACAGTGTGGGATGCACTGGCAAGGGTGCCGAGGTGATTTGGCATTTTCTTGTTAGGCGAGAATGAAGTCCTTTTGCATTCAAATAACATGGTTATGAATGGGGTGTCTGTGCCCACTGTTGTTTTTCCTCTCTGCTGCCACAGCTCAGGACGCTTTACCATGATACAAGAGCACCTGGAAGAGAGAGATTTAATTGCACACATAGCATTGCAGGATGGTGACAGAATGTGCACTTCGCCAACTGAAGGCAAGATGGCACTCACCTGCATACCCATTTGAATGCCAGTATTCCTAATGCCATTTGTATTGTCCTATGCAATATCTGGAAGGAAAAGGGCAAGAGCTTTCACCAGTCTCAAGACAGTACTGGTTTGCAGGCCTGGTACGGACAAAAAGCCCCTGTCATCACTGGAACTAGGTCCTGGTGAGTAAGGGAAACAAGGGATACCTTAGGAGAAGGTGGAAGTTGCCATACAAACTGTAAGAGGCTAATTAATTAAGGTGAGTTATTATCAGCAGGAGAAAAAAACATATTTAATCTATTTCCCTATGTTAAGTATCCTCACGCCTTCTTGTCAACTTTCTAAATGGGCCATCTTGATTATCACTACAAAAGTTTTTTTTCTCCTGTTGATAGCTCATCTTAATTAATTATCCTCTTACAGTTTGTATGGCAACTTCCACCTTCTCTGTATGTGTGTATATATTATATAGCTTCTTACTATATGTTCCATTCTATGCATCTGATGAAGTGGGCTGTGGCCCCCGAAAGCTTATGCTCTAATAAAATTGTTAGTCTCTAAGATGCCACAAGTACTCCTATTCTTTTTACTGTATTGAGGGTGAGGGATTCTGCATTTAGCTGCATATTTAAATAAATTGTGTGTGTGTGTGTGTGTGTGTGTGTGGTGGGCGGGGGGGATTCTCAGGAGGTTTCTCAGTTGCCTACACCGATAGTGATCTCCTACAGTGTCATGTGCTTCCTCATGGCCAATTACTTGTCATCTGGACATTTTGTATAGCTTGTGATGGATATGCTAGGAAAGTTTCACTCTTAGTGTAAGCAGTGAACATTTAGCACCAACTTCCTCTCTACTCTTGAAAGTGCCTGTTGATATTTTAAGGTCTTGGTCTTTTTCTTTGTGTGGAGAGAAGGAAGGTTTCTCACGTCTTTCCATTTTTTCCTTTCATTTAATATCCTCACTACTAACTCTTACTCCCTTAAAACTTTAAGCAGAATATCATAGTCACCCTACCTATGGCAGAGAAGGGCTGGACATGGGTCTCTGAACTCAAGAGTGCTACTTTGAATACAAGCCAAAAGAAGTTGCTTGAATAGTGGAAAGTTCACCCTCTCCCATCGAACATGAGGGGTTGAACATCAGGCTTATGTAGGGTTGAGAGAGTTTTCTGAACGATGTAAAGCAAATAGTAACAGACAGGTGCTAGAGACAAATAACAGGATTTTTTCACTGTTGTAGCATTCAAAAGCACAGAGTCTCAGGGATGTTGTAGTACTGTTGTATACAGCTGTTTCATAAAGCCTTATATTAGGCATCAGCCATTCGTTTACACATTCTTTTCCATTCCACACAGATTTCCTTTTATCTAAAGGAGATAATGGTTACAGGCTACATTATTGGTCTGAGTATCGTGTGCATTTTAAGGTAACTTGTAGCGGTCTTCTCGGGCCTGATTTTTAACCCAGACCCAAACTGACCCAAGCCTAAGAGGGTCGAGTCATTTTCCAACTACAGATGTCAGGTTTGTGTCAGGTTGGAAAACAACTGATCCTCTTGGGCTCGGGTTGGCTCTTCTCCTTCCTGTGAGGCTGGCACGGCGGTAGTTGTGTGCACTGCGGGATGAGGCTCTGTGATTCCGTGGCGCATGCGCTCCCCAGAAAACACAGCACCGCACAGTGTGGTGGTGGAGTCCAGCAGGAGCAGGTCAAGCAGCACCATGACCATAGGCCTGGGGAGGAGAGCCGACCTGGGCCTTCAGGAGTCTGTTTTCCAAACCAATGCGAACTTGACATTTGTAGTTGGGTCCTGTTAGGTTTGAGTCAGGTTGCAGGCTCTAGTAACTTGAATCTGAGTTTCTTATGCATTATTAAATGGTAAGAAATGAGCGAATGAAATAGGAAATAGCTCAGTAGCCTAATCTTTTCCTGCTAAGTTTCCAGGCAGAATCTAATTTCAGATCAGTGAAAAATGTGAAAACCCTTTCACACCACAGGTACGGAAGTACATATTGCAGTGGTTCTTAAAAGCCTCTGAGGCCTTATCAATAAATATTAGAAAACGCTGTCTCCTTTGTTCCAGTGTTCAGCCAAATGCTTCCTAAATTACTTATCCAGTGTCAGAATAGCCAAAATTTTAATACTTTGACTAAACCTAGACACCTCTGGCTTGATTTTTTTCAGTGGATCAGAATCCTGAACCTCTCATTGGATTCTCAGCAGGTGCTCAGAATCTCTAGGCGTTTTAGTTTGAAAATTTTGGAAGTTTCTGTGGGAGTTTTGCCATTTAAAAATTGGGGATAATACTTAACCATCCTCACAGGATTGTTTGAGGCTTAGTGCAAGTCGTGTTTGTAAAGTGCTTGGAGATCTTCAGTTGGAAGGTGCTATGGAAGTGCATTTGATTTTTCCAGTAACTGAAAGATAATCTGTGCAATAACAATAATTTATTTACAAACACTCCATTTTATGTCAGGTTTCAGAGTAGCAGCCGTGTTAGTCTGTATTCGCAAAAAGAAAAGGAGTACTTGTGGCACCTTAGAGACTAATAAATAAATTAAAAATAAATTTGTTAGTCTCTAAGGTGCCACAAGTACTCCTTTTCTTTTTCCATTTTATGTGAATGTTTTATAAATGTTGCAGATGTTTTTTAAAATGCCTTTTTAGATTAGAATTAGCTTGTCGCTGTAGAGATGCTGAAGTTCTGGTTGAGGCAGTACTATCAGTCTAATCCCCTATTTTCAGATACTTGTAACTTTCCAGAAAAGTTATCTCTGGAATTTAAATTTCTCATTCTTGTGAGCTCTTGTGTGCGTGCGTGCATGCATGCATGTTAATTTAGTAATTAACATCTCTTAGTTGTTTGAGCATATCAAAATGTATATCTTTTCACTTTCAATATTTTGATAACTAACTCAGAAGATTTAATTTTAAAAATTCAAACTTACATATCATATGTAGTCCTCAGGTAAGTGTACTTACTGCTTGGGGGATGGGGGGAGTGGGATGGGTGTTTTGGTTACCTTAGCTCCATCTTCTTCTGAGCACTGTTCTTGGAGTGCCCTTTTAAGCACCAACTTTCAACAGTTGCCATCTGTAAATTTAACTAATAAAATGCATATAGGTGAATAGATTTATCAAGGTACATATCTTTTCTTCTTGCATTTCAGAAATTACTTTGCTGAAGAAAAGTGGAGTTTTTTGTGCACAGACTTTGCAATGTGGTCATTAACTATTTAACTATAATTTAGAGAAAATCCTCAAGTTTGACATGCTACTGTTCAATAAAACATAATCTTGGTACAAAAGGTCACTAGAAATTTGAAAGAGTGCAGATAGGTTTTTTTTGTGTGTGTGCACCCTCCATGTTGTATGTTTACATTTGTACAATACAAATTGAACACCTTCAAGAAAACAAGGGACATCATCCAATTTCTTTGGTAATTGATTGAGAGTATAATGTGTCATATCAAAACAGGCTGAAAATAAGGTGAGTTTATGAAGGATTTAGTTAAATTCAGAAATGAATGATTAGAATAACAAAACATTCAGGTAGCTTGCTTTATATTTGAGTGACAAATGAGAGCAGTGCATCAGAAATCAATCCAATATACTCTTTCGCTATACTCACTGAAAAATCAAGGGCTAACTATTAAGTGATCAGCAAAATCGCCATTAGCACTACTAGCTTGGAAACCCTAATTCTGTGATGGAATTAATAAACAAAACAGTAGTAAAATTTCTTATTTGCCTCGAGTTCTAATTTTTGTGCCTTCTATCTTCTCTTTTTAGGTGGTTTGATTAGTGCAATTGTGCTACTGACTGACTGACGAGACTAAACATGAGGGTAGCAGGTAAGAAAAACAGTCACTGGGATCAGATTGATGTGCCTTTTAAAATAAGCCATATACTGCTTTAATGAGTAAAGGATAATCCTGATGTTTTTATTACATCTAACTTCTGAAAGAAGCATGACAGGTTTAATTTAATGGAAACAGTATTGCTTTGCTATTTTTAGCTGTCTGTGAAGCATGGCATTAAGCAATCATGAATGGTGGAAAAAATCATGTATGTTTATTTTCTCCATACCAGTAACATCCAGCTTCCCTGAAGGTCAGAAAGAAGAAGCAAATGTGAATTTGGTCTTCCTCTGAGTTTCTCAGAGGAACCCTGGCTTCCAGCTTTATATATGTAGTTCATTGAATTATTATATATGCATTTCAGTTACTAAACTGGACTTTTTGCAGAAGAGAGAGAGGTTCAAGTTTATTGGAAGAAAACGTTGTTTAATAAAATGGCTAAACGTTTATCTGCCACTTTCAGCCAAAATAACTCCTCCTGCAGTCCAGTCTTTGTTTATTAGTATCCTTGATATGAGAGACATCTCAAAGGAATGCAAAAAATACTCTATACATCACTAAATTTAAAAAGTATATTTAGCACGCTTTGCATCAGATGTCTGATGAATCTTTTTATACATCTTTAAATCTTTTAAACAAATATCAGTTGTTCTAATCGTAGTGCAAAGAAACACCAGTCATTTTAGTAAATAATCCCAAAGAAGCGATATACACATTAGAAATTCAGGAAACCTAACAAATGTATACAGTGAAGCTTAGTACAATAGGAAGAAATGGAATTTGAAATTTTTCAGGACTTCAAGATATGTTTTGTAAATGTTATGAATGTTCTTGGTATTTGTGAGGCAAAGGTCACTAAGATGAAGGAATTAGAAATGGGTAACTGTTCGAAAACAGAGAGAAGAAATAACTAGAAATGTCCTGTGTATAGAAGGAATACAGCATTATTTCTGGGGGGGTTCTGTATAATTGTGTGCATGCAGAAATCCCCCCCCCCCATGCAGAATTCCTGTGCTTGCCTGCAGAAAACTGAGCTTAGTTCAAACAGACTCCCTGTTGGGGGTCTGGTGAAAGTCCATTTTATGCTGCAGCAGGAGTGGGCAGATTTTGATAAGACTGGGAAATGCTCTGTTTTCTGGAAGGTGAATCAGCTCACCAGTGGTAGTTGTCTGCTACGATAATCTTCCCCATTTCATTTCCTGCTGTCAGCCCTGCCAAGAGCTCACAATTAGGGCAGAACCTGGTAAAATTTTTCTATGAAATCTGTTGCTAAACCCCGTAACACATTCTCTTCTTCTGTTGACATTTCTTAGCTATAGTAAGCAAGTACTTTAGTGGAGTGCTTTTAGTTCAAAGCACTTAAAGGAAGTGCTCTCTTAGAAATGTCTTTTTTCTTTTATAGAGAGAGCCCATACAATTCCACAGGAGGGCTTAGAATTCTGCGGTGTTTCTTTGGTGCTGGTATTGTCTTCCCACACTTTCTTGCCTATTCTAGATCAACAAAACATGCACCATCTGTCTAATTTACTATATATCCTGTTCCAAAATCTACTTTTTTTGGTAGCTGTGACCTTGAAAAATAAACTCAAACCACTGTATAACCTAAAAATAACCTCCAGGAAAGATGTAATAAGTTACATCTGAAACATTGAGAAAGTATATAGATAAAATGTCAAATAGATGCAAATATTAGCATTAAAATACTTTCAGAAAACTGTTTTAAGTTTTGAATTTGCTTTGAGTTACCAAGAGTATTAACTATAGTTAAGGCTGTGAGTCTGTCACAAAGGTCAAGGATTTCCTGGTCCGATCAGTTTGGGTGGCCCCGGCGCAGCCGCTGCTGGGGCAGTCTTGGCCCCCACCCCCCCAGCACTTGCGGCTGTCCTCAGGCTTCCGCCTCCTGCCCTGGAGCACCAGTTTAGGGTTGCCAATTTTGGTTGGATGTATTCCTGGAGATTTAATCACATGACATAATCTTTAGTTTCTGGAGACTCCCGGACAATCCTGGAGGGTTGGCAACTCTATACCAGCAGTGGTCCCGGGCCACCCCCTGCCATTGAGCCCCCTTCCAGAGCACCTGTGGCACCCCTGGAGTCCCCCCTCCAGAGCATGCAAGATTTAGTCGGGGTATATAGTACAAGCCATGGAGAGGTCATGGGCTGTGAATTTTTGTTTAGTGCTAGTGACCTGTCTATGACTTTTGCTAAAAATACCCATTAATAAAACATGGCCTTAATTGTAGTTTTGTCAAATAAAATTATTGTAGGCATATAGCCCTCAATTGCCACCACCCAGCTCCCCTCCCCAAACTCTCGATTGCTTCCCACCCAGCTTAGGGTTACCATATTTCAAGTTCCCAGATAGAGGACACTTCCAGGGATATTTGGAGAGGTGTTGGAGGGGTTTGTGAATACTGGGAGTGGGTATTTGGGGGGTGCTGGCAGGAATTTTGGGGGGGTACTGTTAGGGATACCTGCAGCCTCACTCTCGAAGTGGGGGGCAGTATTGCTTCCTGTCATTGGCAGAGCAGCTGGCACAGGGCCAGGATGCAATGCCAGCCCATCACTCAGCGCCTCGCCAGCGCCAGCCCATCATGGGTCTCTCCCCCTTCCCATAACCAGGGCCTGGTTCTGTCACCCTCCTGGCTGGGCTCTGAGGCCCCATGGCAGGGCAGGTGGCCCAGCAAGAGACACTTCACAGCTCCGCTTTCCTGGTGGGCCAGCAACCCAGCTCGGGCTCCCCTCCGCCGATCGCCTGCCACCTCCCTACCCACCCCTCCCGGAGAGGCTCCTGCTGCCTCAGTCACTGAGCCTGGATGCCAGCACTTGCTCATTCGCTCACACGGCCATTCGTCCCACTTCTGCATTGCTGCCGGCTGGCGGAGGACAGAGCTGGTGGGGGTGAGGCTGCGCTTGCACCATTCGGGGACACATTGTGCACTTCAGCCCAGCCCAGCCACCCACCCCCTGCTAGTAGGACCCTGTGCTGCAGAGCAGGTACAGCTCCAGCCCCAGCTTGGCTTCAGCCCGTTTGACCTTTGCAGTCCACTCAGAAGTGTCTGGCAGTCCAGATTTGGCCAGTGTTCACCTATTGACTATCCCAATCTAGCATACATATTGTTCTGTAAATGCCAATATGATTGACAAAGCCTTGGCTGGGATGATTTAGTTGGTGCTGGTTCTGCTTTGAGCAGGGATTGGGCTGGATGACCTCCTGAGGTCTCTTCCAATCCTAATCTTCTATGATTCCAACAAGCTATTGATAAACTGTGAGATGTGAATTGGTGCCCCATCCCAGGGTGGAACATAGCAGTCAGAGGTACAGCTGAGCCTCACAGTATTGTTATCCATTGCAGTGATTTAAGTTCACACCTTAACAGTACGAAGCTTCACTTTTGATTGATTTTTTCATGTACATACTTTTTTGTTTACTTCATTTCACAGTTTGTTTGTAACATATTTCTGGCAGCATTGTAATAGCTTTATTTAACACAATTCACTGTGGATTTCTCATGCAGTTTATTTTTTGTGTTTAAAACTGATATGTATAAATTGTAAAATATAAATAGATGCCGAAAACTTTATTTTCTGTGGTTCTGAATAGGTGCTGTAAAGTTGGTGGTAGCTGTCTCAATATTTCTACTGACATTTTATGTCATATCTCAAGTATTTGAGATAAAAATGGATACAAACTTAGGAAACCTGTTTGGTAAGTGATGACTTCTAACTGTTTTCCCCGCACAAATCTGATTGGCCTTGAATATAGATTAAGTACTACATGCTCTTTCCATGGTTAGCCTGGCATGTTCATGCTGCCGAAGAATTCATGTTTTTAAGAATATACTTTTATGTTCTGCACTAAAAGGTAAAATATTAATATTTACAAATTTTAATATGAATATTTTAGCTTAAAAAGTTCACATTTAAAATATACACAAGATTTTATCCATGCACAGATCATGTTTAATAGTATTTGTAGTTTTAGTCAAATGGTCTGTAGACTGAAGGTATAACAAGAGTGCACAGTGTGATTGTAGTCATGTTGGTCCCAGGAAGTTTGAGAGACAAGATGAGTTAGGTAATATCTCTTATTGGACCAACTTTTAATGAGAGAGACAAGCTTTCAAGCTACACAGCTTTTTTTCAGGCCTGGGAAAGTTACTTCTGTGTCATAGCTAAATACAAGATCAAACAATTAGTTTAGCATAAGTAGTTAATGCATATTCTAAGGGACCACTTCACCATGAATATGTGCTAAGTACTTATGCTAAACCAGGGGTAGTCAATTATTTTTTGTCAAGTTCAAATTTAGACACCTACACTCTGATTTTTTTTTTCAGAGGGATTGAGCACCTACAACTTCAGGGATCTCTGGGAGCTCAACATATCTAGTACCAAATCCTCTGTATCTGAAATTGGCCAACCAAAAATTGAAGCACAAAATGTTAGACTGCATTTCAAAATTTGGCCCCTTAATTTTTGTGTGTCTTACTGTAAATGTTTGTTTTATATTTGAATATGATGGTGGGAGGTATTAAATGGAGTATCATAAACAATCAAACTTATTTTTATAGATCTGCAAAAGACTAAATTAATGGGATTATAATCATTTTACAAATAAAATATTGTAACTAAAGCTTTTTAAAAAAAACATTGTAACTAAAGCTTTTCAAAAACTTTCTTCTGTGTTTTAGCTAGATCAGCATTGGAGGCAGCTGCACGCCGTAAGTATTTCATATGCCACAGTTACTGCAGTGTGTATTTACTTTTGTCTGTATATACAATATTGCTGTGACTTTTAAATACTGACTGTCACTTTGATATGAAAATTGCCACCTGCACATAAAAATGCAATGAGAATAGATTCAAAGTAGAAGATTGTTTCATGTCTAACCAGAGAATTGCATTTGTTAGATCAGCATATGCCAGAATAGGTATTTTAATGGTTTGTGATATTGTACCTAATTAATTTTACTGTTACATATACAGTATTTAAGCTGCAGTTCTGTGTGTGTATTGATCAGTATTTTCTTTGTGCTGTTTTGGTCAAGTACAAGTTAGGGTATGTGGGAAATAAGTTTACTTTTATTCCAGGATAGAGTCAGATTACACTAACTGGTATTATTTATTTATTAATCGAAGTATAAATAAGTTTCTTATGAAGGATATATGATGCGGCTCTTGAGTATTAATACATTTTGAAGAGGGTTCCCGATAGCCCTTAAAAAGGTGACCAAACCGTTCCCTGAAAATCTTCTGTCCCAGCTTTTAAGTAGAGCCCTGCACGGATACAAATTTATATCCGCAAATGCGGATATCTGCGGAAATAAATTGATATCTGTAGTACCGCAGGACTCTCCCTGGAACCACAGCTGCAAAAGGAGCAGAACGTGGGTCTGCCCTCCGGCACAGCTGTACCGCCCCCAGCCCTGTCCTCTGGCACGGCTGTACAGACCCCAGACAGGAGACGCAGTCATGCAAACCTCTGTGTGGAAGGGACGGGGCAGGGCTCGGGGCAGTACAGCCGCATGGGAGAAGCTGCCGGCACGGGGCGCTGGTTCCTGGGGGCGGCAGCCCCACGTTCTGCTTCTTTCGCAGTTGCAGTTCTGTAGATACCGATTTATATCTGTATCTGCGGATATAAATTTGTATCCGTGCAGGGATCTACTTTTAAGCACTTGATTCAAGATGTCTTTGTTACATTATTTAAGCAAGGAGAAAAGTTGTGTGTGTTCATATGTCACAGGACTGGAATCTGGGAGATGTAAGTTCTGTTTCTGCCTCTGCCGCAAAATTCTGATGTGACTTCAGGCAAGTCATTTAGGGAATGATCCAAAGCCCACAGAAGTTAATGGAAAGATTCCCGTTGACTTTAGTGTTTTGGATCAGGTCCATAATTTTTCTGTATCTGTTTCTCCATTTATAAAAAGGAGATACGCACCTACCTCACAAGTGAGATTAAATGAATGTTTGTGAAGTGCTTTTTCCCAGAATTGAGTATTCAGTCTGAGTTATGCACTGTTGTCACCATGTTGACCCCAGAATATTTGAGAGACAAGGTTGGTGAGGTAATGTCCTTTATTGGACCAACTTCTGTTGGTGAGAGAGACAAGCTTTTGAGTTTACATAGTGCTCTTCCTCAAGGTCTAAGCTCTGTGTAAGCTCATAAGCTCATCTGTCTCACCAACAGAAGCTGGTACAGTAAAGGATATTACCTCACCCACCTTGTGTCTCTGTATAGGCTGAGATTATTTTTGACTTTCCTCCACCTTTTCCTTATATTTTTTTTTTATTTACTGTCATATCTAAATCATATTTATTTCCTTTCTAAAGCTACAAAACCACCCAGATATAAATGTGGGATTTCAAAAGCTTGTCCTGAAAAGCACTTTGCCTTCAAAATGGCAAGTGGAGCAGCCAACGTAGTTGGGCCAAAAATTTGTGTAGAAGATAATGTGTAAGTATTTGCTTATCTGGCAGATTATCTTTTTAAAATCTATTTTGGATAATTGCTCAGTCAGAATCTCTTGAATTCAGACTATAATGTATTGATTGTTTTGCTGAAGTAAATAGAACATTTTGTGGTTTACTCTTTAGATAATATGCAGACAAATATCTGAATTGGTGCAAACACACTTTTTTCACGTACTTTTGACACTCGCTAGCTGTATGAGGGATTGTATTGTGGAATTGTTATGGTTTGCAAAATACTTTTTAAACTCCATCAGGCCAATGACAGATAAAATATATATTTTAGCATTTCTTTAAAAGAGCCCTGACAGGGTAAAAAGACAGATATTTTAATAATAAAAAGGTAATTACATTTTGCTGGTATCTTAAATTACTAAACCTAAATTTTAAAAATCTAATTCACTTTTCACTATTTACAGTAAATTCACTTAGTTTGATTAATAATATTAGACTAATGAGTTTCAGTTTTGTTTCCGTTTCTAGTAACTTTCACTATTTATATCCACTAGTTTTGCTGCAAAGGTTGGGTTGCATGCACTGTAGGGGAACGTTTGAAAAATTGTATTCTTTGAGGTTATTAAATTGAATAAAAACGTCGTAGTTTTTGAATCCAGCCCTTTTAAAAATACAAAATCTGTTTTATGCCTGAGCTATTTGTGTTCCTTAATATTAAACTAATTGGATTACTTCATCAGTGTGCTAATTTTGTTCCAGACAATCTCACTTCTTACATCATGATTACCCTTGATTTTACCCCATAGAGTACATGTGACTTTATAGGTTACAGCTTACCAGCTCAGTTTCTGAATAAATTGCATTGCAAAAGGATTTTTGGTATTGCTACAACTACTAAGAACTTTGTTTATTCCAGTCACAATTAATCAGCATTCATGTGAAGGTTGGCTTTAAAATAGTACGTTATAATTGAACTACATAATTGTACAGTATAATTCTCCCAGCACACATTATTCTGGTGCTGCATAATTCCAATATGTCTTATGTCAAACTATGCAGAGTTGTTCCAAAATAACTGGCAATTTTTCAGTGACCATCATAACACAATGTATTATGCTGCAGATAACAATTTAACTACAACATAATTGCAAGTAGAGGACTAGATTGTCATCAGAGTGTACTGTGTTTAAAGAGTCTTTGTAAAATTAGAAGCATTTGAGCCAAAGGATTGGCTTTGTCTTCAAGACTGTACCCTGTCGTGGTCACTTAACTCTAGTAACACAGATTCATTGAGGCTGGAATATATTAAGCTAACGTGCTGAAGAATAGGCAGATAGTTAACATGCTTAACTATGGACAGATGTTCCTTCAACCCTTCTTTGCACAGCCAGTACTATACCTACCACAGACTCAGCAAGTTAGACTGCTTAAGATCCAGTTTGGCTAGATTTTTCACTGCCCTGCCGAATTGGACTTTAAACAAACTATCAAACTTGGTTAACTGACTGGCCAGCCACATTCATTATAGTTCAGTGATATAATTTTCCTTAGAACTTAGTCAGAAAACAGGTACTTATGAAATAAGTCAGTTCCAGAACATGAAACTAATTATGGTTGGTATAACTGGATTCTTTAGGAGTTGCCCCCCTCTTTTTTAGCTAGGCATCAATCATAATACTTTGCCTCTTTCAAATGAGACACAACCGTCTTGAAATCTTTCAGTGGAGCAGAAGTGTTAACTTCAGTTTCTTGACCAAACTTTAACTTAGGTAGTTATATTCTATCAGCCTAAAATTCTCCTTTAAAATTCCTTGTGTAGTTGAGGAAATTATTCTTTAATTCCCTCCTAAAACCCTGTTATCTAATGTCGCTGAGTGAATGCTGCGTTCTGCCTCAGAAGTGCCCTAATTTTCTTGGGGGGGGGAGTGACTGGTCCCAATATTGTTTTATATAGAGTCGTATAAAAAGTAGTTTCTAAAGTGCTTGGGATCCATCAAGATGAGAATCAAGATGGTTTGAGGTTTCAGAGTGGTAGCCATGTTTGTCTGTATCATCAAAAAGAACGAGGAGTACTTGTGGCACCTTAGAGATTAACACATTTATTTGAGCATAAGCTTTTGTGGGCTAAAACCCACTTCATTGGATGCATGCAGTGGAAAATACAGTAGGAAGACACACACACACACACACACTCACACAGAGAGAGAGAACATGAAAAAATGGTTGTTGCCATACCCACTATAACAAGAATGATCCGTTAAGGTGAGCTATTTTCAGCAGGAGAAAAAAAAACCTTTTGTAGTGGAAAAAACATCTTTATGTATTTTCAAGCTTAACACAAGATTATGTTATGTGTGTAAAAAGGGAGTGTAGTCTCATAGCACAGAACTAGGAAGGGCTACTGGGTTATGTTTCCAATTTTGTCAATGACTCAATTTGTGACCTTGGGCAATTAATCTAATCCCTTGGTCCCTCAGTCTACCAGTCTATACAATGGATGTAGTAAAATTTACCAACTTCTCAAGGTGTTTGAGGCAAAATATTTGAAAAGATTTTTGGAAAGCCAGAGATGAAATGCTATATATGTGCATCATATCAGTTTTCTTTTTTTTTTTAAATCTCAAATAGTTAAATAAGGAGTGGTATGTGTGTTGATTTGTTTGGCAAAGCTTCTGCTGTAATTGTGTCAGATTCTCCTCTGGAACAGGTGATAAAAAGCAAGAGGCACTTCTTAGTAAAAAAACAACTTAATAGTTCTGTTTGTATGATGTACTATTATCCTGCATCATCTGTATAGGATCTTCTGCATCAATTTACAAAAAGTATTATCTCTGCTAACTTCCTATGAGGGTACCTTTTAATATCTCTTGGTTTTATATACACAATTAAGAATCTACATTTATAGATTTATAGACGTCTTTGTTTTTGAATGCAATGCCTTTGACTTATATTTTAGAAGCCCACATAATATGTTGACTTGAAATTTGGATTAGTATTCTAAAACCAACAAGCTGCTGCTTTCTTGTGAGAAATTCAGTGTTACATTTGTACATGCTTATGACTGCTGCTGCCACCTGGAGGGTGAGGAGAAAGATCTAGCCACTTTGCAAGAATTTTAGATAATGCAGCTGTTTTATGGTTGCTTCAAATTGCCCTTTATCTGTGCTCAGGTGATTATTCAGATTTGTTTGTAACGTAACTCCTTGCTTAACGTTGTAGTTGTGTGTATACACACAGACAAAGTATAAGTTTTAAACAGTTTAATACTGTGCACAGCAATGATGATTGTGAAGCTTGGTTGAGGTGGTGGAGTCAGGGTGGAAGAGGGTGGGATATTTCCCAGGGAATGCCTTACTGCTAAATGATGATCTAGTACTTGACTGAACACTCAAGGGTTAACACATTGTTAATGTAGCCTCACACTCTACAAGGCAGCATGAATGGAGGAAGGACACACGGCATGGCACAGAGAGACAGACATACCGTGTGTGTGTGTGTGTGTGTGTGTGTGTGTGTGTGTGTGAGAGAGAGAGAGAGACACACACACACACGGTGTCTGAGAGATGCGCATTGACCCTTTTAAATATGCTGACCCCACTCTAGGTACACTGCCTTTTAAAGAAGATCAGCAAGTTGAGACAGCAGCTGCTGCCAGCAAGCTCCCTCCATCGTAAGCCCTGACGTTTATCCCTTCCCTCCCCCGCTGCTCTGTGGAGATAGGGTACAGGAGCTGGGGGGAGAGGGGCACCCTGACATTAGCAACTCTCTTCTTCCCCCCTGCACAGCAAGCAGGAGGCTCCCGGGAGCAGCTCCAAGGCAGGGGGCAGGAGCAGCACATGGCAGTGCGGGGAGGTACACCTGAACTGCCTGGCAGTTGATAGCCTGCTGGGTGGCTGCCACACAGGGAACTTAGGGGAGCTGATGGGGGGCTGCCGGCCCACCCTGGTTCCAAGCCCCTACCAGCTAGCTCCAATGGGCTGTTCTTCCTGTAAGCAGTGGACAAAGCAGGAGGCTGCCAAACAACGTTATAAGGGGGTATTGCGCTACTTTAAACGCGCATGTTCTGATCAGCAACATAACAATGAAACAACATTTAACCTGGATGACGTTAAGTAAGGAGTTACTGTACAACAAACATCCAACAGCCAGCTAATAAAGCAAGTCAAATTGAATAGCACTGTTACAGAAGTAAATGAACATTAAACATAAATGAATGCTACTTGTTTTACGCAGAAGTCCAAAATCTGTTGACATTTCAGACTAAATTTCATTAGGAAATTTTCTTTCGGATGTTTGGCAACTTTTGGGGAAAATACAGTTTTCCTGTAGAGCTCGTGCAGTTACAAGATCCATGTAAGTATGAGATGAGATGATTCCCAAAGCCTTGCATCTCATTATTTCAGTACTGGATTGGTCTGAATGATTACTGCAGAATACTGTCATATCTCTTTTTACAATTGCTCCCTGAAGGCAGTTTTGGTCTAATAGAAAACAATTGTTTGCTATGTTCCAGTAATATTATACTGAAGTAGAATGTTTGGTTGTAAAATTCCCTAAATAGTTAATCTTTCTTTATTGAAATTAGTCACTTGTTTTTAATCTGACCAGAGAACAGATTAGGTAATTACTGAAGGAAAGCAGAGACTATTTCTGAGTTACTGCAGTTTTAGCTGTGTTCTGGCAAGTGCTAGACACTTCACCCATATTTGTATTCCGTACCTCTTGTTGTAGTTGAACTTGAGTACCTCATATTAAATGAGGATATTGATATAATAGGCATGATATAAACTTGGTGGAATGAGGATAATCAATGGAATGTGATCCTACCAGGGTATAAAATATATTGGAAGGACAAAATAGTGCATGCTAGTGGGGGAGTGGCACTTTGTTTGATTCTACGCTTTTTTTTTCCCACATAAAGTAGAAATCCTATATGAACTAAACTGTACCATAGATTCTCTGTGGATAGTAATTCTATGCTTGAATAATGTATATAGCAGTAGTGATATACTACTGACCACCTGACCAGGATGGTGATAGTGACGGTGAAATGCTCAGGGAGATTAGAAAGGCTATAAAAATAAACTCAATACTGGGGATTTCAGCTGTCCCCATACTGACTGGCTACATGTCACCTCAGGACGGGATGCAGAGATAGTTTGACACCTTACCGTAATAGAGACTGAATTTAAATGTATACCCCCAAATTAATAAAAACATAGCAAGAGGACCAAAAAAGTGCCAATGGGGCAATGAGGATGACCTTGGCCTAATCCATTTTCAGCTGTGGATGGACACAGGATGACCTGTGTAATGATCGGTATCGGAGGGAAAGCATACAGGAGAGTCAACTGCCAGCTGATGTGAAAGGCGGTCAGGGATCCCAGACTGAGGACCGCTCGAGAGCAGAACGGATAACATTTCCTGTTGTCCCTTGTAGCAAACAGGATGCCCCAAGCCACAAAAATGATTTGCCAGAACACTGGGCTTCAGGAATCACTCGTGATATAGGGAAAAATTCCTGCTGAGATGGTCCATGAGATGATTCTGGACTCCAGGCAAATGGTTAGCTATTGAGAGATACGCTCTTTGATTCAGAAGTGGCATAGTCTGATTGTCTCTTGGCAAAACACTCTGGAGTGTGCTCCCTCCTGCCTCTTCATGTAATACATTGCAGTGGTATTGTTGGCAAGTATGTGAACCACTGAACACTTGATGAGGTCTAGGGAAGTGTGACAGGCATTGTATATGGCCTGAACCGTCCACCAGTGCAAGGAGTCAGGATCAATGGAGGGAGGTGCGGACCAACCTATCCAAGGTGTGAAGGGTTGGATGGTAAACTGTCCTGGGCAATATTTGAAGAGGGTGAAGGCATAACCTTGGAAATAGAACCAACTGCATGCATGTTGACACATGGCCCAAGAGCCTCAGACACATCCAAACTGTCATGGAAGTTGAGGCTGCAGACAGACAAAGACAAGAAATTGTCTGGAAACAGTTGGCAAAAACACTCTCAAACTTGTAGAGCCTATTAGGGCCCCCAGTGAACTCTATTTTGTGAGCGTGGACCAACATTAACTTTTCAGTATTTCGGGTGAAAGCCAGATGATTGATTAAGCGCAGTGTAATGCATACATAAGAAAGGACTTCTTCTTTGGCCCTACCCCTTAGTAGCCAGTTATCCAGGTACAGGAAGACATGGATTCCCTTCTTTGTGAGTTACACTGTCACTATGACCATACATTTGGTAATAACCTGGGGAGCAGAAGACAGACCAAAAGGCAGGACCGTGTACTGAAAATGATAATTCCTCATGACAAACCAGAGACATCTTCTGTGGCTCAGGAAAATCGCCACAAGGAAATAAGTGTCTTGAAGGTCCAGAACAGCAAACCAATCATTCTGAGAGAACACAGGGAGGATATTTGACCATTCAGAACTTCATGTGTCTGATCTATTTCTTAGGGCTGCAGAGGTTAAGGATAAGTTTTACCCCTCCTTTGGGTTTGGGAACCAGAAAATAGTGGTTGTAAAAACCTTGACCCTGTTATTCCGGAGGAACCTCTTCCACTGCTCCCAAAGCCAGAAGAGACTGGACCTGCTTGAGGAGGAGTATCTCATAAAAGGGGTCCCTAAAAGCATAAAGAGGGTGAGAAGGAGGTGTGGAGAGGAACTGTATAGCATAGCCCAGTCTGACCGTGCTTAGGACCCAACTGTCAGTAGTAATTGAATCCCAAACACTGAGAAAATGCGCGAGGCTGTCCCTGATTGGGGAGGACTTGTAGAAGTCATGACTGGACCACTGTTCTGGACCAGTGAGTCAAAATTGGCATGTGGTAGCTGCCAGGGGAGGATGTGTGGACTGGCCTAATCCTGGCCCTGGATGCTTCCGCATCTGGGACCTGAGCCTCTTTCTGGGGTAGTCCTGCTTTCTCATGGGAGGGAAAGTCTGCCCGAAGGGGTGTTGCAGGCAGTACCGTTGCTGCTGCTGTGGTCCGCTATAATAGCACCTCTGCATTGCTGGTGCAGCCCCTACACAAGGAATATAGGGTAGCCCTAGAATCCTTGAAAGAGTGCAGAGTTTCATCCATTTTAAATAAATAAATAAGTAAAGCAGCCCATCATCAAAGAGGAAGACCTCTATGGCCTGCTGCATATCTGGAGCCAGGACTCTGCAGCCAGGATGACCTTCTCATGGTCACCACCAAGGCCATTAGATTGGCTTCAGTGTCTGCGCTGTCTAGTGTGGACTGTAGTGCCACCTTGGCCACTAAGCAGTCCTCTGTGATAAATGTCCAAAACATCCCTGGAGGTTTCAGGCAGCTGGTCTGCAATTTTCAACATGGCTGACTAATTTACAAAATCATACTTGGACAGCAATGCTTCCTGGTTGGCAATCTGCATATGCAAGGAAGAGTAGATATAGATTTATCTACCCAGTAAGTCCATCCTTTTTGAGTCCTCATGCTTAGGAGTGGACTTGAACCTGCCCTGCTGAGCTCCTGTTATTAATTGTGGTTACAACCAGGGAATTAGTGGTTGGGTGGGAGTAAAACCCTCAAATCCCTGCACTACTGAAAAGTAGTGTTTTTCCAATTGCTTTGCAGTAGATGGCAATGAAGCCAGCATGCTCCAAAGAACCTCTGCATGCTCCTGGAGCATGTCTTTGATGGGAAGGGCCCTCTTCCTTGGCCAGCTGCAGAATATCCAGTAACTTGTGGGTAGTTTCCTGAATATGCAAGGAAGCACCCACGTGCTACAAAAGGTCTGGTAGGCCTTGAAGCCCTCAGGTACTGGAGGGGAGGAAGAGCTGGGTATTGCTGAACCATCCAGGGATGAGGAGGTGGCAGTTAACTCTGCAAGGGCTGGAGCCTTTTCCTGAAGTGGCAGACCTGGATGGGACAACTCCAATTAACTTTCGCCTGGCAGAGCCTCCAGTGCTTGAGCTTGCAATGGGTCAATGGCCTCAGCCACTGACCTGCCTAATGATCTCACCCAGGAGCAAAATGAGAAGTGAGACCTCTGTGACTGAGGAATGTTCCACTGATTCCTTGGAGACAACTGAGCATAGGGGTAGGGTACTAGTGGCAAGGAGGCATCAGGCCATGGGCCCGTCTCTACTGCGAGATGATTGCTGATCCTGGTACTCATGTTGCTCCATAAACAGTCCCCCAATTGGGCGATGGAGATCAGGAGGAGGATCCTGACCTGGACACTGAGGAGTCTCGGGATTATGGGAATAAGGATAGAGCCAACACTGAAGTTGCGGTTCGATCAATCTGTCGCCCAAAGCAAAGAAGGGACCAGTGCTGCTGGTGGAAATGGTACTGCCGGCACCAAGTGAACCTCCATTGTTTCCAGTGCCAAAGGTGGTGGTGATTCTCAAGTCAGCGGAGGTGGAGGGCAGAGAGTGTTGCCACGGCAGCATGCCAAAGAGCTGAGGAGGTCCCTTGTGCTGAGCCCAGTGCTGGCATTGCTTCTACTGTCTGCATCATGGGGAATGTCTGGATGCAGTGCCCACGGACCCAAGGGTTCAAAAGCCTATCCAGACAGCAGGGCTGTAAATGTCGTAGCCTGGCCTAAAATCTGGACCAATAGAGAGCTCAGGACAGAAAGGCAGAGGAGGTCCATTGATGCCTGATATGCTGCCAGTGTGAAAACAGCTAGTGCCATCACAACCTTTGTCAATACTGGATTCAACGGATGCCCCAGGGCCAGAGCTGGAGTTGATGCTATGGGGTCTCATCTCCCTACCTGCTAGAGGGAGCAATAGGAAGGGCCTGCTTCATGCTGCGTGCCAGCAGTAATGCTGTGCAATCTGTACTCTTTCTGGAGGAGGAGGACTCTTCATGAGGCCTGCAGTGGTCTTGGTTGTGTGACAAAGCTCTGTCCTTGCCTCCATGGATCCCGCGTTTCCTGGAGAATTTCGCTAGCCTCGGAGGCTCACTGTGACCCTCCACATAACCTTTCTTTCTCTAGAGACAAGGGTCACAGTCTACTGAGCCATTTTCATCATAAGCCAGCGAGGGAGGTGAGGAGAAGTTATCCTTCCTTGCACAATCTCTGTTGTCTCCCAGTCTCAGTGATTAATCAGGGGGCAAAGGTGGGAAGGGGAGGGAACCCGGGCTCACCCTCTACTCCAGGCTCCAGCCCAGGGACCCTAATAGTATCAGCTATGGTAGCTGACCTTTTAGAAACATGACATGTACAATTCCCTGGGCTACTTCCCCCACAGCAGCCCTCACTTCCTCAAGCTCCACTTCACCCTTACCTCAGGGCCTCCTTCCTTGTGCCTGATATGGTGTGTACTACTCAGCCTCTCCAACCGTGCAACTTCTTCCCACAGCTCCTGACATGCACTCCCACCTGACTAACTGGGAGGCTTTTAACTAGTTTCAGCCAGCCCCTGATTGGCTTCAGGTGTCCCAATCAACCTAGCCTTTCCCTGCCTTTTCGAAAGTTCTGAATTGGCCCCAGGTGTCTTAATTGACCTGGAGCAGCTGCCATTTCACTTATCCTGGTACCAAGGATTTGTTTAGCCTGGAGCTAATATATCTATCTCCCACAACTCTTCCATAGCCATCTGGCCTTGCCCCGTCACAGTTGGTATTATGAAACCTTTTCCTTGGTGCGCTAGACAGAGAGCGACTTCTCTGCCTCTTTGGAGAGGTGCCGGCTCCAAAGTGCAAAACATCAGCGCAGTCTGAACCTGAGAGTGACGTCCAATCCCACACAGACATCGGTGCTGATGCAGGCCACATGGCCTATTTGAGAAGCTGCTGCTGTAAGTGAAGATCCCTTGCCACCTTATTGTGTTTTCTGAATGATTTGCAAATAAACACAGCTCCTTGACATAGGCTTCACCTAAGCAAAGCAATACCGAGTGTGGGGTTGTGTTGGGGGTTGTTCCCTCACGCAACAGACAATGTTTGAATCCTGGTGAGAGTATCAGCAGGGAAAAACTAACTACAGTATATACAACTAGAATAAGTCTCTAAAAGAGAAAGATGAATTGTGAGGTTAAAAACCATACAAGAGCTCTGACTCTAGTCGCAGGCAGTCAGAAGGAACTGAGGGGAGTCATGATGGTGCCATCTCATATAGCCAGGGTAGAGGCTATGGCCACTAGGCGTAAACACCGCTCGTCTGCGGGTACTGGTAGGCAAGATACTCTGGCTCTTGTGTGCAGGGCACATGCATGTGAAATACCTGTCTCCATCTACTTGAAGAATGATTGAATTTGGGAAATCCAGTGTATTTCCCTTACAGTACAGAATGCTGTAACTTCAGTCTTTGTGGTTTTATGGACATCTAATCACTCAAACATTACGCTGTCTTGATAGGTACCTTTTTATGAAGAAGTCTATAGCCAAATTAAAGGGAAATTCTTCTAACTTTTGTGTTGAATAAAAACATGATAAATTAAACATTCGCAAAACTTTGACTACACAGAGAATTTAGTATGTCCTAAGGAATGTACTTAGAACTTTACTGCCCTTTCATTCACATTTGTATTTTCATTTGCCATATGTTTCAATTGCATTAATGGAGAAATATGGAAGCCCTCCAGTGGCCAAAATACCTCCTGATATCTCCTGAGTGTTAACCAAAGCTTAACTTTGTAGCCTAGCTGAAAATTTCCTGCCTTATATTTTAAAGGTTATTGAGTTTAAATCCTGTTGTGGGTTGTATTTTTACTCAAAATTCTTGGCAGACTACATAACTCAGGGAATTAGTAGAGGAATATGGAACCTTTCATCTCTAATTACTGGTTCAGATACAGTCATAGTGACAAAGTTAGTATCAACTGATAGCTCTTCATTTCCAATCTGAAATCAGCTGGTGTCTGTCAAAACGGCACTAAATAGTGCCTTTGTTTGCACTCTCAACCAAGGTGGATTACATCATAGATAAAAGAACTTTTTTAATAGGTGGTATTTTGACATCAGTGTGGGGGAACAATAGTTGGCCATTGTGTTGAAGCTCATGTTGCTGCTGTTGTTTGCATGGATACTGCCCTTCAGAAGCAGATTCTCCAACAGGGGTTTGTGGAATTGGACTGAAAATAACTGACCAGAGAAGTAAACTGATTAAAAATATACTCCTTAAGAAGCGAGCACAAATTGAGGTCCCAGTTCAGGAGAGCACTCTATTCAAGCCAGCATGTAAACACATCCTAAAATCTCGCTGTGAAGTCAATGGAACTTGAGCAGATGCCTAAATTTAGACACATGCTTAAGTGCTTTCTAGCATCAGAGCCTAAGGGTAGCTGTGGCATCTTATTTGGGCAGCCTTCTTGAACCACCACCCCATGCTCCTCTCATTTGTTTTCACCCTCATTTGTGTTTATTTTTAACTCGTTAGCTGCTCATTACAGGGTTCTTATTTGTCTGTTCTTTGAACTGCCTAATACATCTTTGGGTGCAGTGAAATAACTTTTTATCATAGATCACTACCATTGTATAGGTGTGTAACTGCACTCTTTGAGTACCAAAACTTCTTACACATCTCATTTTATTTTTTTCATTTTGTGCTTTTTTTAAACCTTTTTTGCATTTCTTTCACGTGACCAATGAAAATAGGACTAGTTGCTTTCACTTTCTCATATCCAAGCACAGTTCTGCAGTGTCATGGGAGGATGTTTATTTGATACTTTTTTGGTGGAATTTATTTTAAGGTCATGGAAATATTTCTATTCGTTGTATATTTATAAAAAAGCATAACATTTTGGCCAAATTTGACCTGACAGTATCCCTTCAGAAAATAATTATTAATGTTGCAAATGGATCCTTAAACTACTGTTAATTAAATCATTCAAAATACTGTGTATTAATAACAAGATCTAAAGTACTGTGTTTTTTTCCATGAAATTTTGAATACATGCATACCTTGTTATGAACTACTGTCCGTTTATTTTGCTTGAATGTTACTGTAGCCCTTTTAAATTTTTTAATTTCTGCATATCTTTCCATAGTATTACTGGAAGAATATAGAGTCCTTATATTGGTCAAAATTAAGTGTTTAAATCTTTATCTGAACAGAGAATATATCTTAGTTACTAGGACCTAGTACATAAGTGCCTGCCTTTTACTTCAAATGTATTGAGATGAAATCTTGTTAAAGTTGTATGTTTTAATAAAACTTCAATAAACATTTTGTATCCTTAGGGTTAATTCTTACCACTTCTTAAAACAAATAAACTTGCCAAAAATGTACTTAATGTTTGTTTAAATTATCAAGAAATAAAATTAACAGTCCAGCCATATAAAAATGGTTAGTCTATTAAAAACAGCCATGATAGAAGAAGTCAGCTGACCAAGTTAAACAGGGCACAATTAAGGATGAATGACTCTGGTCCCTGGCCTCAATTCAGAGCTTCCATAAAAGCATAATCATAGATTCCCAGGCCAGAAAAGACCATTGTGATCATCTAGTCTAACTTCTTGTAAAGCATAGGTCATAGAACTTCCCCAGAATAATTCCCAGAGCATTTTTGAAAAACATTCAATCTTGATTTACAAATTGTCAGGGATGGGGAATCCACCAAGATCCTTGGTAAATTGTTACAATTATTAATTACTCACTATTAAAAACGTGTGCCTTATTTCCAGTCTGAATTTGTCTAGCTTCAACTTCCAGCCATTTGATTGCATTACACCTTTCTCCACTAGATTGAAGTGTCCATTATTTAATATTTATTTTCCCATGTAGGTACTTAGAGACTGTAATCGAGTCACCCCTTCACCTTTATTTGTTAGACTCAAAGGGCTCAATCTATTTATTTAATTTATCAGTATAATGCGTGTTTTCTAATCCTTTAATCATTCTTATGACTCTTCTCTGAAACCTCTCCTATTTATCAACATCCTTCTTGAATTGTGGGCACCAGAACTGGGCACAGTATTCCAGCAGCGGTGGCGCCATTGCCAAATGCAAAAGTAAAATAGCCTCTCTATTCCTATTCAAATTCCCCTGTTTATGCATCTGAAGATCTCATTAGCTCTTTTGGCCACAGTGTCACACTTGGGAGCTTGTGTTCAGCTGATTTTCCACCACCACCTCCAAATCTTTTTCAGAGTCGCTGCTTCCCAGGGTAGAGTCCCCCATCTTGTAAGTATGACCTACATTCTTTGTTCCCAGATGTATACATTTACATCTAGCCATGTTAAAACACATATTGTTTGCTTGCTCCCAATTTACAAAGTGATCTAGATGGCTCTGAATCTTGTCCTTTTTTTTTTTTTTTTTTTTTTTTTTTTACCACTACCCTAATTTTTGGTCATCTGCCGGCTTTACCAGCGATGACTTTTTCTTCCAGGTCATTGATAAAACTGTTAAATAGTGTAGGACCAAGAGCCAGTCCATACAGGACCCCATGGGAAACAGATTTCAAAATGTAACTGTAAATGGGGAATCATCTCCAAGTGGATCTGTCAGCCACTTTTTAATCAATTTAATGTGTTTCATGTTAATTTTATATTCTAGTTTTTTAATCAAAATATTGTGTGGTACCAAGTCAAAAGTCTTAAGTATATTATCTTCACACCATTATCTTTATCAACCAAAATTGTAATCTCATCAAACAAAAATATCAAGTTAGTTTGACAGGATCTGTTTTCCATAAACCCATGTTGATTTGCATTAATTACATTACCCTCCTTTACTTCATCATTAATGGAGTCCCATATCAGCCCAAGGTCATTATCTTCCCTGCGGTCAATGTTAGGCTGACAGGCCTGTAATTACCTGGATCATCCCATTTAACCCTTTTAAAAATTGGCACAACACTGGCTTTCTTCTTCTGGAACTTTCCCAGCACCCCAAGACTTATTGAAAGTAAATGTTAATGTCCAGCAAACTCCTCAACCAGCTCTTTTAAAACTCTTCTATGCAAGTTATCTGGACCTGCTGATTTTAAAAATGTCTGACTTCTGTAACTTCTGTTTAACAACCTACAGAGACATGAGTGGAATGGAAAGTGTGTTATCACAATATAATGAGACTACATCATCTGTTTGTTTTCCCTCCAAATACAGAATTGAAATATTTATTGAACACTTCTGCCTCTTCTGTGCTGTTGATCATTCTACCATTTCCATCTAGTAACAGACCAGCACCATTGTCCAGATTCTTTTTGTTTTTGATTATATTTTAAAAAATCCTTATTGTCCTTAACTCTGCCCATAGGTTTCGCGTTGTGTCCCTTGATTTCCCTTATCAATTTTCTACAGTTCCTAACTTCAGATTTATATTCACTACCACCAACTTTTAAGTCTTGCCTTTTTTTAAAATATGAAATGCTTGTTTCAGAGGTCTTTCATAATTCAGATGTAAACATTTTTTTTTGTTTCAGTTTAATGAGTGGTGTTAAGAATAATGTTGGCAGAGGAATAAATATAGCTTTGGTAAATGGTAAGTCATATTTTAAATGTGCAAAGTATTTTCATTCAAAGACCATTTCTCAAATAGTTCTTAAGGCATTTAGAGAGGGTGGGAGAAAGACAGCCGGGAGACAGAGAGAGAGAGAGAGAAGAAAAAGTGGGGAGGGGAGTCATAGGAAGCAAACTCTCAGATTTATATTGAAAGTAATGTGCAAAAATCTCTTAATTATAATTTAGTTTAGTTTAGAAATGCAGTGTGGAAATCTTCAAATTTTAGTGCAGTTCTCTAAAAATTTACTGTAAAATGGGTTCACAGGCTCCATGTTCATTTTATTTCAATGATTATCAGCTAATATATGTTCTGTTTACATGTAAAATGGAAAAAACTGCCAGGCTTCCAAACATAATCTGTGATCAGAAAGTCAAATGGTGTTCTTTATTTGTTAATTTGCCACCACCAGTGGTAAAGATTCTGTGAGCCAAATTCTTCTTACACTTGTTTTCATTGGAGCTTAGTTAAAAGTTCCATTGATAATGCTGGAATAGAATCATTTGTTCTTTCATAGCTAAGGATCAATATATGCCATGATTCCACAGCCACAGAGCTTCCCACCAAATGTTGTTTGCTACAGGATTATGTTCCAGATTTTAAGCTTTCATTAAAAAACAGATGAATTCTGCACATATGATTGTGAAAGAGAGAAATTTGAAAAATGTATATGTTGTGATTGACGCGCGCGCGCGCACACACACGTGATTTCAGTAGTAAAGATGACCATTTAAGTGTCAAATTTGTCAGCTATTTCACTGATGATGATTTCAGCAGAAATATCCAGCTAATGTACTTATGCCTCAATCTTAAACTGTCTCCACCTGACCAGAGACCAAAATCTGGCAGTTGGGTAGGGAACAGCTGAAATGCCCTGCTCTCTTCTACAATGCAGTTATGATGTAGATTTTTGTATTTTCAGTGCATATCAAAAACTGACTGGAACAGCATAAAATAAACTCTCATCAAAATGAGTAACAGGTTACTCTGCTGGTTTTAGTATTCATTTTCATATCTAATTCATTAAAATCCTCTAATTTAAATGAAGCTGCCATGACTGAAATTTTCAGTCAGCTGCAAAAAGTGCCCTGTTTTCCACACACTCATTGCTAATAGGGATAAAAAGTAGTAAAAGCTAATTTTTTTATTAAATAGATACAGGAAGCAGGTCTTCTGAGTACGAATGTGCCATTTTTATACTGTTCTTTAAACTGAAAAAAACACTCCCCTTTCTACTGCTGCCTGAGTAGTTCTGTCACTAAGATGGCAGTGCTCTTCTTTGTCTTGTCTATGACTGTGCATAGTAGTACAGGAACAGGAAGTTAAAGGTGTTGTTTTCATGGAAGAGAACATACCAACTGAGAATTAGTATGGTATTTTTTTTTCAGGCTCTCAAAGCTATACTCTCACCTCTGGTTGGTTGTTATGAAATGTTGAATATATTCTTAAAAGAACTTTTGATATAGACACACAATGTAAGCTTTTTTTCTAGGCAAAACAGGACAAGCATTGGACACCAAGTTTTTCGACATGTGGGGAGGAGGTAAGTGTTCATGAATTGTTTCTTGTATAAAAATAATTTTGAATGGCAAAAATAAATCGCTTCTCATTACATTTTAAACGTTTGAATTGAGCAGTTATGTAGTCATTTCATATATACTACTATAGTCATGAGGAGAGGACAGGTAAATAGAAGCACACATATTTTTTGTTATCTATACACATGCACATAAAGACATTTGCCCTCCTGACTAATTATCCCCCTAATGGCAATTCTGACAGCAGACTAAAGAAGCCATCGTATGCCAAAATGGCATGTAAACTGTACTAGTAAGAGTTATCGTAGTGCTAATAAATCGGTTTCCTAAATGACTAACACACAGCTCTTGTGTTTGTATAAGTTTGGCTTATTTTTTTTTCCCTCTAGACTAATTTGATGTTGAGTACTTTCCCAATCTGGGCTACCAGAGCTTCAGTTTATTGCTACCATTTTGAATTTAAATGGAAAAAACATCAGGTATTTTATTACACAGAATAGGTGAAACTGCAGCTATAAAATTAAGGTATACTTTCTCTGATGCTTTAGTTGTCTTTTCCCCACTTAATTTCTTTGACTCCATGTATAAACTATGTATAAGGAATGTCTCAATGTTAAATTAGCACTGCCGAAGGAATAGTGTCTTGTCTAGATTTGGTATGGTACTGTAATTGCATTTTGCGGTAATTCTGTGTATTCTGTCTCTGTTCAGATGTGGCACCATTTATTGACTTCCTGAAGTCCATTCAGGATGGAACTGTAGTGTTAATGGGAACCTATGATGATGGTGCAACCAAGTATGTATTGACCAAATATAGTAAATTTTGCTTATCCTGCATTTTTAAATATTTATCATATATGTGTACTGAAAAAAATCTAAACTGTTCCAAAAACATGTCTGAAGAAGTTTTGCTTCTGGGAAAATATCATTGACACTATGCTTTATGGGAAAGCTTCTTAATTTTATGATCTTGTAACCTGAAGAGTGAATACTCCAGGCTGTGCAGAAATAAAGCATACAGTAGAACTTCAGAGTTACAAACACCTCGGAAATGGAGGTTGTTCATAACTCTGAACAAAACTTTATGATTATTCTTTCAAAAGTTTACAACAGAACTTGGTATCAAAGGGCTTTTTGCGGTGAGAGTGTCCCATACACAACTTTGACATCTAAATAACTACATATGTAATGTCTGTTTGTTTGCCATTACCATATCAATAGATTGTGCATGTTTATTTTTTTTTGTTATAAAGTTAATATGAAATCAAAGAACTCATTGGGTCCATAGTTTGTGCATACATTGCAGTGCAGTTGATTCAGTTTTGTATACATAAATATTCATGCATCTCAGGTTTCATCTCATCATTCTCAACCTCAGGCCCTAAATGTTGTTTAAACCAGTACAAGCAAATAAGTCAAGAGTTAAGGTTGTCGTCATGACTATTAGTTAATTGATTTTCTTTTGCTTAAGTATTGTAATTGCCACTGTATGTGACTGAGGTGGTGGCATTTGCACTATATCAGTAAGCTACAATAGGTTGTGCTTTAGTAAACTGTTGGCCTGCACAAGGAGATTATATGAGGCAAACAGTCAAACCACCAAAGTGTTCACCAACAGCCAACAAATGCAGACTCTGATGTCGTATTGCTATTAGGTTACAGGTTATCTATTGTTTCCATTTTGAAAACTAAATAGCCATTACAAATAATTTTTGGAAGTTTTATGCAACCTGTCCTTCAACTATGAAAAATAATTCCCCGTGGAAGAATATGAGAACTAACAAAAAAGTTATGAGCAACTTTTTCCTAATTAGGAAAAAAATTAAATATTCAAAATATTTTTTGTAAATATTTTTCAAATTCTGTTAACCCATCACCCTCCAACCCAGCTGTTCTTTCAGTAGCAGATTATGGCACAATAGCCACTTTCTATGGTAAAGCCTAGATTTATAACGTTGAACTGTTCCCAAATTAGGTTGTACAATAGAGTGGGTTAACAGTGGCTGCCTATTTCAAACTACGAGTGCTAGGGAAAGAAGGCAGTTAAAAATTATCACTTTTCTCCTCCAACATCTCCTTCTGCTTCTCCCCACCCCTGAAGGTGTCTCTTCCACCATCCCCTTCCCTTTTGACAAGCTGTCTATTACCTGTTTTTCCTTTCATGATACTTAATATGATGGATGCAGAGATTTCTTTTGTTTTGTTTCAGTGTGTACTTTGTCCCAGCTGTATACTTGCGAGAGCTGGTGTCTAAGTATGACAACAGCAAAAAAAAAAAAAAAAAAAAAAGCTCAACAGGTCAATAGGAATGTGGGTTTTGGCATGTCAATAACCAGACTTTAATGTTCACTAGTAACTTCACATGAATAACAAAAACCTCATCAATATTGCATCCCGGTAATAGTAAATGCAAACTATTTCAACAAAATCTGTGCCTTATCTGTAGAGCTGCATTAGGGGCATGTAACCATCTAAATAATCTGTATAATCACAGGAAAGTAGCCCCAAAATTAACTTAATTTGATGTGCCCAAAGTTTTTATGCTCTGGCTTAATGTGATGTATTCTGAGTTCATACGATATGATCGTACCACATTAGTTAACAGTAATCAAAAGTTTTGTGGAGTGCTCAGAAATTGAAAATGGGCCAAATTATTGGCCAAAATATAGTAGCTGTCAGGAAAAAAAAGGGTTGCCTCACAAAAATTTTGGAATAAAATTTATCTTGTTACATCATCGCTTTATCTTCCCTGCTATAACTGGTTTGTTTAGATCTAGAGGCATAATTGTGGCAAAAGGCAGCATCATTAATTTGAAATTGGGATCTGAGCAATCATAGTTTCATCTTTCACTTAGTTGTGATCAGACTAAATGGCCTGCTTATGACATCAAAATATTCAAAAAATATAAAGTCAAAACCTAGAGATAAGCATATAAATAATTCATGTGATAGATTATAATCTAAAGTCTATCAGACCTATCTTGGAAAGGCTGATTGTTACCTTCTTATGGCCCGAGTGAGTGATAGTATTCCAAAAATTGTTCTCTATTGATATGGGCTGAGCAGGTGGTGGTCAGATCCTGATCCAGATTTAGGCCCTAATCCTATGAAAGCTTTCATGTGTGCTTAATTGTGAACACATGAGTAGTCCCACTGAACTCAGTGGGAGTACTAACTTTCTTAAAATTAAGCATGTGCATAGATCCTTGTGGGATTGGAGGCTTTGGTTTTTACAGGTTTGGATCCCTGTGCTGGCCACATGAGATTTTGGCATCAAATGGTAGAAATCTCATTCGATCAACTGGCCTCATTTAAAAAAAAAAAAAAAAAAAAAGTCCTTGTGGCACCTTAGAGACTAACAAATTTATTTGGGCATAAGCTTTCGTGGACTAGAACCCACCTCATGCCCACGAAAGCTTATGCCCAAATAAATTTGTTAATCTCTAAGGTGCCACAAGGACTCCTTCGGTTTTTTTTGCTGATACAGTCTAACATGGCTACCACGGAAACCTGGCCTCATAAAGAGGGGCATTCCCAATTCTAATTGTAATACTAGCCCTAATACCAACTAACTGGAAATCGTATTGTGTGAATTAGAAGCTGAATGGTGAACTAAGCAATAAAGGATCTAGCTACATGCATTATATTTTTAACATTTAACACACTTTGCATTTTGTTCAAGGCTTAATGAGGAGGCACGGAAACTGATTGCTGAACTGGGAAGCACATCTATTACTAACCTTGGTTTTAGAGACAACTGGGTCTTTTGTGGTGGAAAAGGAATTAAGACTAAAAGTCCATTTGAACAGGTTTGTTGCTAATATTACTTTTCAGAGTTCGATAAGTCAATTTATACTAACCGAGGCTTAGCCTATTATATGAACACCAATCATTGTCTCAAACATATCACAGTAGATATTTAGTATTTAAGTTCCACAAAAAATTATTTGAATATTTAACTTCTTTTAAATATACAAAACGATGCTGTGATAAGCACCTTAGAAAAATGATGCATAGATCTACATTAAAACTGATGAATTAAAACTCTGTAACATGAGTTTTTCTTACTTTAAAAACAAAAACAAGTAGCTATAATATGGTCATGTAGGTCAGTTCAGAAATCAGTGTTTGAAGTTCAAAATTTAGGCACCTAAGTAACCAACCTAATTTTCAAAAATGCCTATCATGCAACAGATCCCAATGATTTCAAGTTGCTTTTGAAAATAGAACACTTATTTCAGTGCCTACATACAGTCTAAGGCAGGGGTTCTCGCAATTTTTTTTTGGTGGCCTCAGAGTGTGACCACCAACTCTTGCTGGTGGCTGCATTTACAATTTTTCCTAAAATACTAAATTTACTTTAGGAAAAACAAAATAAATATGCACATATATGTGGCCAAATCAAAATGTATTTATGTAGGGTTTTTTTCAGACTCAGTAATAAAAATAATTTACATTTGTGTCTATTCTTTACTGGACCTAAACAGAACAGAAACACAAATAAGATGCTTTGCATGTTCTTGTCTTTTTGTTGTTGTTTCTTTTGCTTTTTTGGTTGCACTCTCCTCCTCTTCCTCCTCCAGACTTGCGAGCTGTTAAGTCTTCTGCTGGGAAAAGTGATATTTGTATGTTTGTTAGTATCACTTTTCATAGCAAACTTACTCAGCCCCGCAAGCCCTGGGACAAATTAAGCCCTGGATGGAGAGGTGGACAGGAAGGCAGCAGGGTGCAGGGATGATGGCGGGTGGTGAGCCTAGAACCAGAGCCTGCCACCATGTGGATGGAGCCCGAAGCCCCGTGGCCAAAGCCTACCTGCTCTACCCCCGGGAAAGTGGGGAACTCACCAGCTGTCTGCACCTCCAGAGTTTGTGTTTCCAGAGGGGGGCAGGGCCCAACCACTGCTGGTGGCTCTGGAAGGTGGGGGGAGCACTGCTTAGTGCTCTTCCCCCCCCCCCCCCCCAAATCACAGCCAGGAGGCTGTGACCGCAAGAAAAGACCATGAGAAACTCTGGTCTAAGGAGCCTATGTTTAGCATCCAGTTTTCCAAATTCATGGCTATTAGCAGATATTCTATTATGGTCATTGATTTTGTATGGTTCATGATTTGGGTTAAGATTTGGGTTATTTGCAATGGGTGTCATTGATGAGGGAAAAGAATGTATTTTGTCTCTCTAGTTCTATCTCAGACCTAAAGAGTAGCCTTTGCTAAAGGATGTATATGCATTTCTGGAGGGCATGATTTTTTTTTTAATCATGGTAGCGTAGCAATATTTATAATGGTAACAGGACAAATGGTCTTATTTTTAACAATGGATTCATGTTCTCTATTTGTAGCATATAAAGAACAATAAGGATACTAACAAATACGAAGGCTGGCCAGAAGTTGTTGAGATGGAAGGCTGTATCCCTCAGAAGCAAGACTAAAAGATTCAAAACAAAGAATGTGAGAGCAAATGCACTTTCTGCTATTATAAGGGAGAGGGCTATGAAGAAGATACTATGTTATGTAAATATTTTTAAAGCATGCATCCATCTTGTCGGTGTGCGCATGAGCATTGACATTTTGAATATCAGAATTATTTATTTGCTAACACATATAGAAATCGTTTTGTAAATAGGCCCAAAATAAACAAGACAGTGAAACATTTCTAAACAGCATTCGTCAAAGTGCAAAATTTAGTTTGCCTATGGTAAATAATCATTTTAGATCTACCGACTAAGCAATTAAGTACCCAGTAAAGGAATGAGCTCATACTGAAGGATATTGTACTGTCCTATAACAATGTAAATGTTGCTTTGAGTCCATAACCTTTGTGGAATATATAGATTTTAGTGAGAAATTAAAAAGCTTTAATTTTTTTATTCTCTGCCTTTTGATGGCAGCATCACTTTTTATTAAAGATCTATTCAGTTATTCTAGTACAAATGCTTTAGAATTTTGTTTTGAAGCCCCCCCAAAAAACCTAATAATCAACAAAATTAGTGTACTTTATACAACAGAGTAGATCAGCCACGAGAAGCACAATTAAATAAATGTTTTATTAAAACAAAAGTAAATATATAAATACTTGTACATGATATTTAAAAAAAGCTTGAAAAGATTTGTATTTAACATGGAAATAGTGTTTACTTTGTAGAAGATACTTGGCTTAATAACAGTTCTATGACTCAATTGTTTTGTTTTTATTACAATTTTTGTACCAGCTGCCTGACCTTCAGTTCTACCTACTGCTGTTCAGCAATACTAACTAGCTGAATGAGAGAGCTGTATGATGGAATGCCCTTCTGTTTTAATTCTAGTCCTAGGAGCGAGATTTCCCAGTGAGGAAAGCATGTTAGAAAATGGGCAGTTTCCTCATAGGAATTAATTTAGTATACATAATTATGCACAGTTTCACTACTACCTGTGCTACTTCTAATGTGAATCAAGATACTCAATCAGTACTTAGGATGGGATGTTACAGAGAGCACCTTTTAAAATATGAATCAGTTGTATCAGTTGGTATTGAAAAACTAGCTAATACTGTTATCTTCATCCCTTTCAGCAATGGATTTTAAAAAACTGGACCAAGTTAAAGTGGCCTTATACCATAGCTCATATAAGAATAAATAGAAAACCGAACACTTTCTGTAGAAATTAATTTTTTAATCACTTATATTTTTAGTAGGGCAAACTTAAAACTCTTTTTCTGAATACAAAGTGAGTACAGTGAAACTGACTATCTAGGCACTGTACAGGCACTAGAGCAGAATTCTGTTTAATCTCTTGGAGTTCTATTTATACTGTATGTTCTAGTACAAATGGTCAACATCTTTGAGCAGTACTATACAAAAAATTTTCAGGAACTTCAATCTGAATCACAAATAGTGCCACTGAGAATGTTCTATAATCAGTATCTTCTGAGACAAACTTAAAATGGTTTGCACTAAAATCTTTAAAGCAATACAGGGAATAATAACTTTGTTCAGAATAATGTCCACCTCCTAATATAGGCATGAGTAAGACTGGAATTTGAATTGTTTTCTGTTTAACTAGCCTGCTTTGTAATGTTTTCCCCTCAAGTTTAATGTAGAACAGAAGTAAATGCACCTTATACAGGGAAACCATTTTATTTGTAAAATATCATGCAGATTTTTAGTTCTTATTTGAGAGAGGTTACATCATATGTGTTAAACCATGTATATTTTTTCATCAAATAAAGTAAAAATCCCCTCCGTTCTATAAACTGGAAATTAACTTTATTTCACAATGTGAGATTAATCAAGAAAATGAATGTATAAACTTTAGTGTTTAGGTAATGACAAAATACATTTTGTTTGTACTGTGAATACTCCATGATTGATAACATCATCTTCGTCATCTTCAAGTTAACATTTGAAAGAATCTTGAAGATACAGTAGTTAGTGGTATATATAGCTATATTAAAAAAAAAATCCAGTTTGTATATGAATAATCTCTCTAGGCTATTGTCTTACTAGCCTGTGTAATACTATTCTGATATGAGTGCCAACAAAATATGACATTCATACTGAGCGTGTCTACACTACAAACTTAAATCAACCTATGTTAGGTTGACTTACAGCCACCGCAGTAATTACTGTGGTGGCTGATGTCCGCACTACCTTCCTTCTGTTGGTGATGCACATCCTCACCAGGAGCGCTTCCACCAACTAAAGACAGGCAGTTTGGGGAGCTGAGAGCCAGGGCTTCCTGCTAGGAGACCAGCTACCCCCTCATGCCCCTCTCCTCCCCAATGGGCAAGGGGGGCAGCTTCCGAGGCTCCCTCGCTCCCCACTCAGGGAGACGAGAAACCAGCCCAGAGGGGAGCCTGGAGGCAGCATGGCTCCCAGCAGCAAGCACAATCAGCAATCTGGTTGGGAGTGGGGAGCCAAGCTGGGGGGCAACCAGGCTGTACCTGGAGTCCACCACAAGCCCCAGGCTTTCTTGTCAATTTCACCACTCCAACATGGAGCATGAAATTGACAAGAATGACAGCCAATTTAAGTAACGCAGTGTCTACACGGACATTGCATTGCTCTAACTACACTGACGTAAGCCCTATGCCTCACGTGGAGGTGCAGTTATTATGTTGGTGTAGTAGGGCACTTACATCAGCAGGACAAGGCTGTATTGTGTACACTGACCTAATTAGGTCGACGTAAACTGTCTTACGTCGACCTAATTCTGTAATGTAGACCAATTCTTAGTTTTCATACTAAATTGTCAAATTTCCAATGATTGGATATATGTGCTGAATGTCGAAGGGTGTACAAGAAACAGGTTTTAGTAACTGCAGAGGTTCGTGTTCTAATCTGTGCTTTGTGGTTTGAGCCAAGTAATGCAATCTGCATACATTTTTTTTTAATACTATTATCATTAACTCCTGAGGCAATAAATGTTTCACAAGCTTCTGACTGTTCACACAGATGAAGGTAGGGAGCTGCTTGACTTTGGTGGAGGGATGAATTTAACCCATGATGTGACTCCTAAAGAGCATGTATTAAACAATTTGACAGTATTAAATGTACAACTGCAGATTATCCCACTGTGAATGAAAGATGGTAAGAATAGGAAGAGGCCAGTATGGCTCCATCAGGAGCTCTTTACCTGTAAACTTACAAAAACCTACAAAAAGTAGGAATATGGATGAATTGCTGAGGAGGAGTACAAAACAATAGCATAAGTATGTAGGGACAAAATCAGAAAGGGTAAGGCACTAAATGAATGTTACACCTAGCAAGGGACATAAAAGGTAATAGGATGGTATTTAAATTCGTTAGGAGCAAGATGAAGGAAATTGTAGGTCCTCTACGTAGCGGGGAATGAAAACTAATAATTGATGACATCAAGAAGGTGGAGATGTTTAATGCCTGTTTTGCTTCAGTCTTTCCTAATATGGTTAACGGTGACCAGATCCTCCACACAATATTAACAAGAAAGGTGAAGGAATGCAAGCTAAAATAGGGAAAGAACAGATGAAATCGTATTTAGATATATTCTGGTAGGCAGAGCCTGATGGAAGTTCATCTTAGGTGATCTTGGAACCATTATCAACTATATTTGAGAACTCATGGAGGACAGGTAGATTCATAGATACTAAAGTCAGAAGGGACCATTCTGATCATCTAGTCCGACCTCCTTCACAACGCAGGCCACAGAATCTCACCCACCCACTCCTACGAAAAACCTCACCTGAGGTCCCAGAGACCGGCCAATGGCAAACATAGCGTAGTATAGGGGGACAAAGAGGACCTACGGAATTATAGACCAGTCAGCCTAATTTTGGTACCTGGAAAGATACTGGAGTAATCTGTTTGTAAGCACCTAAAGGATAATAGGGGTATAAAGAATAGCCAGCATGGATTTGTCAAGTACAAATCATGCCAAACCAACCTAATCAGTTCCACATGCCATTCTAATAATCAAATTAGGGAAATGTGGTCTATATGAAATTAATATAACGTGGGTGCACATCTGGTTGAAAGACCATACTCAGAGTAGTTATCTGTGGTTTGCAGTAAACTGGGAGGAGGTATATTTGTTCTGAGAGGAGACTCAAAGAGCTTGGCTGATTTAGCCTAACCAAAAGAAGGCTGAGGGGAGATATAATTGCTCTCTATAAATACATCGGAGAATAAATACCATGGAGGGAGAGGAGTTATTTAAATTAAGCACCAATGTGGACACAAGAACAAATGGATATAAACTATCAACAAGTTTAGGCATAAGAACGGCTTTAGTGGGTCAGACCAAAGGTCCCTCTAGCCCAGTATCCTGTCAGGGATGATCTGGACTTGACCTTTCAAGGTTCCTTCCAGCCCTACATTTCTATGATTCTATGTAGCAATTTTCCAGTTTTGGTTCAGCATGTCTGTGCATAAGGTCATTGGAAAATCTACAGCAAGTTGTTTTTGTAACTCCCCATTGAGCAATGCCCTGTCGCTGAATTGCATGAGGGACTCCAATGTGGGTAGGTGTCTCAATCACTAACATACCAAAGTGTCGGGTACATCAGTGTTCCCTAGAGAGTGGGGTGCATTTCCCTGTTGGTGAGTGAGGGGACTAGCTGAGGGCTGTGTAAATCTTCTCCTCCATGGCTCATGATGTCAGCTTTGATTAAAAATTAAAACTTTTAACTACTATGGTTGCAAAACAAAGTAGAACCAAAACAAAAGATGGAGCAAATGTAACTGATCTGCATGAGTTTGCAGAGAGCCTGAAACTATAGCTCTGAGGTATGAGCTGTCTTATTTCAGTGGTAGCTAATTCAGATGCCAGTGATGATATTTTGTTAGTATTAACTATTTTACTTATTTTAAGGCATGAAAAAAAGGATAAGTATCCTCTTATGAAGATCCATACTAGCATTTCCCAATGCGAGGCACAAAGGACTAGCTGGGGGTAGCAAAGAGGACAGAGATAGGAAAATGTTAAAGGCCTACATATTTTAATATCTACAACACATTGAAGGGGAGTGTGACTGGTTTCAATTTCCCAAAGGGAAGCTCAGCCTGGATCTAATCCAACCAGAGTCCTGCATCACAAATCAAAGTGTTACTGCCACTCTTAGTTTCTTGCCCTGCTAATGATACTTTGTGTGGTTACTGAGCTTTTCACATACTGTAAAGGTAAGAGAGAGCTTGATGGGGTCAGTGGGGTAGTTGTGAGAGCCTTCTGCCTGTTTCCAGTGCCTTTTCCCACCTAAGTCTGCGTTGCACAGAACAAGTGATCTTGACTATCTGTCTCCTGATAGCGAATTTTGAAAAGCTTCCACTAACTGTGGTTGCCCAGCTTTAATATCCCCTCACAGGTCTTAAGCTGGGCACACAAGTAGAGAACCCTTGAAAATACAGCCCTTGGTTTCTTAGCTTGTGCATAATGGTTGTAAGTGTGGTTGTGATTTCCCAGAAGTATTGTGTGTGTGTGTTAGGAAAAAGTGTTTAAAAGAACCAATAAACATAAAAAATGAAGCCAGCACTTTCTGGGAAAAGGGGAGGAAAAACCAGAATAACTTCACTATTTAGGAATGTGAGGACTGGTATCAGCGGCTTGAGTCAGGCATAGTGCAGACTGTGATGGTTGTCTGTATTGTCCCATCAATGTACTTAATTCCTGACCTGCAGCATTCCTGCTAGTTCAGTCCTGGGCCTGTCTTGAGTAGAAACTTGGCAGCTGGTACTGTCCCTGATCTAGTTTTCCCTGCCTACACCTGTCCCTTCTTGAAAACCCCTGTCAAAACATGCTTCTTCCAAAAAATCTGTTGATGCTAGTTCTCCCATTGGACTAATGTTAAGAAACTACATTGTTAATCTAGCAATAAACTCTGTGGAACAGACATCTTGGACCAGAATTGTGGCCCTATTCTGCTAGTTTTATGCCATTTTGGTCAGCACAAAGCAGCCATAAAACCTGTGGACGTGAACAGCTAAGGATTCCCTTTGTGTTAGGGAAATCTCAGCTGGCTCTGCATCATTCTCCTGCCTGATTGCTGATATAGGAAGCCTGGCTGGGGAAGAGAGAGAGGTGCTGCTGCACTGCAATGTATCCATGATCCTCAGTTGGTGGAATGGGCACTTTGGGCCATAGACAGCATAACATAAGAGCAGCTCTGATGCTGCTCTAAGTAATGCTAGAAGCCAGGATGGCCCTCAGTTACCTCTTGGGATCAATGAGTTGTTTTAAAGCCACTTTGTCCCTTTCCCACCTCAGCTGTGGATCTAACTCATTGATTTGTATCTTTCTGTGAAGTGCTTAATACGCAGGAGGCACTATGCAAATAATTCTTTGTCTTAAGTTTTGTGTGTAGAACATTAGTAAAGGACATAGTTTAACAGGCATGTTTTTGATTCTACATAACATGAAGAAAAATGGAGACCATGTTTAACTTTTATAATAAATACTATAACATAAATGAAGAGGTGAAGAATTGGTGTAGAGCAGGGGTCTCAAACACACGGCCCGCAGAGTTATTTCCTGCAGCCCGCCATAGCTCCCGCCGCCGCCTCCTCACCCAGCACTCCACATCCCTACTCCTCCGCCTACCTCCCACTTCTTCCCGCCACCAAACAGCTATTTGACGGCACTTAGGACTTTCCGGGAGGGAGGGGGAGGAACAGGGATGCAGCGCGCTCCGGGGAGGAGGCAGGGCTGGGGCGGGGATTTGGGCAAGGGGTTGGAATGGGGCAGGGAGGGGTGGAATTGGGGAGGGGACTTTGCGGAAGGGGTTGGAATGAGGGCGGGGAAGGGGTAGGAAGAGGCAGGGCAGGGAAGAAGTTAGCTGGATCAGCAAAACATAACCCACCTCTGGCCCTGCTGCTGCCAGCTCCCACACGTGTTCTGGGGAGGAGGGCAGGCAGGAGGACGCTCGGAGCTGCTGTTTAAGGCAGTGTTTACAGTCTCTCTCGCTCTGGGGGGTGGGGATGTCTGCTGCATGCATTTCAATGAGCCGTTTCCACAGTTCTCTCAAGTTTACCTGAGTCAAACTACCCAAGCTTGACAAACGGCCTTTGAGCCTGCTCTTCCTGCATCCCTAATCCTCCCCTCCAATTGTGCCCTGACTCACACCAACCCGCAGCCAGCCCCTTCGCCATTCTTCAAATCTCCCCTCCCTCAAGGGAGGGCCAAACAGACTCGCCATTTAAATCTGTCGCCATTGATCCCATGCACAGTGTGAAACGCTGGGGAGAAGGGAGCTGGGAAAGCAGGAGCAGCAGCCAGTCACTGGGAAAAGCCCTTTTCCTTTAACACTGGGAGGGAGGGAAAGGGAAGGCGAATCAGAGAGAAATACATGGGGCTGGGGTGGGGAGGGAACAGGGATGTTGGATTTTCCAGTTTACAAAAGCCAAGCCTGTTCCCCGTGCCTCTCACCCTCAACGACGCTTGAGTGGGAAAGAAATCCCCGACCCTCCTAGGGGACTCGGATGCTTCAACACAGGTGCTGACTGCTGAGTAAATTCACTCAGTAGAGGCCAACAACTCCCAGCATGCTCTAATCCACCTTGCACTGAGCTGCTGCCTTAGAGATGGAGCAAGGCATGCTGAGAGTAGTTGGGAAGAACGTTTGTTAAAAGTGGCAACGTATTTTGTATGAATAGTTACTTTTAAAAAGTTCCTGCCATTACAGCTATGTTGATAGACTGTTTGTAGATAATCATCAGTGTTACTGACCACATAAGGAATAGTTACAGGTGTTTAGATTTTATTAAAACTCCTCTTTACATTAAAGTTTTTAACAAGTTAATACATTTACTTTTAATAGCATACTATATTACTTTTCATTTTTTTTTATTTTTCACTATACTTCTGTATCTTATGAAAAGGTTTCAGTGATGCAGCCCTCAGGCCAATGTACTAGTCCTCATGTGGCCCTTGTGGTGATTTGAGTTTGAGATCCCTGTGTAGAGCACAGAACATAATATAAGAAGGGCCATACTGGATCAGACCAGTGGTCAATGTAGCCCAGTATCTTGTCTTCCAACAGTGGCCAGTGCAGATGCTTCAGAGTAAATGAACAGAACAGGGCAATTATTGAGTGAGCCAGTTCCAGCATCTGGCAGTCAGAGGCTAGAGGGACACTCAGAGCACAGGGTTGCATCCCTGATCATCTTGGTTAATCGCCATTGATGGACCTATCATCCATGAACTTAGCTAATTCTTTTTTGAACACAGGTATACTTTCAACCTTCACAACATCCCATGGCAATGAGTTCCACAGATTGACTGTGCATTGTGTGAGGAAGTAATTACTTTTGTTTGTTTTAAACCTGCTGCCCGTTATTTCATCAGGTTACTCCTAGTTCTTGTGTAGGGGAAAATAACACTTTCACTTTCTCATGCCATTCATGATTCTATAGACCTCGATCGTATCCTCCCTTAGTTGATTCTTTTCCAAGATGAACAGCGCTAGTCTTTTAATCTCTCCTCAAATGGAAGCTGTTTTATACCCCTAATCACTTTTGTTGCCCTTCTCTGCATCTTTTCCAATTCTAATATATCTTTTTTGAAATGGGATGACAGGAACTGCATGCTGTATTCAAGGTGTGGGCCTACTATGACTTTATATAATGGCATTATGATATTTACTGTCTTATCTATCCCTTTCCTAATGGTTCCTAACAGTCTGTTAGCTTTTTGGATTGCCACTACACATTGAGCAGATTGTGTCAGAGAAGTGTCCACAATGACTCCAAGATCTTTCTTGAGTGGTAACAGCTAATTTAGACCCTGTCATTTTGTATGTGTAGTTGGGAATATATCTTCCAATGTGCATTACTTCACATTTATCCACATTGAATTTCATCTGCCCTTTTGTTGCCCGGTCACCCTGTTTTTTGAGATCCCTTTGTAACTCTTTGCAGTCTGCTTTGGAATTAACTCTTGAGTAGTTTTGTATCATCTACAAACTTTGCCACTTCACCATTTACCCCTTTTTCCAGATCATTAATGAATATGTTGCCCAGCATTAGTCCCAGTACAGATCCCTAGGGGACCCCAGTAATAACCTTTCTCCATTGTGAAAACTGATAATTTATTCCTACCCTTTGTTTCCTGTCTTTTAAAACAGTTACTGATCCATGAAAGTAATATCTGCAGCAATATCATTTCATCCTAATCCCTGTGGGATGACACCATCTTGGCTACTTAAGGGCCCAATCCTGCTCCTAGTGACGTTAATAGCTGATCTCGTATTGAGATTTGGTAGGAGCAGAATTGGACCATAACGGCAACAATAATCAATTGCTTAGGTCAAGAAGCGAAGAATACTGTATCCAACTGAAATTTCAGGATCATTTTGGTAGGCAAAATTTTATTATCCAAACTAATGCAGGGGCGATGTCACTATTTGGCCTAAGTACCCTGGGATCTTTAATGACTGTAAGTAATTAGGACCTCCGTTTACATCTCCAGTAGCATATTGCCTCTTAATATTAAAATAAAGCAGTAGTAAGGTGTTGAGTAAAAGGAAGCAGTGCTAACCACTGAATTGCCAACACTTTCCATGGTACCTGGGTTTTTGTGGGAAATCTATCTTAGCACTCAGAGCTTTAACTTCTGAGAGCCAATGTGGGAGATGGTATGATTTTAATGTAACAGTCGGGTACCCAAAAACATTCGTGTTAGCTCATCACTAATTCATGATAGTCAATATGTCTATTCAATAAATGGACTTTAGATTATTTTTGTCTACAACACTTGAATCAAAGTTTCTGTTCTTGCGGACAATGATCATAAACATTGGGTCAGGAGTCACTAACATCATGGCACGTGCTATAGGATTACCAATCGTCTTACCCTTTATGGAGTGGAATCTCAAGAAGTGCACAAAGACTGTGAAGCTCCAAAACCAGTTAGCACTAAACTAAGTTACTTTTTTCTTTAAGGGCTTGGCTTCGCTGCTTAAAAAGATCTGTTTCTTACCTCAGGTAACTAACGGACGTGAGCTATTCCAAGATAAAAAATACACCCTTTTTTAGCAGTGAAGACAAGGCCTAAATTAGAGGTAACTCCTTAATTAGCAGTAATTGGTGTAATCACGGATGAATAGCAAGTCAAAAAATCAAAACATCAGCAATCCCACATCAATACATTCCAAATTGCAATTAGACAATGTCAAAGTTATGTTGTTCTATGCAGAACCTTTTAATGATGATAGACAAATAGATTCTCTAACTCAATGCATTTGACCTTTAAGATGTTTGAAACAAAATTTATCCACTGTGTTATGTTTCAGTGGCTCTCCAGTTTCTCAGCTGATAGTGTGCGGGTTTCTTTCAGGGGAGAAAAGGATATTATTTCAGTCATGGACCTGTTTCTTTGCTGTTGATGGAGTACAATGTACCCTTCAGCACAAAAGGAAATGAATAATGTAACCTTAGGAATGATCATTTTTTTTAACTCATAGTTTAAAGTTTCTAGTCTCGGCTGTAGAAAACAGAAGTGATCATAAGACATTTCTTTCTGTTTCCCAATAAGACACAAATTTTCAGAGGTCTGGGAAAGAGGTTACAAAAATCCTTCCCAATAGTAAGTTTCAAGTTTTTTAACATTAAAAAGTTTGAATCATACATATTGCAAGTTTGATCATACGAAACTGTGTTTGATTTAAGCAATAACATGGGCAAGTGCACAGCTGTTTAACAGTTAAGTTGCCTGGTTGTAAACACATGAGAGTTAGAAAAATGACCAAACTACAAGACAGATTCTGATCTCGTGTATGTGATGGAATTTCTACCTTGCTAGTGGACTCAAGATCAGTAGCAGATTTCCTAAGATACATGGCACTATATGTCATGTAGCTATAATAAATATCTGGACCTACATCCAGTTGTTCAATTAGTGTATTAAGATCTTCTATATTTGGTGCATTAGTGCTCACCAGCTGAGGTGTGTCTCTCACCAACTGTCCTCACACCCCCTGCTGGTTGTGCACGAGAAATTCCCTAGTGGATGCTGACTTAGTACTGTTTGATTTGAAACAGGATTGTCAGTGCACACTAGGGAATTTTAATGTGCACTAGAAGGTTCCACATGGACAGTTAGCTTGTATCATCTGGTGCGCACTAGAATTTGCACCCAAGCTGATGCACACTAATGTACCATGTAGACAAGCCCTAAATTAGTTGTGGGTTTTTTTAAAAGTTTAGTAACTTTTGCCATTATTTATTACATCCCATTGTTTAGCAATCTAACTAAAAGATACCTACTGTACATCAGGAATGGTGCATTTAGATTAAGTTCTTGAATCCTGATTCCAGTCCCATCTACCGTGATCACAAATCACTGAGATATCTGCAAAATGAATTTCAGTGTCACATTCCAGATCTTCTACCATATTTTCAATCCTACTAAACTGGCGCATTGGTAAAGGGACTGATTCTGTTCTCTATGTTGGTGTAAAACATGAGCTAGTACACAGAAGTTAACCTAGTGTGACAGCAGAACCTAGATCAGGGTCTGATATATTTTGGCATTAGTTATCTGAAATTAATGTTGTAATTAGACTTTGTAGACACCACTCAATTCAATGGAGTTACACCAGCAATGAATTTGCCACCTGTCTGTAGAAGAAACACAACTGCCTTCCAGAAATATGAATCATGAGAGTCCATGTTTAAGAAATGCATTTTCAGAGTTGTTTACATTACTATTGCTTGTTTTAAAAAATTACTGGAGGCTACAGTGGGGATCGTTTTCTTATTGCTGATGCTGTGGTTGATATTAAAATGCCAGCAGTTACCATATAGTTGTAACTGATAAACCACAATTTCTTCGAGTACTGGTCCTTGTGGGTAATCACTGTTGGTGGTCAGGAGCAGAAATTCTTCAATACAGTGTCTGCTGGTCTGCACTGTGCATTATGCCTCCTTGTGCTTCAAACAAAGGGCATAAGTGGTGACATGGACCAACCACACCCTTCAGTTCCTCTTTTGCTGCTTGTGGTCTGTGATGGAAATTCTCCTGTGCCAGTATTCCCTTCTTCCCCTTGATATTTACATGTAAATAGTTATTTATTTTTAGATAGAGTTGGGAGTGGTGTGTGTGATTCCTCCCCCTGTCTTTTCCAAACTCTGGGGCCTTATGCCCAGGGTTCTGGGCTTTAAATCTTGCCTCACCTGTCCCTGAGTCTTCCGGGTGAGCAACCCTCACAACACATGCCTCTACCGCTTAGGGTAGGCACACATCCCATCTAAGTGTGGGATTTGCCACTCCTTTCCTTCTCACGCTAGGCAAGCTCGGGAGTTCCAGCTCTGCCAACACTTCATGAAGCTAGCTTGAGGCCCAAGATCAGATCCACGGTCCTCTTGTTCTCCAGCTCATCAGCCGGAACCACTAAGTAACATTCTGCCAGCACTGACAGAATGCCCCACCAAGCTGACAGACTCAATTAAGAGCAAGCACGATGAGGGTAAGGAGATGCACAAGACGACTGAGAAGTCTGCTCATTATTCTTCAAAGAAGAGAGCAGCTTTTCCCCTTCTGGAGTCTTGCTGAAGCCTGGCCTTAGACAGCGTTCACCTGGAGCTCATGGTGAGATTGGGCAGGCACCTGTGGTACTAGGAACATCTGCTACTCCAAAACTGTCCTCTGAGTGATGCAAAGATGATAAGGAGCACATGCCCTGAACACCGATGGTATCACACCACAGGTCTTAGCCTCAACTATCCATCCCAAAACAAGACTCCGACAAGCTCTCCTCCAGCGAAAGAGGGATACACCCTTCTAGATGGATTTGGCTACCTATTGTGATCTGGAGTCCCCAATTCTGATGGAACTGTTGTTAGTATAGGACATCAAAACATTGTCCATCCACCACTCCCTGGTTCCCAGCCCCAGCGGAGATATGACATTCTGAAAAGGTATTTTCACAAATTGTTCAATCGCTGCTAACCATATGTTCTGTCACCACCTTCAACCCCCATTCAGCAGACACCTACCCCATGTCTTTCCAGGATGGGAGACCACAACTGCTGTTTATTACATAAACAAGCAGTGAGAAGTGGTCTACACCCTTCTGTAAGGAAGCAGTATGAATAGGGAACTGATGCATCCAACCCAACATTATCTTCTTAGCAGCACCTCTTCTGGGAGTCATGAATTCCCTGACAGACAGGCTCAGCAGGCATTTTAACAATGACAAGTGGGATCTCTGTTGTTTGTTGGTCCAATGAATCTTCCAACAATGAGGGTACCCATCCTGGGACCTCTTTGCCACCCAAGAAAACATGAAATGCCGAGCTTATTACTCTAGCAATGGCCAGGGTCCAGACTCCAGAGGGGATGCCTTCCTATTCCTATTTTCAGAAGTGTAACGTATTTCTTTCTTCCCATTCCCCTCATACCTTGTGTTCTCTGGAAAATACACAGTGACAGTAATTCTAATAGCACAATAATGGCTGTGGTCAGTCAATAATGGCTGTGTCATAGCCCGGCAATTGACCACCTACAGTCATTTCTCACGTTACTGTCTCAGAATGGGGGACAAAACCAACCATCCCAACTTGACTTCCTTCCAGCTGACAGCTGGGTTTTTGATAGCGAACAGACTTAAAATGAACCTGTTCAAAAGCAGCACAATCCATCTTGCTTAATAGTAGAAACCCTTCTACATGTTTTAGATGACAGGGAAAAGTGCTTCCACTTAGCATCCTTCCTCCAGAACTTCCCTATCACCTTGATTACCTCCTCTCCCGAAAGACACCAGGACTTCCAGTCAGCTTACTGAGAGTGCATCTCGCAACTATCAGCACATTTGCACCCTCCTGTAGAGAGCTACTCAGTTTTTACTCATCCCACAAAAGCATTGCTAGAACTTTTCCTCTGGTGTCTCAACCTACACCACCCTGCAATCTGAACTTAGTACTAGCAGCACTTATGCGGCTACCCTTTGAGCCCTTGGCTTCGTGCTCCTTCCTGCATTTATCAATGAAACTATCTTTTTGACGGCCATTACTTTAGCTCAGAGAGTAGGTGTGCTTGGTGCCCTTATGGCAGACCCAACTTATACTGTCTTTCATACAGACAATGTCCGTCTGATTATATCTGACGTTTGTTCCTAAGGTCCCGGGAAACTTCATCTGAATTACATGGTTCATCTGCCTACATGTTACCCAAAGTCCCACCATACTACAAACAACACGAGATTATTCTGTCTAGATGTTTTAAGGGCCCTGGCTTTCTACCTGGATTGAACAAAGCCATTTTGATAATCTCCTTGACTGCTCACTTCATTTGCCAAAAGAAGGAAGGGTAAGGCACTATCTTCTCAGAGGACTCTCAAGGTGGATCTGTGGGTGCATTTTCCTCTGCTAGTAGCTCACAGGCAACTCCTCCTCCACTTGGTATCAGCTCACGCAACTAGGGTACAGGCTGCCGCAGTAGCATCACTGCAAGGTGTCCCTCTTTCTAAAATCTGCAGAGCAGTCACTTGGAGCTCAGCAGATGGTGCATCCTTTGGTTCAGCCATTCTGCAGACTGTGGTGCCATGTACTTCCACGCACACCCCTCCTAAATAAGCACTGCCTAGGAACCACCCACAGTGAGTACGCATAGGGACCAGCACTCAAAGAAAGGAAAGTTACTTACCTTATAGTAACTGGAATTCTTCCAGATGTGTGGTCCCTGTAGGTATTCACAACCCACATTCTTTCCCCTCTGCTTTGGATCTGCATGTGATTTGTGGTAGAGTAGGAAATGAAGGGGCAGTGGGTCCACTTCTCTACTTAAATGCCCTCAGTTCGCAGCACAAGGAGGTGCAGCCCAACAGATGCTGCTATTGAAGAATTTCCGGTCCCGAGGGCACATGCACCCATTCTAAATACCTGCAGGGACCACACATCTCAAAGAACTCCAGTTACTATAAAGTAAGTCACCTTCCTTTTCCCAAAAGCTGAAGTAGGAAACAGCTGCAGGATAGAATACTGGACAGGGGCTCAGGAGACCTGGGTTCTAGTCTCAGGACTGCTACTGCCCTGCTGGATGACCTTGGGCAAGTCACTTTGCCTCTCTATGCTTCTCCATGTGTAAAATAGGATTAATGGTATCAATTTTCTTTGTAAAGCACTTTGAGATCTATAGATGAAAGTGCTATATTTGAGCTAGGTTATTTAATATTAACGGAGCCATATCTCTTAACAAATATTGTTGCTACAGTGCTCACTGCCCAATGAGTCATTTATAACTTTTAAAAGTGTGACACAAACATCCTAGGTTGAGATTTTCAAAGAAGTCATGTAACCAACTCCTAATAAAAATCAAAGGAAGCTGGACATTGACACTCATATGCTCCTTTGAATATCTCAGTCCTAATATGTGTCCTTTTGACTATTTCCTCTGACTGGCCCATGCTGACTTTGCTCTCTAATCCCCTCATTTGGTTATTCCTACTATATCTGTAGTATTACACTATGTATCCTGCAATTTAGGCAAGGCACTAGAAAGTGCTGCCCCAGCACAGAGCAATTTGGCTGATAAGATGAGAGAATTTCCATAGCAATATATTTTTTTTCCTTTAGTGAGCGAGATCTCCACTCAATAGGTGGTTTTCTCTAGCTTCAATCGTCCATGGAGACTGGTAAATTACACAATTAGCATGCAAACCAAAATGGGCCAAATTCATCCTTAGTGTAACTTCACTGACTTTGACAGAATTGTTTCCCAGGATGAATTAGCCCATCATGCTTAAACTTCTCTCCCTAAAATACCAGCCCATGGTTTTTCTGAAACTGACATAAATAATTAACATAGGTTGTGAGTTTTAAAGAAGAGATCATATTATCTTTGTTTGGAAAAATAGACCTGTGGCATTTTTCACAGCTTTGCTACTTTTCACAAATTGCTGCTCCCTGCTTACAAAATGACAGAGTGATAAGGAACGTGACTGAGAGAAGCAGCTTCTCCATCGAGGTACCAAGATGGAGTATCTCTTTCTACTATCCCTTCTTTAATCCAATTTAGATTTGGGGGAAATCTATTCTTAAGGAGAAATTATATATTCTGCCCCTCTATGGTAACATATTCCCTTCAAGAGTACCGTAATCCCATATTTTATAAATTATTATAGCTTGCAGTCATTATACAGGAAAAACTCCCATTATGGAATCCCTGTCACTGGTGGTTTGTAAGATACATATCCATCAAGGATTGGTCTAGATATACTTAAACCTGATTCAGCCAAAGGAACTGACTTCTTGAGGTGCCTCAGAGCCTTCCACTACTGTGATATAAATGAGTAGGTGAAATCCATCTCTGAGCAGAGGGCCCGCACAAAGCATATGAACCATGTATGTCACACTTTTAGCCCTCAAAATAGAGTCAGGCCTTGTGCTGACTTGGCAACAGTGGTGAATTTCACCCAACTGGAATCTTTCTTGAGTGGTTCTGATGTCAGTAAATGTAGTTTGCTTCCTTAGAAAACCTCATGTGTAAATCTAACAGGAAATATGAGAACAAATCCAGTATCATCATGTACAAGAAAAATAACATAAGTACAAAACAAATGGAAGTGTTTGTTGTGTTCTCTAGGTCTTCCTCAAACAAATGAGAGTAAAGGCTGAGATTTTCAAACCTAGCTAAGGGACCTCAACACCCAATTAAATTAGAAATTTAATTAAAGTTAATGAGAATTAGGCACCCAAACAACTTTTAAATTCTCAACTAAAACGTCTATGCTAGTTTGTTTTTAAAAATTACAGTTGATAAGATTCCATAGGTGAAATCCTAGCCTCGCTGATGTTAATGGGAGTTTTGCCGTTGATTTCAAAAGGGCCAGGATTTCACTCAGCGAATAAGTTGCAAAGCAAATTAAGAGAAAAGGAAAATGTAGAGAATATAATTCAATTGCTCATTTAAAAAATTAAATTCTCAGTGTGTTATAATAGGTGTATTTTAGCTGTAATATCTAAAAGTGCCCTGTGGTAAGAAATAAGTCATTTATGTAATAGCTCAAATACATGTTTTTCCCCTTACACGAGCAAATAAAAGTCAGTTAAAAGCTACTGCAAGAGTAACAGATCTAACCAGCAAATGTCAAATGTAATCTTATGTTAGTTCAGAGAAATTAATACACATGCCTTTAAAGCCTTTTCTATAACTTGCATAATTTAAATATTTACAAAATATAAACTTTCTTATCAAAAATACATCTTTGTATGTTTCAGCAACCAAAACCCTTTCACACAATGCTTTTAAAGCAGTATTTAACACATAATTACATACAAATAAACAATGAGCACCAGATGCATTTCATATACTACATGGATGCCTCTGCACAGTTGCTGAGCAAACACTGCATGTTCAACAGTTGAGCTTTGCATCCACATTTCTTTCAGCAGTGTGCAGGAACAAGCTATGCATGGGTAATGCCTAATCCCTGAATGGTTCCCATCCTTTCACAGATGTAAATAAAAATGGGCCAAAAATGGAGAAAAATAATAGAGTAAATATTTTAATGGTGTGAGCCAATCTATCAAATACATTATGCATTTGATCTTGTTTTATAAGCAACACTGGCTGGGGAGTGATCTATTGAAATATTCTAGCTACTGTATCTGCAAAAATTCATGGTGGATAGGTCCATCAATGGCTATTGGTCAAGTGGGTCTGGGATGCAACTCTATGCTTTGGGGGTCCCTAAACTCTGACTGCCAGAAGCTGTGACTGGATGACGGGATGGAACATTCAATAAATTGTCCTGTTCCATTCATTCTCTTTGAAGCATTTGGTACCAGCCACTGTCAGAAGACAGGATACTGGGCTAGATGGATCATTGGTCTGATCCAGTATGACCATACTTATGTTCTTAAAGGCAGGAGGAAAAAAATTTATTTCCCTTTATGATAAATTTCTCCTGGTTTGATCCTGCATGTGATGTGGCTGAGGATTAAGAGAACCAGAGCTAAGCCACCACCAAAACATCTGAAGATGGCGAATTGTTAATTTTGACCCAATAGTACAGTACGCTGAGGGCAGTGGGGCTAAAGGTATGGGGCTGGCAAGAACACTGTGCCCCACGCATATGAGACCTGGAGGAGCTGGCTGCAGCAGTCTGTTTCCTTCAGCTACCATTCTGTCCTACACAATTGCCCCCCTTTCACTTCTAAGCACATTTGAGTGATGGGCTTGTCAAAATACTAAAAATGGCAGCTACTGTGCACACTATTTGCATTCACTAGAATGAACTCCAGCACTAATTGCCTGGCCATGCCCCATCTCCACCTGAAATATACCCGTTATCCCCACTCTCCCACGTAATCAGCTCACATTACTGAGCACCAACACATTTACACTACATGACTGCACAGTGGCTAATCAAGCACTGCATGTTCAACAGTAGAGCTTTGCATTCTCATTTCTTTCAGCAGCATGCAGGAACAAGCCATACTTGGGTAATTCTAGTTCCGGAATGGTTCCCATTAACAACAGATGGGAGTGAGGACTCCATGACACCTCTCACATGTCCAGTATCCCTTTAGCCTGTGGCCATTAAAAGCCAATACCTCTTCTTGACTTTTTTCCATTGTATTTATTGACAACGTTAAGGCAATTCTTGATCATCATGTTATGGCTGTTGCTGATGAAAAGTTTAATACCCCTAACTAGCTGTGGAGTTACATATTCAAATATGTCACCTATCCACCTGGACTTCTCAGAAGGCATGGCCTTTTTTGCTGTTACTTTATCACTTTGTGCAGGCTACTACTTGTCTTGATTTGCTCTTTCTGATAGAAACCAAATGGTTTGGAATACAATACATTCTGTGAGCTCTGTTACTGAGATTGATCCTCTTGTTATCCCAACACAGGAGGAATAAGTCCTGTTCAGCAGGAAGAAGTTGCTTTGGTTTTCGGAGGCAGATTATCTCATTTGCAGGTATGAACATCAGTCATGCTCTCACACCTTCTGCAGCGTACATAGCAGCACCAGACAAACTTGCATTCGCACCTCTCCACGTGTCTGACCACGTGAGTGTTGTAACCACGGCCACAGCAGAGAAGGTTGCAACCATCTGGTCCCTCTGAAGTGCGGTTGCATTCCCTTCCCTGTGTTCCAGGAATCCCGAGTCTGCGATCCTCTACGCAGTAGTTGGGCGACTTGTTTATGTAGAGAAGATCTTCCTTGCGGATTGGTATTTTCCGTTGGGTTTTTTCTTTCCTGCGTAGCTTTTTCTTTAGTCTGTCTGATATCTGTATACTGTTTTCATATTTATCTTTAAATACTGGCCAATCTTTTCAAATGAAGACATAGTTTTCCAACAAGTTTTCACAGCACAGGACCCAGAAACTCCATGACAACGGCAATCCACTGACAACAGCTTTGCTACAGCCTGAAAACAAATCAAGACCAATATTCAGACTTTAATTCCACCATATTCCCTCATTCATTAAAAATACTGCTCATTCGCTGGTAATCCCTAGGTCTCCAAGCATTTTAATGATGGGGAAACAAGGCCACAGCAGGGACAAAGTTTTAGTGGCTACTCATTCTGGGTACCTAGCTGGAGACACACACAGGGCCTGACTTTTTTGAGGTGCTGAACAGGTGCAGCTCATCTTAGCAAGACAAAATAAGTTGTAAGTTTCCATTATTACTCCTTCAAAATTGGCATATATGCCTTTTTTCATTCTGAAGGATTCAACGTTTCCCCCAAACTACATATACTTAATCATTCCACCCATCGCTGAAATGCATCCACCTCTTCAGTGGAACATAGCAATGATGTTTAACAGTGCACAGTTTGGGAATGAGAGTGGATTTAACCGAGGACATTTAGATCCAGGGGCTTAGGTGAAGTCCCAGGTGGCTGTCACACTGACAGGATCAGGCTCTCCTATTGTAGGTAGGTAGGGTAGGTATTAAGTTAATTTTGCCATTAATGTCTTGTTTTCAATGCATTTTTTCACTGCACACAAATACTAGCTAACGTGTTTTGATAGTGTAACTTATCCATGTTTTTTATAACTGCAGTATTTTAGAAATATTAGTAGAGTTAATACTTTCCTGTTTGAAGTGTTTCTGTTGGGTGGAATAAATTTGAAATCCTTTTCAGATATAAGTTGACTTAATAAAAACTGTCTGCAGGGCAAAGGGTGTCTGCAGCCTTAATTAGGCTTCTGTAGCACACACAAGAATCTAGGCAGAGCTTATATTGGAGCCAGCCTTGAAAAACTGTAGACTGTAAACAAAGCACTAACTTCCTACAGCTGGAACTGCAGCTCAGATCTTTAGCAGACTGAGTGTAATGGTTTCCCCTTCAATCTCTCATGGATGGTCATATGTAGAAGTAAACAATGAGGTGTGTCTATTGGTACATGACACAACTCTGGAAAAGTTTAAAAAACTATCATATACACAGACTTAGCAAAATGATGAAGCCAAAAAAATTTTTAACGTCTCCATTATTAACACTCCATATGGATTCATTGGTAATTGTGTGGAAAAGTCCATATTATAGTTGTCTGTAGTGTATCTAACTTGTCCCTGTCCTACACTCCCACAACACGTATATTTTAATCACAAAACAATTTATTGATGACATTGTTTTGAAGCACCAGTAGCTGGAGAGTGTTAAAAAAGGCTGATTTTTAAGACTTAATAGTGGAGCTACAAGCTTCTCTTTAAACTCTTTTTACAGCAAAGTAGCTACATTCTTTAAGCTATTAGTGCAGAAGGTTAAGGGGCATTTACTTTGATTCATAACAACTGAGTGTAAAAGGGCCCTTGGGGTAAGCCTACAGCAGACTAATAAGGCAATAGAGTTTGGTATGTTTTCCAGTTTGAGTATCTTTACCACCAATACGAAGATCTTAGAAGATCTGTACAGGAACACACGCTTCCACATAAACTACGCAGCAAATTATTCAACATCCCTAGGAAAAAAACTTGTCCTCTGTTTACTCAAATCCCTCCCAAAGACCCACTTTCTCCATGATGCCCACAAATACTCGCCCATGTCCATCACATGCCTTCCCCACCCTAGCATTTATAAAAGGGGAAGAAAGAAGGGGGGGGGGAGGAAAATACCAATTTAACACCTTCCTCTGGGTTTCACAGCAACTCTTACTTTATCCTGCAGACTGATCAGAGCCACTGTAGCCCTGCCCTCATGCAGAGCCCCAGTGACATCAGGGGGACTACTCCATCCACAAAGGACAGATTTAAGAATCAGGGTCTTAGGCTGCAAACTCCAAGAGCCAAGGACTATCTTTATTTGTGTGTTGACTGGCACCAATCCCGCCCCCCTCCACACACCATGGTTTAACAAATGAGTAGTTGTTATAATTTGGTGCAGAGGAAGTGATTTGTCCCTGCCTTAAGTTTTAACATGATGGTAAATTTGGAACAAAAAATGAACACATTTCTATCAGCGTGGCTGAAGCTCTGGACCCCGCCCTGACTAGGTCCCATTGACTTCAGTGGGAGTTCAGGGCTTTCATCACATTGCCAGATTGAGCCCAGAGTGATACCGAGGGCTGCGCTGGCAACGTGCCTGGATCTTCAAGGTCACACCTAATTATGTATAACTCTACAAACATTATTAAAAATACACATGACCATATTTGCTTGGACTTTTACCTTCCTTGTGCATGAACAGAAATTGCTTGTTGCTCGAGGTCGCTGGTAAGTCAAACAAGTGAGGCATTCACAGAGCCGTTAAAGAGGAATAGCAGGTGTGTGCCCTGACCTGTTAGAACCATTAGTCAATGCAGATGGAACCTAGTTAACTGGGAAGGAGATGAAGGCAACATTTCTAGACCCTGTGAGCAATGTTCCCTCTAATTTTTGACAGGCCGTGTGCGCAAAAAAAATTTTCTGTGCAAATTGTTGTGCTTCTGTGCAAATTTTTGTGCACATGGTGTTTCACCGTATGCGCTGGGTTTAGGATCTGTGCGCGCACGCAGACATGCACAGCTTACAGGGAACAGTGCCTGTGGGCCATATCTGGAGCTGGAAGCTGCTATGTCCGGATGGGCAGCAGGCAGTAGGAACACCCAAACTGCTCCTCTGCAAGAATGGGGGATAGGACCTATGCCCAGACCACTCTTGGGCATCCCCAATTTACAACAGTCTTCCAGTAACACTCTGATTCACTGCTGCAATTACAACAGACACTTGTGTTCTCTTCCTCACTACTTATTGTACAGTCATAATCCTGCGTTTGTATCTTCAGAATCAGTTGATAAGGAAATGATTGGATAGTCACAGCTTTGGCATTAAGACTTCACTATGATTAAGGCAGAGGAGAAGCTATGCTCTGAGAGGAGAGGGCCATTGTTACAATGTAAATAACCTGAGAAGCTACAAAAATGACAAAGAAAAACAGAAACCATATAGAGAATGTAAACAGTAAGCCTGTTTTACAAAGAGATGCTATTTCAAAGTATTATCCTAGTTATCATTATTATTATATGTATTATAAAATGTAGCATCCCCAAATAGACTGAAACCACATTGTGCTAGGCGCTGTACAAACATGTGCCCTGATGTTGCAAATAATTTCACAAACTTCATTTTCCACACATGAACAGCCCCATTGAAGTTAGTGGGGCTACTCTTGTGTGTAAAATTAAGCATGTGTGTGTTTGGAGGATTGGGGCTACATAAATGAAAAAGGGCAAAGGGATGATGTGCCTCACTCTCACCCCTAGTCTGGTCTATGAGTATCTAAGTGTTTCTGATCACCTCTCCCCATGGTACTTCATGATGTGGGATGCACCTTCCTTATTAAAGTGTGGTTCTGCTGTAAAAGGTGACTGCAAGGATAGCATTGAGGCTGTGTATTCATATTCTGACAGCAACAACAGATTGCCATAGAACAAGCTTCTATGCATGAGGCCAAACTTTGGTGCCTAATGGTGAGCATCTAAATGAAAGCAGGCCAGATTGTGTCAGAATGCTGGAAATGATGGTCTACTGTTTCTGCATAATCTGAGGGCATTTCAAAGTACAATATGTTCTGAACCACTACAGCTAGAACCTCATGCGATATGGTCACTGTCACATGCACTGCAGTGTTTTTATGGGTTATGTATGCAGGTGTGTATACAGAGATGTGAGGTGAATTTAGTGTTTGTGAAAGGTGCTACACTGGTGACTGAATCCTCTGTTTAGACCATACACACTGGTGGGAGCAATGACAGGGCAGAGAAAGTACTTCAGTCCACACCCATTCAATTCACTCTGCCGATGTGGTCACCAAGAGTGCCAACAGGGATTGTGGTTTTGATGACAATTACCTGGACCTTGATAAGACCATCATCTCATTTCACACAGGCCACTGAGCAGGAGACATTTCATTCAGTATCATACCAATAACCAATTCCAAATGGCTCCATTAGCCATCCTCTGAGCCATCCTGTCCCCTAATCATTATCTAGTATGTTTGGAGCTAAGAAATGTAATACACTTGTGAGTTCCTCTATCTGTCAATAAAATATTCTGATGGGTCAATTAGTATATTCCTTTATGGGACATGGAACCCGGTGAGTTCAGACTCTCTATCTTAGCCTGATCATTCCCTGAGAGAGGAGGGGTTTGCACCCACTCCCAAGAGAAAGGTGTGAGGTTCCTTCCTCTGAGACCCACCAGAGACCAAGGAAATCCATGTGGAAGCTGCATGCTGCCACATCTCCCCTCCCCAGCACCTGTAGGAGCAGTGTTCTCATAATGGTCCTGAGGTGCAAGGAGGTTTCATGCCCTAGGCAAAACTTCCACCTTGTGCCACCCTGCAGCAGCTCCCCGCCGCCGCCGCCCCCTTGGCCCGGGGAGCCCCCCCTGTGGCAGCTCCCTGCGTCCCCTCCCCTTGGCCCAGGGAGCCCCCTTGCAGCAGCTCCCCGCTGCCCCCTCCCCTCAGCCGGGGCAGCCCTCCCTGCTGTCGCTCCCCCCCCGCCCCGCCCTTGGCCTGGGGAGCTCCCTGCCGCCCCTTCCCTTGGCCCGGGGAGCCGCGTGCAGCAGCTCCCTGCCCCAGCTCACCTCTGCTCCACCTCCTCCCCGAACACGCCGCCGCTACTCCCACCTTCCAGGCTTGCGGCGCCAATCAGATGTTTCGCGCAAGCCTGGGAGGGAGAGAATCAGAGCGGGACGGTGCTCAGGGGAGGAGGCGAAGGAGAGGTGAGCTCGGGCAGGGAGCAGTTCCCCTGTGCGCCGCCCCCTCCCCCCCGTTACTTGCTGCAGGCGGCCCTCCCCGCCCCCCCTGCCCCAGCTCACCTCCACTCCTCCGCCGCCCCCAACCACTTGGAGCCCTAGGCAACCGCCTAGTAGTTGCACCAGCCCTAGTCCGGACTGCTGCTGCCTCCAACTTCCTCTTAGCAAGAGGGGTACAGAGCATGTTCATTATGAAAGGGTCAGAACTAACATACACTTGGAATTTTCATGGAACTGGGAAGAAGACTCCTGAGACTAACCCTTCCTGTCACCAGCTCACTTGTACCCACTTATTTTCAAGAAGCATCCAGGGAGACGTTTCTACAGTGCTTCGAGAAACAGGGGTTGCATACGATGGAGCCCAACCCACCCAGGTTGATTCCTTTTTCTTCTTTCTACTTGTGGAACCAGAAGGGAGTGTTTGGCCCCCAGTCTATCTAGAAATCTTAAGTATCATAGTATCTGGGCACTCACAATCACAAGTCTATTCACCTATCAAAACACCTGTCAGGTAAAGTAGAATTATTTCCTCCCATTTACAGAAAGGCAGCTGAGACATAGTGAAGCTAAGGCCCTCAGCCTCAAAAGTATTTAGGTGCCCAACTCCCTTAATGCCTTTGAGGATCTGGACCTAAATGACTTGCCAAAGGAACTCTGTGACAGAACAGGGAATTGAACCTTGATCTTCCAAGTCTCAGACTAGTAAACACTGGACCACTCTTCCTTTCTGATCTTCGGATCCTTCCTACTTTCTAAGTTACATGTCCTAGAGCAAACTAGGATATCAAAGCTTAAACATAGGGTTCGGAATGGAGATGGAACAGGAACTGGAGTATTCTACACATACCAAAACCAGTACCAGTTATTCCAAATGAACGGTGTCACATCAGTCCCTGAAAGACTATTCTTGCAATGACATAGCATCAGAAACACAATGGTATTTATTATGAAAGGTCACAGGATAGCACAATATCTTGCAAAACCTCCTTCTTGTAGGCCCCAGAACACCAGTTTAAATTCTTTCCAACGTCTCGTTAAGGATTTTGAAATTAGGACAATCAAGAGAATTTATGCTGATATTTTACTCACTAATACCATAGTTAGAGTAAAATCCTAACTGCAAATAATGAGGGCTGCTTTTTCTTTCACTTTGCATAAAGGCCGCAATATTTGCTTTACCCAACAGCTCACAGCTAAATTGCAAAATATTTACTGTATGGAAATTACACAAAATAGTCTGCATACTTTCTCCAAGGGTATTTAACAACAATTCCAGCTCTTCTGCAAAAACAGTGTGGCTAAAGATCATTAACTGCTTCAAGCTTGCTATGGATGAAATTCTTTTAATACAAAAAACCAGTGCTGCGCTTTAGAAAAATGCAGCATATATTAAGATGTGTGCACCAAATGATTTCTACAGTGCTCTTTTCTGTGCTGTACTGCAGAGTTCTGTATTACAAAATGCCTGCAATCCTGTAAGGTCCTAAATTCCTAGATTCTCATTGGGGCAGATTCTGCCATTCTCATTCACACAAAGTGGTACCTTACTCTGCAAACAGTCCATTGATTTCAATAGAACTACCCTGGGATTATCTACACTACAGCCACACAGCTACAGTTATGCTGCTATAGCATAGATGCTGCGTACATCGATGGAAGCGGTCAAGACAAGGGGCTACCTCTATCTAACTATGGTGCTCAACGCTAACATTTTTTATTTAATTTTTAAGTGTAGATAGAGCTTAGAGAGTGATAGGCAAGCGCCTGATCATTGCAGACAGCAGGCTCTAATCCTGATCCTGCTGAAGTCAATGGGAGTTTTGCAACTGATTTCAAAGCTTATGCTGACTTCCCTGAGAGTTGTGGGTGCTCAGCTTCTTTCAGGAAAAGACTGTATATAAACTGTCTACAAATGCTTATTCATGGGTCTATATTACAGCATGTAATACACTGTAGGCAACAAAGTAAAGAGCAATTTTTAAAAAAATAGACTATACCAGTTCAAAAACCTGATGTCCACTCTGTCAACTCACAAAAAGGTTCCAAAAAAAGGCAGCCCACTGTATATAACAGAAAAGAAATAAAGCCACAAGCATTATTCTGAGAAGTGTGTGGTTAAATTTTACTAAAGGAGGGGCATGAAAGGTAAAAGTCTCTACTGCATTCCACCTCTGACTCAAAATTATTTTGTGGTTTTTATTTTTAACTATAAAGTGAGTGAGATAGATGATAGCCTGGATTTTTAGCCTCAGTTATGAAATTCTTTGCTCTGGAGATTTTAGTTTGGCTCTTGCCACGGGCCCAATCCTTACCTGCAGTCAGAATCAGGCCTCTTTGCATTAATGCCACTTTGGGCAGTTAAATCTAACGAGCATTTGGTTCGATTTCTAACTTCTAATGCATACCTGCCTTCCAGCCTCGTTATTGTGCAGGTTCATTGAGATCAGTCCGTTCCCGTCTTTTCCAGTTATATTCTTAATAGGCTCATCTAAGAACTTTCTGCTAAACCACATTCCATAATGGATGTCATCAGAGCAGCCACCCCAGTGCCAGCCTTCAGTGGCTGAGCCACCATTTTGCAGGTTTGTATCACACGAGCACTCAGTCATATTTCCTGCACTGCATGATCGAGTCACTGAATGTACAAGGCCTGCCGCCGTCACTGCATATATAAAGGCTGTTTCCTTGGTGCCTAAAAAGAATGCATTGAGATGTTATTTTAGAGATTAACCACATCTGACCACTATTAATTTTCACAAATGAATCTTGGAAGTCAATCCCCAGTAGCTGTTATTCAAGGGCAATAATGAAAAGCTCTACAGTCATTATTTACACCATATTCCACTGATGTCAGTGAGCCTGATTCATGGAGTTACACCAGCGTAATGGAACTGAGACTCCAACCTAACAAGACTTCACAGATGCGGAAGGACTACTCACATACATTTGATTTTTTCAGGACTGTTCCCTTAATTATGCTACTTCATTCTGAGCATGTGTCATTTTGTTCACCACTTTCAGTGGATTTTGGGGGTTTTGGCATCAGAAAATTTTAACCAAATTTCAAAAAAATTTCAGTTGAAAACTTCTCTCCAGCCCTGCTGCTTTCCACCATTAATACTGATTTGAATAAGGAGAAAATGGTTCAGATCATGGGGTGACCCGAAGCTCACCTGTGCACACCCAGGATCATAGTGTTGCCTTTGTACAGGGCCAGATCCCACTGTATACCACCTTTAAGAACCTCAGGGCTGTTCTAATTTACAAAGGGTGCAACAATCACAAGAAGCTGAAACCACAGCCAGGGATCAGAGTGGTACAAGGGTGTTTTGGCCATACCCCCTTTTCTCTGGTAAGCTGGCATTAAGAAGGGGAAGTGGAATAAAGCCCCAGTGCTATCTTTATGCCACCAATGGATGGTCTTTGCCCTGGGATGACTCTTCCCATGCTGGTTAAGCCAGCTTTAGAGCCAAACTCTGCTGGAGGCGTGGCATAAAGCGACTGCCGCAGGGAATCTGGTCTGATATCTTTAAAGGCTCTGGTAAGGTTAGCACACCATTAAGGCCACCTAAAACATCCTGCCACCAGTTGAAGAACTACTATTTTCTCCACTGTTATAAAGAGAGTTTTAGTTATTCCATACTGCTCACTGAAAAGGAACTTCATTTCTACTAGAGTGTTTTGATGGCACCAAAACAACTTTTCCCTTAAAAAACACCAATGAGACTATTCACACTAGTAAAGACACTTGTGTGTAAGTATCTGCAGGGTCAGTCCCTGAATTTGGGCCCAACTGATGTTCACAGGAGTACACATGAATAATGTTATTCACAGTGGTAACTGCAAGGATGGCCCTTTCTGAATTTACATTACTTTGTATTGCTTATTTTTAGTTATTTTTTTTGTGGTTTAGTTCACAAGTGCTGTATGATAGCATTTAGCAACCATTACATAAGAACAAAATACAATCTTAAACTACTGAATAAGGACCTGATTGTGCACTCTTCATTCAGGCAAGTAACGTGGGATTGAACCCAAATCCTGCAAACACTGACATGGATGAGTAACTTTATGCACAGGACTTCAGTGGGAATACTCATGTGAGTAAACTGAACCATGTGCAAAAGTGTTTGGGAGCAATGACACTACTCCTCTGTATGCGTCTGCGATCCATGCCTTGGTTGTAACTTATTAACAGTATCTAAAGCCACAAACATTTGACATAAAATAATTATATTCAAAGAGAACGTGCTCTAGTGACACACATTTGAAAATAATTGTGTTTAATTGTTAAGTTGGGCCCAGACCCTACAACCTGCTCCACTATAGATGCCAAGTCAGCAAGGCTCCAGGAAAGCACGGAGAGAGCTTCTGGCAGGATCTGATGCTTTCATCTCATGCAGACAAGTTTACCCCTAGTTTAAGCCTCGATTCAGCCAATTCCCATTGACTACTCCAGCCAGTATCTGGAGAGCAGCGGATGGAGGGGACGCCCTGGGGGCGCTGGGCACGGGCGGCTCCCGGGATCCCCCCTCCCGGCCCCTCTGCCCTCCACAAGCGAGGACAGGTCGCCTTTGCTCTCCCTGATACTTTCACCCCCCCCCCCCCGCCCCCAGCCTCTGGCTCGTCTCCGCGCGGCGCCCCCGTCTGGCCCCGGCGCATGGGCGGATCGCGCCCTCCCGGGGGACGGGGCGGGAGTAGCGGCCTCCGCAGCCCGGCGCCCCGCTGCGCTGCAGGGGAGGGGGGGCTCGACCGCTGGTCGGCGGCCAAGGCGCCCGGGGGCGCTCAGCGGGCTCGGGATCCTTCCCCCCCAGCAGCTGGGCGCTCTCCCCCCAGCCCCCGCGGACTCACCGCTGCTCAGCTCGGCGCCGAAGACGGAGAAGGCGGCGTCGGAGTCGGGGGGCAGGAGGAGGCAGTTCCACCGCTCGTGCCTGAACTGGCCCCGGCACTCCTGGATGCCCAGCCGCGCGCCCTCGCGGATGCTGGGCAGCAGGTGGGGCTTCCTCTTGCACAGCTCCTTCTGGCGGCCGCTCAGCGGCAGCCCGGCGCAGCCCGGCTTCTCCGGGCCCCCGAAGGAGGCGATGCCCAGCCACCTGCGGAACCAGCCCGGGAGTGAGAGCCAGGCAGCCGGAGTCTCTCGGCCACAGCACTGCCCCCTCCCCCCGGCCGTCCCGCCCGCCCCATCGCCGCCCGCCCGCCGACTCACATCCAGTTCCCGTGGGCGCAGCAGGGCCACAGCGCTAGCAGCAGCGCTGCCCACCGCACGCACAGGCGAGGCGAGCCACAGCCAGCCCTCCCCATGGAGGCAGCCCGCCGTCCCGGGCCTGGGCCGGCAGGTGACAAGCCCCGGCGGCCGCTTCCCCTTATCCTGCCTCGTCCTCTGCTCCGCGCCCGGCGAGAGCGGCCTGGGGGCAGCCGCGGGAGCCCAGGGCCGGGCCGAGGTCCCCTCGCTTCAACGGGAGCGGGCTCCTCTTGGGCTCCTCCATGCCCAGCCTTCTCGGCCCCTCCAGCCGCGCCTGGCCGCCCATTGGCCCGCGGCCGCTCATGAATATTAGAGAGAGCGCCCATTGGTCCGGAGAGCTCGCGTAGGGCTCGCCCGCTAGGGGGCGCTGCCGCGCAGGCCTCCCGGTGTGAAACAGGCTCCGGGGGGAGCGGCGGGGTTCACTCGGGGAGAGGTACGCGCCGTCTGTGTGCGGGCCCCGGCCCCGTGCTCTGGGAGAAAGCAAAGGGGCCCGGCTGCGCTGGCTGCGCTTTCTTGCCTATGGGGGACTGGCTGGTGAGGTTGTTCCCCTTTGATGGGGGATTCTAATGCCACCGGCGCGTGTGAAAATAAGGGTGGAGTTAGGTGGCTTGTAAAGGTGACACTTACCAACACTCTGTATTTTAAACCAGCAATGAGAGGAAAGGAAGGGAAAACAAAGGGCACCATCCATATATTAGCAAAAAGAAAAGGAGGACTTGTGGCACCTTAGCGACTAACACATTTATTTGAGCATGGTTTATTTTATGCTTGTTGCTGCTTCCTGCTCAGCCTACTGAAACTGATTCAAAACCCTGATCTAAAATCAGTGTAGTTCTCACTCCCTTGCTCTTGATCTGGGATATAAATATAGCATCTGTCCTGAATCCGAGCAGGCTATTGGTATTTGCACTCTGTCCTTAGAATTCTGCCCAGCATACATATGTCACTGAATTGCACGTGCATGTTCTCTGAGGAGTCCAGAATCCAACTCCAACTCACACCACATATAGTATTGTCTTTGAGTTGGAAAATTATTAACCTGTGATGGCTCCAATCATACTCTTAAATCTGAAGTAATTGAAACCTGACTTTTTTTAGGCCATAGCCTACGTCTATTGCTAGGCTACAATCACATCTCCTGTAGCCAAGGATTCTGATTGAACATATTGGCCAATACAAGTGATTGTATTTGCAATTTACAGAAGTGTGCCATTTTTCATAGGTGTAAAAAATGCCAGAGCACCCATTTAATCATTTATGGCTAGATTTTGATCTCTTTACTCATACTGAGGAGGACCTTACTCCACAATTAGGCCCACTGAAATCAACTACTATTCAGTGTGAGTAAGGGGATCAAAATCTGGCCCTCTGTAATTCTGATCCCCACCAGGCAAATGAGACAATATTATCTTAGCCATTACAGGTAGCCAAATCAGTGTGAAGTAGTGAAAAATGAACCAGAATCAGAGCTGAAGTCATATGTGTAGCCTGAGTGAATCAAGCATCCAAAGTTACTATACACCACTTTACTGAGCAGGCAGATTAGTGGGATCAAAATGTTCACACTTTCCAAGTTTAAAAGCAGACCATTTGTTTTCCTCAGAAAGAGACGGCAAAGCTGAGTGGCATTTCCCGACTGGATAATTGCTAAATTATTGTTTCATTAAACTGCTATATCATAGCCCCTGTGGAATCAATGGCACCAATGGAGTGGCATTTTCTGGATTGTCAGATGCTGATGAAATACCACAGTCCAGCATGCAGGTGGACTGTAGTGTTGCTAAATAGGAAGATTTATCAGAAGAGATTCCATCATCTTCTGAAAAGTAGTTGGTAGTTAACTTGCCCTCTGTAGTTAGAGATATTAGCTGAAGGTAAATGCCCTACAAGACATTACCAAATTTGAGGTCCTAGTTCATGTGACAGGTTTAGTAAGATCCTTTTCCTGGAGCTACTGCAACTGAGGAGAGACAGGGGTGTGCAAATTCAACACAGCCCAGAGGGCTGGCTGCAACATCCTGGCTATCTATCTATTCATGCCAATTCCTACTGATGTGCAAAAGGAATTAATGCACTCTGACCCTAAAACAAGGTGGAGGAGTTCTAGCCATTCTGAGAATATGTCTACACTGGAGCTGGAAGGACTAAATTCCAGCTTGAGAAGACACCCCCACTACCTGTGATTGAGCTAGTGCACTAAAAAGAGGCAGTGCCAGCATTGGGAGGAGCTAGCTGCTCTGAGTACGGACCTATGGTCTCAGACAAGATCATACTCAGAGCAGCTAGCTCCTCCTACCACCACAGCTACCACCTCTCTTTTTAGCGCCCTAGCTCAATCACAGCTAGTGTGGCCATGTCTTCTCGAGCTGGAATTTATACCTTCCAGCTCTAGTGTAGACATATCCTAAGAAAAGTCAGTTCAACTCCTTTAACTTTAACGGGCATGAAGTTTACAATGTTCAGTCACAAAGCACAAGATAGGTGTAATTCAAGTTCAACCTATGTCAATAATTAATGGAATGACTACATCAATACAACGATGGCAAACTTGAAAGTGCTGAGTCTGCGCATTGAGTCAACTGGAGCCAATTCACCATCAGGCTTTGTCATCTAAGCTTGTAGGTATTGGTTGTGACATGACCTCTGTCTGAAATAGCATCCAAAAAACTTAAAATACCACAGCAGTGAGGTGCTAAGCCACATGCCAAGCAGGACTGAGAAACATTGTGGTAAGAGTAAAGGTTGCAATTACTATACAGTCACTGGCTGTTGCATATGGTTCATTTAGTATGCTGGTGACTTGCGTTCTCTTACATTTTCAGACACTTGATTATCTGGATGGTAATCAAATGACATACAAGATTCACATACATGAGTGATGAAGACTTTGTTGCTGGGTTGCTGGATCTGTCTTTTCCATGCTTGCTGGTCCAGCCCTCACTCCATATCCGTTTTGTTCTTCCATATACAGTCTATCAACCATTTTCTTGGCTTTTTATTCTCTGCCCAGACTTTTTGAGTGTACATAATTACCATTGATGCTGCACATTTAATTTTGTCTTTATACCTAATGTTCTCCATGGAGCCAGTGATGTGCAAATAGGGAAAGGGGGGAGTGAGCAGGCAAGCGATGAGCATGCTGGCCAAGGATCCCACCACCTTTTCCATCTACCAGCACACACCGAGATCCAAGTTGGAGATACCCTGTTGCGAGGACGGAGCTGTCACTGTGGCAGTTGTGGCCAACTACTCCTGGCAATCTGTTTCCATTGGCGCTGCACTACCCGGCATCCGGGGCAAAGCTATGGAAGGCCCAGACCTGCTATGGAAGCACAAGGCCCATGTATGGATGACCCTGTACCCCCTCAACAAATACTTGAGCTTCACACATATCTTAGGGTACCCATGATATGGGCCATTGCTTCTTTCCAGGTGGGGGCAAACTCTGCTCCCTGATGGGAAAATTCTAAAAGCATTACTGTGTGGAGTTCCCTGTGCACTACAGGGTATTACTGAAAAGGGGTATGACATTGAACAAAACATATAAAAATTGACCTTCCTAGAACAGTCCTTCTACAAGACTTCTCGTCCCTAAAACGGGTATGAAAATAGATTTCTATCATGTTCCCGATTTTTATTCCCAACCCACTAACTTCATAAAAATGAAATCAATTTGCCTGAAATGAAACAGGTGCACTGTTTATGCCATGGTAGAATTCTTCTGGAAAGATGCTTTGGGAGATATGAGGATTCCAGAAAATGAGGTAATTTAATTTCTTGAAAATATTCCTAATTCTTTTTTGGCTCATCATAACACCAAAATATCTTGGCCTAAACACTGCAGATTTGTTGTAATCGCTTGCCTTTTTGTGAGGACTGGTGGTTTTGGCTAGTTTGGAAAGGCACTTAAAGGAGTAATTATGGCCCATATTAAAAAAATAGAAGTAGTTTATGCATATACAGGAACCCTGCATATTGATTTTTATGGAGCTTGGGCAGCCCACTCAAGCCAGATATCAGCTTCCTGAACTGCACATCAGGTCTCTATCCTGAGATTCTGCATGATGCAGATGTTCTGATGCAACCTTTAGAACCTGCATCATGCAACATTCTTGTGGCATACATGGTATATATATACACGCACACTACTTTCAGAAAATCACAAGCAGAAGCTGCTGGTTTTCTCAACCATACAACAACTAAGAGAAGGAGGTGAGGATGCTTTCTTAGCCTTGGTCTATACTAAATACTTGTGTTGGTATAACTGTGTTGCTCAGGGATGTGGAAAAACCACACCCCTGAGTGACATAGTTCTACCGACCTAACCACTGGGCTTCTCCCATTGACATAGCTGTCACTCTCAGGGAACAGAGTAGCAGACGTGTTAGTCTATATTCGCAAAAAGAGAAGGATACTTGTGGCACCTTAGAGACTCACAAATTTATTTGAGCATAAGCTTTCATGAGCTACAGCTGAAGTGAGCTGTAGCTCACAAAAGCTTATGCTCAAATAAATTTGTTAGTCTCTAAGGTGCCACAAGTACTCCTTTTCTTTTTACTCTCAGGGAAGTGGAGTACCTGTGGTGACAGGAGAATCTCTCCCGTCAGAGTAGGTAGCTGTGACACAATGCCCCATATTCTTCATAGAGATATTGTTATGATATTAATATGGCATAACTAAGATATGTTTTATGCAGGATGGGTCATATGAGGTATCATTGGAAAGGTTATAATTTACTGAATGTGATTATCCTATTTTTATGCATGTATCATTTCTGTATCTGAAGTTAGGAATATTAACTATGTATCAACTGCAAAAGTGTTTGCACCTGGGGAATGCCCACCAGACAAAAAGCAATGGTGGGTTAGTCAAGTCAATAAACCATTAGGGAGAACAACAGGTCTTTGAAGATGCTAATTCCCCACCTTTCTGAGAAGCTTCCTGGGATGCTGCTTTGACAGTACAGGGTCATGTGATCATGTCACCTGGTACTGGACACCATCTTGGACTAGTATTTTTCCACTGGGACCAGGTTTGGGGGTGGGGAAATCACACTAAGAGACACAGGATTCCCACCGTACGGAAATCCTGTTTAAGACAGTGAAGTGAGGTAATCAAGGTCGTCGGTTCTTCACTGAATCCCTGCCCAAGATGACTGCTGGAAACACCTAAAACTGATCTGGGGAAGGGAAGAACTGGACCCAGGCCAGAAGGTGTCTGGCCTATGAAAGGAATATCTGAAATTCTAAGCTGCAAGCAAAAGAGGTTTGTCTTCAAGAATCTCTGCAACCTGCTTAAAACAACATTTAAGGTGAGAAATTACTACTTGTAGCCAGTTTCTTTAGAGTACTAAGCTTAGGGTATGGCTACACTTGCAGCTGTAGAGTGCTTTGGATTAAACCAGCCTTCGTACAGAGCAGTAGGGAAAGCACTGCAATCTGTCCACACTGACAGCTGACAATGCAGTGGCGTGGCCACATTTGCAGCACTTGCAGCTGCATTGGGAGCGGTGCATTATGGCAGCTATCCCAGCGTTCAAGTGGCTGCAATGTGCTTTTCAAATGGGGAATGGGTGGGGTGGAGTGTGTTGTGTGTAAGTGGGGGGAGAGAGAGTGGGTTTTTGGGGTGCTGAGAGTGTGTCAGCATGCTGTCTTGTAAGGTCAGACCCCTCCCCAGCACCCGCCTCTCTCACTCACTGTTTGTTTTTTCTCGGACCAGATAAACAGCCGGCTGTCTGAAACAGAGCTTTGAAAGAGCACTTCCACATTCCTGCCGATTTCACAACAATGAGAAGAGAGGCCACTTGATTTCAGGGGATTATGGGACATTTCTGGAGGTCAATCAAAGCGCTGTATCTTAACTCCTCGTTCACACTGACACTGCAGCGTCTCACCCAATACGCAGCAAACATTATGCCTCTCGGGCAGGTGCAGTACCAGCAGTGCTCTAGCCAGGGAGTCAGAGTGCTTTACGTGCCTTGCCAGTGTGGACGGGGAGTGAGGTAGAGCGCTCTGGGCAACTTTATTGAGGTATAATGTGCAAATGTAGCCAAGCCCTTAGTTTGCATGTTTGTTTTATTTGCTCAGTAATCTACTTTGATCTGTTCGCTATCCCTTATAATCAATTAAAATCTATTCTTTGTAGTTAATAAACTTGTTTTTGTTTTCTATAAACCACTTTGTGCAATTCATAACTGGGGGCGAAAAGCTGTGCATATCTTCCTCCACACTGAGGGAGGGAGCGATTTTCATGAGCTTACCCTGAATAGATTTCTGTGAAGCTCAAGACAATACAATTTTGGGTTTGCACCCCAGAGGGGTGTGCACTTGAGTGCTGGGCAATCCCTGAGATGAGTCTGCCCACACAGATCTGATCTCAATGTCTGTGTTCTTTTGCAGCTAGGTGTGGCCCTACCTGTGTGTATGCTAGAGGAGGCTTGAGGGCCTGGCACAGCAGGACAGGGTGAGGGAGCCCAGGCTGGTGGAATGGGTAGGCTCAGTGCGACCCAAGTACATCAGGTGGCACCCCAAAAGGTGCATCTTCACTAAGTATCTTCACAGTAGCATCTTCACTAAACTCTACAGCAGCACAGCTGCATCAATGCAGCTGCAGCGCTGTAAGTGTAGACAAACCTGAAGTACCAACGCCAATGGGAGAAGGTCTTCCATCAGCATAGGTACCATCTTCACTAAGACCATGTCTACACCACAAAATTAGGTTGACCTAACTTATGTCAGCGTACAGCCTGCAAAGTTATTAAATTGTTTGTGTATGTGCACACTTGGTTCCTTGTGTCAGCATTGCACATCCTCACTAGGAGTGCTTGTTTCAATTGTATGATCAGTGTGGGTCATTGTGGGATGGTTTCTGAAAGCCAGTAACAACAGACATAAGCAATGTAGGGTCTACACTGACACTGCAACAACCTAATTACATTGACCGGGACTCTATGCTGCTTGGGGAGGTCAGCATGGAGAAGCACTTTCGTCAGCAGGAGCCAAATGTAAGTGAAGACACTTCCACAGCTCAGTTGATGCAAGGCAGGTTACATTGACCTAACCCTGTAGTATAGACCAAGCCTAAGCTGCAGCACTGTAAGTGTAGACAGCCCCTTAAAGCTCACTTGGTCTGAAGGAATGAACAGATGGAGAATAACTGCAGCTACTGAGTTCTATGCCTATTGCTGTCACTACCTTGATTTAATAATACTTTGTGCATAGATAGCTATTTATAAACATTATTTAGTTATGCCTCCTAATACTTTTATTTGATATGTACATATAATTGTCCCTACTCTATGATGGGAGCAGTGAGGCTCAGTGAGGTCGAATAACTTACCCAGTATCACATGGTAAGTCATTGTCAAAATGACAAATAGAGCCCCAGTCTTTTAATGATTTAGATCAGTGGTTCTCAAAGCCAGTCAGTGGCTTGTTCAGAGAAAGCCCCTGGCAGGCGAACCGGTTTGTTTACCTGCCGCGTGCGCAGGTTCGGCCTATCGTTGCTCCCACTGGCCGCGGTTCACTGCTCTAGGCCAATGGGGGCTGCAGGAAGTGGCGCGGGCCAAGGGACATGCTGGCCACCCTTCTCGCAGCCCCAATGGCCTGGAGCAGCAAACCGCAGCCAGTGGAGCTGCGATCGCCGAACCTGCGGATTGGCAGGTAAACAAACCGGTCCGGCCTGCCAGCGGCTTTCCCTGAACAAGCGGCAGACCGGCTTTGAGAACCACCAATTTAGATAATGGCATAGACAGGACACTTATAAAGTTTGCAGTCGATACCAAGCTGGGAGGAGTTGCAAGTGCTTTGGAGGACAAGCAAAATGATATGGACAAACTGGAGAAATGGTCTGACATAAATAGGATAAAATTCAATAAGGACAGTTGCAAAGTACTCCACTTAGGAAGGCAACCAGTTGCACAAATACAAAATGGGAAATGACTGCCCAGGAAACAGTACTGTGTAAAGGGATCAGGGGATCATAGTGGAGCTATCAAAAAGAAAAGGAGTACTTGTGGCACCTTAGAGACTAACAAATTTATTAGAGCATAAGCTTTCGTGAGCTACAGCTCACTTCATCGGATGCATTTGGTGGAAAAAACAGAGTAGAGATTTATATACACACACACAGAGAACATGAAACAATGGGTTTATCATACACACTGTAAGGAGAGTGATCACTTAAGATAAGCCATCACCAACAGCAGGGGGGGGAAGGAGGAAAACCTTTCATGGTGACAAGCAGGTAGGCTAATTCCAGCAGTTAACAAAATATCAGAGGAACAGTGGGGGGTGGGGTGGAGGGAGAAATACCATGGGGAAATAGTTTTACTTTGTGTAATGACTCATCCATTCCCAGTCTCTATTCAAGCCTAAGTTAATTGTATCCAGTTTGCAAATTGAGTCATTACACAAAGTAAACTATTTCCCCATGGTATTTCTCCCTCCCACCCCACCCCCCACTGTTCCTCTGATATTCTTGTTAACTGCTGGAATTAGCCTACCGCTTGTCACCATGAAAGGTTTTCCTCCTTCCCCCCCCTGCTGTTGGTGATGGCTTATCTTAAGTGATCACTCTCCTTACACGTGATGTATGATAAACCCATTTGTTTCATGTTCTCTGTGTGTGTGTATAAAATCTCTACTCTGTTTTTCCACCAAATGCATCCGATGAAGTGAGCTGTAGCTCACGAAAGCTTTGCTCTAATAAATTTGTTAGTCTCTAAGGTGCCACAAGTACTCCTTTTCTTTTGAGAATACAGACTAACAGCGCTGCTACTCTGAAACTAGTGGAGCTATGTATGCTAAGTATGATGTCAAGTACTAAATGATAGTCAAGTATCAGGGGGGTAGCCGTGTTAGTCTGTAGCCACAAAAACAACAAGGAGTCCGGTGGACACCTTAAACACTAACAGATTTCTTTGGGGCATAATGATACCTTATGGTTACCTTGGGGGGAAAAGATAGCTCAGGGTTAGAGCATTGGCCTGCTATACCCAGGGTTAGAGAGTTGAATCCTTAGAGGGGGGCCATTTGGATCTGGGGCAAAAAATTGGTGGTTGGTCCTAGCTTTGAGCAGGGGTTGGACTAGATGACCCCTAGGTCCCTTCCAACCCTGGTATTCTATGATAAGCTTTTGTGGGTAAAAAAACCCACTTCTGCATCTGAAGAAGTGGGTTTTTTACCCACGAAAGCTATGCCCAAAGAAATCTGTTAGTTTTAAGCTAAATATGAGTTAACCATGTAACACTGTTGTAAAAAAACAGACATCATTCTGGGATGTATTAGCAGGAGTGTTAAAACCAGATAAGAGAAGTAATTCTTCTGCTTTACTCTGTGCTGATTAGGCCCTCAGCTAGAGTATTGTAATCCAGTTCCTGGGCACATTGTTTTCAGGAAAGATGTGGACAAATGAGAGAAAGTCCAGAAAAGAGCAACAGGATGATTAAAGTCTAGAAAATTACTTATGAGGGAAGAGTGAAAAAATTGGGTTTGTTTAGTCTGGAGAAGAAAAAACTGAGATGGGACATGATAACAGTTTTCAAGTACATAAAAGGTTGTTACAAGGGAGGGGGGAGAAAAATTGTTCTCTTAACCTCTGAGGATAGGACAAGAAGCCATGGGCTGAAATTGCAGCAAGGGTGGTTTAGGTTGGACATTAGGAAAAACTTCTTAACTATCAGGGTGGTTACGCACTGGAATAAATTACCTAGGGAGTTGTGGATCTCCACCACTGGAGATTTTTAAGAGCAGTTAGGACAAACACCTGTCAGGGATGTCTAGATAATACTTAGTCCTGCCATGAGTGCAAGGGACTGGGCTAGATGATCTCTTGAGGTCCCTTCCCGTCCTGCGATTCTCTGATTCTACGAACTACCGTCTGTGGCCCTAGTCCCTTAGGCATAAATGGGGATAGTAAACCCCACAGGAGCACACACTCTCTGGCCGTCAATGAAAAGCTGTGCACTTAGTCTATTGGGTGTGTAGCAGTGGGAATGTGTGTTGGAAGATTATTTACCACACAGCAAACATGCTGTGTAATTGTCAGCCCACTGACACTGTATGTGTAAACTTACCCACCCAGCTAGGTGTGGGAGAAGGAATCTTGGACAGGAAGACATGGGTGGGGGTCGTACTACAGCAGCATCCAGCAGGATGCCACATGGTATATGTGCACTTTCCAAAAATCACATAATAAATGTAAGCTTTGGAGGGGGGTGATAGATAATGGCTAACCAGGTGCCTCTCTTCCCTCTGGTTTCACACCTCAGACAACGGAACCAATGCAGAGCAGCCTAAATTAAGCACTGAGAAAAATATATGACGTTCACATGTGCACATTTTAAAATGCCAAAAATTGGACACCTCCCCGACCCTCCATCATTATCCCCACACAAATTTCTTCTCCTTCTCCAGCAGCCTTCCCTCTCCTCCCAATGCATTAATTTCCTCTCCTCTCAGTCCATTAATTTGCCCTCCCTCATCAATTCTGTCTTTCCTGCACTAGTCCCTAGTGCCCACCTCCACCTAATTCATCATTCCCATGCTCCAAGTTTTCCCTGTTCCCACTTCCCTCATCAAATAGTCTTGCCCACTTCAGATCCTTCTTTTGCTAAAGCCCATTAATCCTCCCTCAGTTCTCCACCCTGTTATGCTTCCCCCAGTCCTCGTCCTCCTCCACACTTCCTCTGCTCACCCCCTCTTCAGTCCTTGTCCTCCCTCCCTCAATCTTCCACCCCATTCAGTCCCCTCTACACACCAGTGGTTTCGCAACTTTGTACTGGTGACCCATTAACATAGCAAGCCTTTGCATGCAACACCCGCTTATAATGAAAAACACTTTTAAAATATATTGAACACCATTATAAATGGGTAGATGCAAGCAGGGTTTGCAGTGGAGGCTGACAGCTTGAGACCCCCCCCCCAGTGTAATACCTCACAACCCCCTGAGGAGGCCTGACCCCCAGTTTGAGAACCCCTGCTCTACACTCTTCCCCGAACAGAGTACTACACATCCAGGCCTTGGCTCCTTTTTCACCTAGTTGCTGCAGCAATTCTCTCTTTTTACTCCCCCAACCCCCTGCTGCTTCCTACTCTGGGCTCCACCTTCTGCACCAGCAGGGTTCTCTTATTGGAGAAGAGGAATGGAGGGCAGATGGCAGGTCTGATTGATAGCACAACAGGGGAAAGAGTGAGATTCAGAAACTGGCTCCTCCCCCTCCGGGAGGAGGCGGCAAAATCTGGAAATTCAACAAACACATCCTGGGACGTTGGAAAGCACATCTGAAAGTTGGAGTCTGTTATCAAAAGCTGGAGGTGGTTAGATCGGGGGGCAGTGATAGCATGTGTGTTGGAGAGTTGCCAAGGGAAACTGGCCATACAGATAGGTGAAGGTGATGTATAAAGGGGTGTGGAGAGGCATGGTGATCTTATGGGTTAGACATAAGATGGGAGTCAAAGAATTTGTTCCAGTCCTGCTTCTGACATGGACTTGCTGTATGGCCTTATGACATACTCAACTTCTCTATTTCTTGCTCTCTAAAATGGGAACATAATATCTACTCTCTTCCTTCTGTTGTGTTCTATATCCCCCTGTCATGTCTTACCCCCACTTAGATTGTAAGCTGTTTGGGGCAGGGGACTATTTTTAAGTTTATATTGCACAGACTGGAGCCTCTGAGTGCTAACTGTAACACAAACAGTAATAATATAGTTACATTTCAGCCTCATAGTGAACATGTGTTTATGAAATGTAAGGCGCTTTATAAGTGTATGAGTAACTCCTGCAGCTGGGAAGAACAGAATGCTACGATGCACAGGGGAGAACTTAATATAACCAGCCCTTCCTGTACCGCAGCCATTAGTTTCATTGGGACCAGGATTCAGGCCCAGGTGTTTAAATTGGAGGTGCGTGGGGAGAGAAATAATTGTCAGAAAACGTTTCCTTCTGAGACAGAAGAAAATGAGAGACATAACCACTGAACTTTAGACTCGGGGAGGGATGACCTTACAGATTAGGTTTGAAATCCTGGACTTATTGAAATCAGAGAGTCAGTGTTTCTTGGAGCGACTATATATTGAGGGGACATCAGAAAAACCAAGGAACGCAGGGACTTTGGCTGAAAGCAGTTCAGCCACATGGACAGAGCTGTCCACAGGTTCATAAAGTTCTACTTGTTCACCCCAGCTTCACTCTTTGCTAATGAAACATGGTGGCAGGGTCTAAGCTGTGAGTTCTCTGAACTGCAGCAGCTGGCAGCATGATTCATGAAACTTGAATCTGAAGCTCCCTGGGAGGCCTGGACTTTGCAGATGCAAGCCTAGCCCCAGGATGGACACTGTAGAAGGAGGGAGCTTGCAACCGTACACAGACCTGTCTGTGGAAGAGTACGACAACAGCAGTAAAGTAAAGCTATTACTTGACTTAATTGGGGAACAAGGCAGAGAAGTCTGCACCATTCTGAAACTAACCACTGCCACAAAGCTCCCTGCAGTCCTAGGAGTCCTATGGACAGAATAAAAGTGTGCAGCGATACAGGGTTTTCACTGGAGAACAGTCTGAAGGGAGGATATAGACCTATGTTACTACTTTACACACACTGGCTGCTGCATGACATTTGGGGGGCGTGACAAGCTTCCTAATTCAGGACCATGGGCGGTACGTGAGCTCCACTTTGGGGAGGCTACTCATGCGGCCCCGCCCCTTCACCCAAGGCCCCGCCCCGTCCACTGATGCCCTGAGTGCCAACCTGCCCCCTGCTCCCTCCTGCAGCCCGAGGAGTTGACCGCACCAGGCCACCCCCAGCACCAGCTGCCAGCTGGCCTCAGCACTGGCCCCAGCACCTACCAGTCTCAGCACTGACCCCCAATGCTGGGTCGCTGGCTGGCCTCAGCGCCGGCCCCCAGAGCTGGGTCGCCAGCCTCAGTGCTGACCCCCAGTGTCAGGCTGCCCCCTCCAGTGCCAGCTTCCAGTTCCACAGGCTTGGGCACTGGCTTAAGGGAGAAGGTGGAGTATGGACAGGGTCAGGGCTTGGCTTAGGGGAGGCATAGCCTCCCCTGGCCTATTATACCCGTCCGCCCATGTTCAGGACATGATAGTCTGTGGCATTTCAGATCAACACCTATGAAAGCAGCTACTTTCCAGTAAGGTGATCGCACAACAGACAGATGTTTAGACATTGGGCATGCAGTGGAGAGACTCAAGAAACAGGTGAAAAGCCCAAGGAGGCGCTATGCCCCCCAGCACCACATGCAGTGAGACAACGCAGAGGAGAGCAGGAAGTCAGGGTTCCAGTACACATAGCGAGATACATTTACTGTGGAAGTACAGCAGGAACGGGTAAGGCGAAGTGCCCTGCACTAGGACAACATTGCAAGGAATGTGGCAAGTTGAATCATTCAGCTGTATGTGCAAGAGCAGAGGAAGGTCTCAGAAAAAATTCATCAGACTTGTACAAGAAGGGGATTGCTCATCAGACAGCAGTGATGACATCATGACTCTGTCACTCTGTCCTTGCGTCCAAGAGTATATCAGGTTCAGGCTCTTGGGACAGGAAAGCAACAACGGTCAATACCAACCTCCATTCATGCAAAAAAAAGGTATAGGGAAATGTGAGTTCAGCTGGATAGCAGGGCCTCCTGCAACACGATTCCTTGGATGAATTGGACTGAGCCATACCCATTACAAAAGCAGGCTCAATCTAATAATGTTCCTAAGAACATAATTCAAACCCTTAGAAAAAAGTGACCGCCTAGTAACTAACATGAAAATAACAGATGGCATCCACTGAAGTTGTGGTAGTGGATGCAATTGTATTTTGGGGAATACAGCCATACAAACCCTGGCTCTGATCAGGATGCAGTGTCAGAATTTTATAGCTGCAGTGCAAGAAGCAAAAAGGGGAGTCTCATGGAGCCAATTAGCATATTGCATATGGAGACAATTAAGCATATGGCAGTCTTTTCAAAGGCAATGGGTGCCTTGAAGTAAGCTGTGACTGGAAATAGACCCCCATAGTGGAACCTGTGTGCTTATAATGAAGAACATTCAAGTGGCACTCTGTAATCCAGTGTTAAAGGAGCTCAAAAGTCTGCAGAGCTGGGGTATCATAGCATCTACAGAGGCCAGTACAGCCCAGGTAAACAGCACGGTGGTGGTAAAGACACCATCAGGCAATTACACATCTGCATAGACCAAAGTCAATGAACCAGGCATTGAAAAGATGCCATTAGCCACTGCCCACAATTGATGACATCTTGCCAGAACTTTCCAAAGCCAGAATCTTTATGGTCTGTGATGTGAAGAACAGGTATTTTCATGTAAACATGGATAAGGAGTCCAAACATGCTGACAACCTTTGCAAAAACCATTTTTTTGGATAGGTGACTGTATATGTTGATTACTCCAGAGGCAATTCTGCACAAAAAATTACAAATTCTGTGCAAAAAAAATGTGTGGATAGTATTTTAAAATTCTGAAAATTTTATTTGTCAATAAATAAATGTGGAGGCTCCAGCATGGCAGTGGGAAGTGCCCACTGGCTGCACAGAGGTGCGAGATCACCCAGCAGCCTCTTCCCCCCAGGATATGGACTTGGCGGTGAGAGCTTCACTTGACCCTGACACAGCTCAAGGGCCGGGCTTGCCCAAGAAACATCCCGGGGCCCTGTCCTTCCACACTAGGCACATCAAGAATGGGCAGGCAGGCTCAGCCTGGCAGGATCCAAGTATGGAGGGGCTTAGTGTGTGGGGAGGATCCAGATGTGTGATTAGAGGGCTCTGGGTGTGGCAATCTGGGTCCGGGCAGCTCAGTGGTGGTGGTGGTGGTGGGGAGGGGATGTAGAGTGTAGAGGGGATCTGGATGCACAGGTGTCATTGGAGGGTTAAGGGCAATGTGAACTCTGCAGGGGGGTCCAGATGAAAGTGTTGGGGCACAGCAGGTGGGGTCTGGGTGTGGGGGGATGGGGCTCAATGGCAGGTCTGGGTGTGTGGGACTCAGTGTGGGGGGTGTCAGTGTGTTGGGGGAGGGGAATCTGGGTGTAAGCTGGTTGGGGCTCAGTGGAATGGGGGGGTCTGGAATGCAGGGAGCTTGCCATGGTGACCAAGGTGCATGGGGGATTGGGCCCGTATCAGGGTGGGGGTTGAGAGTGGGTGGGCTCACTGGGGGGTAGTCAGTGTGCAGAGATGTGGATCTGGATGCAGGGGGTGAGGCTCAGTGTGGGGATACAGGTACAGGGGGCTCAGTGGGGGGGTTCTTGTGGGGGGTGGGATTCGGTAGGGGGGTCTGGGTCTGTGGTGTTTGGGATGCACAGGGGCTGGGTGATATGGGCGCATCTCCCTGTACAGTGACCTCTCCTCCAGCAGCTGAGGAACGATGGGGGCAGGAAGTGGGTGGGTTAGATGCAGAACTTCCTGCAGCCAGGGAGGTTTCTGGAGTATGTGAGTGAGACTGTGCAGGTCCCCAGCAGCAGGCATTGGACATGCTGAAACAGGTAATGGATGCCCCTGTCCTGAAGTTCTACCAGCCAGTAGGGTCACTGACACTCCAATGTGATGCATCAGAGAAAGGATTGGGTGTAGCTCTTTTGCTTGAGCAGCTGGTCACTTAGATGAGCAAAGCCCTGTCAGAGCCTGAACAAAGGTACACCCAAATACAAAAAAGAGCTTCTGGTTATGGTATTTGGAGTGGAGAGATTCCATTGGTAAACTTATGCCACCAGTATACTGCAGTCAGATCACAAACCTCTAGAGACAATCTTGATAGAAGGGTGTGACAGTGCTGGTCATGTGATAACTGCCAGCATAAAGACTTCCCACATGAGCTTGTCCACACAACATGGGGAAAGTGGGAGTGGCCTTATCTACCCTCAGAGAAAAAAGCAGGTCTTGATGACAGTGGACTTGGATGACAGTCAACCTTTTTGGGAGTCAATTTCAGCCTGGACCAATCCATACAAGAGATCCACTTCATGGACACTACGGTGCTAATAAGCGATGGTCACATAAACACCACCCTATACTGGAAACCTACTGACTGCTATTCCTACCTACATGCCTCTAGTTTTCATCCAGATCACACCACATGATCCATTGTCTACAGCCAAGCTCTACGATACAACCGCATTTGCTCCAACCCCTCGGACAGAGAAAAACACCTACAAGATCTCTATCAAGCATTCTTACAACTACAGATACCCACCTGCTGAAGTGAAGAAACAGATTGACAGAGCCAGAAGAGTACACAGAAGTCACCTACTACAGGACAGGCCCAACAAAGAAAATAACAGAACGCCACTAGCCCTCACCTTCAGTCCCCAGCTAAAACCTCTCCAATGCATCATCAAGGATCTACAACCTACCCTGAAGGACGACCCATCACTCTTACAGATCTTGGAAGAGAGGCCAGTCCTTTCTTACAGACAGCCCCCCAACCTGAAGCAAATACTCACCAGCAACCACACACCACACAACAGAACCACTAACCCAGGAACCTATCCTTGCAATAAAGCCCGTTGCCAACTCTGTCCACATATCTATTCAGGTGACACCATCATAGGGTCTAATCACATCAGCCACAATATCAGAGGCTCGTTCACCTACACATCTACCAATGTGATATATGCCATCATGTGCCAGCAATGCCCCTCTGCAATATACATTGGTCATACTGGACAGTCTCTATGTAAAAGAATAAATTTGCAAACTGGATACAATTAACTTAGGCTTGAATAGAGACTGGGAATGGATGAGTCATTACACAAAGTAAAACTATTTCCCCATGTTATTTCTCCCCCCCCCCCCCCCCTCCTCCCACTGTTCCTCAAATATTCTTGTTAACTGCTGGAAATAGCCTACCTTGCTTGTCACCATGAAAGGTTTTCCTCCTTTCCCTCCCTGCTGCTGGTGATGACTTATCTTAAGTGATCACTCTCCTTACAGTGTGTATGATAAACACCATTGTTTCATGTTCTCTGTGTGTGTATATAAATCTCCCTCTGTTTTTTCCACCAAATGCATCCGATGAAGTGAGCTGTAGCTCACGAAAGCTTATGCTCTAATAAATTTGTTAGTCCTAAGGTGACACAAGTACTCCTTTCTTTTAATGATTTTATCATGAGTCTTGTAATATTTGATGTTTAACGTACACTTTATTTCCTGGAGTCATGTGCTTAGATGAGGAATCTCAGCTCTTATTCTAAAAAAAATTAAAAAGGACATTCTGTCCCTCATGACTGCAGAGAAAGCTTGAAACCTGAGGTCACGCTAAAGTCTCTGAAACCAGAAAGCAAACCAGTCAGAGCCAACAGTTATTGATTTCAAGTCAGTCTCATGATTTTGGGGGGGGTGCTGACTCCATGATTTTGAATTTTCAGGACTGGCAATAACTTAGCTATGTCTACGCTCTAAATTACTTTGGTATATCTTATGCTGCTCAGGAGTGTGCATAATCCACACACCTGAGTGACATAAGTTATACTGACCTGAGTGCTGATGTGGACAGCACTATGTCGACGGGAGATGCTCCCCGCTAACCTAGTTACCGCCTCTCACAGAGGCAGGAGTTATTAAGCTGATGAGAGAGCTCTCTCCTGCCAGCTTAGAGTGTCTTCTCCAGAAGTGCTACATCTATGCCGCAGTAGCTGCTGTAGTATAGACATATCTTTTATATGGCGATTCTTGTGTTTCAGTATGAAGGAAACTCATTCTAACTCCACTTCTTCTCCTAATACCCCCTTTTCAAGCCACTTTATCAAATCTGACTCCAGGGGGTGGGGGGAAGGAAGTTAGAAGCAGCCTGGAGGATATGAACAAGTGATATGGGGTAAGGTACAGGAGGAGGGTTTTATTTTTTTCTCATGAGGAAGGGCTAGGTAGGGGATATTGTCCACTTACCTTCAGTATTACAGACCTTAACTTCCCCAGCATAAGGCTAAAAAAGTTATGCTCCCTTGTTCCCCTGCAGAGGGATATAGCATCAACTATCCTTTTTTTCTGGTTCCACACCCTTTTGATTTTATACCATGAGGCTTGTAGATCTGCTGCTCTGCATAAACAGCAACATGCCAGTGAATAATATGACCTGTTGTACTCTAGTCTCTGCTTTTGCTGATTGCTGGCCATTGCCACTTGGTGGTATCTCCTGCAACAGGTCTCCACTCACTTTTTTGGTCCGTTGTCCCATCAGAGCCTGTGCCAGACTGTTTTGGTACCCGGTTATGGGATATTCCTGTATGTCAAAATGGCTAATAATGGGTCTGAACCAGAAAAACAGCCTTGTGTAACAGTCTATTAGCTGGTTTCAGAGTAGCAGCCATGTTAGTCTGTATTCGCAAAAAGAAAAGGAGTACTTGTGGCACTAAGTACTTAGTACTTAGAGACTAACAAATTTATTTGAGCATAAGCTTTCGTGAGCTACAGCTCACTTCATCGGATGCATTCAGTGGAAAATACAGTGGGGAGATTTATATACACAGAGAACATGAAACAAGGGGTGTTACCATACACACTGTAAGGAGAGTGATCACTTTAGATGCTATTACCAGCACGAGAGTGGGGTTGGGGAGGAAGAAAACCTTTTGTAGTGATAATCAGGGTGGACCATTTCCAGCAGTTGACAAGAACGTCTGACGAACAGTGGGGTGTGGGGGGGGGAATAACATGGGGAAATAGTTTTACTTTGTATAATGACCCATCCACTCCCAGTCTCTATTCAAGCCTAAGTTAATTGTATCTAGTTTGCAAATTAATTCCAATTCAGCAGTCTCTCATTGGAGTCTGTTTTTGAAGTTCTTTTTGTTGAAGACTAGCCACTCTTAGGTCTGTAATCGAGTGACCAGGAGATTGAAGTGTTCTCCGACTGGTTCTTGAATGTTATAATTCTTGACGTCTGATTTGTGTCCATTTATTCTTTTACATAGAGACTGTCCAGTTTGGCCAATTGGAGCTGGCAACACTGCACACTGTTGTATTAATTTAGATGGAATAAATGAGCTAAAGGTGTTACATATCCACTTACTATCCAACATTGAACTGTTGGAAACAAGGTCTGGAGTTTGTTATAAAGAGACCACAGCCTGCTTAGTGCAATTAAACACCCTTTTAGGCCCTTAATTAAAGATAAACGAAAGGGGTAAAACAGATGACAAACTTGAAATGTAAAAGATCAAATCAGACTTTCATTTTAACTCTATCTCTTCTTCCCTTTAGCTGGAGAGCACTTTTAGAAGGAACATCTCCTTGTCTGATAGTCTCTTAGCTTTGTACATACACTGCTCTCCTGGCAACAAAGAGCAGCTAACTGTGCCACTTTAACAAAGGGTGTGGCTGCAGTGGCACAGCCGCACTGTTGTAAGGTGCGCAGTGTTGACATAGCCTGATATAGTATCAAAGATAACTTTCCTTTCGGGGAAAAGAGAAGAACTTAGTTGAGACAAGCTAGGAGCAAGTCTACTTTACAATTTAAGTTGACCTAAGTTACATTGACATACAGCTGCCGCGTAATTAAATCGCTTTGCATGTCTACATGATTTTTCCGTGTGTTAGCCATGCGTATCCACACCTAGCAGCGATGCAAACAGCAGTGCACACGTTGGTAGCTTTCCACTGTGTGACTTGCTACCATCTAGCATAGGGTTTTTGGGAAGGGTTTTCAATGATTCATAGGAGCAAAACAATTTATGCTGGGGTTCACTGGGAAACTGGTTTCAATGCCCCTGGATGTAGTTTTCTCCATCCCATAATTTTATCTGCATCCCATAATGTTTCATGCCCTTTTTCAAAAGCCCTGCAAACCTATGCGTCCAACCCTCTCTGTAAGAAGCATGGCCCTGCAACAGCTCTGCACTATTGTGATGGGCGTTGCAAGCACAATGCATCTGATTCTGCAGTATTTGCAGAGCTGCCAGAGGAGCCATGGGAACATGATGATTCCTTGGAGGCTAGCTTGCTTTTGGACAAAAAAAGAAATGATCCATGGTTGTTATAGGTATCCACAAAGCATCTGCAGATGTTGGAGTACCGGTTCTGAGCCTGAGAAACAAGCACTGACTGGTGGGATTGCATTGTTAGGCAAGTATGGGATGATGAGCAGTGGCTTGCAGAACTTTCAGATGCACAAGACCACATTCCTGGAAGTGTATGTGGAGCTCACACCCAGCCCTCTGGTGCAAGGACACCAAAATGAGTGCTCTACTGACAGTGGAGAAGATGAGTGGGGATAGCTGTGTGGAAGCTGGTAATGCCCAATTGCTAGTAATCAGTCGGGAATCAATTTAGAGTTGGGAAATGCATTGTGGAGGTTGCTGTGATGCAAGTGTGCAGGGCCATTAATCTCATCCTGCTTGAAGGACTGTGACTTTGGCAATGTGCAGGACATAATGGATAGTTTTGCAGCTGTGGAATTCCAAACTGCGGTGGGACCATAGATGACATGCTATCCCTAATTTTGGCTCCAGACCACCTTGCCATCAACAGAAAGAGCTATTTTGATATGGTATTGCATGGGCTAGTGGATCACCAGGGATATTTTATAATATCAATGTGGATTGGCCAGCAAAGGTGCATGATGCATGCATATTTAAGCACACAGCTCTGTTCAGAAAGCTGCAGCAGGGACTTTCTTTCCAGACCAGAGGAGTACCAGTGTGGATGTTGAATGCCAATAATGATCGTGGGGAGACCCAGCCTACCCCTTACACACATGGCTCATGATGTCACACACCCGCCACTTCACCAGCAGCAAGGAGCACTTCAACTACAGGCTGAGCCAGTGCAGTTTTACAGTTGAATGTGCCTTTGGCCGTTTGAGAGGCTGCTGGTGCTATCTACTCATGAGACTAGACTTCAGTGAAGAAAAATATCCTAATAGTTATAGCTGCCTGGTGAATGCTTCATAATATCTGTGAAGCAAAGGGGGAAAAGTTTCTAGTGGGTGGAGGACAGCAGTGGAATGGCTGTCTGCTGATTTTGAGCAGCCAGGTACCAGGGATATAAGAAGATCTCAATGGGGAGCTATACAGCTGAGGGAGGCTTTGAAAGACCATTTTAATAGTGAGCTACAGTAATGTGTGTCGCTGTAGTGTGCTCTGCCTGGCATTTTATTTTTTTGTACCCTGGCATGAACCTTGTATTGAGTGCTGTGTGTGTAGTAATATAACATTGCACATACACCTATTGCTATTATCTCTGGATGATGTCAGACCCAGACAACATATGTTGTGAACTAATAAGGATGAATTAAGTTTCCATAAATAGATTTTTTATTGCAAACCCATGCAAAGCAATTTGCGGGGGAAAGAACAGTCATTTTCATTTCATAAACACATACACCAACCGTGTGTCTCACAGGTCAGTGTGTGTGTGGCTGTGATTGTACTCTTCTCTGGGCTGGAGTGTTAGGGGTAGTGCAATGGCCCTGGACACCATGTGGAATGTGTGGGGGTTTGTAGTAGGGAGGTTCTGGAATGCAGTACTTTATGGGCTGCAGAGGGAGGCAAGAATGGATCTGTTGAACCTGAAGGTCAACAAGAGTCTCCAGCATGTCTGCTTGATGCTTGAGAAGCTGTAGCATATCCTGCTGTATGGCTCTCTCCTTTTCCCATGCTTTTCTCCTCTCTGCTCTATCCCTGTCCATGCTGTCTGCAAGGATGAGTGTCCAAGCCCTGTGCTCAGTATCTGAAGCACCAGAGGCTTGCAGGATCTCTTGGAACATGTCATTCTGCATCCTCTTTCTTCTTCTCTTAATCTGGCTGAGCTATGCCACTGGTGTGGATGGAGAGACCCTCAAGGCTACATTTCCAGCAGCAAAAGATACAATGCACTGAGGTACTATTGTGAGTGTATTCACAAGATAAATGGAAATGTGGTATACTGAACTCACTCCCCTTAATCCACACAAGCTGCAAGCATGACTTGCACTTCTCCTTGGGAGTCATAGAGCATAGTGGCAGTCCCAGCCATGGTGAGTGCAATGGGTAGGACCCCCCACCCCCTTCCGGGATGCCACCAGATGTTCTGGGGTCCCACTGAGCCTGCCCATTCCACAAGCCTAGGCTTCCTTACCCGGCCTTGCTGTGCCAGGCCCTCAAGCCTTCTCTAGCACAAACACAGGTAAGTTCACAGTCAGTTACAGACACAGACTGAAATCAGCTTTGTATGGGAGGACTGAGCTAGGGGATTTACCCAGCACTCACATGCACACCTTCTTTGGGGTGTAAACCCAAAATAATATTGTCTTGTGCCGTTTAGATAGATCTGTACAGCACAAGTTCAAAAAATCACCCCCCCCAGTGGAGAGATATATCACAGCTTTTTGCTCCCCCAGATATGAATTGCACCAACTAGGTTTTGGAATAAAAAAAAAAGTTTATTAACTACAAAAGGTAAATTTTAAGTGATTATAAGGGATATCAAACAGAAGAAAGCAGATTACTGAGCAAATAAAACAAATATGCAGATTAAGCTTAATACACTAAAGAAACAGGTTACAAATAGTAATTTCTCACCCTAAATGTTGTTTTAGGCAGGTTGCAGCATTTCTTCAGCTCAAAGTTCCAGTTATTTCTCTTTACAGGCAAGACCCCTGTCTCAGCCTAGACTCAGCACTTGCCTTTCATCAGATTAGTTCCTTTGTTTCTTCAGGTGTTTTCAGCAGGCTTCCTTCTTGGGTGGGGAGGCAATGGAGAAGAGCACTGATTGACTAACTCCCCAGCCTTAAATAGGATTTATATAAGGCAGGAATCCTTTGTTTCCAGTGGAAAAATACCAATAGTGTCCAAGGTAGTACTCCGTACCTGGTGACATTATCACCTGACCTTGCAGTGTTAAAGCCACCATGAGACAAAGTTTATTTGTAATGTCTATAGGAAGGAACTTCCAGGAAGATGAATATCACATCTTCAGAAACCCATTCTATTGTCTTTCCTACTGGCCCATTCAGGCTGATTGCCTACTGTCTGGTGGGTGTTCCCCAACTACACACACAGTTGTAATGGTTACACAGTCAATCCTAACTTCAGATACAGAGTTGACACATGCATACAAATAGGATAACCACATTCAGCAAATCATAATCTTTCCAATGATACCTCACATGACCCATCTCACATAAAACGTGTCTTATTTATGCCATATTCATATTACAACAATATTTTTATGAAGAATATGGGGTGCAGTGTCACAGTGAGTACGACCCAAGGGTAAGGAGGTGAGTTGGGACACTGGGTGGGGTAGCTCACAGGCATGAATATAGGGCAATTGAATTGAACACCAGCACCATTTAGAATCATAGAATATTAGGGGTGGAAGAGACCTCAGGAGGTCATCTAGTTCAATCCCCTGCTCAAAGCAGGACCAATCCCAACTAAATCATCTCAGCCAGGGCTTGTCAAGCCAGGCCTTAAAAACCTCTAAGAATGGAGATTCCACCCCTCCCTAGCTAACGCGTTCCAGTATTTCCCAGTGAAATAGTTTTTCGTAATATCCAACCTAGACCTTCCCCACTGCAACTTGAGACCATTGCTTCTTGTTCTGTCATCTGCCAGAACTGAGAACAGCCTAGCTCAGGGATGGGCAAACTTTTTGGCCTGAGGTCTACATCGGGGTTCCGAAAATGTGTGGAGGGCCAGGTAGGGAAGGCTGAGCCTCCCCAAACAGCCTGGCCCCCATCCCCTATCAGTCCCCTCCCACTTCCCATCCCCTGACTGCCCCCCCCAGAATCCCTGACCCATCCAACCCCCCCGCTCCTTGTCCCTTGACTGCCCTGATCCCTATCCACACCCCTGCCCCCTGACAGGCCCTCTGGGACTCTCACACCTATCCAATCCTCCCCATTCCCCATCCCCTGACTGCTCTCCAAAACCCTCTGCCCCTTATCCACCATGCCACTCAGAGTACCAGGACTGGCAGCCACGCTGCCGCACAGTCTAGAGTACTGGAGTAGGCCAGCGGCTCTTGCAGCTGCGCTGCCCAGCAGGAGCTTGCAGCCCCGCCGCCCAGAGTGCTGGCGGCACGGTGAGCTGAGGTTGTGGGGGAAGGGGACAGCAGGGAGGGGCCGGGGACTAGCCTCCCCAGCCACGACCTCAAGGGCCCAGCAGGAGGGCTGCAGTTTGCCCACCTCTGGCCTAGCTCCATCCTCTTTGGAACCCCCCTTCAGGTAGTTGAAGGCTGCTATCAAATCCCTCCTCACTCTTCTCTCTCTGCAGACTAAATAACCCCAGTTCCCTCAGCCTCTCCTCATAAGTCATGTGCCTCAGCCCCCTAATAATTTTCGTTGCCCTTTGCTGGACTCTCTCCAATTTGACCACATTCCTTCTCTAGTGTGGTGGACCAAAATGGGACACAATATTCCAGGTGTAACCTCACTAGTGCCGAATAGAGGGGAATAATCACTTCCCTCGATCTGCTGGCAATGCTCCTACTAATCAGCCCAATATGCCGTTGGCCTTCTCGGCAATAAGGGCACACTGCTGACTCATTTCCAGCTTTACATCCACTGTAATCCCCAAGTCCTTTTCTGCAGAACTGCTGCTTAGCCAGTCGTCCCCGCCATAGCGGTGCATGGGATTCTTCCTTCCTAAGTGCAGGACTCTGAACTTGTCCTTGCTGATCCTCATCATTTCTTTGGCCCAACCTCCAATTTGTCTAGGTCATCTGGCCCTATCCCTACCCTCCAGCGTATCGACCTCTCCCCACGCTTAGTTTCATCTGTGAACTTGCTGAATGCAATTCATCCCATCATCCAGATCGTGAATAAAGATGTTGAACAAACCACCCCAGGACCGACCCCTGGAGCATTCCACTTGATACCGGCTGTCACTAGATGTCGAGCCATTGATCACTACCCGACAATCTAGCCAGCTTTCTATCCACCTTATAGTCCATTCAGCCAATCCATACTTTTTAACTTGTTGGCAAGAATTTGTGGGAGACCGTTCAAAACCTTTGCTAAAGAAAGATAGGTTCCTTCAAGGTTCCTCCCACTCTGAACTCTAGGGAAGAGTGGGACCTGCAAAACCCCCCTAAGCGTATTTTTACCAGCTTAGTTAACACTTCCCCAAGTACAAACTATTCCTTTTGCCCGGACTTATTGCTGCCACCACCAAGCCTAACAAATATACAGGAAAGGCCTGCCTTGTAAATGTCTTTCCCCCCCAACCCTCCCAACGCTACACCCCTCCTGGGAGGCTGATAAAAACCGCACCAATTTGCATAGTGAAACACAGACCCAAACCCTTGGATCTTAAGAACAAAAAGCGATCAGGTTCTTAAAAGAGATTTAATTGAAGAAAAAAAATAAAAGAATCACCTCTGTAAAATCAGGATGGTAAATACCTTACCGGGTAATCAGATTCAAAACATAGAGAATCCCTCTAGGCAAAACCTTAAGTTACAAAAAGACACAAACACAGAAATATACATTCCATTCAGCACAGCTTATTTTATCAGCCATTTAAACAAGTCAGAATCAAACTCATATCTAGATAGATTACTTACTAAGTTCTAAGATTGCATTTCTTTTCTGTTCCTGGAAAAAGCATCACACAGACAGAGAGAACATTTGTTTCTCCCCCACTCCAGCTTTGAAAGTATCTTGTCTCCTCATTGGTCATTTTGGTCAGGTGCCAGCGAGGTTATCCTAGCTTCTTAACCCTTTACAAGTGAAAGGGTTTTTCCTCTGGCCAGGAAGGATTTTAAAGGTGTTTACCCTTCCCTTTATATTTATGACAATCACATCCACCACTTTCCCCATAACCACAGGGCCAGTTATCTCATCATAGAAGGCAATCAGGTTGGTCAGGCATGACTTGCCCTTTGAATCCATGTTGATTGTTCTTCACCTTCCTCTCCTCCAAGTGCTTCAAAATGGTTTCCTTGAGGACCTGCTCCATGATTTTGCCAGGACTGAAGTGAGGCTGACCGATCTGTAGTTCCTCAGGTTCTTTTCCTTCCCATTTTAAAATGATGGGCACTATATTTGCCTTTTTCCAATGGTCTGGGACCTCCCCCGATCACCACGAATTTTCAAAGGTGTTGATGATTTTTAGTTGATATCTCAATTCTGAAGTTATGAAGTGGAACAGATTCTAAATGCATCGGCTTGTAGACCAGGTCCATAGGCTGTCGCTGTGTGCTGCAATGGTGCCTACTGAGCATTGTTTGAGTTGCATGGGATAGTGTCCCACCGCGGTGGAAGAAATAAGGCAGTCCTCGCCAAAAATCTTTGTTAGAGATTGCAGACTATCTTCAAGAAAATTTCCTTGAGATCTCAAAGGCGGCTTCACAGGACTTCCTGGTGCACATAAACAACTGTTTCTGCTGGGTGCTCCTATGCCTTACTGTACAGGGGAATGAGAAGCATTCTTGCCTTCTGGTATGCCTGCCACAGCTCCTTGACTTTCACACAGCACTGCTGCAGGTCCCTTTGTAGCCCTTCTTCCCCATGCCCTGAGCAATTTGCTTGTAGATATTGATGTTTCTACAGCTGGACTGGAGTTGTGCCTGCACAGCCTCTTCTCCCCACAGACCCAGGAGATCCACCATCTCCTGTGTACTCTGGGCAGGAGCGCATCTGCAGCGTGGAGCCAGCATGGTCATCTGGGCATTTGCTAGGTGAGCTCTGCATCTGAAGTTAGGAATATTGACTATGTATCTGTGTTACAAATGTGCTTACACATGGGCAATGCACACTAGCCATTATGCACTCAGTCTAGATGGCTGGCTGGGAATGGGCCATTCAAGTTAGGGAACCATTAGGGAGAACAAAAGGCCTCAGAAGGAGCTTATTTCCCACGTGGGGGCCTTCCTAAGGATGCTACAAATAGCCTCTGACTCATGACTGCTATGACACTACAGGAACATATGACCAGGTCACCAAGTTCTGGACTACCTCTTGGGATACCAGTGTTTTTCCACTGATTGGCGTGGTAACCAAGCTTTGAGACAAAGGGTTCTCACCATATGCAAAAGCTATTTAAGGCAGGGAGTGACATCACTGTGGTTTTTCACTGACTCCCTGCCCAAGGAGACTCCTGGAAACACCTGAGGAACAAAGATTGAACTGGGGAGTGCTGGACGCAGGCTAAAGGGATTTTAGCCTGTGAATGAAACACCTGGGGTTTCTAAGCTGTAAGCCCACGCAGCTTTCCCCTTAAAAGCTGCAGCCTGCTTTCATCAGCATTTAAAGTGAGAATTTGCTACTAACATCTCATCTATGTTATATATTAAGTTTAGTTTGCTTGTTTTGTTTTTTGCCAGGTAATCTGCTTTTGATCTGTTTGCTATCCCTTATAATCACTTAACATCTATCTTTTGTAATTAATAAACTTATTTTTGTTTTGTCTAAAAAACAGTGTGTGTGGAAGACATAACTTGGGCAGAAAGCTTGTTGTATATTTCTCTTCAGCATGATGGAGGAGGGTGGAATTTCACGAGCTTATCCTGTACAGGGCTCTGTGCAATGCAAGATGGTATAGTTTTGGTTTTAACACTCCGGTGTGGGGGAGGTGCCTTAGGAACTGAAAGGTGCCCCTAGTTGTGCCTTCCCATGCAGGGGCTGGTTTAAAGAATCTGTCTGCAATGAACTGCAGCTGGGTGTCCCTACCTGTATGTGTACTGGTAAAAGTGCAGGCTGGAGCCTGGGAGAGGGCTTTGGCAGGCTGGTCACAGCAGTACAGTGTAAAGGGAGCGCAGGCTGGCAGGTCACGGGGGCTTAGTGGTACCCCAGTTCCAGGTGGCACCCCGGGAGAGCCCATTACAAATGCTCACAGAGTTAGGTTGACATAAGCTGCCTTTTGTCAACCTAACTCAGTAGCGTAGACCAGGCCTAGGGCTGTTATTGCTGTTGTTAAAGTCTAATCTTGAAGTTCTTGAAGTTATTTGTGGCTAGTTCTTTGAAAACATTGCTCAATGTGCAGCAGCAGTCGAATAAAGGTGAGAGGAATGTTAGGAACCATTAGGAAATGGATAGATAATAAGGAAGAAAATACCATAATGCCAACTATTTAAATTCATGGTATGCCCCACACCTTGAATACCACATGCAGTAGTGGTCACCCCAGCTCAAAAGAGGTATATTAGAATTGGAAATTGTGCAGAGAAGGGCAGCAAAAATTATTAGGGTGATAGAATAGTTTCCATACGAGGAGAAATTAAAAAGAGTGGGACTATTCATCTTAGAAAACAGATAGCTAAGGAGGGAATATGATAGAAGTCTATAAAATGGAGATGAATGGTGTGGAGAAAGTGAACAGGGAAGTGTTATTTACTCCTTCACATATCACAAGAATTAGGGGTCACGCCAATGAAATACTATGCAGCAGGTTTAACCAAACATTGGGAAGTACTTCTTCACACAGCACACAGTCAACTTGTGGAACTTATTGTCAGGGGATGTTATGAAGGCAAAAAGCATAACTGCATTCAAAAAAGAATTAGATAAGTTAATGGAGGACAGGTCCATCAATGGCCTTCAGCCATGATGATCTGGGATGCAACTCCATGCTCTCTGTGCCCATAATCTCCAACTGCCAGAAGCTAGGACTGGACAACAGGGGATGGATCATTCAAGATTGCCTTCTTCTGTTCAGTTCATTCCCTCTGAAGCATTTGACACTGGCCACTGCCAGAGATAGGATATTGGGCTAGATTGACCTTGGTCTCACCCATTATGGTCCAGAATCAAATTGATTCTGGGTGAAGAACTCCAGCTTCTTCCAAGAAGGATGGTTAATCCTGACCCCGATAAAGAATCCAGATAATTTTCCCTCCTGCCATGGTTTGTCCTACCTAAGGTTATGTTCTGGGCCTGGATGTTTAAGAATTTTTGGTAGTTACATTTACTGTGGTATGTGAAGTTTTTTTTTCCAATCTAAGTATAAGAGATCCCACAAACATTGCCCTGAAATTAAATACTGCTATGTCATAAATATCTGTTTTTAATAGCACACACTGTATTAAATTCCACCCCCTTAAATGAATGATGTATTTACAGCCTTAACACCAGTTTAATGACTTATGTTGTCTGGAAATTAGAAATATCTTTATAGCTTCAGTACATGCACAGCGAATGCTTTCACTCCCCATTACCGCTCAGCAAATTCAATACTTTGTGGTTCAGAGCTTTCCTGCTCTTAGCTGGTGGAAGACCGCAGTTAGAGAGCCAAAGAATGTTTCACTTGCAGTTTGAAAGTGTCACGCTGCTTTATTTCCCTTCAGAATTATCCCACGCAGGTTTTATTAGAAATTATTCTCTCTCTTATCAACCTTCCTCTGTTGTGCTCAGTACCTTGGTTATCAGAAAGTTTAACAGGTTTTGTTGCTGTTGTTGTTAAGCCTCTCTCAAATATGTACATACAAAGGTAATTAGGAGCTAGCACCAGATTGTGAAATTTGGGTGTAAAATATATAGGTACAGATACTCCCATTCAAAATTGGTTACCAAAGCCAGATATCCCATTACTTGTGTTGTAGTAGAATACATGTTCAGACTGGCTGAGATTCACTCTGCAGTACAGGTCACTTGTAAGACTCTTAAGAGGGATCCACCGCTGCATATATACATTACACACACATTGTGACGGTAATTAGAGCCGGCCAAAATATAAAGTGCAAAAATGGACCAATTCATGTTTTTCAACATGTCCATGGAATTATTTTGATCCACTTTCTTTTTTTTTAAAAATTATGAATCTGAGTTTTCTAAATGAAACATACTCAATTTTGAAATTGAAATTTTCATTTTAGAAATTTATTTTTGAACCTCCCCTCACTATGTGATGAAACCAGCCAATCAAAACTGGCAATGTAAAACAGCCCCCAACCAAACAGAAATTCACAAAGATAAAAAGGTAAAAGTAGTACTGTCATTTTCATTGCAAAATGGAAAGTGTTAAGAAAATTTAAATATTTTTGCATAATATTTTTTGGGAGGTGGGAAGAGGTGGTTGTAATAACAAAAAAGCCAAATTTCATTAAAAAAGTTTTTCATTCAAAAATTTTGATCAGCTGTAATACTTAACATAGGCTTAAGGTGTACAGAGAGTTTTGCGAAAGCCCTTTGCATTGGGATGCATTTCACCCAACCCCACTGCATGCTATTAGATTAAACAATTATTTCAAAGTTGCATTATTAATGCAATGTTGTTATTGGCTTGAATATAGTATACTCATGACTGAGAAATATACATATGATAACTTAAAGCATCTGGTAGCAAAATTGCTATGCTATGACGAATGCTCCAGTAACTATATTTTCCTTTCATTTCACATCTTCTCTTCATATGCAAGTATTTATTAGAAATAAACAGAAGGAAATTTCATGGCAAATTTTTATGTACAAATTTGTACACTTGATTATTAGAAAACAAGTATCTAATTTTCTCATCAAAAGAATTATGCTCAGGATCTAACTGATAGGCATATTTGGGGTTGGGAAGGAATTTTCCCCAGGTCAGATTGGCAGGGACCCTGGGGGATTTTCACCTTCCTTTGAAGTGTGGGGCATGAGTCACTTGCTGTTTGAACTAGAGTAAATAGTGGATTCTTTAAAACTTGAGGTCTTTGAACCAAGATTTGAGGTCTTCAGTAACTCAGCCAGTGATTATGGGCCTACTACAGGAATGGGTGGGTGAAGTTCTGTGGCCTGCAATGTTCAGGAGATCACACTAGATGATCATGATGGTCCCATCTGGCCTTAAAGTCTATGAGGATGTTTAAATCTGGTTTCTAAGGCCCTGATCTGCAAAGACTTGGGTAAAGTTAAAACTACGCATCTGTGATGAGTTCTGATGAGGTAAATGGAACTAGTCACAATGCATAAAGTAAAAACAAGCATAAATATGTTTGCAACATAATTATATGTGATCTAATTTTTAAAAGTGCTGAGCCCATGCAGTTCTTGTTAACTTCATTGGGATTTGTGGGTGCTCAGAACTTCTGAAAATCTGGTCACCTATCTATGAAATTAACTTTAGGCACCCAAGTTTGAAAATGTTGGCCTCAATGTTGTAGTAAATAGCTTTCCCTATCTGGGTTAACAAAATTTCCCCCAGTGGAAAATAACATTGGCCTACAGGTTTTTTTTTAAAACATATGGGGCAATCATTTTTTCACAATACATGCAAGCGCCAATCAATACATTCCCTATCCACACAATATAAATAGATAGAACCACTACAAATAAATAATTATGGATTTCAATTTCTTGTGACATTTCTGTATCTGCTCAACATTTGCTTTTATGCTTCATTAAGCTACGAACCTTATGTGAGTGGGAGAGAAAAATGTCTGCAGCGTAGTTATAGCCATGTCAGTCGCAGCATATTAGAGACAAGGTGAGTGAGGTAATCTTTTCTTATTGGACCAACTTCTGTTGGTGAGAGAGAGATACTGGCACTCCTACCATCACGTCCTTTCCCAGACCTGAAGAAGAGCTCAGTGTGGCTTGAAAACCTCTCTCTCACCAACAGAAGTTAGTCCAATAAAAGATACTACCTCACCCACCTTGCCTCTCTGGGAGAGAAAAAGGCATCTCTGCATAACTCCCAAGATGTCTAGTAATATCAGTGGCACAGAAAATAGGATTAAGAGAAAAATATTTTCATAGCAGCACAAGCCAGAGTCTTTAGCAGTTGCAATAGACAGGCCTATTGTGAAGTTCAAATGAGGCAGTAAATTATGAACTTAACAAGACTGTCTGCATCTCACATGCTATTACAGAAACTGGATCAAGAGAGGAGAAGGACTAAGGCATAGCCTGAGGGCATGGCCTCTCAGGCAGGGGGTGGGCTAAATGCCCAGCAGGCTAGCACACACCCAGCTATCTACTGCATTTGTTAGCTGGGGCATATTCTGCTTTTGTTGTTGCTTTTTTGAAGTAGAAGCAGTGTGGGCCTGTCATAGGGCATTCCTTTCCACCACGCCCCCTTGTGACCCTATCATGACCCTGAAGGCACATTCTCCTCAGGACCACTTCAATCTTTGGTTTCAGAGTAGCAGCTGTGTTAGTCTGTATTCGCAAAAAAGAAAAGGAGGACCTGTGGCACCTTAGAGACTAACAAATTTATCTGAGCATAAGCTTTCGTGAGCTACAGCTCACTTCATCGGATGCATTCGGTGGAATGCATCCGATGAAGTGAGCTGTAGCTCACGAAAGCTTATGCTCAGATAAATTTGTTAGTCTCTAAGGTGCCACAGGTCCTCCTTTTCTTTTTTACATCAATCTTTGCAGACCATTACCAATACTAGATTAGTTCAACCCCTCTTTGCAGGGTCTGGTTTATTCACCTATTCTACGAGGGTAACTCACATATTTAACCTCTCACGTTCATGCCCGTGCTGGGTTCACATAAGAGTCCTAGTCAGTTTCCTTCCCTCTTCAGGAAATCCCAGCCCTCTTCCCACAGCTGGGTTGTTCTTTAGACAATCCCTCTGTCCCGCTCCTTAAGACAGGAGCTTCCTAGCTCTCTTCCTTGGAGCAGGAACTGTATTTTAGGCCAGCGTAGAGCCTCAGGCAGCTCCTCTTCCAGCTGGGCCCTTTTCCCCACTCAGTCCATCCACCCTGAGGCTGGGCAGGTTCAGCAGGCAAACCTCTTTTGCTTCTGTCTTCTCCCTGATGACTCAGGGCCCTGCAGGAGCCTTCTTGCTCCCTGTAGCATCTGACCTGCTATGAAGGAGGAGACAGCATTTATGTTGGCCTCTTCTCCCAGCCCATTCCTTATTGGCTGGGTGAGAGGGGGGGCCCTGCCCCACCCTCTCTGCCAGGCTCTAGGGCCCAGACCCTTAAAGATATAGTAACAGGATTCCTTCTAAACGCAACTTCTTCCCAGGACCCATTTTCTCTCTCCCCATCCATATCTCTTCAGGCTTTGTGTATCAGACACCCCAAACTCTTAAAGAGACATGCCATGTGACTAGGAGGACTGACCAGAAGGCAGTACTGCCCTTAAGGGGCAGACTACCCCATCACAGGGTCCCACTGCAGTACCTAAATTCCTGTCCTCAGCCAACTTGCTGCATATTAGCTGAAGATCTGAGAGTAGCTTTGACCAGTAAGGACAACGCACTTAGGTCTCAGTCTTGTAGTCTCTGTGCAAGCAAAATGTGCACTGACTCCAGTGGAAGTTTTTCCTGTGTAGAGACAGCAGAATTCAGGCCATAAGGTGATAACGTCCTTCCACATGATAGGAAAAGTAACTTGAGGTAAGTTTCTGATTGACTGAATATAAGCTACCAAGGAGAATCAAAGTCTTCTTTGTATAAACATCATTCACCAAACTCAACCAAAACTGACTAAAAAAATAATTAACTTAAAGATTCATGGATTAAAGGAAGAATATCTAAACAAATGCGACCTATCATTGCCCCTCCTGTTAGCAAGTGCCTGCAAGGAAAATTTATTTTTCAAAACAAATCTTTCATTTCTCTTCACCAGCTGTTTCAGCCGCACAATGCTCAATGGCTGGCCTACCAAACCAAGTCACTGTGCATCCAAGAGGGAAGAAAACTTGTCAGTTTTATAAGATTATTATAAACAGTGAGCAAGCTCGCTCCCAGTGTGCCCTTCAGTAATTACTTTATTTATGCTCAATTAAATTAGTCAGTTACTAGATAGCATTGTACAAAATAGACATACCTTACATTATTATCTGTATTATTTCATGACTGCAAAGGGTACCTGTAAATGTGCATGTGTGATTAATTTTTAAATTTACCTGTCTCTAAATGTCTTTCAAACATTCAAAAATGGGTACAAAGTGAGCAAATTTAAAAAAATTCCCTAATTGTAGAAGTCAGGAATTCCACAGACTGCCAACGGATGCTATGGGAACAACTTCTTATTGAATGAAATCTTGAGATATTTGGGATCAAATTCAGAGATGCTGTGGTATAAGTGAAACTGCTTTGCACTCAGACTCCTTAGGCATGTGAGAGCCAGGGTGTATAATATGGTTTAACTCGTGCATTCAGGTCCAAAGTCTGCTCTGTATTACATGAGTACAATGACCATGCATTTAAATCAGGGCAGATGGACTCCACTTACCAATGCATAATGTACCTCCCCTTGGCACATCATCCCTGAATTAGGCTCACTGAGCTGGAACATAGTATGAAAGGGAAGGTGCATCAATGGAAAGTAGCTTTTCGTACTATACTCATCTCTTCTTGTCTCTTGGCCCGCAGGTTACACCAATAGACAGTTTTATAATAATATGGGTGTGTAAGGGAATCTATTGGTGCATCTTGTGTGCTGAAGACTGAAGAGAGGAGTATGGAAAGATAAACTGCTAACAAGAGAGCATAAGAAGATGTAAACTGAAGTCCACTCCTCCCCTACTTAAGCTTCCATCTTCTTACACGATCTGACTTCCTGCAGCCAAGTTCTTCTGCTGCATGGATAACCCCCCACCTCCACCCATTTTAAACTATACTTAGGACATCTCTACACTGCAAAAAAAGGTATGACCTTAACTCGGGTTAGCTAATCAGTGCTAGCTCACTCAGGTTAAAATGACAGAGAAGAAACGGCAACTCAGCTTTTAACTTGGATTAGCAGCTTGAGCTCAAGCCAGGACTCCTTTATTGATTTGCACTCAAGCTGCTAAAGCTGGGTTAAAAAGTGGAGGTGTGCAAAGGAGTGTACGTATGCTAAACATCGGTAAGTGAGTGTGAGTCTACCACAGCCCTGATTCTGAACTTCTTTTGTGAGTTGCTGAATTCTGAGGTTCTGTGGCCAGCAATGTGCAGGAGGTCAGACTAGATGACCATGATGGTCCCTTCTGGCCTTAAAGTCTCTGAGTACCCTCAGTTCCCAAAGAAGTCAATGGCATTACTCATGTGCATGAAGACTGCAGGATTAGACCCTATGTTTTTATCCCTGCAGCATAATTTGCATTAATTTGTGAACACAAATCTACAAAAATTCCAAGATTGGAATCGAAAAGCGTGATGACAGGGCTCACATATTGGAATGATTGCTTTCTAACAGTAAAATTTACTTGGCAGAAGATTGCAAGGAACAAGCAGAAAAAGTGGTTATGGGTATTGTGTCATTGAATTTTCACGCACGCATATGTAAAGCCAGGCTTGCCTTTTCTTGCCATTTATGTTATGTAAATGCTATCTGCTGCTTGGACATCTGCCACACTTTTCACCCCAGCAACTTGTCCAAGGGTGAATTATTGTCAAAAACCTTAAATCCACTAAAGCATTTTTCCCAGCAGTTTCCTTTGAAACATATTCACTTAAACTCAGATACACAGAACTCAAACAGAAACAACATTGTTTTATTTTCCCTCTACCTTTGCAGTAGAGGTTCTGTCTGGTGCTTTTGCTTACGCATGTGCCAGAGAAGAGCGGAATGGACGGGACAGGACCAATCCAGCTCCCCCAAAAGCTGATGGGGCAGCTGCTCTGTACATGGCGCTGTGGAAGGGCATACTGGAACTGGGAGGCCATAGTCCACACACTTTGGAATGTAGAGAGTCTAACCAGGCCAGTGCATGGGGCACACATACACCCGCTCACCATTCCTGCTCTTGGTAAGACTCGTCTTTTGGAGGGGTTCTGCATAGGATTGCAGCCAGCTAACATATGGGCTCACAGTGACGTGGCTTTTGAACTATTCATTTATGCCTCTCTACTGGCCAAACCCAAAGAGTGCAGCAACTCATCCCATTGTGTTGTGCAGTATCAGTGGTGTTATATGAATATGGACACCTTATATGGGGGTGGACAGGGGGAGAGAAATGAACATGAAAACAAATGGCCTGTAAGGTATCAGAGGTGGGGAGGCGATACACTTTCACTGAACCTAAAGTTGTACGCAGTTCCATCCAGACAATGAGGGTGGGGCCTGGGTGAACTATAGCCATGACCATATGGATTCACTGATGACCACACGTGCACACATTGAAGGTCAGTCTAATGATTCTCAAAACTACTGCAGCCATGGGAGTGCAGCAGTGACTGTGGAACAGCTCTCCATGGTATGGGGTGGCTGATTCTATGGCTCATCAAGGACCCCTTGGTAATGCCTGGTTACTCAGGTTGAGCACAGGGTGGACTTGACCTATACAAAATGAAGTAATAGCTTTGCACAAACTACACTGTGTTGCTGAGATAGCCTCCTCTCCCCTCTGGAGTTACGGATCAGTCATTAAAATGCTTCACATCTGTACTGAATTTTAATTAAGGGACGCAGGGGCAGCATTTATTTATAAATTGTTTTATAAATGCACTTTAAGTCCCAAGAATTCCCTAGACACTGTTAAATGTTGTGATAGATCTTTCAAAAGATCCCGATACTATGGTTTTGTCTCTTTTGCTGTCACCGTGCTTTTATCAGGCCTTTGTTCAGACTAAATTAAGGATATCTCTATGAAGTTACATACTTTAATCCAAGGAAAGTGTGAATTTAATACAGCTGTAGAGTTTGGCAGATCTTCTGTTATTAAATATGGCCAATAAGCCTGGACTAGCAATGGCTGTTTGTGTGACCATAAGCAAGGGAATGAGTAGGAGAAGGGATACAGAAGAGTGGAGCGGCTAGATTTAAAGGAAAGAACATAGGTAAGAAGAATAGATGTAAGTTAGGGGTCTCCAGTATCAATGCTTCATGTCCGCATGCCATCAGCGCTATGTCATTCTTGGGGCATGGACAGAGCAAAATGCAGTCTATTGCTGCTGTCAGCACAAATAAAGGAAACATGCAGCTATGGCCCTTAATGTCCATTTTCCTTTTTTTGTAAACTAAGTCAAAGTAAATGCATCTACCCTTCCTGCACACAACTTATTTAAGCCATGTTCATACCCACATGAACCTGTGCTGTTCACACTGTCTTCCTCATTGCATGGAGAAAGGAACAGGGCTGGAGGGGAGGGAGAGCGACAAAAGAGGGTGGGAAAAGCATTGTAACCTCCTCTGCTCATTCTGTTCTGTTGCCTCTTCTATTGTCATAATATTGCCTTCTACTAGTGCCATTGCATTACCTTAGGTGATGGGCAATGTGCACACTTCACATCTCATTCTTCACATGCCCAGATGAGGAAAACCATCTACAAATGATAAAGCTACTTTTGCAGTCAATAGAGCATCACTCATTTACACCAGCTGACAATCTGGCCCGTTACTCTTCTAGATGTTGCTGACATCTAGGATCATTTCCTCCCATAGCACGCTATACCCTATTCTAAGGTGTTGATTGTCCTCAACTGCCATTGACACGAGATGAAAGCACTCAGCATCTTGCAGAATCAGGTCCTTAGACTCCAAATAGCATAGGCTCTATCCTGTCTTGAAATTAGCTTAATGTGAGCAACCACATTTTCAGGGGCTCTTCTCCATTTTTGTCCCTAGATAAGGACGTCACTTCTTAGTGATGTTGGTTTAAACATGATAATTCTAGTACTTTTTTTTAGTTCTACTTACTTTGTCTTTTTTAAAGTACACACCCTCATTGTAGTCCAGTTTTCAGCTGCACCCAGTTATGAGTCCCGGAGGATGTTATGTTTCAGATTAGCAGCCGTGTTAGTCTGTATCCACAAAAAGAAGAGGAATACTTGTGACACCTTAGAGACTAACAAATTTATTTGAGCATAAGCTTTCGTGAGCTACAGCTCACTTCATCGGCTGCATTCGAAAGCTCACGAAAACTTATGCTCAAATAAATTTGCTAGTCTCTAAGGTGCCACAAGTACTCCTTTTCTTTTAGAAGATGTTATGAAGGCTAAGACTATAACAGGGTTCAACAAAGAACTAGATAACTTTATAGAGGATAGGTCCATCAATGGCATCCCTAGCCTCTGATTGCCAGAAGCTGGGAATGGGTGACCGAGGATGGATCACTTGGTGATTATCTGTTCTGTTCATTCCTTCTGGAGCACCCGGCATTGGCCACTGTTGGAAGACAGGATACTGGGCTAGATGGACCTTTGGTCTGACCCAGTATAGCCATTCTTATGTAAGAATGCTGAATTTCATTTTTGTGTAAAGTACTCTAAAGAAGCATTGTATATGATTTTATTCTGCAGTTTGCATGAAAGTTGAATCTAATGTGGTTGTAACAAAGCAATTAGAATTAGCACTTTTAGAGATAAAAGTATGTTTATCAGCAATTTGAAACTAACACATTTTAACTGTTAACTTTTCATAAATAATTCTGAAATTAAGATAACTACAGTACATTGTTTAGCTATAAATAAATATGAAGACGTAATTTACCTGTACATACACACCTTACACTGAAAAAACCTCAGGGACTATTCACAGTGCAACAGATAGGGCTTTTCATGTGTGATTACCCAGAGGTGCTGTGTACATTTTTATCTGAATATGTGGGGGCAGTTAGGTTTACTTGCAAATAGCAGACAAGGAAAAATTGTGAAGCAATAAATATCTTCAAATAAGGTAGTGTGCTTTTTCTGTATTCCTGCCTCTTTATATGGCCCTGTCGTCATCAATATATGAGCACCTGTTCTAGTAAGAAGAGACCATGACTGGGAAACAGCAGCTCCTGGCTCTGCCCCGACTTGTCATGTGATCTTTGGGCAAGTCACTTATTCATATTCTGCTTCAGTTTCCCCCTTTGCAAAATGGGATGCTGTGTAGGTTAACTCGTGAATGCTTGGAGAGATCACTGTGATGCTTGGAAAAAATCATTGTAGAAGGGAAAAGTATTATTATTTGATTATATTAGAATCAAGAATGTGCAGCACAAAATGAAAGCACAGGCTCAGCATATTACTTAAAAGCTATATCAAGTGTACACAGTGGGTCTGAGCTTTATACCAACAGTGGGAATTTGGCTGTGTAAGGACTACAAGATTGAGGACAACATTTGCAAAATGCCATTCATTGGCCAATCATGAAATAATAATAAAAAAAGACAGATAATCTAAGAATTTATTTAATGTGTATCCTTTATATTAAAACATTATTTCCTACTAAAATTCCTACTACACCATAATAAACCTATTATAACATCAACTACACTGGTTTTTTACATCATTTAAGAAGAATGGCTAGTTGCTTACCTTATAGTAACTATGGTTCTTCAAGATGTCTTGTCCAGACAGATACCAGTCTTTGTACACATACACTCCAGGCACTCCTGAATCAGTGTGGACAATCGCTCAAAGAAGAATATTTGTTGGGGTAATAGTTCAGTTTTCCTTTATAAAATTTTATTTAATAGAAAGAATACCATGCTGCTCCCTATAAACCACCAGAGTGAAAACTGTAGTTACAAGGATTAAGTATCTATTTTCCCGCATTAGCATGTATTTTACAGTAATTTGGCAAGATGTATTACACAAAATAGGATTTTATAGAAGTAAATGGAAACAGTTTGCCACAGAGATACAGAGTTCTATAGAGCAGGAAAATATTTAGCCTTACTATGTAAAAAAATCAGTCATCACAAATCACATTCAAACCTGTAATCAGTCTAGTATAGCTTCCATGAGGAAGAGGCTGCTTTGCTTCCACTCATGAAGGGCTTTTTTTTTTGTTTTGAGGAAACTGATTCTGGGCCCAATCCTGTTAGGTGCTGCCTGGTTCCTATGCTGCAGGGACTCATCACTTTGCAGGATCAGGGCTCTTCGATTTTAAATGTTTGTTGTCATGTAAATTGATATGATCCAGGGGGTTAATTTGAATACATTAGATGCAAAAAAACTATTATAATTATGGTAGGTCATATACACGTGACCCACTCTAAATATCTATAATCTTTAGATCTGGCATAGCATAGGACAATAAAGCAAAAATATTTTGTAGAAATACTAAAGTCTCTCTGATCTAGTGACTAGAAGACAATTTGATTACCATCTGGGGAGGCTGCATAGCCATTATCAGCCAGTGCAGAAATATTGCTATAGGCTTAAACCAATGAATCACAAGGAAAACATGGAAGTTGATCATGACAAGTAGCACTGAAAAGATAAAAGGTGCTCTCACAAAATGTAAGTGAAAAGCCATGCCAAACACGGAACTGGTCTTCAAACCCTGGCAATATCCCACAGTATTTATGGACTTCAAAGGGTTTCTGACAACTTTCATTTCACTCATTTGCTCTGAAGTGGGCTCTTCACAACTACTCTTACTTTGCCACGATGCATCAAAAGTATTTGAATTCCTAGCCCAGTCTTACATTACAGTTGTATTACACTAGGATTCATTGGAAGCATAATATCCCACCATTGGAGAAGCAGTAAAGTAGACAAGGCCTGCAGACACTGACATTTTTCAGTGTCCTCTAAGCCCGATTAAGACAGGTCTAAATGACATAAGGTTAAAACTGCCAGTGGTTGCAGGAGCTTCATCTAGACTAGCACTAGCACCAGTGGAGCTGCATGAGCGTTAGCAATAGGGGAAGTTCTTCCCAGACAACCTGCATAGAGGATCTCTGCAGGAACATGCATGGAAGGATGCATTATAATATTGCACTTAAATATGCAGTGAAAAAAATTGTCAAAGCTTGGGAAAAAAACAACTGGACGTACCAGGATGACATAACTTGAAACAACAGGGACCAAATTTTGTTAATTACGTCAGCGTAAATCTGGAGTAAATCAATGGAATTCTGAGAGCTCAGTGGATGCTGGGCAGTTCACAGAGTAGGTCTACATGGCAAATTCCTCTCCTGCTCCCTACAGCAATGAGTCTCAGTGCCTGGTGCTACAAACTCAGGCTCCTGGGGCTCATGCTATAGTGCTAAAAATAGCTACGTAGATGGTCAGGCTCAGGCTCTGAAACCACCACTCCCTCAGGCTTCAGAGCCCCCAAGTCTGAACATCCACGTGGCTATATTTAGTGCTATGGTGAGATTCCTGTGAGCCTGAATCTGTAGACGCAGGCTCTGAGACTTGCTGCTATGGGGTAGACATACCCATGGGGATCCCAGATCAGGCATGCACTTAAGCACATGTTTAACTTTAAATCCACTGGGATTTAAATTTAAGCATTAATGCTTTCTGGAATAGGGGCCAGGCGGTGGTTCAGGACTGACCATGTATGTTTAGATAGATAGATAGATAACATGTACTCCTGCATTATGCTTTGAATTCACTGGAGTTACTTCACATTACACTGGTAAAAGTGGCAGCAAAAATTAGCTCTCTGGTTCCGAGCTTATACAGAACTTAAATAAGTTTGGCTGTTTGCTGCAATATCACTGCTTTATATTCACCAAAGCAGCTCAGTGTTCCAAAGGGCCTGCTCCTACTGAAATTGGTGGAACTTTTGCTGTTGGTATCACTGGAAGCAGGATCAATCCCCAAGACTGATGTTTTGAAGGCTGAACTTACTGAATATTTACAACAGAAATCTCTCCCATTCCCAACCTTATTCTCAAGGCAAAGCAGGAGCATCTCAAGGCACAATCTGAGTGATATCTAGTATGGGTCAGAGATTGTGTTGGGCCCAGAGCAGGTATATTTAAATATAATGATGAATAAAATGAGCCAGATACAAGCCCCCTGGGCAAACAAAGAAAAGGTAAGACTAGGTTTCTCATGTGTCTCTTCAGGACTTTATTCAACAGTTTGATTCTCTGCCAAACAGCGTGCTGCACCTGTTAAAAAACTGCCTTACTCTAAAAAGTTGTCTGAAAGATCTCTGGACCGCAGTCAACTTAATGTCATACATATCTGCTTCTTCAAAGCATTCTCTTTAGCTCAGAGTAGCGATAGAAGAATAAGAAGTGGTTGTTTCATCCTAAAGGTAATTGCATGCCCAGCACTTCACACCCAGTACATGAGTAAATAAATTTTGCTCTAATTTTATTATTTATTTTTTCACAGAATAGAAAACTGGAGAAATGTAACAGGTTTATATGTAGAAATTATCCTGAAAATTAACATGTTTAAATGGCTGTAAGGTAGAAAGTAATGGTATTAATAGCTGACTATTTCAATTCTGTATGTGGGCTATTTGAAACACAGCATCTCTTATGGAGGAGGACTCTTCAAGACAATACTAACTGGTACACTTAGTAAATAATGCTATGTTATGTCACATCATTCTTAAGATACTCATTTGAATGGACCTAATCACAAAACCTCAATGTCCAAAGGCCAAATTCTGAGCCTCTGCACAAAGCCTAAATAACTTGGAATTGTGCAGGCAACCTCTGTGAGGTTACGTGGGAGACAGAATCTTCCCCTTCCAGTCTGTGGGACTCCAGTGCATTATTCCACAGTTCCAGCTAAACTCCCAGTGATTCAATAGGGGCCATGAACACTGTTCCCTGTGTCCCATGTATTTATGTTTGCAGGTAATCTGGTAGTTGCAGACGTAGTGGTCTAAACCCTTTCCCGTGTTCCACCCCAAACTTCCGCTGAGCAATGTGTTGGTGTGTAAAGAGAGACCAGACAGGAAATGCGCCACAGCAGCCTGATCACCCTACTGTTTGCAATAGTTCCATTGCAATAGGGCCTTCCATAGTTGTACTGGGAGGCAGAATTTGACCTTGAATGAGCACTTCAGCAGTGGACTCCATGTTTGTCATCTCTCCAGAACAATTAGCAAAGTTAAAGGCACAGCGGAAAAAATAACTGAACAATGAATCACTGCTAGTGTATTATACACATTCTAGAGCAGAAGATCATTCACAGTCAGTGGTAATTCTGAAATACAATAATGACAAAGATGTATCTTCATTGGCTTTGATGGTTTCAATTTGCAAATGTTTAAGGTGCATGAACAGTGGTGCTTCCCCAGGCCTCATCTTGGTTCTTTTCTTTCACATACCCGTAGCTATTCGAAATAAAGAAAAACTTAACTCTGTACCTTTGTATTTTATTGTGCTTTTCCTTGTACATCTTGAACTCGGACAAATACAGATCTCATATTATTGATGGAGACAGGTGATCTGAAGGAACTATTTAAATAAAGGTCAGTTTGGAAACCATACCACAAGCTTTTTACATATATATAAATATAATATTAAAGGATATTTTGAACTTTCTACACATGAAAAATATTGAGACAAGAAAATACAGAACATGAAAATAATCTGGTGGTGAACCTGGAGGTGATGAATTGCACATTTGCCAGTATCAGCTGCAGTATAACTAGAATTAACTTTGGCCATTTCTAGCTTATGCTTTAACAGTGGTCTTTGATTTAAAGCAAACACACACACACACACAAACACAGACCCTCTAGATCACAGTTTACAGCTGTGTAAAGCAAAAAAACTAATCAACAAACAAAAAAAACCACCAGCATGTGGATTCAAGTGATACACAAACATCTGAAGCAAAGTTATAATACATGAATATACAATTAGCCTAATATAAGACATTCTGCTTGATCCTACATCTATTGAAGCAAATGGTAAAAGCTTCCTTTCACTTCAGTGGTGCAAAATTAAGCCACTGCATTTTAAGGCTGTGTTTCACTATTGCCCCGGTGTTATGGATCTGCAGAGCATAAGTTGCATGGTGTGTACACAACAGGATCCTGCAAAATACTGGAGATAACCAAATACAGATCCTTTCAACGTTCGTGAACTCTCCCTGTCTTAAAACGCAAAAGCTTCTGTCAATTCACTGAGAAATCTACCAGAGATACAAAGGAGGCCTATATTCTCCCCTTTCATGTGAAGGATCATAGCATAAAAAAGCTTACGTATAAATTCAGAGATACTTCTTCAGACAATCTAACACATAGCTCCTTCTTGTGGGAAGGACTGATCACAATATGTAAGTTGCTAGGAATATGGGCTGCCAACTATGTAGAGCTCAAAAATTCACAGGGAATCCTAGATCCAGCCTAATGAATCTCCAGAGCCACCTGTGAATAGTGGCAGCTCCTCTGTTTGCTTTAAGGACTTTCCACTCCAGCAGCATGTCCAACCTGTTCAGAGGAGAGTGGGAGCCACACCGGGGGAGTTAATGCTGAAACAAAGGAGCAAGTCAATTGTGTTATGAGTTGCTATTAGAGCACACCATTAACTGCTCCTTAGCTCTGCTGCATTGGACCACTTCCCCACACAAAAGGGAAAATTTTATAATGTGCCTGTGGAGGAGTACAAGCAGCTCTAAAGAGTGGGGACACAGAGGGGAGCATGACTCAGATTGTCCCTATACTTTTGCTTCCTTCTACAACACACATTATGAGGGAGCAGAGAATCCTGACTACTGACTCTGATAGTGAACTCTAATGCTAAAAATTTTCCTTACATTTCCTGGTGCTTTTATCCATATAAACCCATATCATATTCTCTTAAATCATATACGGTTGTGTCAGAAGACATCAGGAATTAGTTATTTTTTAAGTATTTGTTTACAGTCACATTTTTTACAGTCAATCCTGCAGTCCTTGTATGCATGCAGTAGGAGTTTTTTCTGAACAAGGACTTCAGGATTGGACTCTTAGGTATCAGGCATCTTATGTAAATTCAGAAAGAGTGGACTTCATATACAGGAAAAGTACTGGCTAGGCTTATTGGCCCCCAATTAGAAAAGTGCTTAAATATATCTAAAGCAGCCTTCATCAAGAGGGAGATTTTCCTGAATCAGGTTCATAAACAAGGATACGCTAAGGTATTCATTATCAATCCATGTTAGGTGGGGATAGTTATATTCAGTCTCTCTTCTAAGTCACCTCTGTCTCTTGGATTTAGAACATGCCGAAAAATAATGCAAACTTTCCTTTTTATTTTTATTAAAATGTGATCCACTGCAGATGTGGATGAAAATGCGCATGTCAGCTGTAAACACTAGAATTAAGAGTTGGAACTATAGATAAAATGGTAATAGTTGCCTTTGCAATACATAAGAGGCAAGCATTGAAATACAAATATTCCTGTATTGCTAATGCAAGTGAACCGATCAGTATGTAATAACGCTTTTTAAAATGGAATGGAATGTCTCTATATGACAGATTTATCTATTTATAGGTACACACTATAAAATTATCTATTGCTTAAGAAATAAAGCATCCCTTTTCAAATACATCAAGTGTATATCCTTCCCTCTCTTTACTGTCACAATACACAGTTGCTTGGCCTGCAGCTGTTCTAGTATTTGGCAATATTTCAAGTAACTTCTTCACCCCCCTTTTTTTGCATCTCCCCATCTTTCCATTCCGAAATTTAAGTTCCAAAAGGGAGGATCTTGATGTCATAAAGCTTTAGGAAAAGCGCCACATCTTTAGTGGTGTTGGTATGTGTGCAGCCAATCAGAGAAGCATGTAAATAAATTTAATATGGTCCTTGGATTGTCATTTGAGGAAGCAGGAAGTCTCCTGCTTTAAAACTTCATCTGATAGAGGTTATGAGTCAGTAGCCTTGCTTTTACTTGCACAGATCCTGCTGAGGAGGATTTCAGAATAGACTTGATTTATTGGACCTCTGACATGATACGGTGACTGAGAATTCATTGCATAGTCTTGCAGCTGTGAGAGTTTGCTTTGGCTGTTGAAATATTTCCCCAGAGCATAGGACCTTGATAGCTTCATTGTAATGGGAGGACTTTCATTGGATGTTTTGGATTTCACCACCTGCAAAGAAAGAGTGACATTTGTGAATGTTTTCTATGTGCACCTAAAAGGAGATGGGTCTTCAAGATGGGTCTTATTATCCTGTCAGCTGCATGTGCAGAACTCATGGGGTAATCACACCTCGGTTCTTTGAAGACCTGACTCCGATACCCAAACTCATAGCTGGTCCCATTCCCTATAGTGAGCCTCACTGCGGTGTAAGATTCAAATCAATATGTCAGGTACTATTCAGTCTGGCCCTTAGTGATTAAGGAACCCAAAATGCTTAAACCAACTGAACTCATCTAGTTGATGCTGTAGCCCTTTCAACCCCCAGATTCAATCTTTACGGCTCACCTGGAGGTCTACAATGGGCCAAATTAAACCCTGGACACCCCGAACGGTGGGCAATTTCAGATCCAGATCAGTACCTGAACTACATCGTTCAGGTTCGTCTCTAATCCTAATACTTGAGGCACAGATCTTCTCTGTAGGCCGGACCAGTAGCTTGATGGCAGCAGAGTGCTGGAGATCCCTGATTCGACCCCCTGCTCTTTGGATTACAGTAGTCTGGGATTGCTCTGGAAGTGGTGTGTTTAGCCTGTGTGGAGATGGGGGATCTAAACAACTTAGATTGGAAGCTCTTTGGGGCAGAGACTCTCTATTTGTTCTGAGTTTGTACAGCACCTAGCACAATGGGACCTTGGTCCACAACTAGTGTTCCTAGATGCTATGGTAATACAAATAAACAACCATAACCATGACCAACCACCACCAGCACCAAGGAGCTGCACACAAACTGGCTAGAAAGGTAAGTTAAGAGCTGGTTCCTTCATTGGCAAGATAGGTTATCATAAAGAAGGATCCTTGAAGGAAAAAAAAGAGCAGAAGATGGACTGGATCCCAGAGGTCTGCCACATCCCCAAAGTGAAATAGAGCTATGCTACATAATGTTACTTATAAAAGAAAAAGTAAACAAGCATCAGAAAAAAGGTCTCAGGCAAAACAGTATTCATTTGGCATAATAATTAGCCCATTCTACTGAGTTTAGTTCTAGAAATGAAAGCTCCCTATATCTGGTTGCTTGATTTGGCAGAAGGGAGCTCTGAGATGTTAATCTGTTTTAAAAATAAAGAGGAGCAAATCATGTGTGATGTAGGACTAATGGTCCTCAGCTTCGCTGTTTTATGCAACAAGATACACACTTGGCTAGGGACAGCATTCATGTTTATATATGTGCTTCATAGGGTTTTGTAAAATGAAATATGTTTGGAATCATGCATTAGACACTTAAAACAATTTTCGTATTTAACCAAGGTCATAATACATGTACAGCAGCAACTTGCACAAAATAAAATGTGAGGGGAGAGAAAGCATGTGAAAATTATAAAGGCTGAGCAGGAGGAGAGAGAAGGGTTGTCTAAGTTTGCAAAAGAGCAAATAGTATCCATTTAGGACACTAATATATTTTAAGACCTATTTGATACAGCTAAGCCAAGAGAAGCAATTTGTTTTCATGCTATTCCTGCAGAGGTTCATTTTTCTAAATTAGTGCCTTAGATCAAGTAACTATTCCAAAATGATGCTACCTTGAACCAACCACCCAAGCTACATTCCTGATGAGAGTAATCTCCAAGGAATGCAATTTAGTATTCATCTTACAGCTAGCCACTGATTAAAATACCAAAATCCAAAGTCTGCCAGTTTCTATTTACTATACATTATTCCACTACCATTAAGTTATAGAATAAATCTACGTCAGTCCTAGCTGCCATGAAGATGTAGGGTCTTTTTGTGTCCCCTGATCCATCTGCTCTCTTCCTAAGCATGTTGAGTGGAACAAACTAGTTAAAGATCAGTTTGCATATGTTGCCTTGGGCTCCTGGACCTAGCAGTGGCCATAGACTGACACAGGCAGGAGGTACAAGATTCTGAGCCTTCACACCTAGAGATCAAACTAGTCACATGGAGAGATTCTTCTTCTACAGTAGTTGCCAGCTCCCTCCCCAGTCACAGCAGGACCTGTAGCCATGGTGCTATAGGCTTCCAGGCCATGGTTGTGCTCTGTGGCCTCTCAGAAGGATCAGTGAAGTTAACAGGAATTCCAGGTGCACTGCACCTCACAGGATCAGGTCCTTGGTTTACCAGCAAGTGTAAACAGGGACTAAAGGTTAAATGAGAGCAGCTGAATACAATCCATTTCTATTGCTGAAATTCACAAAATGGCCAGCCTTCAATTCCCAGCCTCCCACACAGCTGTAGCTGAGTTCAGATGTCACAGGGTGTGGGTGTGGGGAAGCATTATACTAGGGATTTAGGAGTCACTTGAAGTGAAAAAAAATGAAAGTAGCACTCAGTGGATTTAATCTCTCAATTGGTTTCATAAAGCCTGAAATGTTCTGGAGTACTACATAATGTTGTTTGTGTCGGTCCTCTGAGGCAAAATGCCATTTTCACAGCGTAAACTGCTTATGAACTCCCCCTCCCCAACCCATTGCCATGATGCAAAAATGAACTGAGGCCAAGGCTGTTAAAACTAATGAGGTATAAAACCATTCAGAGGGTCTCTGTGGATGTTACTCAGTGACCTAGACTATTGCTTGGTGGCTAGTGGACCCCATATTAACCTCCTCCTGGGTATACCTCTCCTGTTCCAGTCACAAAGGCCTCTCAGCCTCAATAATTGGATTTTTAAAATAAAAACACAGCCAAATTCCACCTTGATTTATACCTCCTGCAGCTACACAGTTCATTGGAGTCCCTCGGGATCCCTGAATTTAATCTGTAATGCTAATTTGTATGGGAGCACACCCAGAACTACTTAAAAAAAAAACCAAAAAACAAAAAAACAACCACTGACATCATCCACCCAATACTGCACAAAGCAGACTGGAAGCATTTTACCCAGACATTTCCCATTCTATGCTACAAAAGCTAATAAAACTACAACATGGAGTCCATGCTGCAAAAGTCTAGGGCTTGAAGAACACCACATCTGAGTCCTAGCTCATTAAGGGCCAGACTGTGGCCTGTTCTGCTGCACATCTGCATGGTGATGTGTTTAAGTAAGGCTACGTTTTAGTCACAGATAAACTAAAATTCACGGCCCTTGACCTGTCCATGACTTTTATTAAAAATACCTGTAACTAAGGCTTGGGTGGAGGGCCGCGGGTGCTGGGCGGAGGAGGGGGCGATCTGGGGAAACTGCGGGTACTGGGAGGTGGCCGTGAGGAACTGCTGGTGCTGGGGGGGCAGGCAGGCCATGGTGTGTGGCCCAGGATCCCCGCTGGTGCTGGTGGGGAGGGTTGGCGGGGTTGGCAGGGAGGGTTGGCAGGGGCTCCCAACCTAGCTCTGCATCCCTGCAGCTCCTAGGTGGTGGAGGGGCACAAGCGCTGGCTGCTGCAGCTCCCATTGGCCGGGAACCACAGCCAATGCCACCTGCAGAGGTGGGGCTTGTAGGTGCAGGCAGCACGCAGGCCTCACTGGCCTCTCTGCTGCCTAGAAGGTGCATGGCCATGATAGCAGGAGGCCCTCAACCCGAGGTAAGCACCACCCCAACCCACTGCCCCTAGCTCCGATCCCCCTCCCACATACCCAAATTGCTGCGGCTGGTGCAGGGGCTACCCAGCTCAGGCAGCCCCTGAGCCTGCACCAGCCACTGCAGAAGTCATGGAGGTCATGGAAAGTCACGGAATCTGTGACTTCCGTGACCCTCCATGACAGTCTTGCAGCCTTAATTATATATATGGGGTGAGGGATGGGTGGGAAGGAGAAAAAGTCTCCGTGGGGTTTCTGTGTCCTTCCCCCAATCACATGGGCAGCAAAGGATGGGGGAATGTGGAGATTCTTGGCTCCAACCCACACAAGGCCACAACTGTGAGCACTGCTGCACTGGCTCACCAGGGGATATGTGCTGCACTGGGTATAGGACTGATACTGAATACATCACTCCCGGAGCCAGGGGTGGAACCAGAAGGCAGATTGTGACCCAGAGTCACTGTCTGATTCCTGGGCTGCTCCTGCGGCAATGCAGTTATGCACCTTCCCTGCCATGATCAAGCCATAAGGAAAGAGAGTGAATTCTTAAAATAGGGACTCCTCACCCTCAGTTGGCTGCAGCACTCATGGAATTCCATGAAACTAAAGGCCTGGACCCCATATCAGGATTTGTTAGCATGAGTTCCAGTGACCCCAGAAAAGAATCAAAAGCCAAGTTGATCCCAGCATCTGTCTCCTTCAGAAGCACATTCAAAGTCCTACAGACTGTTGTGTTTCAGGGATAGCATCTGCCTCAGTGAAGCCTGAGCAGAAAAACAAGAGCTTGTGGTTTAAAAGGTGACATTATTTTTATGATGCTGCAACTGAGAGGATTAAATAGACTCCATTAGCCACCAAGAAATGGTCAGAATCATTAGGTAGAAAGGAGGTGGTAGGATGGCACCACACTAGGACTGCCAACCCTCCAGGACTGTCCTGGAGTCTCCAGGAATTAAAGATGAATCTTTAATTAAAGACTGTCATGTGATGAAACCTCCAGGAATACATCTAGCCCAAATTGGCAACCTTAAACCACATGGAGGCTCTTTAATCTGCGTTTTCTTCTACTATTGTGACCCTGGATTTCTGTTTGATTTTCAGCTATTCTTAGGTTTCATTAGCCACAGACTTTTTTGTCGCATGAAGCGAGTGTACAATGAAGGAAACCTTATCTTTGGATTCACTTTTTGTGGAACTTTGGGTGGGAAATCAGAGCTTTTCCAGTGTTTCCACACAGCAGAAATCAGCACTTTCACCCAGCACTCAAGGCCATGTCCAGCCTTTATAAGCGTGCAGCTCCCATCCCTGAAGTGGGAGCCCTATGCACATACCCGTATCTGGAGAGACGGTTTGACCCCAGAGTGAGGATCACATTAAAACAGGTGTCACTTTAACCAAGGGCAAGTTGCATTTATTCTTCTCTTGAGACATTTAGAAGGCATTTAACAGTCCCTGAAATGTGGAGCTGCTTATATTGACTGTAGACAAATTCCAGAAATCTTGTCTGGGGGTGGGGCAGGGGTTGAGCTCCAAAATGTATCTAGGATTTTCTCCAAATGAAATAGCTTGTAGATTCCTGTGTCTAACTGTTGCATCAGGCAAGGCTATAGCAGCATTAGTCAGTAATCAAACTGCAGGGGTTTCTTTAAGCTGCTGGTTTCTTTCTGACCTAAAGTCCCTGAATCCCTCAGCATTTTGAAATGGTTTTCCTAGATACCTGTGAAGCCTTGTAAATTAATTTGACTCTTGGTTTAAAAAACAAAACATCTTTTGGTGCATCCTGTTTTCCTACATATTTGACTTTTTTATACCAACTTCTGTCCAGTCTTTGTTTATTTATATTATGTGGACTGATTGCATCTTTGACCTCCGTTTTAATTGTGCAATATAAACAGTCCACACAAAGTTGACTCTTGATTTATGAAAGTTTCCATTTAAAAATTGTGAATTTTTATTCCCCTTGTGAGATTTTAGTGAAATAAAGCAGTGAATTGAGGCAAAGTGTTACTGATTGTCTTTGAGTTCATAGTCCTGATTTTCACAGCAGAAATAATTTTGATTTGGAGTCAGAGTCTAGCACTTGAAGGGAAATGAGTTGATGACCCAAAGCTCCCTTTTCTGCTCATTGTGTTTCTTAAATTCTTAAGAGTAGCATGGTGAAATGCTTTGAAGTAGCACATAGACATTCACTGAAACTCCTTTAGAACTAAATGCCTGGATGGAATGTTCAGACTCCCAGCAGATTAATAATTCAACTCTGGAATCCTGGCACTGGCCTCTCATACCAACAAATTAGCTTCACAGAAACTTTGGTGAGACCTTAATGGAATTCTATGGTACTTCTCTTGATGACACCAGGGAACTTCCTTAAATCAAGTCTCGTATTTGGAATGATCACAGTCAATTGTGAGGCAGAGGGTGCACCTTTATATGATCATCAGGGAAGAATGTCTTCTGGTTTCACTCAGAGCAATGCTTCAAATCAAGGGAGCACTTCTCCGTTTCATATATTTATGGTACTAAAAATGCAAATGCAAAACTGATCCCTCGTCTAACAGGGCTAACTGTGAAAAGACACAGAAGACACTCAAAATATATCTGAAAGGAAACCAGAACAACATTAAATATCTTCAAAAAGAACACGAGTACTTGTGGCACCTTAGAGACTAACAAATTGATTTGAGCGTAAGCTTTCATGGGCTACAGCCCACTTCATCGGATGCATAGAATGGAACATATAGTAAGAAGTGTGTGTGTATATATATACATACATACATACATACACACACACACACACACACACACACACACACACATACATATACATACATATATATATATATATATATACACACACACATACATACACACACACAGAGAACATGAAAAGGTGAGCTCAGAGGAGAATTAATTAAGATGAGCTATTATCAGCAGGAGAAAAAACTTTTGTAGTGATAATCAAGATGGCCCATTTAGACAGTTGACAAAAAGGTGTGAGGATACTTAACACGGGGAAATAGATTCAATATGTCTATTTCTCCATGTTAACTATCCTCACACCTTCTTATGTTGAGCCTTAGTGCATTAATTCAAACAACAGGGATCAGTATAGCATCCTGAAGCTAATAAGCCTTCAGATGTATTGGAATGCAGATTGCTTTATGCAATTCTCCTGCATCCCCTCCCAATTCTGGGGCTTGCAGGTTTGACCCTTGGTGGAACCTGGAGCTCCTCTGGTTGCTCCACATTGCACCAGCTTCTAACAGTCCTTGGGGGCAATGGAATGCAGCACGCTTTGAACATGTCCTAACACAAACCCTACACCAAAAAGGTTCAAAGGAGGTGACATACTGTTAGCTGAAATGAGAGCCTAAATGATGCTAATTCACTTGCATCCAGATTCAGTACAGGTGACACCAGGAGGTCTGAGTTAATCACACTTCTCTGTGCCAGCCTGGGGGATTCACTAAGCAAGGCAGGGTGTGGTATGCTACAGACCTCCCCAGGGTTTTCCAGGGGAGCCAGTTTAGTTTTCAGCCAGGGACAGCCACCCTGGCCATGCCCCCCTCCCCAGCCTGCATCATTCACTCTTGGGGCTGACTGGAAGCGCTCGAGTTCTCTGGTGGAGGGGAGGCTACAGACCCTTTGCACAACTGCAGCAACGCATCTGGTGGGCTTTCCATTGCCAAGGCGTTGTACCTGTGCCAACATAAAGCTGAATTTAGCTCAGTAAGTGTAAAATGGAACAGAGAATTCCTTCAGGTATACAACCAGAAGGGAAAACTAAGAATATACACAGATAAGAGCACAATTATGGTACCTCTTCACAACCCTCTGCCAGTGCAACCCTCTTCCTGTACACACCCTGCTACAGGAAAGTTCTAATCAAACAACATACTTGTAACTCCCACTTCCTCAAATGAGAACATGCAGTGGCAGTTCAGGATGAGTGAAGTTAATAAACCAGCTAAGTAAGACTTGAGACAAACAACTGGTAGGTGACAATATCAAAATAGGTAGACTGAACAGATCCAGAAGAAACAAGATAATACAGTGCAGAGTAGAAAAGCTCAAGAGCCTGGAAACAAAGCCCTACACAGAGAAACCTCTTTCCATTAGTTAGAAGTATATTTTCAGAACTGCACTTTTGTGATTCCACTGGGTTTACATGGATAGGACTCCATTTTTAGGGTCTTTCTGTTTCATTAGATTCTTAAAGGTATATGGGTACCTAACCCATTGGGAGTAAAGTACCTAAATACCTTGGAGGATCTGAACCTTGGCCATTACACAACTTCTGTTCCCCTCCATGGTGAGCTACATATATCTTCACATGCATTAGAAACCTTTTCAAGCTTCATTTAGGTCTACCTTTGATCCACTACTATGCACTATGCTGTACATATTTTCACTGTGGCATCTGACAGTTAAAACACCTTTTAAATACTTAAATGAGACCAGTATAAACAATAAATGACTACCTCATGGAAATGACATCCACACTTCCCTTGCAGAAATTCTTTGTAACGTCCCATTGTGATGATGAAAGTATCAACCACCTCATAGCCATATCTTTTTGCAGTATCCAGAATAACCAAATTTTCATTCCATAAATTTTGTACTTCAGGCTGTATTCCAAAGCAAAAAATATCAATGTTATTCACTAATACACTGACTGATTTCAATGGTAGCAGGATCTGAACCTAAAGTAATGGCAAAACTGCAGAATTGGGCCAATATTAAATAAAATAATTATACTATTTTCTACACATGAATTATAGCAATTCCATTAGTGAAAATAGCTATTGCTCCAAGGCTTTGTTAGATTTTGAAGCAATTTCTCAACACATTATTGATGCATACAAAGATGTAAAGAAAATTATTGAATTAGCTCTTCTTTATACAAAAGAGTATATCATGTACAAAGAAGAAGTCAGCCTAATTTTAAAAAGAATTAAGCGTTAAAATTAATTAATTAATACATATAATAGTAATTGGCACTTTCATAATTATATGTGGATGTCCTCCTACGAAAGAAATTAAGTCCCGTAACACTAAAGTGAAAATCATTAAAGGTCCTATTATAAAGTAGCAGCTCATTCATTTCCTTCTCCTCATAGTAGTTATTGTCCAGTAAAAGACAAATTTGGCTTAAAAATCACAGGTATTTGAGTCCATTGTCCTTGACAGGAGTTGTTATTCTGCAGTTCCCTGAATCCCCTCAAACCTGCGACATTGAGGAGCAGCCTAGCATTTGTCAAGACACGGCAGGGAGGCCAGGAATAGAATATGTTAGCTGTAAGTCATCAAGTGATTGCATTTTACATTGTACAGCAACATCAGACAGAGAGGCTTTTGAGCCGAGGTCCAACACACCCAAACCATGCTAGTGAATTTGCTTGAGACTCAGATATTGAAAATAAGAGGAATGTTTGGACAGAAGCAGTAACAATGGACTGCAATTAAATCAGATTGTTTTCCAGATTTCTGTGGATTTGCTGACTAATAAAATAAAACCAAACCACAAAGTTGTCCCTGAGAAGACTTTTTTTGTGGTCTTACCTTACCTATCTTGTACATATCCTGTGACTGGGACTTAGCGGCATCATTTTTCATGATGTTTCAATTGGTGGTTTTATCCTGGTGGTGCCTGTCTCCTCTGAGACCCTTCTTGTACAGATATGGAGCTGAGGCACAGAGAGGCTACGTGTCTTGTCAAGGTCACACATGAAGTCTTTGTCAGAGCAGGGAATTGAAACTGGGTCTCCCATATTCCCAGGCCAGTGTCCCAACCACTGGACCATCCTTCTTTCCCTTGCCTATTTTAGGACTGAATTAGGTTGGTTTTCCCATCCAGTCCTAATTTCTATTCAGAGCCATGACAGGAGATAAATAAAGGGAGGAGCCAAGTAAAGGTAGACTGGGACAGTTTTGTTGCTCTTGTTCCTGTGTTCACTCATTTTCCCCCCAAAATGGAAGTCATGACAATTACATTCATTTTACAGATTAATAAACTGGAGCAAAGAGAGATGACTTGCCTAGGTCACACTGAGTCAGTTGCAAAACTGGAAAAAAAAATCAAGGCATTCTGACTATAAACAGCCATATTTATGGATAATCTATTGCTTTTCAGCTGTTGCTGTCAAAGCACTTTACAAAGAAGGGTGAATAATAACATCCCTACTTTACAAATGGGGAGGGAGAGAGAGAGAGAGAGTTTATCTGAGAAACCTACAGTCATGCAACAAGCTACTGGCAGAACTGGGAATAGCACTCAGGTCTTCCAGCTTCCACTCCTCTGCCCTGCCTCCAGGACTACACTGGTTAGGGAAGAGGGTCCATCCCTCAAAATTGCTCTCAAAATTAATTTTTGTGATTGACCCAACCCAGATCTTATTCTCTCCTTCAGAGCCCCTCATCCCTTCCCCTCACCCCTCAAATGTTACAGAACTGGGAAGACATGATAAATATGATTATGACAAAAGAATGGTTTAAAGTTACCACCTCTTATTGTCTTATCTGTTTCTGTTAGACCCTTATGGGAGGGGTTATCATTACTTGTGCCTTTTACAGCAATGAGAATTATCATCCACACTCTTTTATCTATGGCAGTTTATAACAACAACATAGTAAAAAATTTGTCCCTCTGCTACTGTGAGTGCTTTTGATCTAATTTAGAATAACCATCTGACACTATTAACATTCAACTAAAGGGCCAGGTTCACTAGGACATTCAGCTGCCTTGCACTGTTCTGGTGATGCAAAGCAGCCTATACTGTATTGGCTGGTCAAGCTGGATTTATGGAGAGCAGTGCAGAGTAGCCAATGGTGTACCACCTCCTGGTAGAAAGGGAGGTTCATCTATCCATGTGGCTGGAGCAATCTGTCTCCCACTCAGCTCTGCAAGTTGGCAGTATGTATAATAATGTAGGGGCTTCTAGTTCTTGGAACAACCAGTTTAGTATGAAGCATGGAAAGGAGCTCTGAGTGTTGTGGAATCCATGAAATAAGGGTAATTGGCGCAAGTCCATATCAGCAAACTATATTACAAATACAAATGTTTCTCTCTCAATGGTCCATTTAAAGCTTGTTCAGCACAGGTGGCAATGTATTTTGAAGAGACAGCAAAATCATCAGTTAGACAGTAAGCATTTCATGGGAATGCAGTCAAAATCTGACCCACCTGCGATAAAGAATGTATTCCATCCACTGGTAGATGAAAGCCCATTCCTATGGATTTGATAACTACCAAGATATTTGATAGATTTTCCCTGTTTAATAAGTAAAATAAAGCACATGCATTTTATTTGCAGATCTATGAAAAGTCATTACAAAATTTTCTTTTAACATCAAATTTAAATGCTCAACGATGAAAAAAAACCATGAAATGGTTTTTATCTGAAACTATTGGTTAAGTTTGGTGGCTGTAATTTATCATATCAATGTTTTACATGGGATAATAGAAACATACAGAACTAAACTTTACCTCTTCAGCACCTTTTGAATAATTTGCAGGTGATTGGAATTAAGCCACTGAACACCACCCACAACTAATACAGTCTGGTCTGTGTTCTCAAGAGGATGTGATCTGAAACCAAGAAAGAAAGCACACCACATGTAGCCTTAAAACAGATGGCAAACATTTTAACAGCATCACATTACACTTCAATGAACTGCATTTGGCATCCTGATCAGACGCGTGACATCATTTGACTATTTTTCAACCGCACAATATGGCCTGTACATCTTGTGCTTAATTCTTTACTGATGTTAATGGTACAGGTCTGTTAAATACATTTGTGAATGGAAGAAGAATACAAACAACCCAGCAATAGAAGTTGTACTGTACCTTTGCAACAGCTGTTCTAGGGCTTTTTCAAATGTTGGCCTCTGGTTTACATTGATCCAAAACTGGGGGTAGTAGGAGTAACTAATAAATGTTTTCCCATCATTTATGTTATGATAAGTTTTAACGTCATGAGCCTTTTGCCATTCCTGAAGGGTTTCATTCACTCTTTCAATCAGATAGTACATTATCCCTCTGTTAGTTGAGTCTCCAATGAAAAGAACCTTTAAATGTAAATAAAAGAGTATACACTTCATACACTGTACATTAGGCAGTCTAAGAATCACTAGTCTAACTAGAACATTACATTACATGCATCACATTTAATCTCTTTCAGACTGTGGAATACCATCCCTCCAGACTCCTACTCCCAATACAATTTTCTCTATCAAAATCTATTTATTATGATTAAAAAAGTAACGTTAGAATAGTATTAAGGAAACAGTAAGTTTGGCTTACTGTGACAGCTATATCTGCTTGGATACATCCCTACATTTTTCATTCTGGCTGCTTGTTTCTTCTCCCTGGATGTCGAACTTTACATTTATAAATCCCTCCGTTGGTTGCAACTTTTTGCTGTAATCTCCAGGTCATTTTACAGGTATTTTCCCTCTATACTCTGTGTGTTTCCTACCATATCAGTTTTGGTGTCATCCTCAAATTTGATCATAGTTGAATTTACACCAAAGAAACAACCATCAAAAAATGAAGTAGCTGCATTAGCTTTAAAGAGATACTATTTGTTTGTTTGTTTTTTTGAGGGAAAAATGAAGGTCAAAAAAGCTTCTGAAAACTCTCAGAGTATCCTGGAGTGTGACACAACAAGCAGGAAGCATCACTGCTCAAATATGGGCAGATGCTCCACAATGACAGAGAAGCCACTTCAAGAATCCTGCATTACTCTGGATTCACAGTGGTGTAAAAGAGCAGAGGTTGGCCCAGGATTTCTTACTTGACTAATGGTCCCCTGTACTGATTTTGCAGCAACAACCTACAAATCCCTTGAGCTCCTCTATATATGGAGGCTATAGGGTTTGTGTGTGTGTTTATTTTAATCTCATCTATCCCTAGCGCATCACATCACTAGCGTAGCTAGTCACCAACAGCTCTAACTTAAGAATTTGTTTCATCATAGGAGAACTCTGACAAACTGTGGAAATTAATGTTAGTGTTGCATCTAGTCTCGGTGGAAATTAATGTAAGTCTTTGGAGAATAACTCCTCTTACCTTGCACATGACTACACCCTAAAGCCTAGCCTTCTGCAAGAGACAACAGCTCCCACTATGCCTGAGCAGTGAAAAGGAGCAGTGATGGCCCATGCAGAAACCCCCTGCTATTAAAGGGTATGTGGTACTAAGATGACACCCCCCACCTCCCCGCACACAGCCCCTGGTGTAGGAGCATGCTGCAGGCCAGAAGGGGACATACTAATGACTGGAACATTCTGTACTCCAGTGATCCTGAACTACAGAGCAGCAGCCTTTGGGCCCCTAAAGCCACCTTTGCAATCCATTCCCCTGTGCTCATCGGAAGTGCAGCACAGAATATGGCCCCTTGCATAGTTGCTGTCTGTTGGGGTCTATCTACTCATGGCAGCACACACATTACACAGACATTTGTTTCATGTGCAGGGGATTTCCAGCTTTGTCCATCATATCTCATGACATACTTCTTCAATCACAGCAGAATCACGTCAGAATCACAGCACACCACCCACCCAATTTCTTAATATATCCCTTTAATCTGTCACAGGATATATTAAGAAATTGGGTATATAGGGTAGATATATCTGTCACTGTATATATAATTGGGTAGATATATCTGTCACTGTAGTGCCTACCTGCTGTCACTGTAGTGCCTACCTGCTGTACATCTCATTTGAAAGCATTTTTCTGGGTGATAATGACAACCATTAAAATGACAGTGGGAGTGGCAAAATTTCTATTAAAACAAATGTATTAGGTTTCTCTTTACTAGTATGATTAAAAATGGGACCTAATTAGATAGGCACCCATAGGGCAGTTGATAGCCCAGAGGTCAAATGGTTTCCATCCTACTCATAAATAGTACAACTGACGAGACCTGTGCCTTCCCTAACCGTAGACTAGTACGTCCATCAATCCACTGAACTGATTTGACAGGTGTGGAGTTTCTATTTCATTTCTAATTCTATTAAGATTCTGAGAAGCTTATTTTCTCCTTGAAAATTTGTTTTGACATTTCACACCTACCATTGGTTTGACATAACAGAAAAAGACATTCCATGGGAAAAAACAGTGAAAATATAGCCAAACCCAACAAGCATGATGTGAAGACAGTTTTACTGACATTGTATGTCTTGCATCATTAACTACAAAAAGAAAAGGAGTACTTGTGGCACCTTAGAGACTAAAAATTTATTTGAGCATAAGCTTTCATGAGCTACAGCTCACTTTATCGGATGCATTCAGTGGAAAATACAGTAGGGAAATTTATATACACAGAGAACATGAAACAATGGGTGTTACCATACACTCTGTAAGGAAAGTGATCATTTAAGATGAGCTATTACCAGCAGGAGAGCGGGGCGGGGAGGGGGGAGAAAACCTTCTGTAGTGATAATCAAGATGGACCATTTCCAGCAGTTGACAAGAACGTTTGAGGAACAGTGAGGGAGGGGGAGGAATAAACATGGGGAAATAGTTTTACTTTGTGTAATGACCCATCCATTCCCAGTCTCTATTCAAGACTAAGTTAATTGTATCCAGTTTGCAAATTAATTCCAATTCAGCAGTCTCTCGTTGGAGTCTGTTTTTGAAGCTTTTTTGTTGAAGAATAGCCACTCTTAGGTCTGTAATCGAGTGACCAGAGAGACTGAAGTGTTCTCCGAATGGTTTTTGAATGTTATAATTCTTGATGTCTGATATGTGTCCATCTATTCTTTTACGTAGAGACTGTCCAGTTTGACCAATGTACATGGCAGAGGGGCATTGCTGGCACATGGTGGCATATATCACATTGGTAGATGCGCAGGTGAACGAGCCTCTGATAGTGTGGCTGATGTGATTAGACCCTACGATGTGTTCCCTGAATAGATATGTGGACCCTGTTGGCAACAGGCTTTATTGCAAGGATAGGTTCCTGGGTTAATGGTTCTCTTGCGAGGTGTGTGGTTGCTGGTGAGTATTTGCTTCAGGTTGGGGGAGCTATCTGTAAGCAAGGACTGGCCTGTCTCCCAAGATCTGTGAGAGTGATGAGTCGTCCTTCAGGATAGGTTGTAGATCCTTGATGATGCGTTGGAGAGGTTTTAGTTGGGGGCTGAAGGTGATGGATAGTGGCGTTCTGTTATTTTCTTTGTTGGGCCTGTCCTGTAGTAGGTGACTTTTGGGTACTCTTCTGGCTCTGTCAATCTGTTTCTTCACTTCAGCAGATGGGTATTGTAGTTGTAAGAAGGCTTGATAGAGATCTTGTAGGTGTTTGTCTCTGTTTGAGGGGTTGGAGCAAATGCGGTTGTATCGTAGAACTTAGCTGTAGACAATGGATTGTGTGGTGTGATCTGGGTGAAAGCTGGAGGCATGTAGGTAGGAATAACTGTCAGCAGGTTTCCAGTATAGGGTGGTGTTTATGTGACCATCGCTTATTAGCACCGTAGTAACTTACCCATAACTATTTCACATTTGGGGACAATGTATACCTTCAAATCAGCGGCACTGAGATGGGTACCCACATGGCCCCACAGTATGCCAACATGTTTATGGCTGACTTAGAACAATGCTTCCTCAGCTCTCGTCCCCTAATGCCCCTACTCTACTTGCACTATACTGATGACATCTTCATTATCTGGACCCATGGAAAAGAAGCCCTTGAGGAATTCCACCATGATTTCAACAATTTCCATCCCACCATCAACCTCAGCCTGGACCAGTCCACATAAGAAATCTACTTCCTGGACACTACAGTTTGATTTCACTACAAAAGGTTTTCTCCCCCCTCCCCCTGCTGGTAATAGCTCATCTTAAGTGATCACTCTCCTTACAGAGTGTATGGTAACACCCATTGTTTCATGTTCGCTATGTATATAAATCTCCCCACTGTATTTTCCACCGAATGCATCCGATGAAGTGAGCTGTAGCTCATGAAAGCTTATGCTCAAATAAATTTGTTAGTCTCTAAGGTGCCACAAGTACCCCTTTTCTTTTTGCGAATACATTCTAACACAGCTGCTAGCCTGAAACCTATCATTAACTACAGTTTGTCATTCTAAAGATTTTCAAAGTTAAGTATCCCAGTCATTGCAAACCACTGCAGACAGAAAGGAAACAGTCAAGTTTCAAAGTGTCATTTTTTTTTCACAAAAGAAAAGATAATTTAATCTGTTAAACGTTTTACAATTCTAGAGCTTTAAAAACTGCTATCCCCTCCCCCACCTTCCTAAGCAGTAGAGCTGAATTTGAGTCTTGACGTCTCCACTTGGCTGCATGGACTGGCCAGAATTGAAAGTGTTAGAGACAAGCGATGCTCACAATTCTGGGGAAGTAACCTTTCACTGGGAAGACATTATGAACAGTCATTTTGAAAAAGCAGTATTAAGAGACCAGTCAGACAAGACCAATTCTCAAGGTGGCAATTTCAGTAGAAATACCATGGTGCTAACCACTGTAGGAAAATAAGAGATGATAAATAACAGCACAAGACCAAAGAGAAAATACACAGCATGTCACTGGATCTGTAGGTTCAAGTCTCAAAACCCTATCACTTTAACTCTAATATAGGTTGTGAACATAGACTAATCATTCAGAAAGGGATCCCCTATGAGGGTAAGTGGGAAGGAGGTAAACCAGCCACAGCAGCTCTGTGGGGCTAGGGAAAGCCTGAACTGGAAGTAGAGATTATCCTGAAACACTCTCAGTGAGTTCAGATTATCATGCCAGCAGGTTGTTGCTTTTGTATAGTCTGATCCATACCAGGATTGTACCATTTCCCCTTTGTGATTCCATTTTATTCATAGAATCATAGAGTTAGAAGGGACAGCAAGGGTCATCTAGTCTAACCCCTAGCAAGATGCAGAATTTGTTGGGTCTAAACCATCCAAGACAGCCTCCTTTTGAAAACCTCCAGTGAAGAAGCTTCCATAACCTCTCAAATTTTCTGTTCCATGTCCTACTGTTCTTACAGTTAGGAAGTTTTTCCTGAGACTTAATCTAAATCTCTGATGTTGTATCTTGAACCCAATGCCTCTTGTCCTGCTCTCCATGGCAAAAGAGAACAATTTTTCTCCATTTTTTTTATGTCAGTCTTTCAAGTATTTGAAGACTGCTATCATTTCCCCCCTTGATCTCCTCTTTTCCAAACTAAACATACCCCGTTCCTTCAGCCTTTGCACGTATGGCTTGCATTCCATCCCTTTGATCTTCTTTGTCACTTGCCTCTGGATCCTTTCCAGTTTCTCTACATCCTTCCTATACATTGGTGACCAAAATTGGACACAGTACTCCAGCTGAGGCCTAACCAGCGCCAAGTAGAGCGGTACTATCACCTCTCATGACTTGCATACTATGCCTCTGTTAATGCAACTTAAAATTGCATTTGTTTTTGCAACAGCATCATATTGCTGACTCCTGTTGAGGTTGTGATCCACCACAACTCCCAGATACTTCTAGCAGTGCTGCTACCAAGCCTGTTTCCCCCCATTCTATATTTGTGCATATGGTTTTCCTTCCCTAAGTGTAGCACCCGACATTGGTCTTTGTTGAGTTTCATTTTGTTGTCTATAGCCCAGTTCACCAATTTATCAAGAACCTTCTGAATTTTAGCTCTATCCTCCAAAGTACTGGCAACACCCCAGCTTTGTCTCATCTGCAAACTTGACCAGTGTGCTCTCTATACCGACATCCCGGTCATTAATAAAGATATAAACAACACTGGAGCCAGAACAGATCCTTGTGGAACCCAACTTGAGGCCTCCCCCAACTTGAGGCCTCCCCCAACCTGACATCATTCCATTAATAGTTACTCTTTGTTTGGTTGTTTCATAAATTATGTATCCACTTAATGGTAGTTCTGTCAAGCTCGCATTTCTCCTGTGTACTTATCAGACTGTGATGTAGAACTGTGTCAAAAGGCTTGCTGAAGTCCAGGTATTCCCCCAATCCACCCACTACATTTCCCCAATCCACCAAATCAGCTACGCTGTCAAAGAAGGAAATCCATGCTGGCTGCTAGTGATCACTCCTTCATCCTCCAGGTATTAGCAAACTGAATGTTTTTTATTTTGCTCTAGTAGCTTCTCAGGTATAGAAGTCAGGCTGGCTGGTTGATAGTTTCCCTGCTCCTCCTTTTTAAGTTAGGCACTATATTAACTTTTCTCCAGTCTTCCAGGACCCCTCCTATCATCCATGAGTTTGTAATGATTATTGCCATTGGCTCTGAGATTTCTTCAGCTAGTTAAGTCAGTACCCTGGGGTGAATAGTATCCAGCCCCGCTGATTTGAATTCATTCCAATTGTTCAGAAGATCTCTGATGTCTTCTTTACTTATCCTAATGTGCATCCCCTCCCCTATTGTCTATGGTAACTTTGCTAATCATCCGGTCATGCTATTTTTTTTTAAGAGACGACTGAAGCAAAGAAGGCATTGAGTCTTCCTATCATCTTTCATTGCCAGCCCACCTTCTCCATTGAGCAACAGATCCACACTATCCTTGATCTTTTTTTTTTTGTCTGACGTATTTGAAAAACCACTTCCTATCATCTCAAGCATTTCTTGCTAGGTGTAACTCATTCTTTGCCCTGGCTTTCCTGATTTTGTCCCTACATGCTCATGCTATTTCCATGGTGACATGCCCCTCCTTCTATCTCCTGTATGTATTCCTTTTGGGTTTTAGATAGCTAAAAAGCTTTTTGTGGAGCCACATTGGCCTCCTGTGACTCTTATATTTTTCTATGTTGGAATAGCTTGATGTTGAACCTCTAGTGTTACATCTTTTAAGAACTGCCAGACCCCTTCAATTCCTTTTCTTCCTAATTGGTCTTTCCATAGGACCTTGCCTACTATTTCTCTGAGCCAGTTGAAATCTGCCTTTCTGAAGTCCAGTGTCCTTGTTTTGTTGTTCTCATTCCAACTAATCATTTCAGAGTGGAACTGAAATCTTTTGGAAAATATCAGAGCATTTGCTTAAGCAGAACGTGCAATCTTCCATGGCCACCAACCCTGGGGCAGAGACTTTTAATGCCTGCTGGCTGCCCTCTATAGATGATGCTAGTAGTCTGGAGGCCCCCCGAGCTTAGAACACAATGAAACAAAGGCCAACATGCACTACAGGTTTTAAAGAACCGGGCTCCAACTAGCACAACCTTTTGAAATCCCCATTCTGCAAAGCTGGTCAGTCTTCACTGTGTTCTGAGCATGGGACCCTCAGAGCGCAACCTTCAAAGCAGCCACTCTTTGGTAAGTTGGCATTCTTTTCACTGAAGGCTTGGGGGACCAGGAGGCCAGTGAAGAGTAGAATATGGCCCTGGGAAACATTCATGAGCCTCAGTTAACCAGGAGTTTCTATTAATCAGCATTCCGTAAATCAACTTAATCAGGGCTTAAATTCTCAGAAAGTATTTCCCAGAGCTCCCCATACCTCCCCACTTCTCTGCCTCCTAGACAAACAAAAAGCTACTTGAGGAGGTTCCACAGCTGTATCATGTTTTCATACTTTTTGGTTCCCTGACCTTGCTCCTCAGATCAGTTGCGGCATGTTTTCCTTTCCTGATTCAGGATCTCACGCATGGCTGAGCATTGAACATTGCACGAGGCTGTCCTGCCAAGCTAATGAAAAATAGCATTGATATCGTCTTCACTTTCATAGATGATTGCAAAGTTATCATGATTATGTTCACGTGCAAGTAACCCCGTTCACATTCAACTGATGTTATCGGTATGCATAGGTGCCGACTTCCTCTTTACCCGGGGGGGTGCTTCACTCTTCCCCTCTGCCCAAGGGCCCACCCCCACTCCAACCCTTCCTCCAAACCCCCACCCTGCCCCACCTCTTCCTGTCCCCACTCCACCCCTGGCCTTTCCCCCCCTCCACCCATTTCCCTAAGCCCCATCCCGCCCCGCCTCTTCCTGCCCCACTCTGCGCTGCCCCACTTCTTCCCTGCCTCTTTCTGCTCCCTCCCCCGAGAGCACCCCATCCCTGCTCCTCCCACCACCTTCCCAGCACCTCCTGCATGCTGCAGAACAGGTGATTGCAGTGGCCAGGAGGCACAGGGAGAGGGAGGAGTTGATCAGCGGGGCCGCGGGTGGGAGGTGCTGGGGGAGTAGGGGAGCTTGGCTGGAGCACCCATGGAGTCAGCGCCTATGTTAGTATGGTACTGAAGCACTTTACAAGAGATTTTACAGTAGCTAGCATTGCTTTCTGGAGACTGTCCTTGTATTCTCTGAACCCATGCACTACCGCTCTCTCATCCAATTGCAACCTATGGCAGTTAGCCTTGACTTCACATTCTCCACGGAGTATGGCGGCATCCTGCGGTCAGTTCCTAGGATATAGAATTTTGACAGCAGCAGCAAGCTGCTCATCCATTTTGTCTATGAGCCTATGCTGCAGCTGGTTTGCCAAACTTCTGTAGAATTGGGATCAGTTGATTGACATGATGCCTCTTGTGTTTGTGTTCAGCGCGATTCCCTGAATTCCATCCCAGCTTCGGCTTCTCACGCAAGCCTCTCTTGCTCCCCTGGTTCTTGTACTCTCTGCTCAAAAACACGAATCTGCCTCAGAATTTTGTCTTGTGCACTTTGGATATTAATTTCCCTGGATTGAGGCTCAAGTAACAGTTCTGCTAACTTTTGTAGAGCATCAGAAAGTATGCCCAATTAAATACAAATGATGTAAAGTCAGGTGTTTCTGGAGTCCACAGAACATGTCTTTTTCTTTACCTTGTGCTTCCACTGACTGCTGGAAGTGAAGAAAGAGAGCACGGTAATTCTTCCAGAACACTTTCACTGCACAGCTACTTGATGCAACCCATTGTGTTCCCAGAACGCACCCAATTTTCAAGATTTTTACATGCAAAGATGCCACACATTCTTGAAGTTCCCTCACACTTTTAGGGGAGGCATGTTTGTCCATAAATACTTTAAAGTGGTTGACTCCATGAACATCCTACACGAGCTCGTGAACAGAGAGTTCCAGTCAGTTGGCGGAGCAGGGCCAGACAATTACTTTGGAAAATGCAGCTGTAGAAGCCATTCCGCTTTTCTGACCTAGCATGACTGTGGCTCCAGCACAAACAAGAGCCTCCAAGTGTTCCTTTAAGTAAGCCTCCATGAATCCCACTGCATCCAACGTTTGCAGCAAGATTCTGGCAATGGTTGAAGCATCAGTGACAGGAAGCTCGATTAGGTCAACAAACCTGTTTGTATGCTCTTCCATCTCCTCCATTGCAAATCATATGTAGGTGATAAGAGTGGAAGCCTGGCTCAAAGTAGTTAACTCATCAACTATCGCTATGATTCTGAACTTATGAGATATTAAATGTTTAAATATTTTTTCTTCATTTCCTCCACAAATGTGCTGCTGTATGCTAGTGCAGATGACATTTGAGTGCAGAATTCGCCCCATATTTAGTCCGTTTAACTTCCACAGATCAATTTCTGTTTCAAAATCATAGGAGGGACGATTTTGCACGCAGCATGGAATACTTCCCAGATAGCTTCAGTATGCTGTGACTGCCATGGCACTTGACATGCTATCAACATATCTTTCTCTGCCTCACTCTGAATATTTTCTGTGACTCTGAGCTCATAAATCTTTTTCCACAGAGATTTTATTTGTTTTAATTTGCTGTCCCCATAGCTTTAAACATCAAAATTAGCTCAAACTTTAACCTCTGCTCACAACTCTGAGAGACTGTACTTTTACACAGATGCTGCAACCCAGATTACCTCTTCTTACATTTAGTCACAGGTTTGTTTGTTTTTTTTTTCACAAAAATCCTTTTTTTGGCTGCCTGACTAACATAGTAGTAGGTCACTCCTGCCACTTTCTGGTTCGTTGTCATGTTCTTCTTGCTCATCAGGGATGCTCTGTACTGCTTCTTCATCCTGACGAACAATAGTGCCACTAACTTCCCCACGGGCCTCTGAATCAGTTTCCGCTTTCTTGTGAAAAAACAGTGATTGTATTTTTTGGACTCATGCTGGGGAATTGAGTACTGTACACAGAAGTTAACCATACACATAAATCAGGTGTGATTACCTAGTGACCTTCACCCTTGTTGATTACATCAGAAAGACAGGCTTGCTTACATTCTGCGTCAGCTGACCATATCTGTCTTCTGCCAGCCTACAAAGGGCTGCTGCTGCTCTCCATATACAGTAAGAAAATATGTTAATTTCCCATAATTACCATGAAAATAAATTGCACAGCATTCACAAAAATAAATTGTCACATAATGATTTTTATTAAAGCTTCTGCCCTGCGGGAGGGCAGCTGGGGCTTCTGTCCTGTGAGGTGGCGGGGCTCCGGGCTTCAGCTGTGAGGCCGGGGTTTCAGGGCTTTAGCCTCACAGGGGGTGGGGGGGGTAGCACCAGGGGTCAGGGCTTCAGCCTTGCGGGAGGCACTGGGGCTGGGGGCTTCAGCCCCGCGGGAAGTGTGCTGGGGCTCAGTTCTTCAGCCCCGTGGGAGGTGCACCAGGCTTCAACTGCAGGGCCCTGTGGACCCCCTGAAACCAGCTTGTGGCCCCTCAGAGCTGTGAACATATTTACTGGAGCTGGGCTCCAGACTACTCCAGATGAATTTAAGCCCTGAATGTAATCAAGTGTACAGTAGCCATAGCACCTTTTACTCCAGTTGAGTTGCACCAGTTTACCCCAGTTCTGCATCTGGCCTATAGCATATAATGGAAATACCTCAGCAGAAGGGCTGTATATAAGATCGCATACTTAGTTGTGCAACATTCACAAATGAATGACTATGTTTACAATATGCTGTATCTTAGTTTCTTTACTATTGTGCCTTGCAGTCTTCAAATAAATGAGAATTTTATCTGCATGAGGACCACAGGATCACATTTTTACTTCATATAGTGCAACATTTCTGCAGAGACAGATGTGTTTCAGTGTCTTCCGTTGCAACGGTTTAGTGTGAAAAATTCCCATTATGACCAGTCTTCAATAAATTGTGTAAGAATAGTGGAATTCCACTTTTTAGCCAAACCTATCATTCTAAATTAACCACATTTACGAAATTTAAACACCTTTACGTTCAAAACACCACTTAACCCTAAGACATTATTCAGAAAACGTAAACTAGAGTCCCTGTTTTAACAGCTGAATTTCAAGTACTTCAACAAATATTGCCTTTTCATATTTCCTGTTCTTAATTACACATGGCCCACAGGTATTTAATTACAGGGCTAAACTCAGAATAGTATTTTTGAATGATAAACAAAATACAACCTTTTTTCCTGGTTATTTAGGTCAGATTTCTGTGCATTGCTAATTGAATGGCTAGTTAGCTCTTAGAATCTCTTTCCCATGACATCTTTTAAAAAGTTACCTTGTACAATAATTAGTGTTATGCTTTAATAAGTCTCAAATATTACAGAGAAAGCTCATTAATGACACAGTTATGTGGGGTTATGTCACACAGATGTAATAAAAATTTATCCTCTATTTTGATTGCTCATTTCTTTGATATAATTAGGTTATGCATACGTAATTCCCCCAGTGACTAGAATCTACAGTGTAATGTAGCCTGCTTTCAATTTGCCTTAAACAGGGTTTAAAGCCAAAGAGACTACAGATACTAGAAGCTGGCTGAATGAGAATCCCTCCCTGCAGAAATCTTCAGTTTCAATATTTTAGATCACTTTCCTGTTTGTTGTGTTTGAAAAGCAAACATGTGATGGATTAGTGCTGCTAACACACCATAAAGTAAAATAAGTCCCCTTATAAACTGTTTTGGGGAATTTATATCCTGTTTCACGTCACAACCAATTTGTGTCTTATTCTTTCACCATAGGTGGTCTGAAGTTCACATGAAACAGAACTAACTCACACATGAAGTTAAAAAGTAGTTAAATGACAAAGCAAAGACAGCTGGAAAACACAGCCAGGGTGAATTAGATTTCTGTTATAAAGAACCGAATATATTTTATAAATTACCTCTGAAATAACCACAGATTTTAATACAAGAAATAAGTTGAAGTAAGAAAAAGCCATTTCTTCTCTATGTCTTATTTATAGCAAAGTTATGGGATGCACACAATACAATAGAGCATGGATGGACACAATACAACAGAATTGTATTTTAGAAATGTGAATAAAAAAAGTTAAAACGCATTCTATTGTATTTTAAAACTGCATTCTATTGTTTCACTATGAAACATGAAGAAGCCACAATAATGATCTTACAATGTATATCTGATGTTCTTAGATATGCTGACTTTCATCCAAAAAGAGGCCAAAGTTATTTACAAACTTCATGCAACCTATTTCATTTAATCTGTCTTTGAAGTGCCGGTCCCTTAAGCAAAGCAACTGTTACCAGTGCACAGACACATTACACAACAATTCAGGATAGAAGGTAAAGAATTTATTTTTAAAGTATTTTCACTGGAATTTGACATGGGACATTGGAATTAACGTCCGTACTTTTTATTTATTTCTTTACATTTTAGTGCTGTAGGGATTTAACACAACCATAGATGTTCAGGTCCTCAGTATTACATCTCAGCTGTAAGAAATCACCTTCAGGAGAACAGTATCCAGCAACACCATACTGAGGCACTAGTTCAGTACTGACTCAGAGGAAAGCTTTCAACATGAACATCACTTCCTGCCTAAACTGGCTTTTCCTATTCAAATGCTAACCATGTCCAAGCCTGTTTATTTTGTGCCTTATGACAAGATTAACAGTGTTCTAAAGTCAAGTTGAGTCAGGCCAAGTTAGTACTTTGATGGGAGACTTCCAAAGTTAATTCAGTTGAGGCCATTGTTCCAGCTAAGGCAGTCATGCTAGTCTCTGTCTCTGTCTCTCTCTCTCTCTTTCTCACACACACACACACACACACACACAGAGAGAGAAGTTGCAAAATAAAAAAACAACAACATTTTTGCTGTTTATATATAAAGGTTTTATGTATGAGATATACTTGAGATCAGAGCTCAGATACTATGGTGGCAATGTGACCGGGTGGGTGGAACATTGGGCTAGATCTCAAGAGACCTGGGATTTGTCCCTGACACTGCCACTGGCCTGCTGGATGACTTTGGGCAAGTCACTTCCTTTCTGTAACTCAGTTTGCCCATCTGTAAAATGTGGATAATGATACGTTGTAAAGCGCTTTGAGCTCTAGAGATGAAAATTGCTATAGAACAGCTCGGTATTATAATTTACTGTGGTGAGGGAGCTCATACAAAATTCTAAAATAGATAGGTAGATAGATCAGATGAACATATTACTTTTGAGTGGGGGAACCATGACTGAATTATGCAGAGTCTTCATTTATCTTCAACAAATGGCAACAGAAACTGCGCAGCACTCTACAGCAACCTCTCCCACCTCCCAACCCCCGACTTATTTTGGGCATTTTTAGAACATAAAGAACAGCCATACTGGGTCAGACCAATGGTCCATCTAGCCCAGTACCTGTCTTCCAACAGTGGCCAATGCCAGGTGCCCTAGAGGGAATGAACAGAACAGGTAATCATCAAGTGATCCATCCCCTGTTGCTCATTCCCAGCTTCTGGCAAACAGAGGCTAGGGACACCATCCCTGCTCATCCTGGCTAATAGCCATTGATGGACCTATCCTCCATGAACTTATCTAGTTCTTTTTTGAACCCTGATATAGTCTTGGCCTTCATAGCAAAGAGTTCCACAGGTTGACTGTGCATTGTGTGAAAAAATACTTCCTTTTGTTTGTTTTAAATCTGCTGTCTATTAATTTCATTTGGTGACCCCTAGTTCTTGTGTTATGAGAAGGAGTAAATAACACTTCCTTATTTACTTTCTCCACACCAGTCATGATTTTATAAACCTTTATCATATCCCCCCTTAGTCGCTGCTTTTCCAAGCTGAAAAGTCCCAATCTTACTAATACTCCTCATATGGCAACCGTTCCATACCCCTAATCATTTTCGTTGACCTTTTCTGAACCTTTTCCAATTCCAATATATCTTTTTTGAGATGGGGCGACCACATCTGCATGCAATATTCAAGATGTGGATGTACCATGGATTTATACAGAAGCAATATGATATTTTCTGTCTTATTATCTATCCCTTTCTTAATGATGCCAACATTCTGTTCACTTTTTTGACTGCCACTGTACATTGAGTGGATGTTTTCAGAGAATTATCCACAATGACTCCAAGATCTATTTTTTGAGTGGCAACAATTTAGAACCATCATTTTATATGTATGGTACAGTATATGTATATTGCTCCTTTGTTCTTCTTTTAATCTCCCTATACATTTCAGTTTTGAAATATTTTGCTTATTGTATTATAGAAACGAACATATCATTAGTATGGGTGGAATTTAGCTTTAAGCACTTGTGGAGGTCACTAATGTACATAACAGTTTGAATAATTAACAGTAATTGGGAGATGTAAATATTTAAATGATGGTTATTATGATGTCATGTGATATAAACATGTTCATTCACAAAAAATATGCACAGTACTGATACAGTCCACTTAAACACCTTTCAAAAGGAACAAAACTGTTAAAGTATAAATGCATTAAAATATGCAGAACCTTTAATAAAGTCCTTTTTGAAGAACACCTAATTAACAACACAGTATTTAGGACCCAATTCTCATTTACACTGTCAGAGTGGTGCAAAGAGACCTAAATGTGATCAGTCCCTGACAGTCCAATGTAATACAACTTTAGGGCCGTTCCCACTCAGCCAACTTACATGGGAACAATTCCCTCCTATTGCAGAGCATCTACTCACATGAGCCAAGATCTGCCCTTACCTGATTTAGTCACTTATGCTCAAATTATCCCAAAATGCTTCACAGCAAAGTTAAAATAAAAATAATACCATAGGGAAAGAGAAATTAAGGTGTACAGGAGAAATATACCAAAAGCTAAAATGCCACAGAAATTAGATTTTAACAAAGAACAGACCCATTAAAAGAATTATCTTAAACAAATGTCTGTGCTGAGACAGGAGCATCCAGTCAACAGATTTCTGCTGCCCCAGGGAAGGTTATTTGACAAATCTTTTAGCTTTACAGAGTTTTCTAATTGCTTATTGTAATAGGGTCAACTGCATCCAGAGCACCGCCTTGGGGTCCGGGGTACTTCAGTACTGCCCTCCCTCTGTTTGCTACTTCTTCAGGACTTAAACTCCACACAGTATATTATAAGGAAATTATACATTTCCCCCTGGGGTCCAGTTTATTCAGTACTCGGGTCCTTTGGCCCTCCAGGCTCCAACCCCAGTTCAGTGTCTCTCTTTTGAGAATCCAAAATAACACAGTCTTTCAAAAGAGAACTACAAACTCCTATGGTTGCCAACTTTGGTTGGAGGAATTCCCAGAGATTTCATCACATGACAATCTTTAATTAAAGATTAATCTTTGATTCCTGGAGACTCCAGGACGATCCTGGAGAGTTGGCAACCCCACAAACTCTCCCAGCCCACCCCAGTTTCAGCTGGGCATAGACTGTCCTCTGTCAGGGTCTGTCTTTCTGCTTTCTGCCTGGAGACTGTCCTTCTTTACAGGCCCTCCCCACTGGTGCCTTCCTACCTGCTGACTCAGGACTCTGCAGGAGTCTTCGTTCTCTGTACACACTCTACAGAGACAGCCACCATTTCCTGGACATCCCCCCTGCAGCTTCTTGCTGCTTTTATACTGAAATCACCGGATTCCTTTCAAAGGGGCTCATTCTGTAATCAGGGCGAGGGCTAATCTCCAGCCATTAAGGGGTGAGCCACCCGGTTGCACTCCCCCTGTTTTGTACTGTCTGTATCATTAACAGAGAGTCACTGTAGTTTACATGGGACCTGATTCTGATCTGACACTGGTGTAAATCACTGACTTCAATGGAGTTACTTAAGATTTACACCACCAGAACTGAGATTAGAATCAGGCTCATGAACTTCAAGCATGCATACTTCTTCTATTTTAATGGACCCCTTAACAAACGTTGGGACTGATTTTGGTGCTGGTGAGAGGGAGGGAGTGTTGCACTTGTCAGTCATGCACTGGGTGACTAGGCACTCTGTACACTTCCCAACTCAGTTCTGGGAATGCACCTTCATTGGGACATGCTGCTCCTTTATTACCTACAGCCTTTGATTTGCTGGCAAAGTTGTGGTGGGTTATTGATGTGAACAAATTGCCAAATACCTTAAGGATTAGGCTGAGGCCATCAAACTCTTTATTTGTGACCACAACCACTCCAAAGATGACTGTGTTGTACATGAGGGGCAAATCCAACTCCCAGTCTCTGGCACAATTCTGCTGCTCATATGGGAGAAGGATTTGGAGAAGACACGGAAGGCATTCACACCCACAGCCTGATATGGAATCTAATTTTATGGAGGCTCCCAGTGCAGCAACAGGCAGTAAACTGGGGGTGAGCTGGAGAATTTGATGCGCTGTCTCTGATCCATGCCCTCCATGAAAGGGAATGCTAGAACTTTGAAGGCTCTGTGGAATGACTCCAGTACTGCTCCACTGCCTGAAGCAGTGAATTCCTCTTTTCCCCATGGAAAGAAGTTAATCTGGATTTACACCAGTGTAACTCAGATTGGAATTGAGCCCAGTGGCTAAGGACTCAGCAACAGTGTGGCAAAGTTTACATTCACACTTGCATAAAAAGTGTATTCTAACTTTAAAAAAATTTCATTCCCTGGCAAACTGTCCCTGTATTACCATGACATTGCTCCAGCTGTGAGGGCCCTGAGCCTGTCCTAGATCAGTCAGCAGTGATTGCTCTAAGATAATATCAGACTGTTATTCTGTTGGGAACTGTCTACAGTGTCCCAGGCCCTCTTCTCTTTTAGGAAAGGGGACATTTGGAGCTGGATGCACCATAAATTAGGGAAAGTATTCTCCATAGCACCTGGCCCAGAAATTGAAATGGCTTTAGTGGAGCTACTCCAATTTATGCGGGTATAACTGACAGCAGAATCTGTCCCACAGCTGGATTTGCACAATCCAGAAGAGCCCCCTTCTCAGGTCAAAAAACAAAGGGAGAAAGAAGCCAGATTGCAATGAAGGACCTTGTGCTGGCTGAGAAGTGGCCAGTTAAGAAGAAAAGAAGGAAGAAAACTACAAAAGAGTAATTATAATTTTTCTGAATAGAGACAGTCTCTGGTTTAATCCAAAAGACTTTTTTAACCTAGGAAATATATTGTCAAAAATCTTTATAACCATTACTTACTTTCTGGACACTTGTATTCCCAGTAATTGTACCTGAATCTCAGCTCAGAGATCTCTCTCAAAATGTTATACAGTCATACCATGCCTATTAAGAAGACACTGTATTTCCAAGCAATCACCTTAGAAGTTTCACTATAAGAAAAGAATGTGCAAGAAGACTTTGTAAGATTAGTATGCACAAGCAATGACATGCATTAGGTATACAGCAGAAGAAACAAAGCTTGCATGCAAAGTATATGTCAGTCTCTAACACCAATGCAAATTATTTTTCACTTGTAAGGCTTACATGCTTACTACTGCCAAATGCACTACAGGTATTTCATAGCCATGTATCTCTTATGTCTTGAAATTTCATTAATATCAACTGAAGATCTGTGTCAAATGGCAGCATAAAAGTATACATTATAAGGGGTTCAATTCTACATAATCATTCTTTGTCATTGTGATTTGAATCCCTTCTAACATTCCTCTAACGATGTAATAAAAAACAATTTTTCTTATACACCAATCACAATGCATATTTCTTCACACTTGTAAAAAACCTCAGGTCAATAAAGTTCAGTGTGAATAGACATGGATGACTTATCTTCTGTTACAGATACAGCAGGTGAAAAAGATAAATTGGTTGCATACCTTTCTGCCTTCTACACATTGCTGGAGCTCTGGCTTAGTCAGGACAGAATACTGACAGTTGTGTGGCTGCCATATTATTTCTCGCCAGTCACAGGTTCTGTTGTCAGAACAGCTGAGGCAAGGCACAATCCACTGCCCTGGAAAACAGCAAAATGTCTTTTGACTCTCCTACATATTTTTGCCAGCAGGCTAAGGTACTCTTACTACTTAATTAATGAGACACTGTCTAGTTCTATCTCATTTAGATTTTAATAATTTTTAACTCTGTTATTTTTGAAGTTTGAAAATATTATTTCTTGCTCCTGTGCTAGTCCTTTTCCAGTTAGCAAACACTGGTATTTTTGCTTTGCCTGAAAAATTTGGGAATGTCCAGATCCAGTGTTTTAATTTGGGCTCATTCCTAGTTTTCCTTCCTTGTAGCAGCCAATCCTTGCTAGGAAAGGAAGCATGATTCAAATGGGTAATGCACAAAAACGAGACAGAGAAGATGATGTGGAGTAGAATTTTCAAAAGTGCTTCAGTGACTGAGGAGCCCAAGTCCCATTTTCAAAAGTGACTTTAGTGCTAAGGTCTCACTGAAAGTCAATGAGATTTAGATTGTTAAATGCCTATGTCCTTTTTTGAAAATAGGACTTAGGCTCCTAAGATGTGGTTTACACTACAGACCGTTATCAGTATAAACAACACCGCTCCAGGGTGTGAAAAATCCACACCCTGAGTGACGTAGTTATACCGACCTCCCCTTCCACCCCACCAGAGACAGCACCATGTCAGTGGGAGAGCTTCTCCTGTCGCGATAATCTACCTACCCAAGAGGTGGTAGCTAACTAAGCCAATGGGAGAGCTCTTTTCCATAGGCTTAAAGCGTCTTCATTAAAGCACTACAGTGCCACAGTGCAGATGTGTAGACGTGCCCTAAGTTACTTATGTGCTTTTCAAAATTTTACTTCTAGGTCTTAGTGAAAATTAATAGAACTAAGGGCGTAGCTATACAACGAGTTAATGTGCAGCAAGCCAGGATGTGACTCTATTCAGCACACCAGCTTGCCATACACTTACTCTCTGTGTGGACCCTACTACCACGTGCTAAACGTTCCCTAGTGCACTTTGACATACTCTTGTTTCAAATGCACAATGTCAAAACGCACTACAAAACTTTTAGTGCCTAGTAGCAGGATCTACAGGATAAGTTAGTGTATCGCCAACCAGTGTGCTACAGAATCACACCTTGCTTGCTCCACACTAACTCGCCATATACAGAAGCCCTCAGGCTCTGAAGGGAGTTGAAGAGACCTGAAAGTGCTCACCCCTCATGAGGCCAGTTCTATACTAGGAAGACTTTGCTGGTGCCAACTGCAACCCACCTATCCCCACTCTGGAGAAACAAACTCTGTTAGTAAAAATGCACCTTTGCCAGTTTAACTATATCTACAGTAAGGGCTTTTGCTGGCACAGCTGTGCTGGGCACAGATCACACCTCTTCACACCCCCTACTAACTTAGCCAGCCAGCAAAAATTTGCAGTATAGTCCTGGTCCTCAGTATTTGACAGCCTCTCTTCTACAACAGTGGTTTCTCTTCCCGCAGCATCCTCTCTGCAGAAGGTGCTGGTAGCTGCTTCTGCAGTGGCAGGCTTAGAGTATTAAACCAAGCCTTGTAAGTGATTATTGATTTATTTGTTCTAACTTCTCAGTTAAAGGAAAAACTATTATTTAGAATTAATTGGTCTTTCCCACCAGATTCCTTTAGGGCTGGGATCAGCCTTTCTACATTTTCACTTGGGATGCAATTGAGGCTCAATCATCTTCATATATTCTTAGGTTTTAAGGCCAGAAGGTATCATTAGATCTTCTAGTCTGACGTCCTGTATAGACCATAGAATTTCATCCAGTTACTTTTGTATTGAGCTCAATAACTTACATTTACCTAAATCACTTCTTCTAGAAAGGCATCCAATCTTGATTTGAAGACATCAGAGATGGTGAATCCACCACTTCCCTTAGTAGTTTGCTCCAATGGTGAATCACCCTCATTGTTGTTATGGTTGTGCCTTATTTCTATTTTAAAGTTTTCTGGGTTTAACTTCCAGCCATTGGTTCTTGTTCTGCCTGTCTCCACTAGGTTAAACGGACATTTATAACCCAGTACTTTATTCCCACGAAGGTACCTTATACACCATAATAAAGTCACCTCTCAAGCTCTTTAATGTCTCTCTATGAGGCATTTTTTCCAGCCTGCAATAATTTATTACACTTTTCTGCACCCTCCCTAATTTTTCAACACTCACTGTAAAATGTGGACACCAGAACTGTACACAGTATTCCAGTATCGGCCTCACTAATACTGTGTACAGAGTTAAATCAGCACCCTACTCCCATTCAGTACTCCCCTGTTTATACATCCATAGATTCCATTAGCCTTCTTTGGCACACCACTGCACTGGCAAATCACTTTGAGTTGCTTGTCCATTATGACTCCTGAATCCTTTTCAGAGTCTCTATTTTCAGAATACAGCCCTCCATTAAGGAGGTATGGGTTGCATTATTTTATCCTAGAGGTATGACCTTGCATTTGACTATACTAAAATACAGTTTGTTTGAATGGACCCAGCTTATCAAGCAACCCAGAGTCCTCTGTATGGCTACCTTGCCCTCATGTTATGTACCACTCCACCAATCTTTGACTCATCTGCAAATGTTATCATCAATGATTTTATATTTACCTCCAGATCACTGATGAAAATGTTGAACAACATTGGGGCTAGAACCCTGCAGAACCCCACTAGAACATCCCCATTTGATGATGATTTCTCATTGACAACTACTTTCTGAGATCTGTCTGAACCTGCTGGCTCATTACTGGGCACCGTTACTTTCCCACTGCAACATCCAGGCAATAGAGGGATCCATAACCCCTCCAGCACAAGAAAGGAGGCCAGAGGGGACCTGGAGGTTGCGTTAGATAAAGAGCAACAAGCTGGAGGCAGCAGGCTGGGAGCTGGTGGCAAAGAGAAAGCCAGACAGGTTGGGATCTGGGAGCCAGTTTCAAAAGCAGCCTCTTGCTGGCAAAGGGTCCAGTGGCAGTTGCACCAGATAGAAACCCAGAAGTATCCTACAGATAGGGCGGGAGGGGGGCACGGAGAGGAAGGGATGAGCATATAGACAGGCCTGACTAGGAGTATAGGTGCTGGACAAGAGGACTGGGCTCTAACTGGGGGAGCTGCAGGCCAATGTGTGACTTCCTGCAGGAGAGCAGTGGCCTAGAGTGAGTACCTTTGGCACCAGACTGTAGGGGCCCCATCTCCTTACTCCTGGACTGGACTGTCCTCAGGGGCTGTGTTAGGGACTGTTGGTTTATCTTTGGCTTGTAACTTTAAGCAATCAATCATTTATTGCTGGCATCCTTCGCTATTTGTCAGATGCTGTGTTTATGGAAACACACCAAGGGCTAGAGACTGAAGGGCCTAGTGCTTGGAGCTCCTCCAGCACTTGCTGCTTAGCCTGTGGTATGCCCAGCATGCTACCAGCCATCTAGGGGACTGCTGTTCCACAGCACTCAGAGGGTATGTCTACAACACAGCAAAGAAAAACGCACAGCGAGCCTGAGTCAGTTGGCATGGGCCAGCTGCAGGTTTTTCTTTGCCGTGTTGACATACCCAGGGCGACCCCATGCAGTGGGGCTGGTTACAATAGTTATATGGCCAGAGCTGATGAAACACCTCAGATACGTGCACTACCTTCCATAATTGGACATCTCTGGGCCAAGTTATCCGGAAGACACATTGGCAGCTTAACATTGATAAGTGCAAGTGACATAGGAGTTGTAAGTTTAAACAAATTGAAGGTATGTAGCTTGCTATAAGGTGGGTCAAGTGGGTAAGGAGACTTAGCAAACAGAATTTGGATCAGGTTCAATATTGCTACTCCAGTAAGGATAAATGGCATGAAGTCTTGGCTTCAAGTCTATCCTGATAAGGCTAAGGTCAATGTATTGGTTGTGCAGTATGGAGGAGGAATCTTTGAAGATAAGTAAATGCCTGTGGATTCTTCAATTCCTTGCTTGGTACATTTTTTTCTTGTCCATTAAGAGGACAGGAATTCATTCAGTGCTGATTTAGCTGAATGGTTTATTTTAAAATTGTAGACTCGGGGATATGCTTTTCAGGGGACTTCTGAGCAATAGCTACGTATTTGTGAGCATCTCCACAGCTCAAGAAAAAACAGAGATCCATAACATATAGGGTATTGAGTCACACTAAATCAGAAGGGCTAGGAGGTTTAGGGGGATTGGCAATGGGATCCAGACGTAAAGCTTTTAGTCTTATTTTTGCAAGTCCTGCATAGGTCAGGAGTGATTCCAAGTCACTACTATCCAATGGCTGTTCAAGGGCCTATGTGATATGATTGCTGTATCGGTCCTATTTCTAGTGGACACATCAGAAAAACTACTGTCACATTTGGCAAATTTGTCAGTCTTGACAGAGAGGCCAAGGATGAAATGGTTGCAGAAGCCAGGCTACCCTCCCACCTTCTGGAAATGGTCTCTCAAAACAGGTGTTGAGGCACACAAGTTAGACAGTTTGGGGGGGATGATCTTCCACTGCCTAAACCCATGCTTTATTAGTTCTGAGGAGAAACGTTAGTTCAGTCTCTGTTGCTGTCAACCCACTTTCAACTTGACTTGAACAGAATGTAATGCATTTGAGTCTCCACCTTGACTTCTCATTTGTTGGATAAATGCTGGCTCCGTTTGGCTCTGAGAACCCTTCATGTCAGAGATTGCCACTGTCACTGGGTGCTTTGCAGCTTGAGGTAGTAGATCAGAGGAGCCCTGATGAATGGTCGGCAGCTTGAGCTGTCTGCTCTCACTACTATGCTAGGGTGTGAGGCTGTGGCCAGGAACAGGGAAGGCAAAACAACAGGAATGAGGCTTCTAAAGATCTGCCTGTCACTTTTCTGGCTCTGGTTACACTAGCCCAGCTTTTGGAAGCACAAGTTTATTCAGACAGCCTAAGCTCCGTTAGCCTCATGTGCAAGGCACCTGTGCAGAATTAGTAACATTTTGGACTTCTATGGACATGTTTAATTTTAATCTACAAAAATATAGCAGAGGTTGAGCATGAGACTGCGGAAAACAAGCCTGCCGGGTCCTAGATACCTTGAGAGTTCCCTCCCGACACCTTGATGAGAAAGAGGATTTGCACAGGGGTGGCCTCAAACATACAGAGGGGAGATCTGAAGCAAATATATTTGGTAAGTGGCAGGGTGTTTTGGCTTATCAGACAGATAAATATAGAGTCCTCCCACATAAAACTGGCATAAATCTTTCCTGTCAGCCCTTGGAAAACCTTGCAAGAGCATGTAAAGAGCAGTATTTGTCCTATACTCCTGCCACAATGCAAAGAAATGCACTACCTAGCTCACACTGCTATGTCCTGTACACGTACACACATATGCCTAGAGATTGGATTAGTGAATGATGCACAAAGGGCCTTATTCAAAGCCTGCTGAAGTAAACAGGCGTGTTTCCTTTGACTTCAGTAGGCTATGGATCAGGCCCTAAAGTTCTAGTTTTTGCTGTTCAAACTCGTGGGAGTATCTATATATTTAGGGATTTCATTAGGCAGGTGACTTGCCATTATGCAGCATAGGGAGGGAAGGTTCTGTGGATTAGGGCACTAACCTAGGATTTGGGAGCCTTGGCTACAAGCCCTTGCTCTGCCATAGACTTCCTGTGTGGCCTTGGGCAAGTCTCTGTGCTGTAGCTGTAGCTCACGAAAGCTTAAGCTCAAATAAATGTGTTAGTCTCTAAGGTGCCACAAGTACTCCTTTTCTTTTTGCAAATACAGACTAAGACGGCTGCTACTCTGAAACCTGTCAGAGTAAGAACAGAATGTTTGTCTTACTTTGAATTTCCTGACTTATGTTGGTTTGTGACCCAAATCTAGGGCCTGGAAGTTTTGTTCACAGAAAACAAAAGAATATTCCCAGTGTAAAAAGTTCTTAAAGAGTATCCCTAATGGTAAGTTCTTTGGAGGGAGGAGTGGTTTAAATTTAGCAATTGTATAAAAACTGGGCATCTAATTTCCTGACATTTCAATTTCTTCTTGAAAATCAAGTACATAAAAGTTCTGGCAGTAACTGTATCTTCGGGGATCGCTCTTCCATTACAGAACTTTCTTCTTAATATCACATATTTATGAGTGGCTCTGTTTTTAAATCAGAAACTGAAAAAGCAAAATATTGAGGAACTGAAATGTCTGAACAATAAAAGTTAAACTTTGGTGACTGAAAATGGTAAGCACCATATGAAAAACTTCTTCAAAAACTGTTTGTGTGATCTATAATCACTAGTGCTCTCCCTATATTTAATAAATAAGTAGATTGATCCTATAGCACAGGGGTTCTCAAACTCCATTGCACCGTGACCCTCTTCTGACAATGAAAATTACTACAAGACCACAGGACAGGGGAATGGAGCCTGCCCGAGCCCTGCCATCCTGGGCTGGAGGGCCAAAGCCCAAGCCCCACCACCACGGATGTGTGTATGGGGGGGGAAGCAAAGCCCAAGAGCTCAGCCCCAGACAAGGGGCCTATAACCTGAGCCCTGCCGCCCAGGGGTGAAGCCATCGGGCTTTGTCTTTGGCCCTGCGTGGTGGGGCTCGGGCTTTGGCTTCGGCCGATGGGGCTCAGGCTTCAGCTTTGGCCCTGGGCCCCAGCAAATGTAATGCTAGCCCTGAGGGGTCCCAACCCACAGTTTGAGAACCGCTTCTAAAACGTATGCCAAAGATTTGCAGTAAATGTAAAAAATGAGTGAATGATGATGTATGTTATAACAAATGTTGTCTATAGGAAGCATTATTCAATGTCAACAGGATACCTATAGAATGAAGAGTGGTTATACTCGTATGCATTTTTAAAAAGCTGCAACTTCATATATTTTTGTATATAATAATTACACCCTTTACCAGCTGTGAATTAGTAATAGTGGATGAAATGGGTACCGAATGAAAAGGGCATCACACAAAATAGCCATAGATCTTGCCTTTTCGACATTTGAATGTTACCAAGGCATTGCAATTAGTACACCGAACCCTCGCTAGAACATGCGTTTATATCGCGCGAATTCACATATAACGTGGTTGCAACCATGGATCCCAAATTTAATTACTTTAATTGGAATTCATTTTAAACACGGTCTCCACATTAATGTAGAACCGCCCATGGATCCCAAATCCTGCGTTCTAGCAAGGGTCCACTGTATATTGAGCCAGCTGTCCACCCCAACACACATGCACACCCAACTCTGAGAAACACTAAAGTAGTGCAGCTTGGAATGGTTCCATGCCATACAGTACATGTTTTCCAATCAGCCAATTAACCTGCCAATTTTCTAATAAATGTTCTCCCAGCACTTATTAATAGTTTTCACACCATGTTGAGGTGCACTAGCAGAGCTGAGGAGTGCAGGAGGTTGGAGTGCAGGGAGTTGGGGTACACTGGAGAGCTGTGGAGTGCAGGAGGATGGGGTCCAGGGAGTTGGGGTATGCTGGCAGAGCTGTGGAGTGCAGGTTGGGGTGCGGTTGGGTGCACTGGCAGAGCTGGGGGCCTTCCACACCTGAACCCCTAACCTCTTTCTCCTCCCCTACCATCCATCCACCCACATCTATCCCCCTACTGATAACCTTCCTCCCCTTGCTGAAGCCCAAACCCCTCTCTCCTTATTTCCTCACTCCTCCACCCTGCTATACCTCCTTTCCCTCCCAGGAGGTGTTCACGAGTCTATTACTCCCTCCCCCAAATACTTTAATTACATTCCTCACCCGCACCCCCCAAACTGCCACCCATGACTCACAAATCACAGCAACCTCCAACCATTCAGTCTAAAGCTCCTTTTGTTTTAGGAGAGAGCTTGTGATTAACTTCTCTTGAGTTCTGTTCATTGAATGGTGAGCTCACAGCCATCAGTCTCAGACAGGTGCGTGATTACTACTCCTCAGTTTAACAATACAAGGCAGCAGAAGGAAACCAGTTTCCTTGCGGTGGCTATAACTCAGGAATCCCGCAGTGATATAACCCCAAACTTGGGTCACTAATGCTACCCTATGCCCCCATGAAGTGCACCAAATTTCAAAGCGATCCGATTACCCGTTTGGATTGTAGAGCACTTACAAACGTCAAGTTTAAAGTATATTTTATTGGTGCATGGGCAGTGTAAAAATGTGCATTTTATTAAATTCTGTTCTCAGCTTGGGTCCCCAAAAATTTAGTGGGAAACACACTACGTTGGGTAAAATTAAACAGATTGAGACCATTTTGACCCGAACCATATCAATAGTTTGATTTCTAGCTCTGCCCCCCAAAAACCCACCTAGAAACTTTTTAAAAAATGGTTATTTTTCAGGGTTTTTATTTTTGCAACCCTGAGCTCAAATGACTCCAAATTTGGGTCACTAGCTCCCGGTACCCTCCAGAGGCGCACCAAATTTCAAAGACACCTAACTAAAGCATGTCAATTGTAAAGGACTTTGAAAGGTCGATCTTTGAACAGATGTCATGATGCAAGCTTAGCTACAGTGGCACTACCACACCACTGTAATATTAAACATTAAGCTATGATCTGTTAAGGCCCAAATCTACATTTGTTCACACAAGTCCATATGGACTTTCCATATACTACAGTGGCCTGATTCATATGCAGATGCTTTGCAGAATTGGTTTCCTTGTTTTTAAGCCACCGTGTCTCTTTTGTGTTTTGCAAAGTGCAAAGCACATGGGCAGCACTTAAAACTAATAAGTAATATTATAATAATACTGAACATGTAACTATATATTATGTTACAACCTGGTTGAAAGCCCATTGAAGTCAATGGGAGTTTTACCAGTGGCTTCAGGAGGCTTTGGATCAAACCCTTAATTATTGTTGATTTTTCTTACTATCACTGCAATCATTTATCAGTCCTGTGGTTCCAAACTGAGACAGACTGCAGGCAACTACCCTGATTTGACATTAATACTCTGCATTTACTGATGAAAAACAGACATGGGGTAATTAAGGGCCTTGTCCTGAAAGATGCCGAGTGTCTTCTGGGTGGTGCTGAGCCACCTCAAATCTACTAAAGCAAACAGGAGTTAAGAAAGCTTAGTCCCTCATTGGATCAGATCCTAGAGGACTTGCCCACGGTCAGACCAAGTGAATAGAAACCCGGAGTGAAATCCTGGACCTACTGCAGTCAGTGGAAAACTTCCAAGTTTTGCCATCAATTTCAATAGGGCCAGGCTGTCACTCCAGGTCTTTGACTCCCATCCTCCTGACCATAAAGGCCATCCTACCTCTTCAGGGGTTTCGAAGAGAGAGAGTCAGGATTTTGATGTTTGTTTGAATACTTAATCTATTTAACAATCAAAGGGGAGGCAAGGGGAGCTGTGCCTTAGTCAGGACTTCAGGCTTGCTCCTAAGGGCACCTGCACAGCTCTCATTGTCAGGATTGGGATCTCAGTCCATAGTTACAAATGTGGAACTCATTGACAAACTATTCTACTTGTAGTTAACATTTGTAAACCGCATGAAAACTACACAGCAATATATAAACACTAAGTATTGCACACTCAGCACTTGGGCTGAAACCTTGTCATTTAGATGGTATTAGCTACCTTCACTTTGTTAACAAGAAATTATTCTTCCATTTCTGTTATGCTCTTTGACTCTTTATATATTGAATGTTGTTTCAATTTGAAACAATTGCACCACAGATATTATTTATCAGAAGGGTATAATGTATTTTGTTCTTCATTTAGCTATATGCAGCATTCAAAGCAACCTGGGCTCTAGGACCCTGGGGGGGGTGGGGAACAGGAGTACTTGTGGCAGCTTAGAGACCAACACATTTATTTGGGCATAAACTTTTGTGGGCTAAAACCCACTTCATCAGATGCATGCAGTGGAAAATACAGTAGGAAGATATATATACACAGAGAACATGAAAAAAATGGGTGTTGCCATACCAACTGTAACAAGAATAATCAATTAAGGTGAGCTATTATCAGCAGGAGAAAAAAAAACTTTTGTAGTGATAATCAAGATGGCCCATATCAAACAGTTGACAGGAAGGTGTAACAGTAGGGGAAAAATTTGCATGGGGAAATAGTTTATTTTGTGTAAGTCAGAGAACACTTCAACCTCCCTGGACACCCAGTTTCAGACCTAAAAGTCACAAATCTCCAACAAAATAACTTCAAAAAACAGACTCTACCGAGAAACTGTAGAATTGGATTTAATTTGCAAACTAAACACCATTAAATTAGGCTTGAATAAGACTGGGAGTGGATGGGCCATTACACAAAGTAAAAACTATTTCCCCATGCTAATCTGTAGCTCACGAAAGCTTATGCTCTAATAAATTTGTTAGTCTCTAAGGTGCCACAAGTACTGCTTTTCTTTTTTCCCCCCTACTGTTACACCTTCTTGTCAACTGTTTGAAATGGGCCATCCTGATCATCACTACAAACATTTTTTTCTCCTCCTGCTAATAGCTCACCTTAATTGATTAGTCTTATTACAGTTGGTATGGCAACACCCATTGTTTCATGTTCTCTGTGAATATATATCTTCCTACTGTATTTTCCACTGCATGCATCCAATGAAGTGGGTTTTAGCCCACAAAAGTTTATGCCCAAATAAATGTGTTAGTCTCTAAGGTGCTACAAGCCCTTCTCGGTTTTTTTTGCTGATACAGACTAACATAGCTGCCACTCTGAAACCTGAGAGGGGGGAGATTAGCAGATCTCAGGCTGCAGCCCAAGTCAGAATGTCTACGCTGCAATTAAACAGCCCTTAGTCCGAGCCCTGCAAGCCTGAGTCAGCTGGCACAGGCCAACCGCGGATGCCATGTAGACATACCCTACGTTTCTGCTAGTAGTATATACAGTAGTATGATTTTATTTTCCATTTGTCTAATAAAGGAAGATATAGAAATAATTATGGTCTTATCCTGCAAAGACTTCAGCATGTCCATAATTTTATGCACATGAATAGTCACATTTGTAAAAATATACAAGTTTAAATTTTTGTGGGATTGGATCCAATATATTTCCACATTCAAAACTGCATTCCTTCTATTATGAACTGAAGAGCAAGCTTGTTCATATTGACCTGCAGGATATATCTTACTTATTATAAAAAAGACATTTAAACCATGCTATTTGGCTTGTCCATTGTGATATTTAAATCTCTGTGCACTCGTTTATATAAAAGGGGCATATTTGGGTTAGTTTGTTTATTTAAAGTTTGGTTACTATTTTTGTCAAGAACATTGGAATTGGAAACATAAGACTACAGCTGGTAAAAATGCCAATAGGTTTTTTTATTTGCAAAAACACACAAGAAACTGTTTTAGGGTTTTCTTCAAAAACTTGAAAAATTTAAGAAAAAAATTCCATTTAAAAATGTACGTTTTTGATGGAAAATTGTCAATGAACTCTACAAATAATAATTATACAAACAAACTATCTTCTCTAAGGAAACTTTCACTCAGAAAAAAAAATGTCTCTTAAACCTAAACTGCCTGTGTTAATCATGTAAGTAAAATATGTAAATAAAACAGTCTGTATAGCAACAAAATCATGGTTTTGCTTGTGTCTTTTGTGTGCATAGAGAAAGGACAAGGAGATTTTGTGTGTTTTATTTTAGTGGGGTGCAGGTATTTGTTTTTAAAAGGGAGAGAATACATTAAGAACCAACCTTTTGTGTCCCCAGCTTCACAAGTCTTAAACTCTGTCTGTGAAATTGCTGAAAGGTACGCAGGAGACAGAGGCTGTAATCCACAGGATTCCTCCGGCTGAATTAGTGAGCCACAGTCCTGAATTACAATGAAATTAATTAAAATCACAGTAGCATATCCAAAGCATTTGACAATACGCATGGTGTAAAAAACTTTTTTCCAAGGACAGCTAATGAGAGAGAGAAAATATTTGGATTGATTCTGAAATCCATTTGTTCTTCTCTATTCAACACTTTCAAATGTGCTATGTACCAGTGATTTGCAACAAACTGCCAACCTACAATCAACGTGAAAATGGTTGCATTGAGCAGTTCCCTGTGCATCATTTTTGTATAGAAATAAATATACTTTAAATTCTAATTGCCATTTAATTCTTACTTGCTGCCCACATTAATTTTATATAGAAAACTTGCACTCACACAGAACATGTTTACTTGATGATATGTGCCAATTTAGCTTCAAGAAATACATGTATACCCACAATCTCATGTGCAGAGGAAAGAGAAAAGAGGAATCTCAAGAGGAACAAATGACTGAGCTGCCAGAGGGGCTGGCTTGGAAAGATTACCACCTGGGGTGGGAGATGGACATAATATAATTTACCTCAAGAGTTTGGGACACGCATACTATAGACAAAAGGAAGACCCAATAATGATCTATATACTATATTAACATGAATAATAGTCTATGCCAAAGAATGCTTAAAATTTTTAAAAAATTCTTATAAATAGCCTTGATTTTTTCTTTTTCATATTTATAGTAAGTGTGTGTGCGCGCACGGAGATCTACAATTAATACAATCCACAGAGAATACTGAAGTACTAAATTACACTGATGGAAGAGTATACACTGTAAATACATTTTGTTGAATGGCCTGGTTTGCTGCAATTAGATCTTTTCATTAAATGTTATGGACTTTAAAAACCTGTATAATGGAATTTAATTAATGTTTGGCACTTTAGAAATCTGGCAGTAACAATCTGGCATAGCAATCATTTTAAAATTAAAAGCCTTAAAATTTGTGGTTGAATGAGTTTCATTGGCTTCAAGGAAATGAGTGTCTGAAAATTGCTTTAGGGGTCTGATCCTATGAGGCACCACCAATTTCCAGTGGGACAATTTGGGTTCACAGCGATTACTAGCATTATTAAGACTTAGCAGGCTTGAGCCCTTATATTTTAAATAATGTATTGTACTGACATTGTTCTTGCATATATAATATACAACCATCTGTGCTATGGTATAACTGGTATAATTTGTATTGTGCTATTTCTGATATCAGATTGCTATATTATAATTTTCTTCATGTATAAAAAGATGGTTAAATCCCTGCTTTAAATGCTTAGCTCAACCGTAACTATGATACCGTGGCAAGTGCCTCCATAATACATTCATATTTTTTGAATTATAACTGAAAATGAAAAATATGACATGCTATGGAGATCAAAATAATTTTGCTTTTATGACATGAAAAAATATGAAAATCTGACTGCAACATACATTAAGCCATTTATTTAAATACTCTGGTTAAATTAAACATTATTCTATCGCAATTTCAGTACTCTAAGTTGATTTTTAATTTTTCATAGGATTATTACTTTTAAACAATTATAAATATACTATACAGTGGCAAACAGTTTAAATAGACAGAATAAACCATATAAAGAATGGACATGTTATAAAAAGATTTTTCACACTGAAAGGAGAATAAAATGAAATGTTTAGAAGAAGGTAGTGAATTTATAGTTCCCCTATTAATTGAACTACACTGATTTGTTTAATTCTTTATTTTTCTTAAAAGATACTAAAATAAATACATCTACTGACATGTATTTACTATTACTTCTAAAATGCACAGCAATCAAACTATTTAGAAAATATTCTTTGCCTCCACCTTCAAATTAGAACCATGATTGGATGACAACCAGTTAGGTCTTTAGACTCTTGGGGTGAAATCCTAGCTCCATTTAAGTCAATAGGATTTTTGCAACTGACTTGAATGGAGCCATGAAGTCACCCATGAAATCATTAAATACTAGTGTACCTTAATTTTTGCTAAGATTGCTCTTGTAGATGCACCCAGAACACAAAAGCAAAGTGCTGTCTCACATAAGGCCTGATTTAACACCCCTTCAAGTAAGTGGAAAAACTGTCATTGACTTCAAAGTGTTTTGGATCATTTTAATGCACAGGACTCACTGTAGTGGAGACAGCTGTATCTCTGTGGTTTTTTGCACTACCACCTTACTCTCTGTTTAGGGTTTCACAGTTAAAGAAGGCTGATATAAGCAAATGAATGACACCGAGTTCTTCTAGTGTCAAACCATGATGTCCTCTTGGAGTCTCAGGGTCTGGACACACTGTACAGATATTTGACAGTATTCCTTAAACTAACAGTAACATCAGAAAGCTTCAACCTTGCAGCACAACAATTTGCACAAGGCTTCACAAGGAAGGCCTAAATTCCTGACTAGCCTGCTCTTTGGTCTCAACACAGTGCCATAAGATAACTTAACAGGGATTTTCTTGTTCAGACTTGTGCACAGTGTAGGTGTTTAAACAAAAAATATTCTTTGATTTTAATTGAATTCACTGGGTGATACCATCAAGAGCAAACGTTGTCTGGCAGGCTTATATTCACTGAGTCAGTTTCATTTGTTAAAAAGCACGTGGTCTGAAATACAACAGAGATCGTTTAATAGCAGAATTCTCAACTCGGAACATCTGGCTGTGAGAGGTCATGGTACCTAGAGTACTTGAGGGAGGTTCATTTTTGCTTTTACAAAGGTCTAATCTTTTATGATCAAAGACATGTTTAATATTGCTATATAAAAATGGAGCTGAGGCAGCCAGAGGTCAGACGCTAACATTTACTCTAGCTCCATGTATGGTACATTAAGGGCTTTATTAACAGCTTGTGGATTTGTCAAGTTCCCCACAGGTACTGCAGTGCTATGACACCCCTCTCACCATGCCCGAAGATGAAACGTCTTGTGATCTTAGGTATGTTTACAATCTATCAATCACTCACTGCAAAGATGAGAGGCAGCCAAGCAAACTTAAATTATACTTCCCCCTTGGTCTCTGCTCCTGTGAATACTCATTTTTAAAGGGCAGACCAAAAAAAAAAAAGAGCCTTGAACACCTGGACTAAAATCAAAAGAAAGCTCCACTGAAATATGTATTTCAATACATAGCTAGAATTGATTCTTCATATGACTGGTTTAGCATTTTATTAGTAAACTTCACTTTTATCTTTACAGAAGATTTGAGGGAATAGCAAACAAAAAGATAGCAAAGCTTTTCCATGTGTGTCTAGGTAGCTTTCTGTCAACCCCAACCAATATTTAGAGAAGGAAAAAGTCTGTTGGGTGAAGGGGAAATAATCTCTCTAAAAACAGTCTATAGTGAGCTTATGCTTTATAAGAAGCATCAATTGCACCCTTTAAACAACCACCCTAGGTTTTCAGCATGTTATCATATAACTACATCAGGTTGTTAATTTAGAGCTAATAACTCTGGATGTTTTGTTTCACCCACAGCATGAGATAGTAACCTGTTCTTATGTAGTTACCAGTGCCTACATTATAACTTTTAGCCCCGTAGTTAGAGCACTCTTCCTTTCTCCCACTCTGGCAGACAGGGGTGAATTGAAGCTGGGTCTCCTACATCCCAGGTGAAAGCGCTAACCACCGGACTAAAACCAATAAAGTAAGCACTTCCTTCTCTTGGATTTTGAATGGGGCCCAATCTGGTAGTGCACGTTCAGCACACCTACTGGATCAAGCCCCACATGCAAGTTAGGTGGACAAACCCCTACCTTTCTGTGGTTTGTGAATTGCTTTGGGGCTGAAGCAGGGAGGTTGGTGTTGGGACACTTAGAAAGAAGCAGCAGTACACATGCTCAGAGGCAGAAACGTAGGCACAACTTTTACTCTGAAAAACTTAGATACACCTTTACCCCGATATAACGCAACCCGATATAACATGAATTCAGATAGAACTCGGTAAAGCAGCGCTCTGGGGGGTGGGGCTGCGCGTTCCGGCGGATCAGCACTGTCTCAGCGTGTCTCGCTCCAACACACTGCTCTGAGCAGTATGTTAAGGGTGCCGGGTCAGGGCTGAGTGGCTGGATAAGGGGCAGAGGGTTTCGGGGGGTGGTCAGGGGCAGGGCCTCTCCCCACCCCATGATCTGGGAGGCAGGAGCTGTGGGGGGCAGTTTTGGGGGCCTCGCAGGTCCAGAGTGGCCTGGGTGATTAGCGGGGTGCCGGGAGCAGCCCGCTCTGCTTCCCTCACCCCAGCCCCAGCTGTGTCACTTGTGGGAGGGGGGCTTGGGGAAAGGAATTCCCCCCTCCCCGCACTCACCAACGGTGGCGGAAGCAGAGCAGCCTGGCCCCAGCCTGCTCCACTCCACCAGCTCCCAGCTGTGGCGCTCCGCTTCCCGCTGCCGGTGAGTGCGGGACCTTTCCCCAACCGCCCCCCCCAGCAACACGGCTGGGGCCGGGGCAAGGAAAGTGGAGCGGGCTGGGGCTGCGTTGCTCCAATTCCTGCTGCAGGTGAGTGCGGAGGGCATCCTTTCCCCAACCCTCCCGCACTCACCAGCAATGGGAAGCAGAACGTCACGGCTGGGAGGTGGCGGAGTGGAGCGGGCTGGGGCCATGTTGCTCTGCTTCCTGCTGCTGCTGGTGAGTGCCTGTCAGGGGGCGGGGGGGGGTCCTCTGGAGGGGGCGGTCAGGGGACAAGGAGCAGGGGGGCCAAAGCAAGTTCGATACATCGCGGTTTCACCTATAACACGGTAACTTTTTTGGCTCCCAAGGACCATGTTATATCGGGGTAGAGGTGTACTCAGCGAGTTTAGGTGCCTACAGAGTTTGGGGGGAGTTTTGTGGTCCACAATGAAGTCAAAAATGGGATTTACACCTAAAACAGGAACTTATGCACCAACGTCTGGGGTTCAAGCACCAAAGTACTTTCTTGGCTCTCACCATAAGTGTTCAGTGCAGAACACTGAGCAGTATTCCGCGCCGGTCCTACTGAACAAATAAAGGAGCAGTGCATCAGAGATTATGAAATAATAAATATACAACTAAGCTCATGGGCAACTGATTTTTAGCATTAATACCATGGATAGGTACTCAGAAATTAAATCCCACCTTCTACTATCACAAACCCAAGCTTGTCCAGAACGGTGGAAGACATACACCTTCTTTGTTCATCAAAATGGAGCAGAAGAGGCCTTGCACGACTCCCACTCATTTCCTGAACTCCCAGCTACACTATCTTGCCCAGTGTTAGCTCTGCCTCCTTAGAAACCATGCAATCATTAGCGGGCTGCAGCTGATCAGATCTCCTTTAAGTGGCCTGTGGCACACCTGCCCTCCCTTTACAATGTTGACATTACTGCCCTACTTCATTTAACTCTGTTTACATTTTAGAAATGACAGAATCAAACTTCTTGTGACACAGGCTATTTTGAATGCTCTCTAAGTCTTTTTAGTCTCACTGGGGCTACTTGATCTGGTTCTATTTAAAACTAATGCATATTTCTCATTAAGTCCTTTCATCTCTCTCTTTTTAGCCAATCTAGCTCTACTTTTTTTATACATAGCTAAAACTTGATGCAAAGTGATTAAAAATGGAACTCTGAAAGGAATGCTAATAAAATTAGTCAAAGAATGAGCTTATAAAAAAGTGAAATTATAGCTCATTGGGAGGCAATAAATCGTGAGGAGATGGATTAGTTCCACTCTATCAACTTTATTATTATTGCAGTAATAAATGGAGGGAACAGTCAGCATGCTGACTTCTATTCAACTTGCTCTCTATATCTGGCTGAATTAATCAGCGATAGATGAACCACCAAAGATTCAGATATTCAGCTCAAACACCCAATAATGTAGTTGCTTAAATGAAAACCGATTAAGCTTGCAAAAATGGAAATCTCATGCAATTGGTGGTCTCTTCAGAAATTTCAAGTACTTGAAATCAATGAGAGTTAGGCACCTAAATATCTCTATAGATCTAGGCCTTAGTTTCCCTGTGCCTCAGTTCCCCATCTGTAATATTGGAATAATATGCCAGGCACGTTGTGAAGACAATTACATTAAATACATTGTGAGGAAAAACAGCTTCTGCAGTAATAGGGGGCCATAGAAGTACCATAACTAGAAAAGGAGGGAAGTCAGTAAGCTAGAATCTGGAGGTTGCTCCTTACAGCATGCAGCCTGAAGTTGGGAGGTGGAGGAGGATATGAAATGCTGGGAGTTTGATAACATGGAACAAAGCACAAGAGCTGAAATGTGAGTAAGGTGGAGCTGTGCAGTCTCATATTGTTTTAAATTAAGTTATATGATTGACAATTAAAGAGATAAGGTGGGTGAGGTAATGTCTTTTATTGGGCCAACTTCTGCTGATGAGAGAGACCCGCTCTCGAGAAAGGTACTCAGACCATCAGAGCTAAATACAAGGTTGAACAGATAGTTTAGGATAAGTAATTAGCACATATGATGATAAACTATCTATCTGTTTGACCTTGTATTTAGCTGTAACACTCTGAGTATGTTTTCCAGACCTGAGGAAGAGCTCTGTAAAGCTCAAAAGCTTGTCAGAAGTCAGTCCAATACAAGATATTACCTCACCCACCTTGTCTCGCTAATATCCTGGTACTACTACAACACTGCATACAACCATTGACAATTCGCACTGGATTTTAATTTTTGGTCTAGGAATATAATGTAAATCTTTTTCATGCCATTTTCTTTTCCAGTCCTATATATTCACCTGGAATATCTACAAAATAATGTTATACCTCCACTGCTCTGAACACTGAAGGAAGAATGTCATGTCTACACTGTAGTGTCTTTTGATGGAATTTAGGCATCAACTCTACTTTGGCACTTTTGAAAATCCCCCTAGATACCTATCTGCAATTTAAGGCACTTAAATACATTTGAAAATCTGGCCCTAGACACCCATTGACTGAACTGTGGCCACAAATGCGTCTCATCCTGAGACCACAGCAGATGTAAAATGGCTTCCTCTATAATGGGAATGATAAGCTCGGGAAACAAACAAGAAAGTATTTTGCTGAGTGTGAACTGCTTATACAGAAATATTTCAAATTTCATACAATAATTCCAATGACTTTTCATGTCCTGTGTTAACATTAACGAATTCTTTCAGTTAGAATGAGGATAAGTGGGTAATGGTTCCAAATCATCACCCTCTTGACAGCCCAGTAGTCAATGCAGGGCCTCTGGGAATCATCCTTGTTTTTCACAAAGATGATCAGGGCCCCTTCTGGAGAGGTGGATGGCTGGATAAAGCCCTTCTGCAGATTCTCCTGCAGATAGATGTTAAGGGCCTGGTGCTCTAGTTTGGAAAGGGTGTACATGTGGTTGAATGGAATTTCAGCACCTGGCTGAAGGTTGATAAGGTGTATCTGTGGTGTGGGGGTAGGGTGCCTGCATTTCTGTTGTCAAATACATCTGCAAGGTCATAGTACTTGTGAGGTATTTCAATGGTGGCAGACAGGATGTTCGGGTCCATTCCCATGGGTCTATTCCCTCGCTGCAGAGATTCCCCAAATAATGACATGAACAGCAGAGGATACCAGTTTGCTTTGGTCTCTGGAAGACAGAATCGTTGGCAGTAGTGGGAGAAAAAGTATACTGTCCCTTATCACCAATGTATACTGGAACCATGGGCAGAGAGCAAGAGCATTCCCAGGATGACCAGAGAGTCGGAGACCTGAATCAAACTGAACTAAAAAGTCTCCCAGTGCCTCTAGAGCAACATTTCTCAAACAGGGGTCTGCGAGGGAACTCCAGGGGGTCCATGGGCCCTGCGGATCAACTCCTTTCCTTCCCTCCCTGAGCCTTCTGCAAGCCGTGGAACAGCTTGAAGCAGGGATGGAGCGCACTTTGGGGAGGGGGCAGAATTATGATCAGCGGGGCCGATGGCCCCAGACAACTCCTCCCACTGTTCCCCGGCATGCAGGAGGTGCTGGGTGGGAGGGGGAAGAGGGGGTATTGGGGTGCTCAGGGGAAGGGGTGGAAAGAGGCAGGGAAGAGGAGGGAAAGGGGGGAAGGGGCTGGGAATGAGCATGGGTTCACAGCAAAATTTTAAATCAAAATAGGGGTCCTTGGGTTACTAAAGTTTGAGAACCGCTGTTCTAGAGGGTAATAACCCCTAAAGGGATGGTCTGGTGGGTGACCAGCCCTGAAAGTAGGAGCGACATCAGTGGATCCAGGGAATTTTTATACATGGCAGGGATACCATAAGCCTTAGCCACATCTTGGTAGATAACATTACCTGAGGTCCCTGAGCTGATTAGAGATTCCAAGTGGACCACTGGGCCCATCGGGAGTAGGAGCTGCAATAGCAGTTGGAGATACGTCAACAGTGGGTTTGGAGTTGCTGATGTCCTGACAGGTGCATGGAGGTTGAGAGTTTTTGAAGGGGAACGAGACTGGTGCAGCCTGGACCCTCTTACTGAGGCTTAGGCTTGGTGTTTCCTGACCCCGAAATTGGTCTGACCTTTCCAGTCCATCTCAAGGTGAAGTGTCTGCTGTCACTATGATACAGACACAGGTCCGAAGTTCAGCATCATTTTTTCTCAGCCTCAGACAGATGTGATCAGGCCTGGTCAATGTATGTGGGTTTTGGGTCCTGGAGTGGGGTGTGTGGTTGAGAGATAGGGGGCCTTGTCAGGGTTCAGAGTCTGGGCTATATTCATGATGCCACTCAGCAAGGGGGTCACCAATTCTGATACACAGGTCGATCTGGTTGTTGAGATGGGATGGCAGCCCAATCTGTGCTACTTTGTCCTTTATATTATCATTCAACCCAATCCCAATGATGACATTGCATGGCCTCATTCCACTTGGTGTCTGTGGAGAGGCAATGGAAGTTGGCAGTGTATTAGGCAGCTAATCGATGCCCTTTCTGTAGCGTTTGCAGCACAGCTTCAGACGTTCAGGTGCAGAGGGAGTCCCTAGTGATAACTGACATGTCCTGAGTGAACTGCTCCAACTGGCCCAGGATGGGGCTGGACTGTTCCAAGAGTGATGAGGCCCGGGCCAAAGCCTCCTTCATAAACAGACTAATAATGAACCCCACCCTGGTTTGGGGGGGAATGATTGAGAGTACAGCAAGAAGAACTGGCATTGGTTTAAGAAACCTCAGACTGAGCACGCTATATTTGTCCGGCAATGGGACTTTCGGTTTCTGGGGGAAAAGTGCCAGGGTTCTCGGTGAAGCCACCTGGGCTTATGTAGCCACATTCTGGGGCAGCAGGGTGGCCTGCAAGTTCTGTATGACCCCCCCCCCCCCCCCCATCAGCTCCACCAGGGAAAAAATTGTCCTGAGCGTGGTCCTGCAGGGAGGTGGGCCACTAACGTTTGCATTGGGCTGCTCAAACCATAGCTGACCAGGCCATGGGCAGTCAGGCACAGGGTGGAAATCAGAGTTTGGCCTACTGGTTAGAGCTGGGTCCAGATAGGGACAGAGTCCAGGAAATGAGCTGAGTGTCAGTACTGGAGGGACAAAAGCTGAATGCCAGACCTGAAGGGTCAACCAGAGATGTAAGCCAGAGTTACTGCTGGGGAGTTAGCGCAGCCAGAAATCTAGCACCCCGAGGGGAACAGGGATTGGAGCAGAGCAGGAGCAGGGACTGGAAGCAGGAACTGGAAAAAGGGAGAGCAAAGCTGCAGGCACCATATGCCTTGAGAAGCCTCTGATCTGCTGTGGGGGCCAGGCCTATAAGAAGGGCTGCTAAATCAGCAGCCAATCAGGGACTATGGCCACTCTGTCAGTTTCAAGGCAGTACAGCTGGGTTCATAAGTTGTCAAACTGTGAAGTTAGTCAGGGAGCAGGCCAGCCGCTAGTCCGGCCCCTGACATTGAGTCACTGAGTCCTTAGACCTCTGTCATTCTCCATAATATGTCATTTTGACAGTGTAACTATCTTTTGTTCATAGGTACATACTGTATGAATTAGGTACATTTATGAAGAGTAGAATAAGTAATTATAATTCAGATAAGGATTAGTGAGGCATCACTCTTACACTAGTAGAGCTTTGAGAGTCTGAAAAGCTCAGATGTCATCTCAGTAGTAACTCAAACAAAGAAATTTGACTTTGGTGAATGTGAACAATCACTGTTAAAAATCAACTTAAACGTGTTTTGCAAAATATTTCAAGCTGTTCATGTTTTTTATAAAAAAGTAATTAGCTACAGCTTTTTTTCTTCAGATAAAAAAGTGAAGATTCTGTGGGCTTTTCTATGACATTTTCTAAGTGAGCATGCGTTTCTAATTCAGTAAATCTTATTTTTCCTCTGTAAAAACAATCACAAAGGGCTATATTCAAAGGGACTTGGGCACCAATTATGAGCCCCAGGAGGATACAGGATGGGTTGAAGAGAATTGTAAGGGAAAATAGGAATGGAAAGAACTTGCAGCCAGAGGGAACAGGGGAGAGACTGGAGAATAGCACTGTCACCAGGAAAAGGCAGGTCTATGTGATCGGGGACTCTTTATTGAGAAGAATAGACAGGCCTGTAACTAGAGCTGATCCTGAGAATAGAAGGGTGTGCTGTCTTCCGGGTGCTAAGATAAGGGATGTAGACCTGAGGTTGAAAAGGATCCTCAAGGGAGTGGGAAAGAATCCCCTAATTATCCTTCCTGTGGGAACAAATGATACAGCCAGATTCTCGCTGGAAAGTATTAAGGGAGACTATGCTAGGCTGGGGAAGACGCTTAAGGAAATTGAGGCTCAGGTGATCTTTAGCGGGATCCTTCCTGTTCCTAGAGAAGGGCAACAAAGGTGTGACAAGATTATGACTGTCAACAGATGGCTTAGGCAGTGGTGCTATAAGGAGGGCTTTGGGATGTATGGCCACTGGGAGGCATTCACAGACAGAGGTCAGTTCTCTCGGGATGGACTTCATCTGAGTAGGGAAGGAAATAGACTTCTAGGATCGAGGCTGGCACAACTGATAAAGAGAGCTTTAAACTAGGAATTGGGGGGAGATGGATGGGAGATGTCCGGAAAATCTCCACGCCAGATTTTAGCATTGAGAGGGAAGAAGATGAAGTAAGAAAGGATACAGCCATGGGTAGGAGAATGTATATAAGGAGCGAGGGCGGTGTGGATACTAGTCTAATAGGTTATAATGGCTGTAGAATGACTGTGCCTAATAGGGTACAAAATGTGAGCGAGGCCAAACAGCAAAAATTAAGATGTTTATACACCAATGCGAGGAGTCTAGGTAACAAAATGGAGGAACTAGAGCTACTGGTGCAGGAAGTGAAACCAGATATTATAGGGATAACAGAAACATGGTGGAATAGTAGTCATGACTGGACTACAGGTATTGAAGGGTATGTGCTGTTTAGGAAAGACAGAAACAAAGGTAAAGGGGGTGGAGTAGCATTGTATATCAACGATGAGTTAGAATGTAAAGAAATAAGAAGCGATGCAATGGATAAGACAGAGTCTGTCTGGGCAAAAATTACATTGGGGAAGAAAACTAGTAAAGCCTCTCCTACGATAGTGCTTGGGGTGTGCTATAGACCTCCGGGATCTAATTTGGTTATGGATAGAGCCCTTTTTGATGTCTTTAATAAAGTAAATACTAATGGAAACTGCGTGATCATGGGAGACTTTAACTTCCCAGATATAGACTGGAGGACCAGTGCTAGTAATAATAATAGGGCTCAGATTTTCCTAGATGCGATAGCTGATGGATTCCTTCAACAAGTAGTTGCTGAACCGACTAGAGGGGATGCCATTTTAGATTTAATTTTGGTGAGTAGTGAGGACCTCATAGAAGAAATGGTTGTAGGGGACAATCTTGGCTCAAGTGATCATGAGCTAATTCAGTTCAAACTAAATGGAAGGATTAACAAAAATAAATCTGCAACTAGGGTTTTTGATTTCAAAAGGGCTGACTTTCAAAAATTAAGGAAATTAGTTAGGGAAGTGGATTGGACTGAAGAACTTATGGATCTAAAGGCAGTTGAGGCCTGGGATTACTTTAAATCAAAACTGCAGAAGCTATCGGAAGCCTGTATCCCAAGAAAGGGGAAAAAATTCATAGGAAGGAGTTGTAGACCAAGCTGGATGAGCAAGCATCTTAGAGAGGTGATTATGAAGAAGCAGAAAGCATACAGGGAGTGGAAGATGGGAGGGATCAGCAAGGAAACCTACCTAATTGAGGTCAGAAGATGTAGGGATAAAGTCAGAGAGGCTAAAAGTCGAGTAGAGTTGGACCTTGCAAAGGGAATTAAAACCAATAGTAAAAGGTTCTATAGCCATATAAATAAGAAGAAAACTAAGAAAGAAGAAGTGGGGCCGCTTAACACTGAGGATGGAGCGGAGGTTAAAGATAATCTAGGCATGGCCCAATATCTAAACAAATACTTTGCCTCAGTCTTTAATAAGGCTAAAGAGGATCTTGGGGATAATGGTAGCATGACAAATGGGAAGGAGGATATAGAGGTAGATATTACCATATCAGAGGTAGAAGCAAAACTGAAACAGCTTAATGGGACTAAATCGGGGGGCCCAGATAATCTTCATCCAAGAATATTAAAGGAATTGGCACCTGAAATTGCAAGCCCATTAGCAAGAATTTTTAATGAATCTGTAAACTCAGGAATAGTACCGGATGATTGGAGAATTGCTAATATAGTTCCTATTTTTAAGAAAGGAAAAAAAAGTGATCCGGGTAACTAAAGGCCAGTTAGTTTGACATCTGTAGTATGCAAGGTCCTGGAAAAAAATTTTGAAGGAGAAATTAGTTAAGGACATTGAAGTCAATGGTAAATGGGACAAAATACAACATGGTTTTACAAAAGGTAGATCGTGCCAAACCAACCTAATCTCCTTTTTTGAAAAAGTAACAGATTTTTTAGATAAAGGAAATGCAGTGGATCTAATTTACCTAGATTTCAGTAAGGCATTTGATACCGTGCCACATGGGGAATTATTAGTTAAATTGGAGAAGATGGGGATCAATATGAACATCAGAAGGTGGATAAGGAATTGGTTAAAGGGGGAGACTGCAACGGGTCCTACTGAAAGGCGAACTGTCAGGTTGGAGGGAGGTTACCAGTGGAGTTCCTCAGGGATCGGTTTTGGGACCAATCTTATTTAATCTTTTTGTTACTGACCTTGGCACAAAAAGTGGGAGTGTGCTAATAAAGTTTGCAGATGATACAAAGCTGGGAGGTATTGCCAATTCGGAGAAGGATCGGGATATTATACAGGAGGATCTGGATGACCTTGTAAACTGGAGTAATAGTAATAGGATGAAATTTAATAGTGAGAAGTGTAAGGTTATGCATTTAGGGATTAACAACAAGAATTTTAGTTATAAGCTGGGGACGCATCAATTAGAAGTAACGGAAGAGGAGAAGGACCTTGGAGTATTGGTTGATCATAGGATGACTATGAGCTGCCAATGTGATATGGCTGTGAAAAAAGCTAATGCGGTTTTGGGATGCATCAGGAGAGGCATTTCCAGTAGGGATAAGGAGGTTTTAGTACCGTTATACAAGGCACTGGTGAGACCTCACCTAGAATACTGTGTGCAGTTCTGGTCTCCCATGTTTAAAAAGGATGAATTCAAACTGGAGCAGGTACAGAGAAGGGCTACTAGGATGATCCGAGGAATGGAAAACTTGTCTTATGAAAGGAGACTTAAGGAGCTTGGCTTGTTTAGCCTAACTAAAAGAAGGTTGAGGGGAGATATGATTGCTCTCTATAAATATATCAGAGGGATAAATATAGGAGAGGGAGAGGAATTATTTAAGCTCAGCACCAATGTGGACATAAGAACAAATGGGTATAAACTGGCCACCAGGAAGTTTAGACTTGAAATCAGACGAAGGTTTTTAACCATCAGAGGAGTGAAGTTTTGGAATAACCTTCCAAGGGAAGCAGTGGGAGCAAAAGATCTATCTGGTTTTAAGATTCTACTCGATAAGTTTATGGAGGAGATGGTATGATGGGATAATGGGATTTTGGTAAGTAACTGATCTTTAAATATTCAGGGTAAATAGGCCAAATCCCCTGAGATGGGATATTAGATGTATGGGATCTGAGTTACTATAGAAAATTCTTTCCTGGGTATCTGGCTGGTGAATCTTGCCCATATGCTCAGGGTTTAGCTGATTGCCATATTTGGCGTCGGGAAGGAATTTTCCTCCAGGGCAGATTGGAGAGGCCCTGGAGGTTTTTCGCCTTCCTCTGTAGCATGGGGCATGGTTGACTGGAGGGAGGCTTCTCTGCTCCTTGAAGTTTTGAACCATGATTTGAGGACTTCAATAACTCAGACATGGGTGAGGTTTTTCATAGGAGTGGTGGGTGACATTCTGTGGCCTGCGCTGTGCAGGAGGTCGGACTAGATGATCCGAGTGGTCCCTTCTGACCTTAGTATCTATGAATCTAAACCATATCATATAGCTCCCCCTCGATGCCCTGCTGCTGAGTGGCATTCTCAGCCCCAAGTTAGGCACCCAGGCTCCCAATACAATATACGGGGTGAGTTAGTTTCCTAGGAAAGGGATTCTCAGAAGCCAGCAAGTCATGCAGTAAGCCACCTTAACTAGCCAATAGGAAACACAGATGAAAGGGGCAGCACTTAGGCTCAGCTATCTTATAGAAAGGTCTTCAGCCTTTATCTGAAAACTTCAAGAGATGGAGAAATCATCATCTCCCTTGGTAGTTTGTTCCAATAATTAACAGTGAGGGTGATTAACAATTTGTGCCTTATTTCCAATTTGAATGTGTCTGGCTTTAATTTCCAGCCATTTATTGGTTACATCCCCTGCTATATCATCATTGCAAGTTACCATTTTAAAAATAAGCAAAAAACTATTTGATGCATGAAATGAAAAATGTCTGTTTTTGCAAAATGGAGTACTAGATATAACCAATATATTTAAAAACAAATATTGGAAAAGTGTAACAAAATATTTTTTTAATAGTCATAGAAAAAAATAATTTGTTTAGTTTCTTAGAGGATATACAAGTTACACAGAATAAAAATAAAATCAAGCCAAATGAGGTGTATTTTGAATCATCTTGAAAAAGCATTATAGTTTTTTTTAACACTTGCTAATGCTAAATCAAGTTATTTTAAAATAGCTAAAAAAAAGATGCCGTGTGTTTCTTTGGATTTGCAAAGAGAAATTTTTTAGCTATCTTAAAATGAGTAAAAGCAACAAACCTCTCACTTTCTAAAACAGCATTTGATCAGCCATTGGGCAGGATACACAATGTCTGTGTGGAATCTGGAATTCTACACTCTTGCACTGGTGTAAATCTGGTTCAACAGTTATTCTGGGTTTACACTGATGTAAAAGGCAGCAGAATTTGTCCCTTTATTCTGAGAAGGATTAAAAAGGGTCTATTAAACTCCTGAGGGTATGAGGCAAACTATCAGACTTCCTGGGTGTTGTTTTATTTTGTTTGGTTTTCAATATGCGTACTGCTCGTGAGGCATACTGGGACTGGCAGCAAGGCAATATGAGCTGAAGTCAACTAAAGTGGGGGCTGCTGATCATCATGCAGGAATCTTTTTTTTAAAAAAAAGATTCACATGTCTGCAGTGCGTATTAACAACTGTGGGTGTTCAGTGAACTTCTGCACAAATACTTTTATGTGGAAAATTGGGTTATACTCCAGGACATGTAAGGACCTGGAGGATTTCATTTGAATCACATAAGGTCTGGAGAATATTAAGGAGGCAGCTAACAGCCCCAGGATCATCAACAGGATCAGACTGTTTGAGGCTGTTCTTCCACCCAATGCCACAAGTGCAATTTGTTCCTGCCTTTCATGCAAAGACAGCAGCTACATATGTGTTGAGGGATCATATCTGAAAAGCACACGGCTCTGTTAGGCAACAGGAGGCATTTTGCTTTGCTCGTATTTACAGTCTGCACATAAGCGCAAGTTTCAACAGACCCTGAGCAGCACCGACTGTGTATAGCCATGTATTTTGATGTTGCTTTTCACTCATGCAGAGACTATATAAAGGCTAGATTTTTTTTTTTTTTTTTTTAAATCAGTGACACTGGTGAATGCCAGACTCATTCAAGTGAACTTTGTTAGGCTGTATGCTCCTCACTCGCAATGTGGAAAATTAGCATGCAAAAATAAATGAACTAAAAGTCAAACCTTGGTGAAAAGGACCTATACTTGCTCTGAAATAAAAACAGCCAATTCCAGTTTAAAGGATAGTCTTTATTTTCAGGAGTGTGGAATTATTTTATTCCCTTTCATGGAAGAATATCACTCTCGGTGTGGACAGCCAATCTGAGGCATTCCACTTCACTTAAATACCGGAGTGTGCAACGAGGACAGATATGGGAGCAGAGGGTAGGGCTGAGCCAACCCTCTGTGAATAGGGGCTGTGGATTCTATAAGATGCATATTAATTGGGAATAACTCTCAGCATAAGTGCAGTGAGGGGGAAATCAGGTAACATACTTGTGCACGTATACGTGAGGAGAGCCTTTAAAAAAAGATATGTGGCAACAGTGCACATACTGGGGGAGCAACAATAAGCCCTTACTCCTTATATATCCCACCAGTGTACTGGGACACAGGTATACAATTCATATTGGGCTTGATGGCAGCTAACTTGCCATCCAGCATTCTGACAGCTGTTGATGTATTTGACTACATTTTAATCTGTCCAACTAAAAACGAACAAGTGAAGGATTTGTCCCACAAGATCCATGCATCAGCTGGAGACTGTGTGCTTCTAATGGTCCCATTGACTCTCTTCCCTATCCTGCCTCTGACAGTCTGGCTCCACTAGAGCCTCAATGCCAGGAGCTTCCCCAGCTGCTATTTTTCCATTGAAGGTTCCTGTGCAGGGAATAAACTATGGAGGGTCTCTACAGAAAAGCGAATACAGTGAGAGGCCACTTTTCAGTGGATATTATTAATCCGATTATTACAGTATTGCCTAAGGACTAACCAAGAACAGGTCCCCACTGTGCTAGGCGGCGTACAAAGAAAGAGTAGATCATCAAATTTGCAGATGAGCAGGGAGACAATCAACGATCTTCCAGTGTATTACTGATTTTGTTAAATCAGCTAAAGACCATTTCTCATGGGTGAAGGCATCATTGCACTTTAGAAACCATTCGACATAGTATATCGGTGAGGCTTTTCCAACTATAACCCTTCTGCCAGTAGGGTCGGCAGCAACAAGGGCCCAGTTCAATATCATGGGGTTCCTCTGAAAAATACAAAGGAGAACTGGCTCAATCCTCTTTTCCCATAATATGGGAAAACCAACCAACCACCACCTTTGGCCCCTCTATGAGGCAATTCTTCCCCATTTTCAAGCACTGAGGCTGTGCATAACAAAAGAAAACTTCCATTAAAAGGGAAAGGGAACCCAGCATTAATTTGGGAAAACACCATAACTCAAAAGCATATGACCATAAGCAAATGCCACCACACAGTACATTGGGCAGTACTCTGCCTCACTTCCCACCTTGCAATGTGAAATTCCAATGAACCAATGTTCCTTCAATGTATCACTTCCCTTTCCCTCCGCTGCATCACATTCAGAGTTAGCGGTCATTGGTCATCTAAGACCCAGTGTTCAGAGGTGTGTTCACCTCACACTCCTGAAAGAAGGCAGGGAAAGGGGAAATTGAACACCTCTGCAACTAGTTTGCTGCTGCCTCTGCCACTGCATTCTGCCACCACTCACCACAGCTACCGCTGTTATCTCTGCTGTGATGGCATGTTCTGAGGTTTGACCACTTAGCCCAGCTCGTAGTGATTTCACTGCATAGTGGGGAACCTCTCAGCTGCTGCCTCTTCATTATCTTTCGCTGCAACACTGTCACCACACCAGATCAAAGGCTGAGCCCCTAACCCTGCTCATAAGTGATTTCAGCCTACACCACCAGGTAGAACACCTGTCCCCACCTCATCTGACTTTCTCCAGGATTGGGCATCGCTATCCCCTGCTAGCAGTGAGGTTCAGTTTAGGGTGACCCCTCTCAATCAGGGCATGCTCAGTACAGTTCTGCTGACCTCTACTCATACATGAACAACAATATTTTATTACCCCTGCATTCAATGTTAAACTGAATTGTAATCCAAACCCAGCCAAAATGGATCACTTTGACAAAGTAGCTGTGTCTCCTGGACACCTAGACAAAATAGGCATGTCTATTAAGGAGCAGACTGTATTTGAACTGAAGGAAAAGACAACAACATCACTAGATATCAGGGGAGAGCTCATTAAGACCCTGATTACACAACTGAAGGCTGTATCCTGTTCCTATAATAAGAACAGCCATATTGGGTCAGAATAATGGTCCATCTAGCCCAGTATTCTGTCTTCTGACAGTGGCCAATGCCAGGGGCTTCAAAGGGCATGAACAGAAGACGCAGTCATCAAGTGATCCATCTCCTTTTGCTGATGTCAGTGGGAATTTTTCTACTCACCTCAATAAGGGCAGGATTGGAGTCAAATCCTTGTAAATTATAGGTTTTTTTAATGGAGTATTTAAATCAATCTTTCAAAATGCTTCATCAAATGCTATTCAAATCCCTGTTACTGACACACAGGGTTAGAGCCCTGCTGCACAGGATGGGAATTTGAAGGATAAAACAAGAGACAAGTAATGACTGACTAGAATGAGAAACAAGAGCAAAGCTCTACACAAATGCACAGTATATATGCAACATATGTTCCAGGGGAAATTCACCTCAGTATGCTGGGCTTGTGTAGGGCCTCCCACACCACTTCTAACCATAAACTAAACTTAAGTTGATAATGTGAGCCTTAAATTCATAGATTCCAAGGCCAGAAGAGATTATAGTCATCTAAAAAAGAAAAGGAGTACTTGTGGCACCTTAGAGACTAACAAATTTATTTGAGCATAAGCTTTCGTGAGCTACAGCTACAGCATAAATGCATCCGATGAAGTGAGCTGTAGCTTACGAAAGCTTATGCTCAAATAAATTTGTTAGTCTCTAAGGTGCCACAAGTACTCCTTTTCTTTTTGCGAATACAGACTAACACGGCTGCTACTCTGAAACCTATGGTCATCTAGTCTGACTTCTATATAGCACAGGCCACAGAACTTCCCCCAAAATAATTCCTAGTGCACATCTCTTAGACAAACATCCAATCTTGATTTAAAAATCGGTGTTGGAGAATCAATCATGATCCAGGACAAATTGTTCCAATGATTAAATTACTCACTGTTAAAATTTTATGCCCTATTTCCAGTCTGAATTCATCTAGCTTCAGCTTCCAGCTGTGTTATACTATATAGATTCATAGATACTAAGGTCAGAAGGGACTATTCTGATCATCTAGTCCTACCTCCTGCACAGCGCAGGCCACAGAATCTCACCCACCCACTCCTACGAAAAACCTCACCCATGTCTGAGCTATTGAAGTCCTCAAATCATGGTGTAAAAGACTTGTATAAGCACTCAGCCTTTGAGTAGGGAAGAGGAAGACCTTCACCCTGGCTGTGGGTGTGTATATAAACTATACTGTTTTGAGAAGGGAACACTTTTTTCCCCCATCTCTGCTTATTCAATGAAAACCACCACTAAAGATAAAATAACTTTAAAGGAAATTCGGCAATGATCATATCCTAAAATTAAAGGCTGTGGTGAATGTAAATTCTGCATCATAATAGAAAATATATTTATGTTTACAGATCGTGCCTGAACAACATCCATACTTCCCTTTTAGCATACAGCAGCGTTTGTAGGATAGCATGAAAAGACTGAAGTGATGAACTTTGTCTTTGAAAAACATTACTTATTTTGTACAAGAGAACTGCAGCCTTTCAGTCAGAATATTTCCCCTGATGTCTCATAACTACATCCTGAACTAAAGCAAACATATTCCCAGACCACAACCATCATCATTTAACACAAACAGCTGGGAGACAGGAATAAAAGAGACAAATCTGTTTTCCTAGAGCACCTAGGAATCTAATCTTTTAGTAATTTATTGTTTAAATTGGCTCTATTAGATTTGCAGCATACTTGCTGTTTTAATCACAGAAGTGGATTTCATGGATTTTTATCATCCTCTCTTTCAAAAGATACTGATTAAAGGTTTGCCTTATGGTGCATAGCAGACTGAAAATATAGTTCTCTTACAGCTTGATGGCTTACTGAACAGCAGACTGCATGCAGGTAGCTTTTACACATGGACAGAAACAGATTGCATGCAGTTAGTGCCAAATCAGCAGACTGAAGTTAGAATTCACCCCTGCGCTCCACAGCAGACAGCTCGCAGCAATCTAACCCCTTCTTAGGCATTTTATTCACTCCAAGTAATCGAGCAGCTGATAGTTGCCTTTGTAGTGATGGGCTACTTCAGCTAATTTTTGAAAACTGAAAAATGTGCACAATGGCAGCACTACTGCACAAGACCCAGATCAATGAGATTGAACTGTGACTTCACTTTGCTCACTCCTGAGATCAGAAGAACAAACCCTTGTGCAAGCTAAGTACTGAGGAAAAAGGATACTTTAAAAATACACTCTTACTTAAAATGCTACCTCTACAGTACCAGAACAAACACCAAATGAGGGTCTAATTCTGCGAGGTCATAAGCAGTTGGGACTCTCAGCACCTCACAAGAGTAGCCCCTCATATGGCTAAGCATCCCCCTTCTCCAAGAAGTTGCATCATTGTCCTAGAGTAGTGGTTCTCCAACCAGTAGTACGCATATCCGAGGGTACGCCAAGGTCTTCCGGGGGTACATCATCAACACATGTACATATTTGCTTAGTTTTACAGCAGGCTAAATAAAAAGCACTAGCAAAGTCAGTACAAACTAAAATTTCCTACAGACAAGGACTTGTTTATGCTGCTCTATATACTATACACTGGAATGTAATACAACATTTATATTCCAACAGATTTTATAATAGCATGCTGTGACACTTCTGTATTTTTATATCCGATTTTGTAAGCAAGTAGTTTTTAAGTGAGGTGAAACTTGGGGGTACACAAGACAAATCAGACTCCTGAAAGGGAACAGCAGTCTGGAAAGGTTGAGAGCCACTATCCTAGAGTACTTCACAATGGTGCTGATTCACATATTTCAATTATGGGCCACAACTGGCTCTTCATTGCGCTGGCAATAAAATCTGCATTCACTCTGAAGCTCCTTTACACTACCAGAGCTGTGTAAAAGGGGCCTTCAGTGTAAATAAGAAGCAGGCCCAGTGTAAAGTGCTTCTTGCAAAACAAAACAAAAACAGTTGTGGCCTTATTCTGCCCTAACTGACGCTCTGGGCAATGAACTGAAGTTGTTTCATTGGCTGGATACCCAGGTGAATCAAAGCTAAAAAAAAAAAGTTATCAGTTATTATTTGTTGAGTGCTGGCAGTTGGCTTGGCACTGTGATATAGTCAGATCCTGAAAGGTGCTGAATCCCTTCCAAAAAGGTACTGAATGTCCTGTACTTTCATTGACCTCGGGGGGAAAGCATGTGGGCACACACACAACTGTCCAGAATTGAGCTGAGTTAAGATTAGTATGCACCTCAGCAAAATAAATACAGGGAGTTCCAAAAGGAATTTTGCAATCCCTGGCAACATTCATTTTTATAGTGATCTTAATATTAAACTTGCAATTGAATGCTAAATGCCAGATGAACACTTATCTTGAAGTGTTTAAGGGGAGTGTCATTAATTGATTGAATGGAACTCTGGAAGATGCGCAACAGAGAATGTGGATAAGGAGATCTTTGAATGCAAATTTTGGACTGTATGATATAGCACTGTGGGTTCTTGAATGCTGCATTACTTGTGCATTTAAAGAGCCTGATCCTGGGAGGTGCTAAGTATCTAATGCGAGTTGCTGAGTCCCCTCAATTCCCACTGATTGCACCTCACAAGAGGCACTAAGCACTTTGCCAGATCCATCCCACAAATCCCACTGGCATGAAGTCTTCTTGTAATAAGGGCAGCTCTTCAGCTGTACCCGAGATTTCAGCATGGCATTCCAATTAAGGTGTAGTCTCACCCAAAGCAAATGGGATCATAAAAACACAATGCTAAGCCATTTTAGACTATTAAAAACAAAAAACAACAAAAACCACACAGATCAGGAAGGAAAATGTTGAGCATAAAAACTTCATACTGATTTTTATCTGGAATAATTTGGCGTTCTTCAGTATCCACGTGTAGTAACTGGGGAGTTGTCTGACCAAATGTTTTTTTGCTCCACATCTGTCGACTAAAGCAGAGATCTGGTTGCAAAATGTAGCACTCTGGAACAGTATGTGGATTTCTGACACTCCCTTGAGCATTTTGGGCCCATAAAGCAAGGAATGGTTTACCTTGAGACTGGAGTATGTTCATTGTTCTTTATATGCTATTGCTCCGATTCTTTACATAATATGAACAGTAAGTTATACTAGTTATTTCAGACCAGCATTACAGAATTTCAAAAGAAACAAAAAGCACTTCTAAACATGAATATATTAAACAGATATCCTTTAATCCCTCACATCACTATGATTTACCATAGCCAAAAAGCAACCTGATTTGCTTTATACCACACTGAAACGCACAACATATACGACAGAGCCTACTGCATAATATTCCAGTCAGTCAGTGAGGTAATATTATGCTGCTGAGCTATAAAATTTAGAAGCATCCTGATTATCACAACATCAAAACATTGAAGGTACAATGGCCAGACACTGACAGACATGATGCAAGCCTATCACAGCCATAGGTCAAAAATACTGAGATATCCCTTACACAACTATATTCATACTTTGAAGGGCAACCATGGTCCAGGCTATTCAATGAAGTTGTTTGTTTTTTTAAAGTACCAACTAATCTGCTACAGATATTCTATTTCTTGTTAAGTGATTGCTGTATACGACCTGAAGGTAAGAAAATTACTTGGAGAACATAATGGCCCTCGACACCAGAATGAAGCATTTGGGGTTAAAACAAAAAAAACAAAACCTTAAATCCAATTGCATATATTGGGATAGCAACTGCCCTAACAATGACCCAGTGCTTCCAAAGATTAGCTCTACAAATACCTCTGACAGGTAGATCCCTATAGTGAGAGCCACATTTGTCAAAGGGTTGAATCTGGAACGTTTGGACAGTTATTGCAATTCAATGTGCAGAGATCCACTGAAAATTTGACTTAGACACTTTTCTCCCACATATGATAACTTTAACCTACAGGGAAACTGCCTAAACACGAGTAAATAATCAAACAGCTTATCTAAAAACTTTAAATCAGCTTTAAGCAAACGTTTCAGATATTTTTCAAAATATTCCAATCACTAAAGACTGCAGAGAAATGTCACCTCCCCCCTACTCTACAACACAAGTGTTAAAAATAAACGTAGGTTTTGGGATTTACTTTTTTAAATGTTTGCAGGTTTGTCAAGTCTTCTATTTGATGCTAGGAGTGTTTAAATTTTTCAATCAGAACTGAAGACACGCCCAGTTAAATAAATTGACAACTTCAACTGACGTAGCAGCTATAATTTAGCACTTCCAGCTTACAATTTAGTCTGGTTATCAGTCAGTCAGTCTTGGTATGTGAAAACACGACATTTTTAGCATCAATAGACTGAAAATGTATATTCATTTACATTCGCTTCTGCCAGTCTCATGAGATTTGGGGGCAGGGGAGGTTTATAAACTTTGAATTTATGATCATTTACTTTTTGTTGTTCAAATAAGTAGTTTGAGATGGACAGTTTTTAAAAAAATTCTTGAATTCCATTCTGCTATACTGGGGACCTGCAATATTACACCAAGGGAGCCATCATAAGAAAGCAAACATATCAAAAGCAAAATCCACTGAAACTAAATTCTCATTTACAGAGGTGAACTAACCAAGGGCGCTCAGAAATGAAGTGGCAACAGAAACAAACACCCAACCAAGTGAACCTTTCTAATGATATGGCACTATTCAACTTTAAAAGAAAGACAGCTCACTGGGCCAACCTATCAGACTGGTAGAGGGGAGTTGCAAGTGGCAGGTGTGCAGCTATTGGGGGAGTAGGGAGACCACCTACATAAGTTCCGCGCCCCAACCAACTATATGTGAATTTAAATGTCCAGTCTCTCTCATTGTGGGTGGGTAAGCACTGAGACTTCAGCTCTATAACTGCAGTAACAGTCCTGTGCCTCCAGCAGGAGGAAGAATTGAGATGGGACAAAGGTTCTTAAATTCTTTTGAGAGTGATTGGGGTTGATTGTCCAAGGTGCCCAGCACTCTGGCCCAGAAAAGCACTTAGCCCTATGCACTTTAAGCGAGTGTTCCCCTTTAAATCAATCCTATTTGAAATCAGTGTGACTACTCCCATGCTTATGGCTGAGAATTGGCATAAGTGTGCTTTGCTGGATTGGGGTCAGAGCACTCAGCACATTGCAGGATCAAGCCCTCCCCCTGCTGCTGTTGTGAGGAAAGGGGATTCTTTGTCCCCAAGAGCAGAGAGAGTCTTCTCTCCAGCTTCTCTCTGGCTGACAGCTCCATTTCAGAGCTGTCAGCCAGGAAATCTCTCCTCAAGGTGCACAAATCTCTTCTGAAGCTGCAAGTCAGTCAGCAGAGCTGTTGGAAATACAGTACACATGCACAGGTTACTTCTCAGAGAGTATGCCGCTGTAGGGACCTCAGGAACTGGCCTTGAAGTAGGAACTGGTTCAGATAAATAATTCCTTGTCCCCAACCAGCCCAGCCAAAAGCTAAACCAAACCTTTCCTGAAGTCTGAAATGGTTGATTAACTTTTGTTTTAAAAACTTTCATTTTCATGTCCCTCTGTACTTCTGGGTTTTCTTTGAGACCAGAAGCAAGAAAGCTGAAATACAACCCAAAAGACTAATCTTGAGGCATATCTGGCTTGACAGTAAGCAAGCAGCATCAGAAATTCTACAGCAGACATTATGTCCATGAGATTTCCTGACCAATTTTAAAGACACAAAAGGCTGAGATAAGTCTGGATTCATTCTGTAGGAGTATAAATTCTGGGGTGCTTACCTGAACTGAACTCAAAACATTTGAAAACTCCCCCGATAATTAGAACATCAAACAGCTACAAGTATCAACTGTAAGAGTCAGTCTAATGTAAAATTGTATTCAAGTCATCAGGCAGAAACAATACAAACAATTCTTACTAGCAAAAAGGAAGACAAAAATGTATAACCTGAAAGAACACAAACAAAATTATATCCTCGATTATATACTTATGGGAAAGAGCCATTAGATAAGATATGTTGTCTAGTTCATCTCCCTACCACTCTAGGGTTGCTCCCTGCAGCGGGTGTTCTTAACCTGGGGGTCATGACCACCCACCCTATCCTTCCCATGTTGCTAAATGGCTAGATTCAGCTAGGTTAGTACTTGGGGGGAAGGTTAGGAACATCCTGGTACAGACAAGGAGGTCTCAGTATTGAAAAGGTTGGAAATTGCTGCCCAATTATATATTTTCTATTACATTTCCCACTCTAGTTTAGAATACTATATTGAACAAGTTAGCTAGTATGTATATCATGTCCCTCTATTGGATAGAATCAGAACTGCTGCCAACAGCTAATGAGAGTTTCCTTTAGCTTAAGGTCTAGGGGGTCTGTATTCTTGGAGGAGGATCTAGGTTCTGCGTAAGTTTTTACTGGGAAGTTGCAAGTAGCCCTGATATGTAAAACAGAGATAGTCTTGAAATTCTAAGTGGCCAAAGATTTTACACTGTGATAAGAGAACACAGCAGTAACTAATGCTGACGGGGGTTTCTGCCTAGCCCCCTCCTCTCCAGCTTTGTTGGTGAAAAAGGGACATCTACTGCCATTTACACTGAATCCCTTCATCTCGTCTCCTAGCTTCTCAAAAGGACTTCCCTGGGGCAGCAAGTGCCAAGTTGGGAAAACTATAGAGGGTATAGAGAATATCTTTTTAATCCATTCTCTCTCCATCTTTTTCCTTTGGCAAAGAGCAAGGAGTAAGATTCAAACCATGTAGCATTGACTATGATGAGGAGGAACACATGCATACAACAAACACCAGGATCAGAGATAAACGTACTCATGCTAGTTCTTAGGATGCCATCTCAATTCTCTGGCACCTCATTATCACATTTCTTTCTTTTAAGTTTGCTCAAAGCATAACAAGGATTCCAAACTACTGTCAAAAGGTACAAGCAGTAAAAGATCCACTTTGTGGTTTTTTTTTTTTTTAAAACAGGAAACTGAACATAACTGAATGGATAACAAATAATATACAGCAGTTTCTCTAAAAAAAAATCTACAGCAGAAGCAGTCAGACTGTATGAAGTTTAAAGCTTAAAAACAGTTGATAGAAATAAACAGCAATAATGAAAAACAGAGCTTTGAGATGAAACTGGAAAATTGTAACATTTTAGATTTGTTGCTTTGTTATGGAACTGGAATAGAATTGTAACAAAATGCACTTTTAACAGATGATACCTTTACACATTTTTTCATGTAGATTTATATTTAAGACTTATTATTCCTTTAAAAATGTCAAACCCCATAGGGATTTGATTTTTATTTTTAATCTGCGATTTAATTCTCTCTCTCCTTTAGTGAAAGCAGCTACAAAGAATTCTGCACTTTAAGGGGAATGAAAACAATTTTTCCTTCTCTCTTTCCTAAACCATGTTCTGCCTAGCAGTGATCTCAGTGATCATTAAATTGATACCAGCAGAGGACATATTCCATAATCCCTCATTTTGTAGTTGACTGTCTTGCACCAGACCCTGAGAACCTAAATTGCAGAGTGAGAGTTTCTTCCTAAACTTAAGCCTTGACGTAAACAGCCAAACAGACTGATAATCTTCCCAAAGTATGGCAGGTGATGTTGTCACCACTGCCTTTCCCTCATGTTCAAGAAGGGGGAGATTTAGTTTATGGCCAGGGCTCCATAAGTGCCTCACTGAGGAAGGATACTACATTGGCATGCTGCATCTGTGACCAAACTGCCTTCCTGGACTTAGAGTCACAATACTATGTGCAGTGGAGATTGCAGTTATGATGCATTGCCACAGAGGGCTCCATGTAAATCCGCATGGATTTGTCCCAGCGTGTTCCAGACAACCTTCGGGTCTTGTGGCTTACATAATCATCCTTCCCAGAACACTTCACCTCTTCAGACAAAAGGACAGATGGACAGCTTTGGATATTTATGGACATTTTGGAATGCTTATCCAGGCTCAAATGCCAATCCTTCTGAGGTAGATTTATAAATACTGCCATGCCCCCTGAGCACCAAGTAGTACACTAAGAAAATTAACTGAATTATTGTGACAAAAAAACACCCATATCTAGAGACTTGGAAGTATTTCACCACATAGTATAACATAAAACAAAGAGAACAATCATTCATTTATTTTTGAAACCTATTTTGTTTTTGTTGAACATTCTACATGTAACTGGAGATTTGCCAAATGGGGATATTTTATTCATTAAAAAAATAAGTCAAAATGCTCTCACTTTTCAGAGTGTTTTCCTAGGACACCTTGATTGCTGGACCGATTTAACACCAGCTGAGGAAGAACAGAATATGTACAACTACACTCGAGAACCACCACCAGAACAAACACTCAAACAGAAATAAAGGCAGCTTGGATTACTATCCCTTATTTTTTTGCTTTAAGTGCAACTGGAGGCCAATTTCATTTTCAAACTCAAACTTGCTCTGATGTCAATAAAATTAGCAAATATCTTTATATGATCTATTCAGCTGTTCTGATACATATATGTTAATTCGTGTTTTTCAAGTATGGAAACCATAGCACCATTAAAACTAAAAAATGCCCATCATTTAATAATTCCATCACGAGATCACCAGGTTCTCTTCCCCCCTGCCCCTCTTTAGTTTTTAATAGCAGATTATCACTTCAGTTCTACCTGATTGCCTCAGAAGAACAGAAACTTTTATACACCCTGGATTTGTTCAGCATCCTAAAGCTTCATTTAGAATTAACATGCGACTCAGCTGATGTTGATAGACATAAATGTGCCCTAAAGTAGATTTCCACATTTATTTTGGAAGAGTTTTGTGTCCCTGGACACTGACAATTTCCATAGAAATCCAGCTTAGAAATGTACCAACAGCTGTGTGTCTAAAACATGTTCTGTGCAACAAGTGCATCTTCCTTTTAGCCAGAACCACCACTCAATATTGCTGAGACAGAAAAGGGATTTTATTTTACCAATTATTGGGGAAAAACTGTTGATCAAGTTCTTTAATTTTTGAAGATTTGACCAGAGATGTGTGTTCAATTCTTCCTAACAACAACGGGAACTCATACCATAAAAATGACACTTCATTATTTTTGAAGAGTATTAGTCTGTTCTTTGCCAATGAAGACTTGATGTGCTTGTATATAGCACTTTTAAAACTTATTAAAAAGGAGTATTTTAACAAAACCATACGGCAATCTTGTTAATTCAATATTACATCCAATATATGATTTATACAAATATTTTCTAGCAAACTGAAATTTCTTACATTTGTACCATAAATTGATTAAATATGGATGTTTAATTTTCTGTAACAGTTTTCCTGGGCAAGCATCAGGGCAGCAATATTTACTTTGAGTCAACTTTATTAGCAAGTACAAAACCCTATCTGACAATTTCCCTTCCTTCAATTTCTGTTATAGTGGGGCCCTTTAATTTAAAAGGCTAGAGATAACAGGTTCTTTTGGAAGGATTAAGATAATTGGTCTGACTTTCTAATTCCTTTTATGTAAATCGCAACATTGTTCATTTATTGCCTTCTCACCAACTTCCTAATTCTTTAGCTGTCTTGGATGAAGCCTTTATTCTCAAGCTTGGAGTTTGAGATTCTGCCATCAGATCTATACCAAGTATGTGTGGTAAATTCAGTGACTGATGGTATGATGGTAGCTTTTTCATGTGTCCCTCAAATTCTACCATCTTTCAAAATGTTTTCACCTGAAAGTCTTTTCATGACTTTGTCCACATTTATGACTATTGGACAAGAAAAAGGGAAACTCCCAATATGTCAACTTTCTCTGCTGCTAGCATCTTCCCAAACCAGACTCTGATCCGATTTATGTTGCCTCCTGAGATGCTTCACCAACAATGTATGCAAAGAGCTATTGAGGGCAATAGTGATTTAAAACCCTCTTAATCTTTACCCCTACAAAGCAGCAAGTTTGCAGAGGAGATTTATTTTTGTACGAGTCTCACACTGAAAATCTGTCAGTCAGGTTCACTGTTGTAAAACTAATCAGGAAGGATGCAAGTTTTTTTTGTGTCCACTGAAAGATCAGAGATAAGCTAAGGATGTGGCCTAGCTGTCTAAATCTGCAAAGCTCCATTGACTTCAATTCCAATTTACACCAGCTGAGGGATGGGGCTCAATTGTTTGCAAAAGGAAGTGAGCTAAGGGAAGCCATGTACTCTATTATTCATGAAAGTAGAAAGAACAACAACATACGAAAGGCAACTAATATGTTCTTTCTTCTACTTCTAATATGTTCTTTCTTCTCATAGATCTTCCATTACTTCACCAACTGACCTAATTAACCTTTCAAAGAAAAGGCACTAAAACCTTGGATTCACTCCCAGATATGTCATTATAAGATTAGTTTAACAGCAATACATTAGAGATGACAATAAGATAAGTGGGTTTCCATAAGATTGGAAATGTACATTAATTTGCAGTGGCATAATTATATTTCTACCTTAGACTTCTGTACAAATTAATAAATAATCTAACATTCATTTGATAAAAATGTAGCCTAAGAGTTAATCCTAAAACACATTACTCAGCAGACAGCCCCCTAGAAGATTTACCTGATCTTTGCCACATCTTTTAGAAGTGACATCCTATCATCCAAGATTCTCCACATAGTAATATGACTTGAGATTAGTTGTTGGTACACCTTGGAGTTTCAGGAGAACAGCAATTACAAGAGTCTGGTCATTAACACTGAGAATGGTGGTCACCATTATTAAGGTCAGCAGTGCTATATATTGCAGGTAAAGAAATGGTGAAGAAAATTATTCTATGCTTGAAGGCCATAACAAGAGGTTGTGGCTGAACAACATTTCAAGATCAAAATATATAAGTAAATACAAAAAATAAGGCAGAAATATTGATCAATTGTGTAAAATTATAAAAATAGTGGGAAACTACACAAACTGTGTGTGAATTGTTAGAAACGAATGAAAATTTTCCTCTGGATCCAGGGTCTAAGGATGGTCTCTTTCTATTTCTCCACAAAAAGCAAACATTTTTGTATTTTTCCCTGTGCGTAACAACGTTATATGTTGTTCAGCAATGGAAATCTACCAAAGTACCTAAACCCTATGAATGGATGTCAGAAATTGTACTGCGTGCAAATAAGGAATACGTTTATATACTGCGCAATAACAAGCCTTAAATAAAATGAAACCTTTGATTAGCTCCAAGGGTAGTAAACAGATATTTCATTTCATTCTACTTCCCGTTCTGTGTTACAAACGGGAGTAGTTTGACACAGCAGCAATCATTTTTTAGAAGTATGGATTAAAATGTGACCATATTTAATCATTAGTAAACTACTAGGCAGCAGAATTCCACTCAGATTCTCTAGCATAGATCTTCTGAAAGACCAATACATACCATGTAAATTACATGAATCTTCACGCTCAATGGCACTCCCACAAAAGTTTGAGTGATGCATGAGGATCCTTAACAGGGCAAAATTGGAACCTAAGCTTTGTTTTACTTCTGAAACATCATTTGGGATCAAACAGTATAATTTTGAATGAGAGGGTAGAATAAGTTTACAGGAAAAAAACAGGCCCAGTAGAAAACTGTAAGAGTTGTGTGGCTTGGAAGGTTGCGTCTCCCCCCAACAGCAGTTGGTCCAATAAAAGGTATTACCTTGTCTCTCTATTAGATGTTATGATAGAAAAGTAAGCATCTTCTTAGTGAAGACATTCTTGATTCTCAGATAAACCTATATTGCATTAAAATGCTAGGCAGAGCTGTGCCCTGTGAGACATACAAAGAGCAACTTCTACTAAGGCAAATTTAGCACAGCCCATATGCTGGCTGAGGAGAAGTTCCATTATGGCTCAGCTGGTTACAGGGCTGTCTTACAGATCATCAGGGCCCTAGTTCAAAACTCAGCTGCTGTAAGGTGAAGGACAAGCATATAGCAAGTCCAGCCACCAGATGAGGTCGCCACTAACTAGTTACATCTGGTCACCAGCAGCCACAATGTGCATTATTGTAACATTTAGCAAAGTGATAATGTTACGATCAGCTGGAAACCTCTGAAGACAGGCAAAGTTTTGCCAGATGTAGTGGAAGTCAGCAGTGCTATTTGCTTAATCACATACACATGTGGAACAAATATACAAAAGAAGCTAGGGACTTGTAAAACTGCATTCACAGGGATAACAGGAAGGAAAAGCAGTGATGTGTTTGACCATGTCCATCGTGGTCAGTTAAGTAATAGTGAATTCAAGGACAAGTTTTAGTGTCATGTGCTTATATAGCAATGAAGCATTTTGAGACGGAAAAGTAAAATAAAGGGACTGATTCTGGCCTAAGATATGCACACTTCACCAAAGAATGAAATAGTCTAATCATCAGAGGAGACCGTAGCAGCCTCTGCACTAAACTGTAGTTTTACCAGAATATTTCTGGCCTCTGAAAAGTGAGTAAATGTGTGGTTAATTCACCACAAGTCAAAGATCCCCAAATGAGGTGTGCTTAGACCAGAATGAGAAGAGGTTATTCTTATAGTCCATTTCTGAAACTCTAGTTTTAAAATATCTTTCTCCAGTGTCAGTTATGCCAAACTTCTGCTGGAACAAACAATGCACAAGAAACTTCTTGGGAGCAGAGTTTTGAAGTCTTTGCTCAGATAAAATTCCCAATGAATAGAAACTTGCAGTCTTTAAATCATGATTTGCCCGAGGTTATGGGTCTATTACAGGAGTGGATGGGTGAAGTTCTGTAGCCTGCAATGTGCAGTAGGTCAGATAGATAATCATGATGGTCCCTTCTGACTTAAAGTCAGAGTCAGAATTTTGCTTGATTAGGAAGTTAGGAATTAAAAATGCACAAACAGGGATCTGTTTGCATATAACTGCACCCACCATCCTGCTAAATCAGAGATCCAAATGCAAAATCCAGTGCTTTTGGATAATCATGTGGATTTGTGACTCACTCTCTATTTAGAGGACTTGTCAGCCATGAACTAGTGACTCAATTTAGCAATTAATCGACATATAATTTTGCTGTACGTGACATGCATCCATGATCACCTGAAGATTATCAACCAATAGGAACATCACAGGTCTGTAGGGAGAATTAGTATAATTCCTGTAGAAAAGGTCCACTACCCGCACAGTGTAGTACCATATTCAGGTGAACCAGGCTTGGATAAGCCACTGCCATTTACCTGATGGTCAGGCCACTTGCTGGACTGCAGAGTAAATCCATAGCTCTTCTTCCCACCCATCCTGCCAGCGAAGCACTTGGCACAAAGCAAGAAGCCACTGCTGTTTCCTCATGTGAGGAAAGGGGAAGATGAGTGAATGAGCTTCTTGAAGCACAGCAAGAGGAAAGCTGGGGAGTAGCAGGGTTGAGAAACACCTTGGGAGGGGTCAGTCAAAGAACAGAGGAGCCATGGAGTTACTGCTCCCTTCACTGCAGGGAAATTTTTTTTTTGGCAGTTTAAGTTTTCAGATTAATTCAAACCAAAAACACAATGCAAAACTCAAAGGGTATGTCTACACTGCAAAAAGACACCTGTGGCAGCGAGTCTCTGAGCCTGGGTCAACTGGCTCAGGCTTGCAGGGCACATGCTCCAGCACTAAAAGTAGCATTTAGATGTCCTCCGTCAGGCTGGAACTCTGGGGTCTGAAATCTGGTGAATGGGGGTGGGTCTCAGAGCCCAGTTTCCAGACTGAAGGGGAGCATCTATACTGCTATTTTTAGCTCCACAGTGCAAGTCTCACCAGCCCACGCCAGTTAACCTGGGCTCAGACTCACTGCCATGGGTTTTATTTTTGAGGTGTAGATGTATCCAAAGGCTCCAAACCAACCACCCCAATAAAAGATTCTGTGAACCAAAAGCACCGAGGTCAAAATTTCCAAACCGGGGAGCATAAAGTTAAGCACCATCACTGGGCACTTAAACAAGTAGCCTAATTTGAAGAGGTACTGAGACATGGACATTGATTGCCAAATCCTGGAGTACAGATTCAAAGGAAGAATATACTTTGACTTTTCCTCGTAAGGTCTTATGGACAGGATTCCATTTCTATAGAAACCAAAGTATTACCGAGCCCCTCTTTGGAGAATTTATACAATAATCCATCAAGTGACATTTTGCAAACAGCTTTCTGAAAATCCAGAAATTTAAAATGTATAAATTAAAAATTATACCTCATTGAATAGCCAAACTAGGGATAGTACCACAAACAATAAAAACAGTGAAGATCTATTACATTTACCAGTACTCCTAAAATAAACCAGTGAAACAAACTAACAAAAAGATTAATCTTGCTTCATTCATTTTGCAGTTGAGTTAGTTTCAAATAGGGATTCCAAAGTTATTGGACAAATTATATTCATTAAGGGAGTAGCTTTCTGTCTTTCAGAAAATGAATGATTGATTCAAAACAGGCTCAGCCCTTAGTGAATTTTTCTGACTGCCTTTTATCATTCAAGGTCAGGTGTGTTCCAATGCCCTAGGACCTTTTCTTGGAAGCTGCCCTGCATGCCTGGATTGCTATGTAATATGTTAAAAGTCAGTCAGTTATACTTAAGTACATGAGTACTAGACTCAAAAGTCTAAGAAATGCATATTTATCTAAATCTTAAAAATATTTGTCCAGATTGAGGACATGCTAATGTTACAGACACAGTGAAATTACAACAGCTTTGCAGTGAAAGACTAATTTCTTGATTAAATAATTAGGCTTTGGGTTATTATTACACACTGTAAAATCATCACAGAACAATAGTGAATTATATTTCTTTGGCACCTATCCAATAAAGATGCAAAACACACAAGACCACAATCTGTGCTCATTTACAACAGACTGCGCTTCAATTATTTGAATGGCATTACTCCAGATTGGCAACCATGTCCTGAATACAAGTTTGGTCATCACAATAGAAAATATAGAACAGCTTGAGAAAAAAAAAACTGGTTCAGAGGCATTAACATAAAACATACAAACCAAACAGAACACACACCACACAAAAACAGTTAATAAAAATAAATAAATAGACAAACAGCTATGCCAAGCTCCTTCTAAGCTGCCTTCCTGTGACTAGTGTTTCCCTGATCCCCAAGCCCAAACGCTGCATGGAAGGTGCTGTTCATACCATGGCTGGAATTTTCCAAGCCGAGTCGGAGCCTGGATTTGTATTTGCACATTTTGGTACATATGCGGATTTTCTAATGCTTTACTGGGCTTTGAAAATCCAGCATGACAAGCGCCCAGAAGCTCTATGACCCACGATTGAGCACCCATGTGAAACCAAAGCCCGCAAAGGGGTTTGAAGACTGATTTGAGTTCTGCAAGATTAGTGCCTTGATGTTTCACTATCACTGTCCAGAAAGGGAACTTCCACCACACAGTAATGTGATTTGTGAACATGGGCATTGGCACTGTGGCAAATAAAAAATGAAGCATCAGTTATTTTGCTGTGTTATTTACCACTTGAAAGTTACATTTTCCCTAAAATTCTTGGGTCTGCCCTCCCAATGGCAAGGGCCTTTACTCTAATGGCCAACGTCCACAAATGACCCCACTTCTTTGCTTTGCAAAGGAACAGTACAGTATGAGAGCAAGATCCAACTACCCTGTGTTCATTGCAAGCTGCAGGGAGCTATTGGGGGGTGAGAGCAGAGAGGCATGGGTCTGGAGAGTTGAAAGTAGAGGCCCAGGTCCAGCAGCAGCAAACGGTATGTTTCCTTACAGGCTAACAGCTGTTGGAAACTGATCCGTAGAACAAGCCTCTACCACTGCAACCTACAATGTCTTGCCAGCCATTTGGGAGCTGTTCTTCGAAACGTTTAATGGCTGTCTTGCAAACTTGGCCCTAGATCTCCTCGAGAGGCTGATATTATAAGCGGATGGGGATGGGTAGTGGCAAATGAAGGTGTATAACAATGCTGGGAATTGTCTGTTTCCACAAGCTTTCATCATGTTCTCTTTCCCCTTTACAGCGGGGCCCCAGACAGACTGTCTGCTCAGGCTGCGCACTATTGGGGAGTTCTCCAGAGGCTCAGGGGCAAGGAGGGGAAGCAACTCCTTGTGAATGATGTAGCTTGTGTGTCTCCATTGTGCAAGGAGAATCTGCACAGCCATGGATTTACAAACTCTGTTCCCAAATCCCTGGCATGTTGCTTACAGATTCAGCCCACATGGAGCGGGGCTCTCTGATGTGTCAGTTCAGAAGGCAGAAGCCTACTGCTTCAGCAACACAGTCTGGCAAAAGAACATCACTCCAGTGCTTGACTCTTTTTGCTGGCTCACCCTTAGACACTGGGTCCTACCCTAGGCTCTAGTGCTTACATTCAAGCTGTTCATGGGATTATCCCGAGTTAACAGAGGGACCACCTTCCCCAGTGTGCATATAACCTCCCATGACAGCTACCTTCCACCTGAATAACGGAACTGTGTGAGGAAGACAGAGCTTTCTCAGTGATTGGCTCATGAATCTTGAACTTACCCTCAGAGAAGCCAAATCTATTGCTTTACCAAAAGGCTTCCAACACCACCTCAGAATAAAGCAAACAAGCAAAGAAACTCCAGTCCCAACTGACTGGAGGCAGGTGAGAGAGAAATAGTTTTGTTTGCTCCAGGTGTGAATTTGGGCTTTTCCAAACCCAGTCTTGTAGTTCTAAGACTGGGGTTTCTAGCAATCAAAACGGCTTTGTGGGATACAGCATGCTCAAATTAATGGGAGGCGAGCAGCTGTAATGGAGGTCATCACTGTGGTAGAGGGAGAAAGCTTAGAATACCAGAAACAAAAGACTGAAATACCAGCACTAGTACACCCAGTCCATAACTGGGATCTGCTGTCTCTCTCCCCGTATATATACACGCCAACTTGCTGTTTGCAGGAACAACTGTATTTTCCTTCAGCGCTCTACCCAGCCTCAAGTGTTTTGATCTCAAGGTTACTGAAATATAAATTCTTCATTCATGTGTTCCTGTCATTTGTTTATGGCATACAGTATATGCCCTGAGGAGACACCATGCTGCATAATTTACATCTCTAGTAGAATCATTGATTTGTGTTTTATTCTGGTTACAAAATAAGGAAGTCTGAAGTCTGTGGCACAAGCCAGACTTTTACAGCAGTGTCTTGCTAGCAGCTCCTTTCTTGCTAGCACTGTGCCTTTCCTATCATCCCGAGAGACAAATCCAGCATTACATGCCTATAAGCAAAACCACCTGTGTAAGCCATTACATTTATCCATTAGGACATTACTGGAGGGGATATTTTGGTGCTGCTTCACAGTAACAATTTTTAAGGTTAAATGAAAAATAGGTTTAAGTTTATAAAAATTGAAGAGACACTTTAAAAATTTTCCACCTTGGGGCACCAGGGTTGTTGTTTTTAAGAACAGGAGTGTGAATCATTCTAGCCATGCTGCACTAAGTTTGTGTTAAAATACTTCAATGATTCATCACCAGGGATCCTAGTTTTCCCATGATGAACACAAAATTCTCAGGGTTATTTAAAAAAAATCTGCATTTTTCCCTGTAATGAAAATGAAATCCGACAGCCCAATCCCATAAGATTCTCTGTAAAAGTGAAAATTCTGCATTTTTCCATGGAAAAATGCATTCTAGTATCCTTGGTTATCATATGTTTCTTTACATATGGTGCCCAAAAGCTTAACAGTAAAGTGTTCTTTCTAGTATGTACAAGTATTGCTTTATTGGATAAAAGCAAAGGAAAAGAAGGAAATCCTCATTGCATTAGGATGCCTTCAACATGAAGATTTTAGTTCTTTACAACAGTTCAGGCACATTCTGGACCTTTTGAAAGGATGCTCAGGGTGGGTACAGAGAAAGCCCACTTTATGAAGACAGGCATCAAAAAAAAAAAAAAAACAGCATGTGTAAAAGCTTGACCAGAGTGAAATTATACTGCACTTAAAAGTGGAGTGGTACCTAAGCAAAACACTGATCCAAACTTGCTGCAAAATTTGGGTGAGGTGAGTTCAGATTCCAAACCAGGATCCAGATCCAATGCTTATGGTTGGCCCAATATAGCATTCCTGTCCATGAAGAAGAACTTGGCCTTCAAGCCTGAGCCACGAGAGAAGAATCTGAATTTTGAATTCTCCAAAGTTTGGGGCTTCAACCAAAACTTTACATCTCAGTACCCTCCAATTCTTAGATTTGAATTTTGAGTATTTAACGCCAGTTTCTGAACTATATACAGGAATTCTGTGATTTTTTTGAAATTCAGCAGCAATACCTGGTGATAGTAGTAACACTTTGCTGCAGAAATATCCTTACATATGCTAGCATAGTAGAATGAATGAACTGAGGGCTTCATATAGACCTCAGTCCTCATCACACAATCATCTACAGAATTCCAGGTGCTGTTTACACCTAAGCGAAGCTAGTTAAAGTATGAAATGGAAACAATACAAGGGTTTGGCAGAAGAAAACTTCAAGAATTTAACTGCAAATAAAAAGGAACAGGGATAAGAGTGGCTAATATTCAAATGAATAGTTGCAGCAAACAGGGTGAGTGAATAGCAAAAAAATGAATGTACCGTAGAAAGCTCACATATGACATTTCTTCATGCATTGTGGAACTGAGGAAAAGAACAAAACTGCCAATATACGCACTATATATTGTGAAATGCATCAGGGCATTTTACAACTCAAAAAGGAAACACTTCAAATCAGCAACTGACCAGGTAAAGACCTGATTGAGCAACATAGTCCTTATCTTGGTGTGTTCAGCAGAATTATTGTAACATAATTGAAAGCATTTGATCCAATCCGACTAGCAGAAATATTTTAGGAAGAAGTCTATGCTATAACATGTTATGACTGCAAGTTGGATGAAAAAAATCTATGATTTCATTCTGTTCATGAATTGTTCGCATGATTGTTATGAATTTGTTTGCTATTCAAAACAGTTTGAGGAATGTTTCATTGAAACAAATTTCAGTTTATGATTTGCACTCATCATATTTGCTGCAACTATTTATTTCAATATTAGTCAAAATTAGAGTTGTGGGAGTGGTCATCTAAATCTGGTGGTTATGTGTAAATTGTCAGTCCTGTCAGCAAAGATGGACACAAATTGTGTGCCTCTCAATTTAATTAGTTACCCCAGTGCCACATCTCTGCCAGGTGGGTCCTGAGGAGACACTCTCATACCCACCACATAATTTACCAAGTGCATTGATTGAACTCATACATCCCCATTTTCTGTCATCGTATCACCATTTCCCCCGGCTGATCTAGGTCAAACACCAAGTAGGAGTGAGTCTTCCCAACCCTGCGTCTTCTTCATATTTATACTCCTCTTCGGTCTCCCTTCATCACTTTTTCCTCTCTCATATCTCTACCTTGCCTACCCTTCACTCAAAGTCAATTATATCTCTACAATGAATGTTATACTACAATATCAAACACATTTTTGTTTCATGATTAAATTAATTTCATCTCAAATTACATTTGCTACAAACTTTTACACAAAAAAAACTTTAGTCATACCAATCTACCAATGTTCATGAAAAGCAAAGAAAAACAAGAATGGGTATTTCCCTCACCATTTTGATGGTACTAATTAGGGCCTTAGCACATAATAAAATGAAGGGCAATATTAAAGACTATCAAAAGTCAAAAGTAAAATTGGTGCAGTGGCGTGGAGACTTAGGACCAGATAAGCCAGATTTATGTCTTCTACAGGTCGCCAGTAAATCTATGTCTTACCCCAAAGTCATTAAATTAACTTTGGATTTGTCCACCATAAAGGCTACACTTTTTTCAACATAATTTTAGGGAAAGTCAGAGTCATAGTGAAATGAGGAACTGCCATGGAACTATAATTTTAAAAAAATTCAGACGACAAGAGTCCCAACCACTGTTTTGCACCTCAAATATTTTCCTGTTGTAATGCAGTAACTAGAATTGTGCTTGTTCTGCGATAGCAGCAGACAGATCTGAACATGGATGTAATCATACAAGACCAAGGCTTATTAAATCCTACCTAAAATTCCAATCCTGCAAAGATTTAGGTGTGCATTATTTATTCATAGCAAGTAGTCCCACTGACTTCAGTGGAAATATCCACTATGTCTAAAGTTAAGCACATGCACAAAACTTCAGATTTTGCAGATGAAGTCTCATCAACCTACAGGGATTAAAAGTTTGCTAGTTCTCTGAATCATCATAGTATTGTTGCTGAGCTCCTGTGTTCTGTTACTTCTCCATCCTGCCCAGGATTTAACATGGCAGCTCCAAGGTTCTCTGGGAAATTGGTTCCACTGTTACCATCATATCCAACCACTCATACAGAAACATTCCAAAAGGTCAAAAGTCTGGACATTGTGGACAAAGCAAGAGCACAAAAAATAAATCTTGCAATTTATGGTTGTCATAGAAGTCATAAGCAGATTGCAGTGATACCTACCCTTGCACCTCGATAACTCCTTCATTGCCAGTTCCCAAATGTTTTTTTTTTAAAATGCATGTTTTGAAAAAAAACTGTAAAAACTGTTTAATTTTTATGGGGAATTTGGTGATCATGAAAGGGGCTGGCTGACAGCTTGTGAAGATGGACCTGCACAGTTATCAGGATAGGAGGAAGAGGAGTGTGGCATGGAAAGGGATTCTTAACGAAAGGTTTGAGGAAGAAGACATGAAAGATGAGGTGGATCTTATGCAATTCAGGCAACTGCACTCGAAAGGTTACCGAGTTAAGTTGTTTTGTGATGGCAAACAGCTCTAAGTATTTTTGGTGCAGCTTCATGGATGGATCGGTGGATCACAGGTGTTGGGCAGACAGACCAAATCTTATCCCCTACTGTGAGGATGAGTTCAGCCAGTGTTGTGCTTGTATGCTGTCTTAGCCTCTTCTTCTAACTGGAGTCTGAATTCTTGATGCATTTGGTGGATATGTGCAGCGAGGTCAATACTGGGCACTACTGAGTCAAGGAGGATTGAGGACGATACTGATGGCAGAACCCATAATTCACACAGAAAGGGATCTGCTGGGTTGCAGTGTGTGTGGAGTTGAAGGCAAATTCAGCATGGGAAAAGAGTGCCAGCCAATCATCCTGGTGGTAATTTAGAAAGCAGCATAAGTATTGTTACAAGAATTGAGTGGCTCTCTCTACCTGACCGCCGATACTAAGGTGGTAAATGGTTGAAGTAAGACATTCGATGCCTTGGAGGCACAGCAATTTCTGCCAAACACAGGGAAAAAACTGGGACCCCAGGTCAGATACTATGCTTGTGGGCAACCCATGAAGGCAAAAGAAACAAACGGCCTGTCTCTTGGGTGACAGAAAGACCAGAACATGGTATAATATGTGCCATATTCATCAGGAGATGAACTACCACTAGAATCATGGTGTACCCTTGGGAGGACAATAGCTCCACGATGAAGTTTATTGAGATGATGCCGCAAGGCCGAGGTGAAGCGGGCCAGGGCTAAAAGGAGAACAAGTAATTTTACACAGGGGGATTTGCTCTGGGCACAGATCACAGGACTGAATGCAAGTTGCTACCAAAGCGCAGAGGGCCAGCCAACTCCAACACCAGGACCTTGGTCTGAATTGACCAATGTGATCCAGTAGACAGGGATGGCTCCAGGCACCAGCATTCCAAGCAGGTACTTGGGGCGGCAGTTCGAAAGCAGCAGCAGTTCCTCTGGCCACAGCAGCAATTTGGTGGCAGCTTCCCTGTTCCACCTGGTGCGGCGACAATTCGGTGGTAGCTTGTACCCTTTGTCGGCTGTGATGGCAGTTTTTTTTCACTGCTTGGGGCAGCAAAAACTGTAGAGCTGGCCCTGCCAGTAGAGGAGCATTGTGGCAAGTTTGTAGGACTTGCAGTCTGGGTCTGCTATTGGGTACATAGATGTGCCACTTATGATCTAGAATTCCATGAGGAAGGGCAGAAGTCGAGGAAGTCTGGACACTGGCATTGTCTAGGGCTTGGAGGATCTGAATTGTGAAGGAATTGTTGGGCAAGAGGGAACATATGAAGGGTAGCGGGTCAAGAACAGTGGTAGTCATGATGAAATTTTGTGGTTCGATTATTGTGAATGGAGCCTCTTGGTCAGGTCCACAATACTCCCACTCCTAGGAAAAAAACATATCTGCCTTCCCATTCCTAGTCCCAGGGTGGTAGGTCATTAAAGAGTCAAATTTGAGTCCCCCCCAAAAAAGAGGGACCAGCGTGCCTATTGCTGATTTAGGTGCTGAGTTGTCTTCAGGTATTTCAGGTTCTTGTGGTCGGTGAGGACATGGACTGGAAACCTGGCACCCTCCAGCAGATACCACCATTCCTCAAAGGCTCCTTTGATGGCCAGCAGCTCTTTATTGGGAAAGACACAGTTTTGTTCCTCTGGGCTAAGCGTGCATGAGTAAACAGCACAAGAGTGAAGCTGACCATCAGAGGCTGCCGTTTGGGAGAGGACTGCTCCCAGCGGATGCCTCAAACTTCATGCTAATGAACAAATCTGCAACTATGGACAGTTAAGAGATTCAATTATAAGGGATCAAATTGTAATTAGAATCAGAGATCCAAAGCTTTAAAAAAAAAAAAAAAAAGACTATGGGAAGATATGAATCTCACGTTGGAAAAAGGAGTAAGACTGTCAGACAGCTGAAATCACTCTTAATAAAAATAATGGAAGGAAAACAGGAGCAGTAAGTCACTACAGAACAAAAAAACAGAAAAGCATGAAAAAAAATCAAAGCACAAGAGTTTGCAAGGGACAGCTTCAAGGATTGCACAAGATGTGCACACAAACGCAGGTCTCATCAATGCCCAGCTTTTGGTGAGTGTTGCAATATTTGTAAGAAATTGCATCATTTTGCCAAAGTCTGCAACCAGAATCAACAACTGCAGAAGAGCAAGCAAAGCACGCATGCTGATGCGGTATTCTCTTCTTGGATTACAGGCAACAGCACAGAAGAGGAGTTTTTCTAGGAGTTGCATCTGAAGAGGGAGGATCAGGTGAATAGACAATTTCCTTAGAAACTAATGGGACTTTTATAACCTACAAATTGGACATTCGTGTGCAGGTCAATGTTGTTTCAGATATTAGTGTTAAAAGGTTGAAGAAAAAACAGGAACATGGTGACCACACAGGTTAAACAAAGCTTATAATAGGGAATTCATTCCTACTAGAGGTGAAGGTAAAAGATCAAATAGAATTGATAAGCTTTGCAGTAAAGGGAACAAAGCACCCATATTGGGTTTAACATGCCAAGCCCTTGGGCTGATCCAAAGAGTGCCCATGGCAGAGGAGACACAGGCATAGAGGAACAGCATCAGGATGTTTCTGAGAGCATAGGAAAACTAGTAACTGAATATAGAATTGAACTAATAGAGCCAAATTGTTCTACCTAGAAATATTCCTCTAAGTAGGGGGCGAGGGGGAAGCTCAAAGCAGGACTGGATAATTTAACAGTAGAGTAGAAGAGCCTACAAAATGGGTGCAACTCATTTGTAATAGAAGAAAAATAAAAGGATGGAACACTGGAATTATGCCTAGACCCTAAAGAGCTTAAATATATCAAGAGGGAACACTTTCAGTCACCTACCAGAGAAGACAATTTTTGGAGATATGGCTGGTGCAAAAGTATTTTACTACTTTAGCTGCACCATGATTTCAACAATTTCCATCCCACCATCAACCTCAGCCTGGACCAGTCCACACAAGAGATCCACTTCCTGGACACTATGGTGTTAATAAGCGATGGTCACATAACCACCACCCTATATCGGAAACCTACTGACCACTATTCCTACCTACATGCCTCTAGTTTTCATCCAGATCACACCACACAATCCATTCTCTACAGCCAAGCTCTACGATACAACCGCATTTGCTCCAACCACTCAGACAGAGAAACACCTGCAAGATCTTTATCAGGCATTCCTACAACTACAATACCCACCTGCTGAAGTGAAGAAACAGATTGACAGAGCCAGAAGAGTACCCAGAAGTCACCTACTACAGGACAGGCCCAACAAAGAAAATAACAGAAAGCCACTATCTCTCTCCTTCAGCCCCAAACTAAAACCTTTCCAACGCATCATCAAGGATCTACAACCTCTCCTGAAGGACGACCCATCACTCTCACAGATCTTGGGAGACAGGCCATTCCTTGCTTACAGACAGCCCCCCAACCTGAAGCAAATACTCACCAGCAACCACACACCACACAACAGAACCACTAACCCAGGAACCTATCCTTGCAATAAAGCCTGTTGCCAACTGTGTCCACATATCTATTCAGGGGACACCATCATAGGGCCTAATCACATCAGCCACACTATCAGAGGCTTGTTCACCTGCACATCTACCAATGTGATATATGCCATCATGTGCCAGCAATGCCCCTCTGCCATGTACATTGGTCAAACTGGACAGTCTCTACATAAAAGAATAAATGGACACAAATCATACACCAAGAATTATAACATTCAAAAACCAGTTGGAGAACACTTCAATCTCTCTGGTCACTCGATCACAGACCTAAGAGTGGCTATCCTTCAACAAAAAAGCTTCAAAAACAGACTCTAATGAGAGACTGCTGAATTGGAATTAATTTGCAAACTGGATACAATTAACTTAGGCTTGAATAGAGACTGGGAGTGGGTCATTACATGAAGTAAAACTATTTCCCCATGTTATTTCTCCCCCCACCCCACCCCCCACTGTTCCTCAAATGTTCTTGTTAACTGCTGGAAACGGCCCACCTTGATTATCACTGTGAAAGGTTTTCCTCCTTCTCCACCCCCCCCCCCCCCCCGCTGGCAATAGCTCATCTTAAGTGATCACTCTCCTTACAGTGTGTATGATAAAACCCATTGTTTCATGTTCTCTGTGTGTGTGTGTGTATATATAAATCTCCCCACTGTATTTTCCACCAAATGCATCCGATGAAGTGAGCTGTAGCTCACGAAAGCGTATGCTCAAATAAATTTGTTAGTCTCTAAGGTGCCACAAGTACTCTTTTTCCTTAGAGGAGAGGTGCTCCACAATATATACTTTTAATCACACCCTATGGAAGATGTTGCTTTCTGAGATTACCGTTTGGTCTAAAATCCACTCCAGAAGTCTTTCATAGACCTGTGCAGCAAACAGCCGAGGGAACTGAAGGCACAAAAGCCTAGATAGATGACATTCTCATCTGGGGCAGCACAACTGCAGGTTAAAGAGAGCATTGAACAGGGCTAGAAAAGTAGACCTGAAGGAAAAACAAACATTCAGTTTCAGAGAAGTTACCTATGTAGCAGAAAGGATCAATACATACCCCTCGTTAGTTAACCTAGTAGAACACAAACTATAAAAACCATGCCAGAAAATAAGGAGGGAATACAGAGATTCACAGAAATGGTTACTTTTGTTGGTAAATTTATACCTGATTTGGCTGCAGAAACCAGCAACCTCTGTGCACTCATGCAAAAGAATAGTCAATGGACATGGGATGCTAACCTGGGCACAGAGTTTGGCAACTTAAAACAATTGCTTCAGAAAGCCTCTATCCTAAAATATTTTGACAGCAGGAGATAGACCAGATTGTCCACTGGTGACTCCAAAGGCGGCATAAGGGCAACACTGCTCCAAAAAGTATGACGACCATTGGAGACCAGTGGCATATGCATCTGGGGCACTTACAAAAACAGAATGCCACTATGTCCAAGTTGAAAAGGAAGCTTTAGCCGTGGTGCACGGTTGTAAAAAAATTCCTTGTGTTCATTTACAGAAGACCAATTGTTGCTGAGACTCTGCCCAGAATGTGACTTTAGTTCCAACTGTATGATTTAAACAATAGCATATAAATCAGGGAAAGGGTTGGTGGTGGTGGATGACCCATTTCCAGAGCATTTGATAAAACTGTAGTAGAAACAGAGGTGGAGTCAGACTTAGTCCATGTCAACCTGATACAAAAAAAAAAAAAAAAAAAAAAAAAAAAAAAAAAAGAGAGAGAGAGTTGTTCCGCCTCAAAAAGGAAGTGGAATGAAATGATGAGACACCATAGAGCAGATATTGGCAACCTTTGGCACTTGACCTGTCAGGAAAATCCACTGGCTGGCCAGGACAGTTTGTTCACCTGCAGCGTCCGCAGGTTCGGCTGATCGCAGCTCCCACTGGCTGCGGTTCGCCATTCCAGGCCAATGGGGGCTTCGGGAAGCAGCACATCCCTCGGCCCACACCACTTCCCATAGCCCCCATTGGCCTGGAACGGGGGACCGCGGCCAGTGGGAGCTGCGATCAGCCAAACCTGCGGACTCTGCAGGTAAACAAACCGTCCCTGCCTGCCAACGGATTTCCCTGCCGAGCCGCAGGCCAAAGGTTGCCGATCCCTGTCATAGAGAGTAATTAAAGTATTTAACAAAGAGTGGTCAGGACACTACATACCATACCCGTATTTCCAGTTCAAAGCAGAACTGTGTTATTGATGGTATATTGTATAGCGGAAATAGAATAATTATGCCTAAGATGTTACAAGCGGACATGCTCACAAGAACACATGAAGAACATTTGGGCAAAGAGAAATGTAAATGCAGAGCCAGAGAAATACTGTGTTGGCCACAAATGAACAAGGAGATAGGTGTTTTAGAAAAAAAAAAAAAAGCTTAAAATGTCAATCTAAATAGGAAAAAGAGCCTGTGTTGATTGATAAACAATGAACAGTTAAGGCCCTTGTCTAAAGTTGTTGTGAATTTGTTTACGTATTTAGCCGTTTTGATTTTGGATTATTCTCATTATTCAGAGGTGGTTTTATTAGAAAAGAAATCAAAATATAATATTGTATATATTGTAATATATGTATATATATATATAGTAATGCATATGAAATCCGTATTTTTCAGGCATGGAATCCCTGAAATGATCATATCTGATAATGGTCCACAGTTTGATGGACATGAATTTAAAAAAATTTGATAGAGAATATGGGTTTAAGCCTGCAACTTTGAGTCCCAGGTATCCTCAATCCAACAGTTTTGTAGAGAAAAGCGTAACAGTAAAAAAAAAAAAGCTTTTGAAAAAAGCCACCGACTCAAATACAGAGCCATATGTGGCTACACTGCACTATATGGCAGCACCAATGCATCATGGACTGTCACATGCAGAGATATTTGGCAGGAAGCTGAGATCAAGACTTCCTACTTAAGTCAGTGTTGTAATTAGGGATTACTACTAAGGTCTGTGTAAGCAACACAAGTGTAAACAAAAGATGTATTATGACAGAGGGTCCAGCATGTTAGAGCCTTTGAAGCCCAGAGATGCTGTGTGGATTCAAAATGGTACTTGCTGGACACAGGGAGCTGTAATGACTTGTGAGATGGCCCCATGATCTCCAACTACAGACATACATTTCTGAGGAACAGGAGACATCTGCAGCATCTTCCTTAAGAAGAGGGGGATAAGGAGGCAGATACTTCGCTGACAGCTACATGACAACGCACAGAGAAAACCACTGAAGACCCTTCAGATCAGCAAGCAGAACAGTCTGCTGATTCAGCGAGTGCAGGACGGAAGTGGCATCTCATAGCTCTAATGGCACCTCATAGATCTAATGGACTGATAAGAGCACCTGGAAGACTCATTGAGCAATACTAACAATGTTACTGTATTTGTAGAGAGACAATTTGTTTGTATGTTAAATTGTTTGGGACTGATTTTGCTGGAAAGGGGAGATGTACTGGGTCTTTAAGAGCAGGGCACATGCTAGGAAGACCCAGCTGGAAGCAGTCTAGTGGCAGCTTCATGAGATACACAGCTAGGAACACATGGTTCTCCTTTGTCCTATATAACTGTTTTAGTTCTAATGAAGCCTTACTTCTAAGAGCCCAGATTGTGCCTCTTTTTTATGAATCCATAAGACAACACAGGCAAGGCAGGAGCAGGTTCTGAAACAAGGCTGCAGCAGGACAGGAGCAGGGATTGGAAGCAAAATGGAGCAAGGGCTGGAGCACAACTGTGGGTGCAGTACAAGTTGAGCAGCTGCTCATCTGCTGCAGATGCCAGGCTTACAAGTAGGACTGCTAAACCAGCAGCCAATCAGGTGCTATGCCTATTCTGTCAGTTCTACGGCAGTGCAGCTGGGCTCACTGGTTGCCTAGTAGTGAAGCTGGTCAGGAACCAGGCCAGCAGCTGGTCGTAGTGACAAGAGGGCATTCTTGTTATTCTTGGCCTTTATCAAGATCATCAATTAGAGTGCCAATAACGGCTAACTGTGATGGTGGTGATGTCATTCCCAAATAGTGAACAGATTGCATAGATTAATGGACAGTTTTGAGCCCAAGAGGATGAAGCCTTTTCAGCTAGCATTTCACTTTATAAATTAGGAAGGGCCATTGCCACAATCTCTGACAAGAAATCTTCCAAGGATGATAAAGGGCTAGATTAGTAAAGGCAGAAATGTTCATTCACAGATAAAGAAACCAAAGAAGTGCTGGGAAAAGCTTTATTCCACCTTTACCACATACTATTCGTGTTCCTACTGAAGCCAAGGGGAGTTCTGCACGCACCTGGCTCTATATTGGTGTTGTTTAACTTTTCACACCATATGTGAACGCACCATACCTGTGCATTCAACCACTCACAATTGGTCTTCCTCAAGTATACTCCCCCAGCCATTGATCTCGTTTCCACAAGGCTTTCACAAAAGATGGTGTGTTTTGCAGAAAGTGCTGCTGGAATCAGGTTTATAGAGTATTCTGCCACCTGAAGATGACCTTTGCAAGTGGCTGAACAAATTCAGGTCAGAGAAAGACTGTGGATAGGGAATGCAAGCTTGCTCATGGACTCTCCTCCCTAAATCCTTAGGGAACTGAAATTACCCAGGCTGAGAACCACTGCTGGTTTGTTGGCATGTAGAAATATGAGGTTTTCTGACTGGAGACCCTAACGCTTCAAACAGTTTGATGCTCTAGACCAGTGGGAAATACTTTCACCATGACTATGATGCAATGGGTCTCTAGCAAAGTAAGATGATAGCAGCTGAGTTCTGAAATTCATTAATTCACTGTAATGACTTCAGCTCCAGAGTGGAGACTTGTCTGGTTCCCAAGCCCTCTCCCACTAATAACTTCAGACAGAACTGGACAAATAAATTACAGGTATAAAATTTTAAAATTGCCCATGCTCCAGATAGTGTTGCAGATTCTCTCATCATCATAGTTACCCCTCTCATGTGGGGAGCTCTGTGCAAAGGGGAAGAAAACTCACAACAACTAAGAGGGAAACATTCAAAAATTGAAAATGTATTTCATCCAATAAAATAAAGTGAGAAACAGACCTAAACTTATTGTACATGTAACAAACAACATTACATGAAAAAGGAGGATCTGCCAAAAATATTTAAAAGTACAATATAGTAGCTCTGAACTGGGTAGACATCCGGCTATAAAACCTAAAGAAATGGAGTCAGCCCTCCTAAAATATTTTATTCTTCTTTGAAGTCTAGTGAAATATATACCCAAACCCTGATTTTCAGCAACCAAGTTCACCTGTCCTTGCAAGGCACAGACAGCAAAAGGGTAAGAGTTCATTTCAAGAATGTTAGTGTATATTTGAAAGTTATGCAAAGGTATGTAAATGGCTTTCTAGCTCCATTAAGAGGTCAATATAGCTTTCTCCCAATAGCTAGTCATACCCCCTACTTGCGCTTACCTATGTACTCATGCGTTCCAATCCATTCGTTAGCATGGATCCCAGCTTTTCTCTATAAATCTAGTTTAAACTGGTAACCAGTTTTATTGCAACAGCATGCAAGTGATTTCTGCAGATGCTTATACTTTATATTTATTTCAATTTAGTTAATTTAAAAATATATCAGTGAGTTTTTCATTTCTTTACGTTTGTGAATCAATGCAACAATTGTGCATGCTTACCCTAAAGTGGGATTGGCAAACAGCACAGCATGGGGCTTGATTCTGTTCTTACTTTCACCACTGTAATTCCATTGATTTAAATGAAGTGACTCCTGATTTATATTGGTGGATTGCAACTCAGAGCAAAATCAGGCCATGATATACCATAGAGGTAGAATATGTTTAATATAGCCTGACAAAACAGGTTGAAACTATATAAACAGAAGTGCTGGTTGAATTGTGAATGGCTCATTTTCTTCATAAAGTAACTACCTATTGACCTGGTGTTCTTGTAGCTTTTTTCCTATGCCAAACACATGCAGTAGGAAGTTTCCTCTGCTCTTTTGTCATCTTCTTTGCTGCTCTCTTATTTCATGACCTCCGAGTTAATCCTTCTATTCTTCCTATTAGCCAGTTTAAGCAGGCAAACTTCAAACAGACTAGCAATGGGTCAGAAGGTTTAATGGGCACACAGATAATCATCTAAATTACATTTCTGGGGCTGATGGACCAGACAGGCTTAGAGAGTAACTTTACCAGCTTTCACTGTTAATCAGCAAGGATTGTGTGTCTCAGTATACATCTGCCTTTGCTTGCCTTCCTGGGGGGCTGGGTCATACTGACTGATTAGTAAAGGCAGCTGCATTAGCTTTCTTCTCCCACAAAGAGGGTTGTGGAGGCCCAAATTACATGAAAGGCAAATGTGACCACAGCTCAAACACTAGACACCCTCTTCTCATCATTGTGGAATTATCCACCCTCTGCTTGCAGAGTATGATACTCGGCACTACAGTTGTTGCCAATTTCCATGATCTGTTAACACTTAGGAAGGTTCATACTAAAGGATCTTCTTTCACATTTATTGTGTGCATCATCAAGGGAAGAATGCAACAGGATATTCTACATTCTCCAATGAGTTCAAGAGCAATAACTTTAGATGGACTGAAAGAGCCACAGGAATTACACAGTCAATAGTTAATGCACAGGATTTCATATTTGGAGACAAAACTTCCAGTCTCCTCAGGTGGGTGGGTAAAGAGAATGGGAGATCCGGCTTTTCCTAATGATCTGGACAAAAATAATGACTTCACACACTGTGTACCTGATCCTCCTCCATCTTGCAAGATGCATATAGAACAGTGGCCTTTCCAGACTACTGAACCCCTTTCAAGATTCTGATTTGTCTCACATATCCCCAAGTTTCCCCTCACATAAAAACTACTTGCTTACAAAATCAGACATAAAAATACAAGTGTCACAGCACACTATTACTACAAAATTGCTTACTTTCTCATTTTTACCATGAAATATAAATATTGTTCTTATGTTTCAGTGTATAGTATAGAGATCAGTATAAACAAGTCATTGTCTGTATGCCATTTTAGTTTGTACTGACTTTGCTAGGGCTTTTTATGAGGCCTGTTGTAAAACTAGACTAACTAAATGAATTGATGTACCCCCTGGAAATCCTTTGAGTACCCCCCAAGGGTACACATACCCCTGCTGAGAACCACTGATATTGAATCATAGAAATGCATGGCTGGATGGGACCTCAAGAAGTCATTAAATCCACCCACTGGGATGAAGCAGGACCAAATAAACCTACACTGTCCCTGACAGATGTTTGTCCAATCTGTTTTTAAAAAACCACCAGTGATGGGGATTTCACAACCTCTTTTGGAAGCCTATTCCAGAGCTTAACAGTTAGGAAAAAACTTTCTAACATCTAACCTAAATCTCCCTTGATGCAGATTAAGCCCATTATTTCTTCTCCTACCTTCAGTGGACATAGAATTGATCACTGTCCTCTTTATAACAGCCTTCAACATATTTGAAGACTATTATCAGGTCTCCCCTCAGTCTTCTTTTCTCAAGATTAAATATGCCCAGTTTTTTTAACTTTTCTTTAGAAGTCAGGTTTTCTAAACCATTGATCATTTTTGTTACTCTGCTCTGGACTCTCTCCAATTTGTCCACATCTTTCCTAAAGTGGGGAAGAGGGAGGGGCAGAACTGGATACAGTATTCCAGCTGAGACCTCACCAGTGAGGAGTCAAGTGGGACAATTATCACCCATGACTTACATATGACACTCTTGTTAATACACCCCAGATTATTAGCATTTTTTGCAGCTGTATCACATCGTTGACTCACTTTATGATTCACTATAACCCCAAGATCCTTTTCAGCAGTATTACTGCTTAGTCAGTTATTCCCCATTTTGTAGTTGTGCATTTGATTTTGCCTTCCTAAGTGATGTATTTTGCATTTGTCTTCATTGAATTTAATCTTGTTGAATTATGATAATTTTCCAATTTGTCAAGATCATTTTGAATTCCAATCCTGTCCTCCAAAGTGCTAGCAACCCCTCCCAGCTTGGCGTCACTTGCAAATTTTATAAGCAGTCTCCAACTCTATTATCCAAGTCATTCATGAAAATATTGACTAGTACCAGACCCAAGACTGACCTCTGTGGGACCCCACTAGATGCTTTCCCAGTGAACCATTGATAACTACTCTTTGAGTACAATAGTGCACCCAACTTATTTCAGTAATTTCATCTAGACCCCGTTTCCCTAGTTTGCTTATGAGAATTTCATATGAGACCGTGTCAAAAGCCCTATTAAAAATCAAGATACATCTACTGCTTCCCATCTATCCACAACACCAATAACCCTGGCAAAGAAAGTAATTAGGTTGGTTTGGCATGATTTGTTCTTGACAAAACCATGCTGGCTTTCCTTATAACCCTATTATCCTCCAGATGCTTACAAACAAACAAACTAATAATTTGTTCCTTCTGTGCAAAGTAAGTGCATCTGATCTGAATTCTCCATTCAACTTACATTGGAGGTTGTGTTTTACACCCACTTTGACTATACAAAAAGCAAGGGAGTAGAGAATCAGGTTCTTTAGTTAGTGAAGTTTCTTTGTCAAAGAAACAGAAGCATAACACCTAAAGACAAATAAGCTTTCCAGGTCTTCATTTTATTGTCTTTTGCAACTTATTAAATGAACAAAGCCAGACCAATTAAACTATTAGCTTAGAAATAAGCCTGAATGCCTTAAGTATACAAAACATATGCAAACACAGTAGTGAAACTGTCAATGAACCCATATTATGCTAAACAGCAGAGAATCTGCATAATATGTAAATGAATGAAACAACTTGCTATTCTTGGTCTGAATTACCACATTGATGCCAAACACAGACAACTGAGTAAATTAAAGCAAAATGCTGATTTCCATATATACCTGATTAGCTTTTAGAAATCCTAATTAAAAATTACATAAACATTCAGCAGGCCTGATTCTGACCTCACTCCAATTTTACACAGGTGTAACTCCACTGACTTCGGTGGAATTACTCTGATTTACCCCAGTGTAAATTAGATTAGAATTAGGCTCAGTATCACTATGATTTTTAAAGTTCTATAAACCTCTACGAAAGGTTGGTGTTTCAGAGGCAGCCATATAGTGCTATTGAACAATGCAACTGAGCAGAGACATCTGACTTTGGAATTCAAGTCTTTAACCTAAACCCTGAATAGCAGCTAATGCCTACACAGTACCAGAAAAAAAATCAATCATACTTACATTGTTTTGTTGCACAACCTGGCTGATTCATACAATTATTCAGATCACAACTTTCTCTTCCCTCCACAGAACAAATTAAATTATTAAAAAACTACAAAATTAATTAGCATGGAGAGCTCTCTCTCGTTATCCATACTTCCTTTTATATCATCAAAACAGGCCATAATCTACAGCAAAATGTGATGGAGAATTTTGACTGGAATGAGGAAGCTCTGAGAGTATCAGAAGATAGATATTTTTGGAGGTACAGTGGTTAGTGAACTATCCTTTCACCTCTGCAGACCCAAATTTAAATTTTAATATAGGCCAGTAGTTAAATAAATGTGTTAAATAAATAAATGTGGTGGGGTCATAAATCCTGAGCAGAGTCCATTGAAGCCAATGGGAGTCTTTCCATGATTTCAGTGGGCTTTGGATCAGGGACATAACCTCAGCCTACACTTTTCCACATCACAGAACCACCAGCCAATTTAATACAAATGACAGTCTATGCTCAAGAGAGGCCCTGGACTGGAATAGTGGAGATGAGGGTGAGGAACATTTGCAAAGTGGCACCTGGAACAATGTGTAACATTAGTCCTGACCTATACCTAGCTCTGGACAGCGATACTGCAGTCCCGCAATTCATGAGTACTAACATTCACTCACAAAAACAATCAAAATCCCACAAAAACAGGGCATTTCCTACAAATCAATTTAAGGTAGGTACCGTTAAAAAAAAGTCAGCTTTGCTTAAATATGTACCATAATGAGTAGTTATAAAATTCCAGTGCATTATGCAACACACCGTAATATTGTTGTATGTACTTTGTAAAAACTGTAGGCCTGAAACATGAATATTGATTTGGCTGGGTTACCTATGAGCTGACAGCTTGATCACAAACTACAACACGTTGATTATTAACATAGATTTAAAATCATCTCTGATTAATGACCTTTCCCTCCACGAATCAAATAGGTTGGGAAAAGAGAAGAGACAAAAACTGACAACCTTTACCCAACACACACATTACATCTCTCTGTTTGGAGGACCGTTTCCCTCTCCCCACACCCTCTTCTATTTTTCATGTCAACAGACCCCTGCACTTCCTGGATCTAGATGGGATTGTGAGGGGGAAAATGCCAGACTCACGCTTAGCAGTACTTTCACAGTGTGCTTCATCCAGAGGTCTTGAAACACTTTGCAAATATTAATGAATTAATTCTCACAACACCCTGATTATCCTCATTTTATAGAGGAGGAAGCTCAGGCCTAGGAGGTTAAGTGACAGTCCATATAGAAGACAAGGTGAGTGAGGTAATATTGGATCAACTTCTTAGGTGAGAGAGAAGCTTTTCAGCTTACACAGAGCTCTATGGTGCAGCCAAAATAAACTCAAGCTTGTAAAGGGTCCCCCCTCAGTTAGTAATATCCTCTATTAGATTTGCCTTTGAAAATAGCCAGGGGAAAAGATACGGGGCCATTGAGATGTGAAGATATGGTCATGGGCGGGGGGGCGGGGGGAAGGTTAGGATGTATAAAAAAATTCCATATACTGCTTACCCGAGCTACTGTCCAAAGCCAAAATTCCATGAGCAAGGTAGGCTAATATTCCACTCTCCTTTCCATGGTGAGGGATCAAGCTGTACAACTCAAACCAGCCTCTCTCAGTCTCTTTCAGAACCATGAGAAGAGAGCAGACTGGATACAAGTTATAGCTTGGCATGAAGAATACTAGGAAGCAAGGAAGCTTTTATAAAGCCTCTTGCCCTTACCACAAGTTGAGAGGAAGCTGGAATGAAGGACATTTTCAGAAGAGACCCAGCACAATTATGGAAAAGTGATACTTTCTTCATTTGTCTGGTGAAACTGTGTTTTACTTTCATAAAGATTTTGAGACCAACCCCTCTGACAAAGGCCTGAGAGACTGTTGGATTGGGAAAAACTGTCGATTATGGTTAGGAGAAAGGGAGTGTGGTGGGGCATTGCCGAGCTCTGACAATCCACAGCTGCTGGAACAGCCCCTTGGGAACTGCTGCAGATGGCACAGCTTAGAACAGCCATGAGGCTGTTCTGGCACCTGAGGATTGCCATTGCAGCAAGGCTGTAAAGGCTTGATACGTCAACCAAGGATCAGTAGGGGTAACTGATGTTATTAGTTTCTAATAAAGAGGAGAGAAGGTGACATACACGCCCCTGTGCTAGCTCTGGGTCACCAGAATATCCCTTACGCTAGCTGATCCAGGCTTTAGAGCTGCTTTATGCTGGTGGTGTGGCATGAGGTGACCATAGTTCAATCCAGAATTTGGTTGATGTTTCAGTAACGTGCCTAAACTCTGCATAAACTCACAGTCAGTGATTAATCAGCCCTTTGCCTCTTTGATGAAACTGCTAAAGTGTCATTTGGTACCAGTTTTTATAGTGACACACAGTTCTTATCTACCTTCCTAGATGCATTAAGAGTTGCACCATATATAGGACTCATCTTATTTTAAAAATCCCCACCAGTACTTGCTGGACCGGTGATAACCAATGCCACACCGATTAATAGGAATTATTTTCTTCCAGTCTAACGTAGACAAGGCTCTGGAGGCCTCAATTCATTTCTTCTGAATGTTACTTGAAAAACACATGCACAGAGTCTTTGTAATGAAAACCTTTCATTGCCTCCTGATAGAGATTTCAGATTGAAAACCTGATACAAGTTAGAATAATGAGACTTGGTGCAGTGTAATCTAACCATCAGTGAGCTGTAGCTCACGAAAGCTTATGCTCTAATAAATTTGTTAGTCTCTAAGGTGCCACGGGTACTCCTTTTCTTTTTGCAAATACAGACTAACACGGCTGCTACTCTGAAAGGCTGCCTACAGACACCTAGAATGCATGTTGCACTACTAGTCTATCCCAGAACTAATTAACACATTTTATTTGGTTAAAAAGCAACAACAACAAAAAATGGCAACACTTTAGCTATTCTTAAAACATGCTGTAATTTACATGCACACAAGTGAAAGATTAATAAAAAGCCTTTTATTTAATAAAAATATTGAATAAAAAATAGTGCAAGCTAAAATCTATTCAAGATATGTAGGATAATTTCCTGATAATTTAAAAACAAAAAACCCTCTGCCACAGCCCCCAGCTAACAGGAATGACAAAAAAAAAGTTTATATGAACAGTCTCCCCAGAGCTGTATTGCTTACCCATTGTTTACTGTTGTCTGTCTCCTTTCACAGCCACCCACAATGGTTCATTGCCATTATTTGTGAAGAAATTCCCTGTCTTATGCTTTAACCACAAGACTGTAACCAGAAAATCAGGGGTCTATTCCCACTGTTGTCAAAGATTCTCAGTGTGATCTCAGGTAAGTTTCCCTTTTTGTAAAATGGGGTTTATAATACTAACCTATCTCATAAAATGTGAGGTGAGACTTAAATGTTTCATTATACTCCTACTGAAGCCAACTGGATTTTTGTCAGACTTCTGTGGTGCAGGGAGCAAGGCTAGGTCACTAATATTTCTAAAGCACTTAATCACCCAATCATAAGCTTCAGGTAGTAAGTTTGTTGGAGCAGTTCTTGGTCTTATAGGTCTGTAAAGCAACATGTACACCAGTGGAATGTTATAATCATATAAAGTATAGTATTAATTTAATATCTGACAAATACTTTATCTGTGGGACAATATCAAGAGCATGTTGAAGGATGGAATCAATCTGTTGGGTCTTTTCAAGATCTGTATTTTCTGATCCCATTCTCATGCATCACCTTGAAATGTGAAAGACAATGACAACACTGCCTAAGGAAAGAGAGTGGAGGAGTAAAGGAGACTAAAAGCTGTATACCAAAGGATCTCTTTTTAAAGTAACTTAAAATGAACTAAGCGAGTTAATCCTTTCTCTGGATGCTGATCATAAGTGAAATGAGTTAGCTGATGACACCTCAGTCATTACTGAGCAACAGCAAAAATCACAGAATATTCAGCATATTGTTACTCTTGGTCCCAGATCATCCAAAACCGTAAAGATGTGGCAGGTTATTCCTTGCCCATCCTTTCCAGTAGTCTATTTGCACACTATTTTCAGGGCACATGCAGGCTCTTAACTGTAAGAGTGATGATTCTATATTCCACACAGGATCACACCCTCTGCATGCTACATCCTGAGAAGTTGCAAATGTTACACAGAAAACTCAACAATATAGGTGAAACCACCTAACAAAACAAGGATAATATGATCCAAAACTAGTGGACATGTGCCATCCCCATATCACCATCCCTAGAACTAGGGCTGCAGTTCTCTGGTTGGCCTGATTAGTGCAAAGTGCAGTAAGCTGGACAACTCTGCACTTTTTCCCAGCTCGGGAGCCATCTCAGAGACCTAACATGAACCTGAGCCTCAAACATTAGATTAAGATCCACATCCAGGCTTCTCCAGAGTTTAGGTGTGTTTGGCTCTGGTGTTTTGGTTCAATCCATTGTAAAAGGTAAGCTCCAGCACTTAAGTATGGGGCTTTAGGTTTGCACCCGGTAGCCCACAGGATTGCCTTTACTATATTCACAGTCTTGCCTTCATTATATTCAGCTGTAAAGCAAGAAGCCTATGGTATCCTATATCCTGCAAGACATTAGCTGAAGCATTAGCGTGGTTAAGTAGGCCATATGCCTTGGCATAGATCAACAGTTATCTTTAACTATTAGGAACTCCGGATAGCTTGTTTAATTGTAGGAGTTAGAATGCTCCAGTAAGTGCTACCGCAAGGAACATTGAAGTAATAACTGCAAATCTGCTTAATCAAGGGGTGATGGATAGGATCATGAGCTGAAATGGCAGTTACACGTATCAACATACCAACTAATAGAAGGAGGACACCTCAGCATTAGTAGGATGAGGAAATACAAATAAGGAAAAGGGGGAAAACCCCTACTGAACATGCATTAGATATAAGGGTATTTGTGTAACATATTATAAAAGTTGCATCCCAGCCAGTGGGCAGAAGGAGAGGGCCCTTGGGAGGTGCCAGAATGATGGCCATTGGTGATGAGGAAAACAATGGTTAGGGCTGGCCTTAGGGGAAATGGCGCTCTGGGCAAAATTGTGTTTTGCCCTCCCCCCCATCACCCCTGGCTCCCCATGGGCTCCCTCCTCCCCCTGCAATCACCTCTGGGACCCACTGCCTTCCCCAGGGTTTAACTTGTATTGAAAATAGTATCAGAGCTCAGCCCTGGCACAAATTAAGTACTGGCACCGTGGCCTGATACTGGCGAGTGCTGGCTGGACACCCAGCTCTGAAGACAATGCCACCGCCACCAGCAGCGCAGAAGGAAGGGCGGCATGGTATATGGTGTATTGCCACCCTTTCTTCTGCGCTGCTGGTGCTCAGCATGTGGCTCAAGGCCGGCTTTGCACTGTCACATGGGGTCTGCATCTTGCCAGAGCCCTCGGCCCTCCTGCAGCCCTCTGGCCACTCCTGGCTCACCAGGGCGCCATTTCAGATTTTAGGGGGCAGGAGGAAACTGTGATTCCAGGAACTACTTAGGCACCCGGAAACTCAGGTTTTTTTTTTGGGGGGGGGGGGGAAGGATGCAGATAACTTAGGAATTAGCCAGCAGGAGCACGGTATCTAATTCCTATACAACGAAAGAAAAAAAATATATACAAATTCCAATTAAAGCCACATTTAAAGTGTATATGTAAATTTAGAACAATCAGGAGATAAAACAGCAGGAGACCTCAAGATTTGAGATTCGGACTATCAGTTCTGGAGTTTTAACACAGATATTAGAAACACACATTTGATACTTTGTACATTATCTTTATTAGATATAAATAAAATCTGCTTACTTTCTCTGACAGTGTTACTGCCATTATCTACTCGATTTTAGTCAATTGTTTTTCACTCCACTAAAAGCATACTTAATTTTAACAGATGTGATTAAGGTTTTTCCTCTTTTATTAAGCATGGGAATTTTTCTAATTTTGGCATTTATGTTTACCGATCAGTCCTGTATGTGACTCACTAACATTCGACTCCATCATTGCTATTGGTAGCATAGTTGGAACTGCATTTATTTTCATGCAAATTTTAAGTTATTTTACAGATATAACTAAAAATACAATTTGAAAATAAATAACCTTGATCTGCACAGTGTCTAAAGGTATGTGTTTAGCTAAAGTTTTTTTAAACTGGCATTGCTAAGGTGAGTACAAGCTGAAGTTACATTCTAGGAGGATATTATTTGATTGTAACACTTTAAATAATGAATGACAAAGCACAATATGATAAAAATAAATAATGATAATTACTCCAGCCAGGGCCGGTTAGGTATTTTAGAACTCTATTCAACTAATTAAATTTAAACATGAAACAAAATTATGAAATGCACAGACCAGTCAAAAAATTAAAACAGCCCTGCAATCCTTAACTTTGAGAGAATAAAATTACAGAGAATATATGTAAAAAGAAAAGGAGTACTTGTGGCACCTTAGAGACTAACAAATTTATTTGAGCATAAGCTTTCGTGAGCTACAGCTCACTTCATCGGATGAAGTTCGGATGAAGTGAGCTGTAGCTCACGAAAGCTTATGCTCAAATAAATTTGTTAGTCTCTAAGGTGCCACAAGTACTCCTATTCTTTTTGTGAATACAGACTAACATAGCTGCTACTCTGAAACCAGAGAATGTATGTGTATTGCAGGAAGTACCAAGTAGTACCACCACCACAAGTATGTGTTGGGGGGTGAGTATGTGTGAGCAAGAGAGACACAGAGTACACGTGCTGGGGAAGTGCAAGAGTGTTGTGTGAAAGAGCGTGTGTTGGGGGAATCAGAGACAGTGTGCGCTCTGGGGGAGTGCGAGAGACACAGCACGCAGTCTCTTTAAGCAGAGTAGCACTCACCAGTCTGAAGGCTTGTCCGGACAGCAGCAGCTCCATCCCACTCCTAACCCCTGTCACTTGCCAACCCCAGCTCAGCGAAGATGGGGTATATGGGCAGACAGAGGGGGACACCCTGACATCAGTGCCCCTCTTCCCCCCCCCCCCCCCCATCTTCACAGCAAACAATAAGCTCCTGGGAGCAGCTGGCAAGGGGTGGCTCCAAGACAGGCAGCCGGAGCAGCTGCAGCAGGGGTAGGGGCACCCCTGCTCTGGAGGCACCCCAGGCCTTTGCCCCGTCCCTGACCATGGCTAACATTTCAGGTTGGCCTGTCTTTCTACCTTACTGAGTCAGAGTGTTTGTGATGTTGTTAAATGTACTAAACTATTTGTAAACATAGAAGAGTTCCTGTAGTGTCTGTTCGTAACTGTGCACATGCGGGTACCCAACTATACAGTAATTTCAATAATACTCAGCCTGATCTTGGGACAAGGCCTTCTCAACTCTTAAAGCAATAACTGGGAATTCTTAAGTAATCAGTATAATACATACATAATCTATAGATCAGGCTAGGACTCTTTCTAGTGCTCATGTAGCTATGCACCTAGATAGTTTGACTACAACAATGCAAATAATAAAATTTCTGCATACCTGCCCCCAAAAGATCTATCACTGCATTTTAGTGCATGGAGTCAAAAAATGCTGCATATGTGTTAATTTTACACCACTCCATGGCATTGAATTAACCGTTCTTTTGTGGGCAGATCATATATTAAAGGGATGGATTAATCACCCCAAAATCTGCCTTTGTATATGAAAGCTGGAGATTTTTGGTTAAACTGAGCCCTAAGAAAAATATTTTTTAAAACTAAACAGTTCTTAAATATGTCTCTTAAACCAGCCAAAGATTTTATTTTCTGTTCTCATTTCATACTTAACACGATGCACAATACACCTATGTCTGCGCTACCAGCTAGGGGTGCAATTCCCTGGCTCATGTACACACACTCCTGCTAGCTCTCATTGCTATTTACTCTCACTCTCTCATTGTAGCCGTAGTAGCATGGTAGCGCAGCAGAGGCAAGGCTGAGCCGTGTCAAGTACATACCCACCACTTTCAAGTGGGTTGTACTCGGCACAGCTGAGCTGTGCTACCAAGTGGTTACACTGCTACTTATACTCGTGCTAGCTCAATGAGAGCTAGCACGAGTATATGTACACGAGCAGGTGACTCTTGCCCCTAGCTTGCAGTGCAGACAGTCATTAAGGGAGGCACACAATAACCAATTCCCTTCTCTTGCGTTGGTTCTTCCTATCTTAGGCCTCAGTCCTGCAAATGAACCTGCCCAAGTGGACCGTCCACCTGTGCAGAGCCCCACTGAAGTCAACGGAGCACCACATAGACAAAGTTTCACATGATTCTAAAACAGGGTGTTACCTTATGCACAAGGACAACTGTCTGAGTGTGAAAGGTAGACATTTGCATCTTAGCAAGATGCGAATTAGTGTAATGGCTGTTTTCAAACGGGGAAATTATTCTATAACTGCAGGGCTTTTTGGACCTTCCCCTGAAGCAGCTGGTATTGGTCATTGTGGAAGACAGGATACCAGACTAAAAGGATCATGGGTCTGACAGCAATTCCTAGGTTCTAAGTGGAATTCAGTACCATCACCAGGCCTGTCGCTTCTCTCCAGCTCCAAAGCACGCGCTGCCATGCCCAGTCTCAATCAAGAAGGTTTATTTTCTTCACAGTGGTTAACAAAAAGCCAACAAACAGGAAACAGTCTTAGCTTAATGCTTGGCCTCAAGCTTCTCAGCCACTGCTCCTAAGTGTCTCTGGCACCTCAGCTCCTGACAACCTCCCAGCCTCCTTCAGATCTGCTCCCCTTCTGGAGCAGCAGATGCAGGACTGCTTCCTTGAGCCCCATACCTCTTGCTCCAGGGACCCACCACAGGAGCTAGCTCCAATCCCCCATTGCTTTCCCTCCCCAGGGCTCAGTCTGTCTCCGTCCTTCCTCCCACTAGCTGCCCCCTAGGAGCCCTTAATAAGCCCAGGTGTAGCCCAGCCATCCTTAAGTAGCTGGATTGGGTTCATCTGCTCCAGTCCAGGTGAGCTGGCTACTGGGAGTCAACTAAGATGGGCTACAGGGAAGTGGCCCAGGAAGAACAGCAATTACTAAATGGATGCAGCACAAGGCTGCTATACTTAAAGGGTCCCTAGGTTGGGACCCAGCTCAGTCTCTCCACAGAGACCATATATCCTATAACAATACCCACTTATAAATATAAAACTGATTTAACATAAGGGTCAATTGTTCCACTGATTCACCTACAAAGCAATACTTAAAATCATCATAAACATCCTTCTTGTAATTAAGAAAACACATATCTTCTCCCCAATGGCATTGATCAAGCCAAAGACACATGCTAACTTAAGGAAATGTTTATATCTGGAACTGGGAGAAAAAAACCCTAACCCTCAGTCAGCCACAAGCTACATTCATCATTTACCACTTAACAGAACATATATTTCGTATTTGTTCTTTAGAAGCATTACAACTAGAAGAGGGTGAATTTTTTCACACAACATTTTAAAGCCCCCCCCAGCAGATTTGGGTCAAATTAAGCATTTAAGAAATCTGCATTGAATTCACCAGTTTTGTGCATAAAAACAAAAAATTGAGAAAAATATCAAAATGTTTCCTTTCGACATTTTCAAAACAAAATGATTTTCAATTTGAAACATTTTGTTTTGAATTTTGCTTCAATTTTATTTATTAAAAAGTTAAAACCCTCAATGAAACTGTAATGGGGTGCACTCACCTCTCATGAGCATCCCCTGGTCAAGTGTTTGCATGCCTGCCATTTTCTTCCTCAATTTCCTCCACTCACAGCACCCCATTGCCGCTGTGCTTGTCAGGCACACCTTCGGTGACTCAGCCCTCCAGCTGAGTCACACACTGTCCATGTGCAAAGTAAACAAACCCAGGGTACACAATCCAAGATGTCCCTAATGTCGCCTCCCTGGGTTCAGTCTTTAATCAGTCCAACAGGATCCATCACGGTACCCTCACTTGGTCTGCCTAGATTGTAAGGCTCCTACTCTGAAACTGAGCAGCACCCTGAGCAATTCTTCCCTGGGGACTCCTTTCTCCTATTTGAGTCCTCATGACCCCAGCCTTCCTACTGAACCACCCCTCTTGGACTCAGTTCACTTACCACTGCTCCCTGCTGAGTCAGTCCCCATGCAGCCCCCTTCTTGGGGGGGGGGGGTATAGTTCTAATTCCCTTCCTTACAGCATAGCCACTTCCCCCTAGTGGCTGGTGGGAGAGACCTGGTCCCATCCATTGCTCTGGGTCCCAACCTAGGGACCCTTTAAGTATAGCAGCCTTGTGCTGCATCCCTTTAGTAATTGCTGCTCTGTTTCTCCCTGGGCTACTTCCCTGTAGCCCATATCAGTTGACTCACAGTAGCCAGACAGAAGCTCCTTCCTTGCTCCCCCAATCCCTGTCAGTTACCTGCTTTGGCCCATGCAGCAAGCCAGAAACACCTCTTGCTCCACCAATCCCTCCTAGCAAACTGATCTCACTCTGGCTAGCCATGCAACTCCCTTTATATGGCCTGCTGGGCTCTGATTGGCTCTTTTATTGGCTGCTTCCCCTGCAGCCACTCTAGACCGCTTGGAGGACCTCTCTACTGCTCCTTTCCTTGGACAGGTGTGGCAGGGGCCTCTGGGCCTAGTCCATCCCGTCTCAGAAACATTTTGTTTTGGGTTGAATAAAACATTTAATTCGACCTGAAGTTGTGTGTGTGTTGGGGTGGGGTGTAGTTCTGGTTGGTTGGTTTTACTTAACCAAAAATTCAAAAGTTTTTCATTTTGGGCTGACTACAAACAATTTTTTTAAATTTCAATTTTTATTTTTTTTTAACTTCATTTTCAGAAATCTGAAAAAATTAGTTGCTTACACAGGTCTAATTATAACTAATTTTTGTGACATTACATTATTCCTATTGGGTGCTCCTAAGAGATACCAGAAATACCTTATATTTACAATCAATTATAGTTATACCTTCTTGTTTTTTAAACCTTACAAATACAGGGTTCACAGTTTGCACACTAAGTATCATTTGACCAATCCAAAAATATTTAGGGCCTTCCCAGGTTGTTTTGTTTGAAGTCACCTGAGGGATGCAGTCCAGTAGGCCTGCTCAGAGCACACCTACTGGATTGAGCCCTGCACATGATTTAGGCAATCAGCCACCTATCTTCCTTGGCTTGTGCACTGTTGTGGGGCTTAGGTGAGAGAGAGTTCTCTGGACACCTAGAGCAAGACAGCAGCACACGTGCCCAAAGGCAGAAACTTAGGAGTCTAGGAAACATTGCACTGTAAAAAGTAGGTGCTGTGTGACTTTAGGTGCCTACACCGTTCTGTGGGAGTTCTGTGCACTGCAGTGGTTCTGAAATTGTGTCTTAGGTGTCTAAAAACAGGGACTTAGGCACCTAACTCCCTTTGTGCATCCAGATCTTAGACTATGTCTACACTGCAGCCAGGGGTACGAACAGCAGCTTGTTTAGACATATCCACATTAGCTGTAATCAAGCTTGCTCACTAAAAGTAGCCACAAGGATATGCCCGTATGGGCCTCAGCGTGGCTTACAATCCTGCCAGGGCCTTCTGGGTGTGTACCTGTTTGTGCAGATTCTACCATCTGGAAAGATTTTATTGGTCCTGCTGCTGTTCCCCATTATAAATAGAGGAAATCTCTCTCATACCAGTAAAAACTTTCAAATTAGTAGAAACTTACTTAATGGAACCACTGTACAATACTAATTCTTTATGGTATTATTATGTTTCACAGAAATACAGAGACAAGGATAATGATACACCGTAACTAGCAAATAGTGTATTGGCTATCCATTACTTACAGCACAAAACAAAAAAAGAATAGCTAATGCTATTAGTGAAATGAATGTGCACAAAAAATGTTAACACGAGACAGTAGGATACTGTAGGTATCAATCTTCAGGGTGTCACAGAGAGGCTTTTAACCTTTGCATGTCACCAATTACTGTCCAGGACTCTAGCTAAACCAGTATTAAAAATGAAAGAGGTAATTAACATTAAAAACATTTTACTCTAATACATAAATAAATTGCTATGTGTTTTAAAGATAATGCACAACATAATAAATGGAGGGATACACTGGTTATTTCCATACATTAGTTCTGACCATTATGACAGTGCACAACTAACGTTGGGCTCTGCCGTATTGGGGGTTATAGTGGTATCCCTGCCTCATGGAAACAACCTATTGGTTCCACTTCATTTTTTTGTGCCTACATAGAGATTACAAGGCCACTAGAAATATAGCAATGGTGCCACTGCAACCAAATTCAAATACTATGAATGTTGTCGACAATAAAATGAAATTACAAACAAAAACAAACCAACAAGCTTTTACAGGCAATGTAGCGTTGCAGGAGAGTAGAATGCAAATAAAAGGGATGCAAAGCCTATTAATGTGCTGCAGTGCCTCCACAGTTTATCCCCTACTAATTTGGTTTTAATGAGGACATTATGGCTGCTATCAATAAGGAGAAAGAACAATAATTTGGTACTCTGAGGGAATGTGAGGCTCGGAACCACACACTTCTTAACTGAATAGCCTTGAACTTAATCCCGGATTACTCAGATGCATGAGAATTGTTAGAAGACTGGAAACAACGTCTCTAGCTCTGTCTTTGTATTGTAACCTTCATCATGGTATCAGCTTGCAGTGAAACCTGAATATCCTAACAGGATTAAACATAAAAGAAAGTTTTTAAAAAAGTCTCTGGATTAGAATTCTAACGGAAGCCTACTGTGAGAAAGATCACACCACTGTCATTGACCTTTCTCTTCCTAGGCATGATCCCAGTTGTGCATAGTCAAGTATCCAAAGGAGAATCCATCAGTTCACGGTGTATTTATCCTTTTGCTTCTGGAACAGGTGTCTGGTTACTAAGAGAACAAGCATGGAAGCCACTGAACAGTGAATGCTGCGTGTGTGTGTAATGTACTCCAATACAGAAAGTTTTCAGAGTAGCAGCCGTGTTAGTCTGTATTCGCAAAAAGAAAAGGAGTACTTGTGGCACCTTAGAGACTAACAAATTTATTAGAGCATAAGCTTTCGTGGCATCCGATGAAGTGAGCTGTAGCTCACGAAAGCTTATGCTCTAATAAATTTGTTAGTCTCTAAGGTGCCACAAGTACTCCTTTTCTTTTTACGAATACAGAAAGTGTAATGTAACTACAGTATTTGGAGAACTTAAAATATGTTTCCTATCAATAAATCACCATAAACAAAAGACATGTTTGCGCTAGCAAATATGGATGAAGCAAAAAAGAAATGCAATATCTTGGCACTTCTACAGTGCCATTTTTACCTTCACTGCTAAACCTTAATTACTTTGGGTTTTTTAAAATTTAATATGATAGTTTCTGAAATGTTTGCCTTCAACATACCTAAAAAGAAATGCTACTTTAAAATCACATGCTGCATCTTCACAATCCCCATTAGATACCTCAAAAATGCTTTTCATCTCATATTTACTTTTAGCTATTAAAGACCTCCATAGCTCCGAACAATTACATAATAAATTTAATTAGGAAAAAGCTTTTCACATATGAGCATACAAATGCAGTTCAAGCAAAAGGAACTTATACAGCACTTTTCATTTTAAGCATTCCAGATCTCTCAACAGTGCTTCAAAGATATGGCATGAGGGCACATACATACCAAAATAAAACATTAACAACAGTGTAAACTGTAATGTGGGAGAACATACAATAGCACAAATTCCTATTCCTGGGACCAAATATATGCTCACGATTGGGTAATGCATGATTGGCTTTTCTCATCTTCACAGCCAATTCTGGTTTCTAAGTAGCATATAATATACCCCTCCCACTGCTGCGCTCCTGTTTTACTCGGATTCACTACTGACATCAGGCCAGTCACTAGGCCCCTTCAGATGCTGCGTGGGCTTACATCTCATGAAGCAACTCTTAATCCTCTCCTGACTGTAATTTGCTACCTACCCTTATCACTTGTAAAAATACATCACTGCCTAATTCAGGCAAGTAGGATTTATGAAAATTGGCATTGCTATACATCAAGAAAACTGATAGGCCCACTTACACACCTTTTATCACTTGTGCATTTAAACTTATTTTAAGACTACATACCTGTTTTTAGTTACTGAAAGAGTAACTATTGCCAAAACCTTTCCATAATCATATTTTTCAACATGCCAAAACTTAATGAGGAAAAGAAGACCCAGTCGGAATCAATTTTGGGTCCTTTTTAGTAAAGATTAAGAAAATAACATGTCTCCAGAAAAGAACATTAAAAACAATCCCTAATTGTAGAATAGACAACCTACAAAGAAAGAGGCTTCATCAGGCAATATAAAGAAAAAGGTTATTTATATTCTGCAGTTAATTGCTCATTCCTATAGCATCATTGGATTACCTGAAAACTATACAAAGGCTCCAACAACAAATGAATTCAAAATGCGTGGAACACTGGCCAGCATAATTCACCTTTGTGGAAACAGTGCCTGGGTTTCATGATGCAGGTACATGATATAAAAAGCAGTGGTTCCAAAACTTTTCGGCATCACGCCCCCTTTTTAATTTTTGAGAAACCCTCACGCCCCCACACCTCTCCTTTACCATCATCCAACCCCCCCCATCCTTGTCTTCTGACCACCCTCTCCTGGGACCCCTCCTGCCCCTAACCCCCCCCAGGACCCCACTCCCTATCCAACCATCCCTGCTCCTTGTCCCCTGACTGCCCCTTCCTGGGACTCCACCCCCTATCCAACCCCCCCTGCTCCTTGTCCCCTGACCACCCCTCTCCTGGGACCCCACCCCCTATCCAACCCCCCCCCCCCGGCTTTCTGTCTCCTGACTGCCCCACCTCCTGAACAGGCCCCACCGGGACTCCCACACCTATCCAATCCTCCAGCTCCCTGTCTCCTGACCGCCCCCCCAGAACCTCCGCCCCATCCAACCACTCCCTGTCCCCTGACTGCTCTCCCCCCGACCTCCTGCCCCTTATCCAAATCTTCCTCCGCCCATTCCCCGCCCCCTTACCAGGCTGCTCAGAGCGGCAGAACTGGCTTATTGGAAAGCCTGGGATATGGGCAGGCGCAAGCCACATTGTGGCTGCAAGGGAGGGTGGACAGGAGGGGAGGGGCAGGGGGCTAGCCTCCCCGGCCGGGATCTCAAGGGCTGGGCAGCCTTGTGCCCCCCTTGGAATTTCTTCATGCCTCCCCGGAGGGAGCGCCCCCCAGTTTGGGAACCAATGATATAAAGCAATAGATTAGATTAGACATGTAGATGTTAAGATCAGTGAAGATTTGGTTATTATATCTCTGAACATGCCAGGCTGAACTCTGGTTCCATATCAGACTCTCCTGTGGGACTAGATTTGATTTCAATCTGAGAACAAAATTATCCCCTTCAACCTGTAGTGTGAGTTTATAGGATATTTTGCTTTGGTTACATATAAGAATTGGAGAAGAGAATTTTGCCATACATTTGCATTGATTATTTTGTTTTTTTAAGGACCCTGTGGACTGAGTTAGTTACTGCCAACTACACAATTTCAGAACAACACTGACAACCTCTCCTTGCTGCGTTGCAAACCTTACTGCTTATTTCTTCACAATACCTTTTTTTTAAATTACCCCCTTTTCTGTCCCAAAATCTAAACATGTGTCAGCTCCCACTTTGATTACTCTAACTTCCTCTGTAGTATGTTGAGAAAAACTGGAGAAAAAGAATCAGGTTTTAAGAGGGGGATATATTGGTGTAAGTCAAGAAGTTTTCTGACACAAATAGAAATGGCAGAGGCTGAACACACAATGCTGAGTTTAATAGAGCCCTATTGCTTACAATCCTGCCTGCTTGAGATAATATAATTTAGCGCTAATGAAATACTCTCTCTGGATTCCCTGTAAGACCTCCCCATTCTTCAATCTATTCAAAACCCCACAAACGAATTTATCTTCCTTGCCTATTGTCAATTCTCTCTTGGAATCTCTCCACTGATTTCCCCTTCCCCACCATATCCAGTTTTAACTTCTAGTGCTCAGCCTTCAAAGACCTGCACAAAGCTATTCTGGCCTACATCTCAGATCTCATATCCTATCACATTCTCCTTTACCACCTTTGCTCCACTAACAATGAAAGCCTCAATGCCCCTTTGTTTCATTTTCCTACTCCCATCTTTGTGTCTTCTTCTATGCTGACCTTCCGTATGGAATGTCCTTCCAACTGCAGTATGCCAGACCCTAAACTTTTCTTCATTCAGATCCCTTCTAAAGGCTCAATGCTTCCATAAGGATCCATATATACATTATATATAATGTATTTGCATACACACACACTTAAAAAAATCTAAACTAAGATCATTCCTTCCTTTGGCTTTAGCCGTGTGTTTTCACTTTATATGTTTGTCTTCTAGACTATATGTTTTTCATTCATAAATCATTTTGACATCTGTATCTTGACCAGAGCTGACCCCACTGTTAGCAATAAGCAAAGAATAAATGAATACATAATCACAATAACCATAATGATCAAAACATTGCCATCAACTCCACAGATGATCTAGCAACAGAAACTCTACTACATCTGCTTTACTGTCCTGATAACTCTGATGCTTCTTACAAAGAAAGATACAATATTGTGGTGAGTAGGATTTCAGTTGACCAAGGTCATGGCATTAGCTTGGAGTTTTCCAATGCATACAAAATATGAAAGGTACTGATGTATAATTTACATTTATAGCCAAAAACCTTTGTAATCCCCCTATTTTATATAATATGGATTGAGAATTCCCAAAGAGTTAGGGGGGCTCATTCTAATCTAAACAGGTTCCATGCTGACTTCAATTCAATTACTTCTGATTTATACCAGTGTAAGTGAGATCATAGTCAAGCCATATACATATATAAAGTGTATATTTTCAAAGAAAAAACAAACAGTACCTGCACAAAACCACACACCATATAGTCCTCAAACAAAGGCAGACTCGGGCGGTCTTCTCGATAGACAGTGATTTTATAGCTGCTCACAACCTCGAAGTCGGATTGCGCGTTATCCGTTACTAGAATAGTGATTTTATTAATTCCCAGGCCAAGGGGGTAGTTAGCAACACTGCAATGGAAAACAAAAACAGAAAGTGATAGGCCCAATGTTAAATCAGTCAAGATTTGAACAGCACTTTCCACTGCAATTTACATGGACCTCAGCTTTTAAGGTTTCTATTAGTAATGTTTATTTCCACGGTTTAATATGAATAATAGTGTAAAGTCTAACTTGCAAAGGAATTTTTTAAAAAAAATCTAGCAATAAAGCAAAAATGTGCCAGAAACCATCTAAAAATGTGATGTTATTTTAGCTTTCAACTTAGAAAGGAGAGAGCTTCAGAGCTGGCAAGTCAGTCAGGCAACAATAACAAGAAAATTGTGAATGACACAACTAGGGACAATAGTTTCTGGCAGTTTCAAATCAGTGACGAAGTGAGGAGAGAAACAAATGAGATTGAAAATTTTAGCTAGCCCTTAAAATTGTGCACTTTCTGAGCATTATGGATTCCTAAATAAACCATTCAACATGATAGACAAGAGCAGTGCTGGAGAGGTTTTTGCTCTGCAGTGAACTGAGAATGGCTGGAACTAATAGAATTTGAACTTGCAATGCTTTTACTTCTTAATACATATTTATATAATGACTTTCGTTTAGAAGGCTCTCAAAGTATTTTGCAAACTCTCATTATATAGCATACACGTCTATTTGTGTATCAATCACTCCATGCGTGCAACTCCTGGGTGTATTGTGGCAGCCAGCCTACATCAAAAATTTTATGTGACATGGTTTTGTGTTAGCTTTTTTTTTTTAACGAGAAGTCAAGAATAACTTCTCTAATAGAAACCACAGGAAGAGTATTGCATGAATAATAGAAGATATTGGCCAGGACACCAGGACAATCCCCATAGTTCTGCAGAAAGGACCATAAGACCCTCAATGATCATAACTGGTCAGGTCCTCTGTTTTATACACCACCAAAGACTGCACCTTCAATAGGTCCCTTTCACCATGGTGGAATACTGGTCCTATAATGACTAAGACAGAAGTGAATCACGGTTCTAGCAGCTCCTGGGTTCACCTTGAAAATCTTCTATTCAGTTACTGATGAGACCCAGTGCTGCTTATCTTATATACAGCTCTGTATAATTTGGGCCCTGAATATTTTACCAACAACCGTGCTCCTCTTCTGCACTCAGACCATTCGTGATGTAAGTAGTTTTATGTAGAAGCTGGAGGGAGATTCTAACAGTTTGGGGGGTTGTTAACTGGAGTTTAATTGTAATGATTGTAATGGGTACATCTTTAATACATCGATAAATAAATACAAATCTAAAGGACTAAATGTCTGGGCATTCAAATCTCCTTTTATAATCTTAATTCCTAATTCCTAGTTCTCTTGGAAATGCAGAGGTGGCTGCCATTGTTTCTGTTTCTCCAATATTAAGAATCAGCTCTGTGCTTACAGGATCATTTTCCCCCATACCTTGGTCCTTTCCTCTCATCAAGGCGCACCTGGCACTGACAGTTAGAGGGTTCTGCTCCAATCTTCACTGTCACCACATCAAATGGGACTTCAGTGTAGTACTCTTTGATCTTTGGATTAAATTTAGGATTCAGGTCCAAAGGTGGGCAAGTGAAAATTTGCCTGATATGAGATAGGGTATCTTTATCTGTTCCAAGAAAGCATCAAAGAAAAAACTGTGAAACATATGGACATTTTAAAATAATAAGTAACTGCTGGCAGGCTGTTAAATGATCAATGGTGAGATTCATTAACTCATAGCCATGCTGAGTCTATTGCTGCAAGGCATTAATGGATTTTGTATTGGCACTTGGGGTAAATTTTCAGACCTGCGCAGGGCTTTTATCATTTTCTGCCCAATGACTTTAGTAGGAGTCACAAAACGAAAAGCTTGACTAAGGCACTGAAAATTTAAGGATTAAGGTCAGAAAATCCTGTCTCCAATGGATTAATTAATATGTACATGAGTTTAATGACAGAAATTCACAACCAATGTAGATATGTACCAGCCTATGTGCAGGGCTTATGTATATGTGTAGTTGCCAGGAAAAAATCAATCTGTTGGAAACACGCTTACTGCTCATAAGAACTGATCACGTGGGTGACATCTAGACTCATGGGATCATTTATACATCAGGGTGAATAATTTATAAAGAATCCTCATTCAACAAACTGCACCTCTTTTTCTGTTTGTGGACAATCCATAAAAATCATGATTTTCTCAAACACACTCATTATTCTGCATTATCTGACAAATGATTTCTGTGAATTATTATTTGCCTGTAGCTCGTCTGTGACAAATTTCTTGCACCTATTTTAATCTGATCTGTTAGAATCAGATTGCTACATTTGCTTTTTCTGAATATTCTCCAATATTCAATTATAACTGGCTGCTTCTGCAAACATTCCATCCAGTAAACTCTTTCCCTCAAATAGCTGAGTGAATCTGGAAGCTTAGTATGTGGCTTAAGAGGGCTTAAATAGTACACAGGGCCCTGTGTGGGCCCTGTCCACGAGGGTGAATTTAACTGGAGAGTAACACAAAAGGGCCATGTTCAGTTCTCAGATTACAATGTTGTAAATAGAGTTAATGCTGTTACTCCAGAGTTACACTGGTTTAACTGAGAGCAGAATTTGGGCCAAATTCCCCAGAGAACAGGTCATATTCAAAATGTACAACATAGAGGGTTGAGGGAAAGTAAGTGTTCAAAAGATATAAGACGCACTCCTGAGTTCCCCAAGAGTCTATATGGCCTATGTAATGCACAGATCATTTCAGGATGTATGCTTATTCCTTGAGAAATCATTAATAGCCTTAAGAATTAAAGCAGCTGGAGGGAGGGGTACCTTTGAAAGAAAAATCTTATGAGAGGGGTGAAATCATGGTGTCAGTCAGCCAGGATAGGAATGTTCTTGGCCTGGAACTGACATCTCCCTGGCTGAGCTCCAAGATTAGACAGGAGCAGAGAGGAGATGAGGCCCATTGGGATGAAAATTCTTCATCCCTATGCAGGATTTGTCTCCCTCTCCCAGAATAACTCTCATAGACAATACAGCCTCAGTTAGACAAAGGGGAAAAGAGCACTAGACGCTGAAAAGGTAGTAGTAATGTTCTAAAGTGTGGGATGCCCAGAGCTCATTTAGATGAGCTCTTCATCCCCTGAGCAACACCCTAAGGCTTTCTTTTGTTTTGGCCTGATACTCAGCTGACTGTACCCCTGAATAAGACAAATGTCCTGACAGCTCTATGTGCACTGTTCTGGGTCTCACATAATTTCACCTGGATATAGCAATAAAGAGGTCCGCCTGTACAATGATATATTTGTAGTTGAATGGAGTTCTGGATGACTAATGGTGGTGAGGGATATGAAGCAAGTGTAAATGCAGGTTGAAAGAAAAAAAACTATTGAGTGTGTCTCTAATTTTATATTTAAGTATTTCATTCTACATCACAAAAGAACCACAAATATTGTATTCCTGAACAGATATTACTTGATCAGGAAGGGTTAAGCACTGAACTAATAACCTGTATGATAGTTGAGCACCCAAAAATTTAAAGTTTAAAAGGCCATTTCATAAGAACAACTGCATGCAAAAGGAGAAACTATAACTGTCCTTGAAAAACTGTCTACTTGACAGTCAGTGGTATACCCAGAAGAAAAACCATAAGGGCTTTGAGATCAATGAATGTCCAAATATTAACATTAGAATGTAAACATAACAATGGCTAACTTTGTGCTTGAGAGTTACTTTGCATAGCTGACTCATTATTGATGGATTCATAAACATTCTGGCTACTTAATAAACCATGTTTCATTATTAAGGGCCTAAAGGCACTCCATTCCCTGAAGAAAGTTGCACAGACACTATAAAAAATGTGTTAAAGCAGTGCCACCTTTTACATAAAGTTCACATGTTCTGTCAGTACAAAGATATAGATCTTGACTTACCATGACTGCAATGCCTTTCTTTAGTCTCATTGGAAAAATGCAATTCTACAGGGCAAACAGAAACAATTAACTGTGTTCTACTCTACACACTGCATGCAACCTCTATTTGCAGAACCCAAAGAAAACAACCCTCTCCCTCCACACATAACTGAATTATACAAATAAAAGGGGACACTTGTATTTATTTCAGTTTGGGCCATATGCTGCCTGCTCTACTCCCACTGGAGTCCACGGAACAACTTTCATGAGTTAGGGAGATAGAATTCAGCCTTTTATGTTTAGTAAATGAGCCACAACCATCTAACTGGAAAGCACAAATGTAAGAAACACATCAGTTCATCTGAACCACAGACATTCCCAGATATTTGGAACAAACAGGAAAAGCATATGGTATATTACAAGTAAACCAGTCTGATGTCCTACCTTTCTGATTTTTCATTACGTTGAAAGGAGTTCTTTGTTTAACACCTTCTTTTTCTGGGAAAGAATTCCTATCAATGCAATAGTAAAGACATTTCTAGATCAATGAGAGGAACACGTTTTAAAAATTCCTGTCTCCCTTGGCGTGGGGCATGGTACTGTAGTTTTCTGAACAGAAAGAGGCACTTCTTGCACTCACATTACCAATACCAGCAATCTTACCTGAAATGAGCATGATGGGAAACTCACAGCCCGTAGTAAACAATTGCCCATAGCAAGAAAAGGAGAAAAGCAGAAATGAATCTCAAGAGTGCAGCTTAATAGGGAGGAAAACTGGAAGGGGAGGGGTATCCAAGAACAAAAGCTTTCAAATTGCTTGTACCTTACTTTTTTACCCATTTGTACAAAAACAATTTCTTTAAGACAAGTAAAGACTTGAGTAACTGGTACATGACTGAATTTAGGTTAGTATGGATTTATACATTGGAATGAAGCAGACAGAAGTAATATTAGACTATATACTTGCTAATCCAAAACCAAATTACATGCCTAAAGCTAGAATTCATACACCTTCTTACTTTATCAAATGAAGTAGCTATCTGCAACTACTCAGGAATAGGTTTCAGAGTAGCAGCCATGTTAGTCTGTATCCGCAAAAAGAAAAGGAGGACTTGTGGCACCTTAGAGACTAACAAATTTATTTGAGCATAAGCTTTCGTGAGCTATAGCTCTCTTCATCGGATGCATTCAGTGGAAAATACAGTGGGGAGATTTATATACACAGAGAACATGAAACAATGGGTGTTACCATACACACTGTAACGAGAGTGATCAGGTAAGGTGAGCTATTACCAGCAGGAGCGCAGGGGCGGAGGGGGGACCTTTTGTAGTGATAATCAAGGTGGGCCATTTCCGGCAGTTGACAAGAACATCTGAGGAACAGCGGGGGGGGGGGGGAAAGGAGGAAGTAAACATGGGGAAATAGTTTTACTTTGTGTAATGACCCATCCACTCCCAGTCTCTATTCAAGCCTAAGTTAATTGTATCCAGTTTGCAAATTAATTCCAATTCAGCAGTCTCACGTTGGAGTCTGTTTTTGAAGTTTTTTTGTTGAAGAATTGCAACTTTTAAGTCTGTAATTGAGTGACCAAAGAGATTGAAGTGTTCTCCGACTGGTTTTTGGATGTTATAATTCTTGACGTCTGATTTGTGTTCATTTATTCTTTTACGTAGAGACTGTCCAGTTTGACCAATGTACATGGCAGAGGGACATTGCTGGTACATGATGGCATATATCACATTGGTAGATGTGCAGGTGAATGACCTCTGATAGTGTGGCTGATGTGATTAGGCCCTATGATGGTGTCCCCTGAATAGATATGTGGACACAGTTGGCAACAGGCTTTGTTGCAAGGATAGGTTCCTGGGTTAGTGGTTCTGTTGTGTGGTTGCTGGTGAGTATTTGCTTCAGATTGGGGGGCTGTCTGTAAGCAAGGACTGGCCTGTCTCCCAAGATCTGTCAGAGCGATGGGTAGTCCTTCAGTAGAGGTTGTAGATCCTTGATGATCCGCTGGAGAGGTTTTAGTTGGGGCTGAAGGTGATGGCAAGTGGCGTTCTGCTATTTTCTTTGTTGGGCCTGTTCTGTAGTAGGTAACTTCTGGGTACTCTTCTGGCTCTGTCAATCTGTTTCTTCACTTCAGCAGGTGGGTACTGTAGTTGTAAGAATGCTTGATAGAGATCTTGTAGATGTTTGTCTCTGTCTGAAGGGTTGGAGCAAATGACATTGTATCTTAGAGCTTGGCTGTAAACAATGGATCATGTGGTGTGGTCTGGATGAAAGCTGGAGGCCTGTAGGTAAGCATAGCGGTCAGTAGGTTTCCAGTATAGAGTGGTGTTTATGTGACCATCGCTTATTAGCACCGTAGTGTCCAGGAAGTTCTTGTCAACTGCTGGAAATGGCCCACCTTGATTATCACTACAAAAGGTTCTTTCCCCTCCCCCCGTTTGTAATAGCTCACCTTACTTGATCACTCTCATTACAGTGTGTATGGTAAGACCCATTGTTTCATGTTCTCTGTGTATATAAATCTCCCCACTGTATTTTCCACTGAATGCATCCGATGAAGAGAGCTGTAGCTCACGAAAGCTTATGCTCAAATAAATTTGTTAGTCTCTAAGGTGCCACAAGTCCTCCTTTTCTTTTTACTCAGGAATATGTCACCAACTCCAAAGTTGTTAATTCAGCAGATTTCCTCTTACAATGCATCAAATCCATTTTTGGACATGACTGGAGGCTGGCAAGGTAGATTTACAATAAGCTCTTCCCTATGCAAACCCTGTATAGACTGACAATGAGAAATGACAGATGAAGAGATTCAAGGGGGGTCCTTTCAGGATTCATATGTTTCCCCCCATAACATTCCCTTTGAAGTCCTCTTGAAGAATTGAATTGCCAGAGAAGCCTATTGTTCATCAGTTTATGATTTTAAAAGACATAAATCCACTTTCTATATGTGTGTGTGTGTGTGGTGGGTGGGGCAAAGATGGTGAAATCTTACTTTGTGGCTAACCCCCACAAATGTTTTAATGAGACTTGCAGAAAGGACCATTAAAATGAATCATTGCCAGTCTGACATCAGAAGTCAAAGAATTTAGGATTATCCCACCGAGATAGGAAAAGTGGCAACTAATTTCCCCACTGCCGGCACTTAGCAGATCTGTGTATGTGTGTTGGGCTTGTGCTCCCCAGAAACTGCCCTATAGCTGTTCATGTTCACAGGCTCCTTCAAAGATAGTGTTCACAGATGTAATGACAGGCATTACAAGTTCACTATTTGTTCATTCTCACCCAGGCTTTGACCATTTCATGGTAGTCCTAGATGAGTTTCTGGAACTCTTCTTGATTTTCCTGTGGAAGAAAGGCAGAGAATTCACTAACTTCACTGGGGATGTTAAAATTGCAAATAATCATATAGATGGAAATGTGGGTGAGTAATGCTGACCAGTAAACTCCTTTGAATAGGGTCTTCATTCTCTGGTTTCATGAGCAGTAAGATACAAAATCTAAATCAAGAGGAAATTTTTCAGGGAGCCTCCCCAACTGTCCATTTATACATCCATAAGGGGTAGCTGGTCATGCAGTTGCCAGTTTGTACAAGAAACCACAGATCTTGCATATTCCGATAAGTGGGAACAATTAAGGAGCCCATTAAAAATTTGGCCCAAATCTATGAAAGTCAGGATAACAGTCCTTTTGACCAAAATTCATCAAGGCTATGACCCTCAGGAAAGCTTAAAGTTTAAACAAAATGCTTAAACAGGTGGCCTTGGGGTGAAGCTTAACTCACATCTTTTCAGTTTTCAAGCATTCATAGCCATTTATATAGTGGGTATGTCTACACTGCCAAAAAAGAAGTGTGTTCCTTACTCGGGTTAGCAAATATGTAGGGGAGCCTGGGGTTGAACTCTAGCTGCTAACCCAAGTTAAAGGCCAAGTTTTCATGTCTTCACTGCTATTTTAATCGTAGTTAAGAACACACCTTTTTCTTTTTTTCTGCCGCATAGACATACCCACAGACAACACAGGTGCTGGACAATCGAGTAAGTGTAACAATGAGGGATAGAGTCAATGGTTGTTCATGGCAACATTTTTTCATGAGAAAATGCCAATTTGTCGCAACTGAAAAATTTCATGGAAACATATTGGCTTCAATTGAATGTTCATTGGGAAGGTTTCTCGGGTTGAGGATGGAATTTCTGATAAGAGAAAGGTTTCAGAGTAGCAGCCGTGTTAGTCTGTATTCGCAAAAAGAAAAGGAGTACTTGTGGCACCTTAGAGACTAACAAATTTATTAGAGCATAAGCTTTCGTGAGCTACAGCTCACTTCATCGGATGCATTACATGAGGGCATTCCCTGGGACATCCCAGTTCACGTCTCTGCCAGATTTGGAGCAAGGATGTGAACTTGGATCTCCCATACCCCAGCTGAGTGCTCTAACCACCTTGCTATCGGCAGGTGCCTCTCTCTGTTTTGACCAGAAATTCCATCCTGGATCTGAGAAGCCTCCCCCACAAAAGTCTGTCAAAACCAAAAGATGGGTCCTGCACATGATTCTGGTGCAGGGACTCAAACCTGGGTCTCCCACATTCTAGGGTGAATGCTTGAAGCCCTGGGCTAGAGTCTCTCTTGCTCGCCCAATGAACATGTATTTATACAAAGTGGAACACTTCTTGCAGGTGGAGATTGAGAGAGTCAGTGAATGACTTTATAACTCATTGAATAGACAGGATGCTCAGCTAGGATGTGAAAGATCCAGGTTCAAAGACCCATGCTCCAAATCAAGGAAAGCAGGGATTTGAACCTGGGTCTCCCAGACCCCAACTGAGTGACCTACAAGTGGGCTATTGGTTATTCTGATGAGAGCCACCACCACCCTTTTTGTGATGAAACAATTTGAAAGAAGTTGGGTTTGTTCCACCTCAGAATGGAACCAAATGTTGAAACTTCAATTTTTTTTTGTGAAACAGAAATCTTTTCTGGCCAGCCCTACTTACCACTTCCAAAACACAAACTTCTATTCAGTGAGCTAACGGAACAGCTCAATTAGATTAGCCATTAGAGGGTACAAATATATGAACAGGCAGGCTGACCTGTGTCATATAATAACAGATAACGGCACATGCACATATATACACCTACAAAAATGTCCAACTTGAAGAAAAAAAGAAGTTAAAGGCCTTGCTCAATGCAAGTGAGTAGTAAAGCCTAGATTAGAACTGAAAGTGTTAAAGGTTGGTATGTCTTGATATGCAAGGCTAAATATTTTGGCAAACTGGCAAGAGATTATTTCTGAATGTGAGCAGCTACATCTTTGAATTGCAGTTCATTAATTAGCTAGCAATAATAGTAATAATAATAATAATAATAATAATCCTTAGCACTTATATAACACTGTACTTTGTCAAAGCACCATGAAAACATTAATTACCCCAGGTGGTAGGGAAGTATTAATCCCCATTTTATAGAGGGGAAATTTGAGACCCAGAAGATAATTGACTTACAGAAAGCAAGTCATGGATGACTTGAATGAATCAGTGGAAGAGTCAGAATTAGAATTTAGGAATCCCTACAGTAGCCCCCTTGTTCAGTGGTTATCCTATGATACCTCTGCAGACAAAATTCCCCAAGTAAGAAGAAATATCTTACTATTTTTGTTTGTACAATATCACTCAGAATTTGTGGAATGAAATAAACAGAAACTGGACCTCTAACTATTTCACAATGTATACAATACATGCAAGTCACCTCCATTACCAGGAGGTGAGCTGTACACTTGCATTCAATGTCATCAACAAGGAGAAAATGAGTATGGACAATAAACATGAATTTCCTCAGCTTTAGAAGAAATACATAGAGTACCAAAATTACAATACCATTATTTTTGTTCTTTCCAGCCAAAAAACTTTGTTAAGATGATGTTAAAATGGAAACTACACATCATCAACTAAGGAAGGTGGTAGGAATCCATACAAGAATATTGTAGTTAGTAATGATCTAGTAAAAAAAAAAAACCACTAGGTCTGTCAATTAATTGGAGTTAACACCTGCAATTAACTGAAAGCAAAATTAATATGTTAATTTTTGATGCATTAATCGCATATCTGTGTGTGGGCAGGAGGCATTGGCGGGGGGTGGGGAGCTGAGGAAGATCCAGCCCACAGCTTCCCAGGTGCCGGGGTAGTGGGGAGGGCAAGAGCCCCACGCCCCAAACCCTGATAGTGGCTGGAGCCCTGAGCCTCAAGGGGGGCTGGAGCCCTGTACCTCATGCCCTGAGGGGGGCTGATGTCCCATACCCTATGCAAGGTTGAAGCTCCGAGCCCTGACCCTATATTGCAAAATATAGAAAACCCCAAAACATTTAAATAATGGTATTTTAATAATGTTTAACAGTGCGATTAAAACTGCGATTAATCACAATTAATTTTTTAATCTCACCATTAATCGTGATTAATTTTTTAAATCACTTGACAGCCCTAAAAGGACCCCAAGCCTTTGATGAATTTTCTAACTGTGACAAACCCTTCTATTTTTTTTTAATAAATCATAATTCACAAAACCTTGTGTATAAGTAACTTTTTTTTCAATTTTGGTTGAAAAAATGTCCTTTTTCCCACTGACAAACAATTGGCTTACATTTTAAAGTCTGTTTCCACATGGGAAAGGCTGAAGACTTATTTTTATTTATTTATTTCAAGTGAAAGTTTAAGACTACAGCGGTCACAATCATAATTTAAGCCCACTGCGGTCAACATGCCATTCTGATATTATTATTTGAAATCTTAATAACGTTAAAAGTTAGAGTTGCGTTTAAAATTAGATTTTCAGAGGAAGGTGTCTCAAGTGGGGCATTCAAAATCTGTGACAACCTAAAATCACTCGTCACCTCTGAATATCTTGGCCCAAGTTTTTATCTCCTGCCTTCTTTCTTGTTTTGGCTTCAAAATTGAAGGTAAGGAGCAGGAGACCTTTTGAACTCTAGTAAACATCCCTATTTTCAGGGTGTAGTAATTCAGAAAATCCACTTCAACTCTACTAGAAAAATTCTACCCCCCCAACCCCAATTTTGCCACCAATAATCCTGTGTATTAGAAGGGGGAGAAAAGGATCCAAAACTGGATTTATCAGGAAATTCAGATCAACCTTAACAAAGGAATACCTCCCAACACACCATCATAAGAAACACTGAGCCAGTGCCTTGGCTGGCGTTAATTGGCATAGCCCCTCTTAAGTCAAAAGCTCCCCTAAAGTCAGTGGAGCTACACTGGTTTCCACCAGCTGAGGATCTGGCGCTAGAAATATTATCTAATACCATCTTACCATCCTGAGAGATTTGGATGCACCTCTTTATTCATGAACTGGAACTGCTCAAGTAAATTGGAAAGAAACCAATGTACTGTCAGGACTGACCCAAGCTTTCCCATTGGGTCTACCATGTGATAAACGTCATGCAGCAAAGTTTGAATCTTGGGTGCAGAAGATGGGAAAAGCTGAAAGAGAGAAAGTTGATATGGGTCAGATTAGTAAAGGTAAAAACACTTTTTCATAGATTTTTCCTTTATATCTCTGACTAAATCACTAAATCAGGGTCTGGTCCTGCAAACCATTACAATAAGTGAAATGCATACTATATATGTAAAATATAACAAGGAAGCTAAGAAAAATTAAAGGAGTACTTGTGGCACCTTAGAGACTAACAAATTTATTAGAGCATAAGCTTTCGTGAGCTACAGCTCACTTCATCGGTTGCATCCGATGAAGTGAGCTGTAGCTCACGAAAGCTTATGCTCTAATAAATTTGTTAGTCTCTAAGGTGCCACAAGTACTCCTTTTCTTTTTGCGAATACAGACTAACATGGCTGCTACTCTGAAACCTAAGAAAAATTAGGAACAGATTACATGTGTTTAATAGAATATCCTAACATTCATATTAAGATATATTCCCAAAGTTATGCTGATTATCATGTCTTGCAAAACCATGCTTACTGGTCCCGAAGCAGAAGCCTTATCCCTCAGTCTTCTGTGTCTTGCTTATTTGACTTTCAAACTGAGATGAACTCTTCCCTGAACCAAAAGACCATGCCATAGACCTTGCCATCACTAAGCAGAACTCCCTTTCTTTCATTACTGAATTTCCTCTTTGTTGCTACCAAATCATTTCCTATACCATCACTCACCTCCATCTGTCCCATGACCTTCCAGGACCTTCAATCCCTTAATGCCCGTGACTTCTCTGATGCTCTGTGTCCCAATACTTGCTACTCTTCCTTCGCCTCCACTAATCAGTTGTTAAGTCCATTAACACCACTCTCTCTATCCTTGACTCCTTTGTCCCTCTTTCCCCCCATATAATTTACCCACCAGTCCCCAGCCCTGTTGCTCATCCCACCTCTCTGGCAGAGATCCAGACATCAGGCAGACTTCCTAGACACAGATTTGTTCTCGAGCCTTCTTTTCTGCCACCTTCCTTGCAGCTCTGCCTCGCCCTTATTGAGTTCCAGGCATATAAACCCCAACTTTTATTAATGGCCACTGACATCTTCCTAAAACCATCTCATTCTCCTACATCCTCCACCCTCTATGCCCAGGATCTCACTGATTTCAAGAAGAAAACTGACAACATCTCTTATGACCTCCCTACTCCTTCCCTACTCTCCTTCTCCTCCTTTTCATCCCCAGCATACTTTTCTACTGTCACTAAAGGGTCTTGTACTTTTTCCAATCCCTCCACCTGCCCCACCTCTACACCAGTGTCATTCCTTCCTCCATCTCACCCTTGACGTCTCACTGTCCTCTGGCTCCTTCTGCTCCAAGTACCAGAATGGTCTGGTTCCTCAAGTCTCAAAAAACTGACCCCTGATACTATTACTTTTGCCAACTACCTCTCCAGCTCCCTCTCTCTTTACCTCTAAAATCATTGAATGACCCATTTACAACCATTCCCTTAATTCCCCCCCCCCAACTCTATTCTAGACCACCCTCTCCCCCCGAATACATACTCAACAAACATTTCCATTCATCTCTTCCTACCCAAATCTCAGCAGCTGTACTCCATGCTCATTCTTCTGGATCTCCCCACTGCCTTTAAAACTGTTGACATTTTATCCCTCCTCGGCTTCCTTGGTACTATTCTCTCTTGGAAGTCTTCCTACCCAGCTGATTGGTCCTTCAGAATCTTTCCTCCTTCCCCACACCTGCTTTGGGGGGATTTCCTCAGGATCTCTCAATGGTACCCTCCTTTTTTCCCCATTACACATTAAGTGCAATATCTGCTCACACAGATGGCTATGCTGATGACTCCTAATCTATCTCCCTCCTTCCAATCCCTCATCTCATGCCTCATTCTGCCTCTTTGACATTTCTTCCCAGGTTTTCCTCATTTCATCTCTCAACCACCTCCTCTCCAGCCTTCCCAATACCCACATCGTCCCCACCTCTCCATATGGAATGTGGGCTCCAAAATGTTTTTCTTACTATGTCATTCAGACCATGTCCCCCCTCTTTAAATCTCTCCACTGACCCCCTCCAATCTTCTCCATTGCATTGAATTTAAACTTCCTGTCCTCACCTTTGAGGTCCTACATAACTCTACAGCTATCTGACCTCATCTTTTAACACATCACCTCTTGCCTATTTCACCACTAATGCCAGCCTCGGGGCCACATTTGTTCATTTTTCTCGTAAGTGTCTTCAAGACTTCTATCAAGCCCTACACATTTCGTACCTAATTGATTCATCAAGCCCTTTCCTTCTCTCATTTGTAAACCTCAGACCATTCACCTTTTCTGTGAGCTCCACAAGAAATGAGTCTGACATTCTCTCTTATCCTATTATCCTCCTTGTTTTTATTTTAGGAAGAATTGGCAGAATCCACAAGACATACGCATGACCAAACTGAGTATCCACATGATGTTACTGCTGTAAACTTCATTCTTTCCCATTCCATCCTCTCTCACTGTTTGCTGCCTCCCTCTGCATCACACCATCACATCATATCTAAAGCATAGGCTCCGATATTGCAGTTACACATGTACTAAACTTTAGGCACGTGATAGCATCCTTCTTAAAAATTAAAAACTTGTAATGTACTACAATTCTGTTCTGTTGTATCGTTATTAAATCAATCATGATTTTATGATGTCTTAAAGAAAAGTACCTGAATTCTGACCATTTTAGCATTTATTTAAATAAGAAATAAGAAAATAAATCCATAATGTTTTCAAAGATTTAAAAAGTAGAAACACTTTCTTCTTAAATAACTTACAGTTGAACTACTATGATATCACATCAAAGGAAATTGCACAATACCAAAAAATACACAATAATAATGTTTACTTTACCAGCTCAAATTGTCCCATACTCTTCAGCTCTTTTATAAAATGAATCATTGAATTTATCTCTTCTAAAGACAGACATTGCTCATATTCCTTCTGGTACTTTTCATCCTGCAAAAGAAAGGACAGCAGTAGCTGGTGCACACTAGGTGTACGTCTACACTGCAAGTGGATGTGCGATTGCAGCTCGTATAGGCATACCCAAGCTAGCTTTGATATAGCTAGTGCAGCTAAAAGTAATAGTGAAGATACAATGGCACAAGCTTCAGTGCAGGATATACAAGTCCACCTGGAAACCTGGGTATGTGTCCCCACCAGGATCATTGCCACCACATCTTTGCTGCTATTTTTAGATGCTCTAACTAGACTAAAGCTAGCATGGGTCTGCCTATATGAGCTGCAATCACATGTCCAATTGCAGTGTAGACATACCCTGGGGATGAGAGAGCTATCAGCTTGCTTGAATCATAGGAGAATAACACTGCTGTCAATCCCAGGAAAGGTGTTTACAATCATATTACTGAATTGATTGAAATACTGTTTCAACCAAAAAATGAGAGACAGTCACCATGGTTTCTGTACAGATCAATCTACATTCCGCTACACATGCTCTGCATGTTACTGAAAAATGAATAGAACAACAAAAGGAAGTTAACAACATGTGTATAGACTTTACAGCCACTTTTGACCACAGAAGCACTGTGGATACTGCTACATCAGCAGGGTGTGACTGAGGACATAGTGCGGTGAGTGGAAGAACTGTACCACCATACATTTAGCTGTGTGAGGGTCAACGGCTGTATTACAGACTGGTTTCCAGTTGAGTCAGGAGTAGGCCAGGGATGAATGAATACTCTCGCCTATGTTATTTAATGTTCTAATAGATGATCTAATGACAAACTGATTGAGGCCAAAGTAGAAGGTGTGAAATTTAAAGATTGGTCTTTAGAGGCTTTCAATTATGCAGATGATCTTGCCTTACTAGGAGAGACTACTGACAAACTACAACTGATGGCTGGAAGAGCTCTGAAAAACTGCAGAATCTATGGGATTTAAGATCAATGGTAATAAAACCAAAACTATGTATGCCTCTTGTAAAATGGAAACAAATGACCTGCTGACACTGCATGTAGATGGCACTGACACTGAATGGGTGAATAGTTTCATTTATCTGGGTAGTTGATTGACAGCAGAAAGTTCTATATCTGAAGTAACATGTCAGATTAATCTTGCATCAATGGCATTTCAGCATCTTTAAAGGCCTTTAGGTGGTGGGATGTCTGTGTGACAACTAAGAAAGGGGTGTCCAGTGCAGAAGTGATGAGAACTTTTTATATGGAGCAGAAACATGGCCATTAAAAACAACTGAGGAGAGGAAAGAACAGTTTTCAGCATCAAAACTTATGGCATATTCTTAATATCTGTTGATTAGGTTTGATTTGGGCACAAATAAGGAAATACTTAGACAATCCCAGCAAATTGCAGTCTTGCACCAGTTGAGAACAAGACGACTGCAAGGATGGGGTAATGACCAGCATAGAGACGAAGGTATGCTTTTGTAGGTATAAAAAGCTACAGTCAAAGGAAGCTGAGCATGCAGCCAACCACGAATCAGGTTGAAAGATACAATTTTGAGGAATTTAAGAAGTCTAAATCTTCCCATACTGACTCTTGCTGAAAGAAGCAGACTTGCAAGGGATCATTCAACATGGTAGTCCACACTACACACCACCATCACTACAACTATATCATAGCCATGTGAATCTGCTGCTGCATACCATAGGTGGAGTTCAATTTGCTTTGGCTATTTTTAGCTGGTACATAGTCCCTTGGGTACCATACCCAGCTGGTGAAAGTTAGAGCAGCCCCCTAGCTGCACTAACCTGAGTCAGGGCTGAGGCAAAGTATTGGGGAGACCAAACAAGCTTCCTGATAGCTCTTCCTTCTTCCAAGTCTGCTGTGTTCAGTGTTAGTTTGGCATAAGAGAGAATTTGGTGAGAGATAACTAGCACAAAGGGGTGTGTGAAGTATTTGCAGAGAAATATGATGTGCTGAAATGTGACCATTTTGCATTTTATAGATAATTTGAAATTAGTTCACAACTAATAGTATTCACAAACATTTCACAAAAACTGCATACTTTGGTCCCATTATTAAGCTAAACTGGTTTTACTTGAAAACACCACAGAATTTCACAATATGGCAGCTTTGAAAATGTGAAGTCTTGAGGGTTGGAAAATGAAAAAAAAAAAGAAAGAAAATTCCATGCAAGGTGTCACATATGTTTTTCACAGTTTCATACAACTCTGACTAGCCCCAAAAAGTTCTGATTGAACAAATATTTCATTTTGTAGTTTAGAAAAAAGCCCTCACAAAGAAAAGGTTATCATTTAGAATTAAATATTTTCAATTAATTTGTAATAAGAAAAATGTTTACGAAATCCACTCGTACCTTAATCACAGCTAATTTGTAAATGTTCTGTAAAGCCTCAAGGACACTGGAAGCTGAAGACTTATTAGACAAGAGAAACTTGAATGTATCCTCAAGCAGGAATTCTTTTACAGTTTGGTCCTCAAAATTCAAGTCATCATCAACTTGAAAGTCAAAGTGTTCATGCACCTTGAAAAAAATGAATTAACGTAGTTTTTATATCAAATCCAGTGTTCCCCGATATATCTAAGATGGATTTATTTATTTATTCAGAGGAATCACAAAAGGTATGAATAAAAAAAGGAATTAAATGCACACAGATGTAAACAAATAAAGTAGTAGTATTTTATTTAGGTATATTACTTCTGATACAATAATCAGAATTGTAACACAGCAAATACTGACAGGTTTCAGAGTAGCAGCCGTGTTAGTCTGTATCCGTAAAAAGAAAAGGAGGACTTGTGGCACCTTAGAGACTAACACATTTATTAGAGCATAAGCTCTCGTGAGCTACATCCGATGAAGTGAGCTGTAGCTCACGAAAGCTTATACTCTAATAAATGTGTTAGTCTCTAAGGTGCCACAAGTCCTCCTTTTCTTTTTACAGCAAATACTGTACTTCATTTTCTGTAACAATTACACATCATAGTGTTTGCTGACCTCTAGTGCACTGAGAAGAGCATAGCACTGTCATATAAAAATTAATGTGTGTTTTTGCAGCCTATTTTAAAAATAATGTCCAGCCTTTTAATATATAACAAAAAATTAAAGAGTGAAGATTGCTAAATGACTACATGTTATACACAAAACTCAAGTTCTTAATGCTTAATAATGAGCATAACTTGAATACTTAAGGACATACATTTTACATTAGACATAATAAACAATCACATCATTTCTATCAATCAAAGAAATTCATTTTACAACCCTAACACAATTGCAACTCACATCTATCATGGTTTATATATAACATTCTTGTTTTCTTTACTTCTGTATCCAAATGTGTTTAAGAAATACTGTACTAATATCTGTTAATATTTAGTAGCTGACAGTAGATCTCTTTTAGAAGTACTTGTAATTGCTTTTTTTAGAATAATGTTGTTACACATATTTTCATAGGAAAGCATTTATCACTAGTGATTTACTAGAATATGATATAAAATATGTATTTATTTTAACTTCCATTTGATGCTGATCAAGATGTGTCTATAGCATGTAGAGAGAACTTCTGTTTTCAAAAGGGTTTTGATTTGAGGATTACTGATGAAAGTACTGTATTTATTTGGGATCCAACTTGAGGTTATTAAGTTGTGATGAAATATGCATTTCTTTATACTTGGTAAGAACAATGTCTTCATATTTATTTTGTGGACAGTGCAAGGTTTACTATATCTACTCATTTCTTTGCATTTTGTAGATGATGTAATAGGAAACTACACAGATTTCGCTTAGCAACCTAAATTGATTTTTTTTAATCAAGATTTATTTTTTAAATTTTGCTTCTGGAATGTCCCTAGGTATTTTTCAAGTATATTTTTCCTTTTTTTTCTTTTGTGCAGACAAAAGAAGACACGGCTTTTTTAAATTCCCTGAAGCAGAGCAAAACAGCTGGAAAGCTGTCCTAAAGGGACAGCTGAGAATTCATCTGCGGAGGGGGAATAGTAGGTGGTACAAAGCTGGCATAATGGGCTCTCTACCACATTCCTCTTCCTCATGGTGTAGAGGGTATGTCGGGGTGGTCTGGGGAGCGGAAGTCAGCATGATGGAGTTCAGAGTATGTTGTGCTCCATAGATCTTTGTATGCGTAATGGCCTCTAGGGAAGTAGTACAAGCTAGCACAATTTAGGGCAGCATTTAGACGTGCACTGGGAGATATTTCAGTCAGTCCCAAGACCTCAGCCTCCTCCAGTCACCTATGCCAAGCTGGTCTCTAGCACAGCTCAAGACTGAGCCCCATTCCATAGCCAGTACCTGCTCCACTAGGCCACAATGCTTCCTAGCCAGGTTGTTTACAGATATTGTTGAAATCTTAGTGCTGTAGACGTCAATATTATTCCATAGTCCCTTAACAACTCTTCCAGTCCCAAGACTCCACTTACTAATGTATTCACACATCTATTTATACGTTTGTGCATAGTTGCTTAGTGGTTTGGGGGCAATCATCAATGACAATTCTCTACTGTACTTTTCTTTTTAGTCTATGCTCTTTTGAGAAGGGCCAGTTCCTTCCTTTGGGTTTGGAAAGCTCCTAACACAAGGGGAAACAATTAAAATACTGAAAATAAATCCCCTGATCATCCATCTGATCACTTACTTGTTTTAAAAAATGTGATTGGCACTTGCTTACCTCAAGAACTACTGGATATGTGGAGGTGTTGAACCCAATATCAAAGGTTAACATTTGAAAACATAGATTGCATCTGAAATTAAACATGACAAGAATATGGCATGTGAAAACTGTAAGTAAAAGAGAAAAAGTCAATAAAGTTACACGCAGATAGGTTTAGATCCTCAGCTGGTGAAAATCAGCACAGTTTCATGGACTTAAATGGAGTGATACTATTTACACCAGCTGAGATGCTGGCCTATCGACTTCAAGCCATTATGTTGTTTTTCACTGTTGTTTCTTTTAACAGGCCCAGTAAAATAGGTTATGTGTTAAAAATATTGTAACAAATCCATGGCCACCTAGGACTGGACAGTGAAAGAGAGGACAGAACCCTGTTCCTCTAGCAATGGAGAGCCTCCATGACTATAAGCAATGTAGTACTTCTGATACATAGATTCTGATACATCCAGTAGAGAGGAGTTATACACACACATACACACACTGGCCAGTTTTTAACTTTATTTTAAAGATATAGTTAAACAGTCTTGCCCACCACTCATTCCCTAATCAATTTAGCAGTAGCTGCGCTGAGAAATCTAATCCATTGTTGCTGCTTCAGAAGCCCATTATTTTACTCTGAGACCTAATTCACTACCAGATGCACCAAGCACAGACAGGGGATGGAATGGGGATTTCTAATGTTATGGGGTCTTTTTAATCTAGGCATTCCTCTGTTAATGTTAGTGCATTCTGTGGTACATGAGGGTTTTGGGATGTGTTGGAGGAGGGGAACGATATAGGGGGAGGAAGTGCCTGCTGGAGGGTTTGGGGTTCTGCAACTGGGTGGATGACATTTTGGGGAAAACAGATGTTACATAAGAGTGAGTAATAGGAAAACTCATGAGTTTCATTGTGACCCCAATGGTCTTTGCTGCAATTGCGTGGTGGGATTTTGGATTCATACGCGCCTGGAACTACATGAAAACTTGGATGTTCCATAAAACAGCCAACGCATCAATTTGGTTTGGTGAAACTATGTGAACCAAAACTAGCTGGTTTTGCACAACTCTTAAAATAACTCTATATTTATATTCACAGTCTCTCTCTTACACACACACAATATATTTTATAAAGTTTTGTTCCTAGTACTTTAGGACAAATAACGAGCGTTATTGCTGCTAAACAACTAGGTCCTCAAGTAGCTGTATAAAACATGTATATTTACTATAAAAAAGTGAAGTATCTGGTCCATTTAAAACTAAAAAATCCAGTAGGAATGACTGCAATGACCTAATCGTCCTATAAAAAAGTGATGCAGTATTATTAAGGCATACTTCATGAGGTGTAATACTTAGGACAGTATTCTAAAACTGTGCTAATATTTAGATCAGCTGCAATTCCCTGCTCCAGCCCTGGTTATAGCTGCCAGGGGCTGCTCTAATTTGCACCAGTCAGCTACAGTGCCCTAAAGGCCATATACCAAATGGAGACAGCTGAGGTACAACAAGCTTTGGCAACTCACTCTTCCATCTCTCAACACCCTCTATGCTAGGGGCTCAAAGTACGGGAGCACAGGAGGCAGCTATGCCAGCTCCACATCCATTGGGAACTCCCCCATTTGTGGGAGGTTTCTGCTCGCTTTGTACTGCCTGAGGAATACAAGAGCAGCAGAACAGGACACAAATCTGACCCAAGGTATTGACTGTAACTCCTTGACCTTTTCTGAAATAATATGTTTGGCCCTCAAGTTGAGAAGATCGGATGTCCCTGCTGCTGAAAATCTCTATTCACCAACCACATTATTTCACTCTAATACCAAGTATGAAATACCAGTTTCTTTGTAACAGCAGAATCTGTGTACTCAACTATTTTCCATAAAGAACGTGACAATAACTTACCATTTATTTATTGGTAGCTTCTTACCTATTGAAGGTCTTTGGTCCCACATCAGGTGATTCACTGAATGCCTCAGCTACCAGTAAGAGTTTACTTATTGTTTCTTTCATATTATCAAAGGCTTGCTGAGGGGAACTGGATTTGAAGAATGTCTCAAAAAATCTTTGTAGCTGTGAAAGATGTTACACAAATTCTTAAACACTTATCCTACTATACTTTTAAGGACCGTACATTAACAGGCTTGCAGATGTCAAAATTGCATAAGAATGCCAGTTTTATTTTCTACCAGGTCCCACATTAAATGAAGAATGAAATTAAATGTTCTCTCAATATTCTAGCAGAGAAGTTATTTGCATTTATAAAGAAGCAAATCTGAAATAAACTGTGCATTAATTGGTACCAGAAGGCACTGCATTTAGACACAGAAGTCCCACAGCCTAAATTCACTTTCATAAAACATTTTGCTATTAACATATTACATGAAATGGAAACTTCTCATGCTTAGTTCTGCTGCAGTAGAAAAACTTGACAGCATCAACTTATTCAAAGTCAAATCCTTTCTTCTTTGTAACATATTGGGCCAAATGCTGATGTCCTTCCCCTTTGGCTATGAGCTCTGAGCCTGAGTAAAAAGTTTTATGCAGAGGATGGAAGAGCAGTCAGGGTGAAAGCAATCCTCCCCCCACCCCCACCCCATCATGTGGCCAGCCACATCATTACTAATACAACAATCCATGTAATAGTGATGGGGCTCCTTCACATGCCTTACATGAGGAGTTTAGCCCCATGGATCCCCATATTGGCATATCCACTGGCCTGTACACCACCACCCCCTCAACTTACTCCCACCAAATCCAAATCCAAATCCACCTTTCCCACCACAGCAGGAAGAGGGCTAATGGAGCAGAACACAGGAAGAGCACAATTTTCACACATAGTGGGACCAAGATAATTCTTGCTGATTTTAGGGGTGTTTGGGCTTACTGTGGAAGGAGCTGCATTTGGCCCATAGTTACAGTGCAGTGATATTATAATTACTTTTGCTTCAGGGTAAGTCATGAAAAAATGAATGAATTGGCTAAACCAACAATAACATGCTTTTTCTTATTCCTCTTTGGTGTTAGATTAAACAAACCAACCAACCAACCAACCTCCAGTTATGTTAAATAAGCGTTGTGTGGGCTCAGTGACACAAATTATTTCATTCTACTGTACTTCTCAAAAACACACACAGGGTTTTGAATAATCAATTAAAGGCTGAAAGGCAGACTACATATGATTTAATCAAATACTTCCCATTTGCAATCTTCATGCATGCATGCTCATGCATAGATCAGAAGTGTGGCACAACTAGGGCTTTAGCTGGTTTACATTTAATTATTCCCTTGAGCTAGCTTCTGTTCCTGGATATTCTTTACGAATGAATTTGTGGGGACAGATTCTGGGGCTGGCTATGGTCCCTTTGTGCCACCAAAGCAACCCAAAGGCCCAGAAAGTTGCTGTAGCTGAGGATTTGCATGACATGGGGTAGAATTGTCCTAGACATCTCTACACTGCCCTCTTCTATCCCCAACCCAAGTTTAGGGGCCACATCAGGGGGGTGTTGAGGAGACGATGTGGCCAGAGAGTTCTGTACTCTGGAGATCACTGGCTGGCATAACTGGGGTTCGTTGCAGCCAGTACAAATTATAGCAGCCCTGCTGGAATCTCAGTACAGGAGGATCTTTGGGACCCTCCACTTGACACATCAGCAGTGTGAAGGGGCCAGCCCTACAATGGAGAAGGCCTGATTGATTAGGCAGCAGGCTGAGAAGGGAGCTGAACCCTCTGTCTCCAGAGCCCTGCTTCGCTAGATGACTGGAAGGAAATGCCACCCCTGACTTCTTACTTCCAGCCCACCTCCCAGTGGAGGAACAAAACTGCTACAGAGCAAGAGATCAGCCCTGCTCAAGCAAGGACAGCAAGGCCACCTGATTGGCTCTGGGAGAAGGTTACAGGGCATGGACAGATATCATGCACTGCTGCTGCTGGAGGGGAAAAAACCTAATCACTGCCAGACCCCAGTACTGGGAGATTGACCCAGACAGCAAATCAGGTGCACAGACATAGCCAAGCGGGGAGAGCAGTCCAGACCCAGCAAAAGCAGCCCTGACTTGCCTGGTGACCATGGGGACAGATTCCTTGAGAGGCAGCCGAGCCTGGGACTTCCCACTGCGAGCTCACAGTACAGCACTAGAGGCAGGAGGTACTCTGTTCTAGAATGGAGCCTGGAGGGCCATTTGGACTAGTTGTTAAGTTAGGGCTATTTAAGTGTCAAGGACTCATATTACGTTTTGTGTTATACGTGTGACTTCTCATAGCAGCTCTTTGCTAGTCCCTTTTACTAATTGTGGCTGTGTCCTTCCTGGCTAGGTGGCAGATAAAGTCATTGGTATTGAACATGGGTGCAGCATTTACTTCGAGTTAAATTCCTGCCTCTTCAGAGGTTGTGGGAAGAAACCAAGAGCTTGGGATTCGGTGAGGGGCAAGTGGGGTTTTCTACCGTACCGAGCATGGCATTAGCAAATATAAAGCCTGTCAAGGGCAAGATACATTTGTTCAATGTGCTAGTACAGGCACCTTCGTAGGCAACTGGTTTGGAATGTGGTATCAAAACAGAAATAAGAAAAGGTACAGAACAGGTTAACAACCAATACGGACTGGTGGGTTGGATCTTAGGTGACGTAGAATGTGCTTTCTAACTTGTAAGCAACTCTGCAATAAATGTATGTTGTGTGGGAGGACGTATGTTGAAGAACACCTTTTGTGTAAGGAGAACATGCTGTGAGATAAGAATTGCTTCCTGAAGAGAGGACATATTTGTCTCCTTTTCATATTGTTCGCTACATTTTTAACCAATAATGGGCTGGAATATGGAGACAGCTTGGCAAACCAGAGTGTCAGGGTCACAGTGCTCCACTGTGCAGTGATCCCATTGTAGTTTCACGGCTAAGGGGATATGCATAGCTGCAGAGTCTTTATTATGTGACAGGTTTTTTTTTAAATGTCTGAGTGTTTTATTTTAGTGAAGAATAAATTCTTCTTAATAGGATACTTTTATTTCAGCATAAGCCTTTCTATCTGTAGTTAGCATTCCTGCATTCATTCCTTTTATTTTGCACCACATGGAAAATAGCTATGCTTAATTATATTTCTTTGCCAAGTCCACACAATCTGTGTATTTATGTTCACACACACACACACACACACACCCCTCTTTGATTATGCATTTGAAGAAACAAGGATAACAAATGCATCTCCCAATATACAGACTGGATCTGTGCAAAAAGGCCAAAGAAACCTATTCCACAATAATTCTATGCCAAGCACTGTGCACTGACACACATAGATCTATCTACACGTGGTCTTCTACCTACAGTGGTTGATGAATCATTGTCAGTAGAAAAAGTTGTAACATGTAATGGGAGAAAAATGTACCCATAATCAAAAACACTGGTTCCAGAATACATCACAGAGAAAAAAGTGCAGTAATTTATCATTAGTTTATAGTGCTAGCTGTTGGATATGCCTATTTATTCTCACCCAGATTTATTATTATGTGATGACATTTCCCTATACCTTTGACACAGAACTTGATGAAGTTGGAAACCAAGACATTATTCAACTATTTTGTATAGTAAATTTCCAATTTGTGCGTATTTTTTCTTACATAAACTAGTTTTAAAGGAAGTCTGTTAATAGATTAAGCCACAAATTTATCCCACCTAAAGTTTGTTTTAATTAATTTAAGTGGAAAATGTTCTCTAAGTATCATTTTATTTTAAACTACCCACTTATTTCAGTGGTTACTGGTAATCCCTGAGAATGTTGTTTTCTAAATTTCTGCTGGTGGGGAGGAAGTGAAAAAAGGCCTCTAACAACCTTTCCTCTAATGATCTCTACTGTTAAGGCCAAGTCCAAAGCCCAGTGAAGCAAATAATAAGACTTCCACTGACTTTAATGTACTTTGAGTGGGGACTGGAATAACTATGGCCTCCTAACCATGGTCCTGGGCTTTTGGAAATCATGAGGTGGAACAGCAATGGTGACCCACCAACAGGATTTCTCATGGATCCTTTTGTTGCTGGGGGAACACTGGGGCCTTCCCAAAATACCATGTTATTGGAGAATAATGGAGGCAGACTTTCAAGGATTCTGTTTCTGGAAGGGGAAATATAATTCCCAATAATAAGCAACAGCTTCTCTCTAGGATTTGCGGTGGCCTGGACTTCCACCATTAAAGATATGCCTCCTGGAAGTTTGTAAGAGAGAAAAAGAGCATGAAGAAGTGAGTTAGGAGGGTCAGATGGCATTCTTACTTTCCTTTCTAAAATACACTCTCACATAAAATGTTGGGATTTTTTGGAGATAGTGGGCGGGAAGAGAGAGAGGTGGGTTTTGACTTTAGAACCAAACAACTACGGCAACATTATAAATGAAGGCCCTGATCCTGCAAACACATATGCGAGTGCTTAACAACATACAGTAGTAAAGTTAGGCACAGGCATAAGTGTTTGCATGATAAGGGCCTAATTTCATTTATATCACAAGCTTAATTCAAAATCTAATCGAGAGTTAAGGATACAAAGAGTTCTTTCATGTATGTTTCTGCCAAAGAAATAAAGGTAAAAATTGGATAATTAAAACACCCTTATAAAATAAAATGAGGTGGGGAAGGAACATGGAAAGTTTCTGTTGTGTCAGAAGTTTTGCTCTTTACTTACATGTATGTTTTAATTCTATTTTAAATTAAAAATTATTTTTAGAAGATCCTGAGGCAATGTCCAAAGAGGCCACATGAGGGCAATATTATAACCTGATTTTCACAATGTGCAGCTGTAAGTGAGAGCCTCAAGTCATATTAGTAGGCATATTTCCTGAAAGTATACTGTTCCTGTTTTGTTTGCACATATGTTAACTTGGAAAAAACATCTCGTTTATTAAAATTTTCAAATGCACAATACACAAGAGACAATTTCAATGGTCGGTAATTTTGGCTTACACCATGGAACTGTTACACAACAGTAACTAACTTTAATGAAAAGAAAAGGAGTACTTGTGGCACCTTAGAGACTAACAAATTTATTTGAGCATAAGCTTTCGTGAGCTACAGCTCCCTTCATAGCTCACGAAAGCTTATGCTCAAATAAATTTGTTAGTCTCTAAGGTGCCACAAGTACTCCTTTTCTTTTTGCGAATACAGACTAACACGGCTGCTACTCTGAAACTTAACTTTAATGAGTTCTTTTTAGTGTGCTGCATGCTTTGAAAGTAACTTCTGAACAATGTTTTAAGATGATCACCTAAAGTTGCATGAGTTCACAAAATGGGTAATTAGACCCAGAAAACTAGCAGGCACCTAACTACCCATTTTGCATGTGCACATACATGGAGTCAGATTCTCAGCCACTCCTGTAGCAGTGCAAAATACTACCTACTACATAAGGTAAAATGCCAGATGATGCAGAGCTCTGTGCCAACTGCTCTCCCATAAGACATGATTGGAGCCATGTGAAAGCAAATGCCTCCTTTAAAAGATGGTAGGTGAGAGGGTGAATAGATCAAAATGGTTAATCTGAGTAATTAAACCATTTTCTAAGACTCTAAAGCACCGATATCAGTTAATCTCTTAAAACCTGTCAATATAATACAAAAATTCTATATTGACATGACAAGCTATGCAAGTGTTGCCAAAATATAAAAAGACAGAACCCTTGGTTACCAAACAGCCACAACCAGGATCCTGAAGATAGTTAGGGGAATACTGCTCAAGAGAATTAAAGTGCTAATGTGCACACGCGGACACAAGTCCAGTCTTCAAGTCCTACACAAAATAGTGCAAAGCACCTGATGGAAGTAAGAGTCTCCCTTTTTGGTGAATACTGCATGGCCTGTCAACCTTGAAGTAATTAACAAGTGAAGAGCATTTCATACATCAACACTGGCAATATACAGGAAAATGTTTAGGCTTCAATTATTTGCTCAGTGAGAGTACATAATGTCTCCTGACATGAACAGGAATGATTACACACTGATTGGACATAGATTCCTTGATATGTACCTTATGCAATTATTTTACAATTATTTCTATTTTTTTAAGGCACAGATGGTAGATAAAATCACTGTAAACCTCTGTCACTATAAGCAGGGTGAGTAAAAGTGATTTGTAAGAATTATGTATAATAGTTGTAAACTACTGACATTTTGGAGCTGCACAACAAATAATGAGCATTTATTCCTTCATTCACATGAGAGATACTTCACAAAGAAATCCCACATTTCAGAAACGTGTGGCTGAGGCTGAACATTTCTAGTTATTATGGACCAAATTCCTCAGCTGTCATCAACTGGCATAGCGCCACTGATTTCATTCAGAGGTCCTGGCTCACTGTGTCTGCTGTAAGCGGGTAATTGGCATTGTAGGTTTGGCTGAATTCTCTGTCTAGTTTACTGAAAACATGCTCTACAATTAGCCAAAATGGTTTATAGCTGACCTGGGGTATTCTATCTGCTACCCAAGATCCATAAACCTGGAAATCCTGGACGCCCCATCATCTCAGGCATTGGCACCCTGACAGCAGGATTGTCTGGCTATGTAGACTCCCTCCTCAGGCCCTTCGTTACCAGCACTCCCAGCTATCTTCGAGACACCACCGATTTCCTGAGGAAACTACAGTCCATTGGTGATCTTCCTAAAAACACCATCCTAGCCACTATGGATGTAGAAGCCCTCTACACCAACATTCCACACAAAGATGGACTACAAGCCGTCAGGAACAGTATCCCCGATACTGTCACGGCTAACCTGGTGGCAGAACTTTGTGACTTTGTCCTGACCCATAACTATTTCACATTTGGTGACAATGTATACCTTCAAATCAGCGGCACTGCGATGGGTACCCGCATGGCCCCACAGTATGCCAACATTTTTATGGCTGACTTAGAACAACGCTTCCTCAGCTCTCGTCCCCTAATGCCCCTACTCTACTTGCGCTACATTGATGACATCTTCATCATCTGGACCCATGGAAAAGAAGCTCTTGAGGAATTCCACCATGATTTCAACAATTTCCATCCCACCATCAACCTCAGCCTGGACCAGTCCACACAAGAGATCCACTTCCTGGACACTACGGTGCTAATAAGCGATGGTCACATAAACACCACCCTATATCGGAAACCTACTGACCGCTATTCCTACCTACATGCCTCTAGCTTTCATCCAGATCATACCACTCGATCCATTGTCTACAGCCAAGCGCTACGATATAACCGCATTTGCTCCAACCCCTCAGACAGAGACAAACACCTACAAGATCTCTATCATGCATTCCTACAACTACAATACCCACCTGCTGAAGTGAAGAAACAGATTGACAGAGCCAGAGGAGTACCCAGAAGTCACCTACTACAGGACAGGCCCAACAAAGAAAACAACAGAACGCCACTAGCCATCACCTTCAGCCCCCAACTAAAACCTCTCCAACGCATCATCAAGGATCTACAACCTATCCTGAAGGACGAGCCATCGCTCTCTCAGATCTTGGGAGATAGACCAGTCCTTGCTTACAGACAGCCCCCCAATCTGAAGCAAATACTCACCAGCAACCACACACCACACAACAGAACCACTAACCCAGGAACCTATCCTTGCAACAAAGCCCGTTGCCAACTCTGTCCACATATCTATTCAGGGGATACCATCATAGGGCCTAATCACATCAGCCACACTATAGAGGCTCGTTCACCTGCGCATCTACCAATGTGATATATGCCATCATGTGCCAGCAATGCCCCTCTGCCATGTACATTGGCCAAACTGGACAGTCTCTACGTAAAAGAATGAATGGACACAAATCAGACGTCAAGAATTATAACATTCAAAAACCAGTTGGAGAACACTTCAATCTCTCTGGTCACTCGATCACAGACCTAAGAGTGGCTATACTTCAACAAAAAAGCTTCAAAAACAGACTCCAACGAGAGACTGCTGAATTGGAATTAATTTGCAAACTGGATACAATTAACTTAGGCTTGAATAGAGACTGGGAATGGATGAGTTATTACACAAAGTAAAACTATTTCCCCATGGTATTTCTCCCCCCCACCCCACCCCCCACTGTTCCTCTGATATTCTTTTCAGAGTAGCAGCCGTGTTAGTCTGTATTCGCAAAAAGAAAAGGAGTACTTGTGGCACCTTAGAGACTAACAAATTTATTAGAGCATAAGCTTTCGTGAGCTACAGCTGTAGCTCACGAAAGCTTATGCTCTAATAAATTTGTTAGTCTCTAAGGTGCCACAAGTACTCCTTTTCTGTCTGATATTCTTGTTAACTGCTGGAATTAGCCTACCTGCTTGTCACCATGGAAGGTTTTCCTCCTTCCCCCCCCTGCTGTGGGTGATGGCTTATCTTAAGTGATCACTCTCCTTACAGTGTGTATGATAAACCCATTGTTTCATGTTCTCTGTGTGTGTGTATATAAATCTCTCCTCTGTTTTTTCCACCAAATGCATCCGATGAAGTGAGCTGTAGCTCACGAAAGCTTATGCTCTAATAAATTTGTTAGTCTCTAAGGTGCCACAAGTACTCCTTTTCTTTCTGATATTCTTGTTAACTGCTGGAATTAGCCTACCTTGCTTGTCACCATGAAAGGTTTTCCTCCTTTCCACCCCCTGCTGCTGGTGATGGCTTATCTTAAGTGATTACTCTCCTTACAGTGTGTATGATAAACCCATTGTTTCATGTTCTCTGTGTGTGTGTATATAAATCTCTCCTCTGTTTTTTCCACCAAATGCATCCGATGAAGTGAGCTGTAGCTCACGAAAGCTTATGCTCTAATAAATTTGTTAGTCTCTAAGGTGCCACCGGTACTCCTTTTCTTTCTACTTCTATCTATCACTTTTATTGCTTCTTCAGCTGCCAGAATGTTCTGTAAATGGTGGCTGATGCCCCTTTTTGAAGACTTGTCTCAGCGCTGATTATTTTCCAGAGTGCAATTCCACAACTACTAATGATTATTATCCTCCAAGCTAGTTCCTAGTTACGGGATTATAATGATGCCACTGGACACTTGTAATATTTTCAGTTAACTTAAAATTAAATTAAATTCAGAGGAAGCAGAGGTCTGTTCAGTGGGTGACTTAAATGAGGAAGACCAATTAGTTTCCAAAGGGGAGATGGTAAAAATGAGTAACAACATCATCTCATAGGCTTCAATATGCTCCAACATTTTAGTATTATCATAGTAGGATTGGGGCATTTTAGCATAATGGTAGCACTCATGCTGATTAAGACCCAAATCATGCCCCCCACCCAAGTGACTCAGTTGGGATCTGGGGATCTTCTTGTGGGCAAGTGTGGAAGCAGCTTCCTCAACCCTCAAGCAATGGTGCAGGAGTTGAGACACTCCAGGTGAGACCCATAGAAGACTCTGCAGCCCTAGTGTCTCCCTTCTGCAGAAGGAAGGATGGAATGATCCACAAGGCAGCAAATCCTCTGGCATTGCAGGAAGAGCTGCTATGTCTCAAGCACAGTTTCTCACTAAATGGAACAAAGGAGAAGTAGGATATGCATGAGGAGGCATGTGCCATTGGGCAAAATGGATCACAGTCTCTCCCCCGCCACCTGGAGATGATAAGATCTAATCTATTTTAGGCACTTATAAATAGGGTTGGCAGGATCCGATTTGTATTTCTTTATGCATTTTAAAGTTTTTATCAATTTAAGTTTCCAGAATTGCATGAAATTGGGGGGGGAGGGGAAGACAATTATTTAATGACAAGAGACCCTAAAATTCAAAAAGTTAAAGCTTTATAACCATTAAAACACAAATTGGCAACACCACATGTCAAAATACACAAACTCTTTTTAAGTCAAACTCTAATAAGTTTCCAAGGTGCATTTTTCTTACTTTGCTTAGCTGTAAATGTCTATTATTACTGACAGAAATATTTTCCCAACAATTCGTGTGTATGCAGCGAAAGCAACATTTACTGGCATTTACTGATAAAATCTAATCCTTTCAATCCTTTCTAATCCTGTTTATAAAGCATCCATCTTCACAGAACCTAGGATCCTAAGGGTGGTGCACTGGAGGCCCATTCCCTCCATCTTACAGAGCATTTCCGTTAGTTTGTGACCACTTCTCTCATAAAGTGCAATTCTGTGGCATCTCTAGTTCAAAAAATTAAAGATCCCAAACCAGCCTTTATTTTAGGTACTGATTTTATTTTCTTCCATAGTGGATTAACACCAAGCTAGAAAAAGCTTCATCACTGCAGTGTCTGCACAGTTGTGCTTGAGAGTGTAACAACAGCTCTGCATCTGCTCTCACACAACTGAGCCAAAACTTGGAAGTGCCCTGATAACCCCATTGTGCATGAAAATATTCCCTCCTCCTCTGCAAACCAAACACTGCTCTTTTGTCTGATCAATGAAAGCTATCCATGAAAAGTATATTTTGTGTTCAGTAGGAATGGCTAATAATGAAGGAAGAAAAAAGAGTAACTAAATTGTTTGCCTTTCTACCACTGCACTTTGATTGAATGAACCAGTTAGAAAAGAAGAGTTTTACCTTTACAGAAAAGTGCTTTGTCTTGGGAGGAAGCCAGACAATGGCAGTTGAATGAATGAATGCCCGCAAAGGTGTTAAGGATGTCACTAGCACATACGCTTTGAGGATGATGGAAAGGTCTTGAGCTTTAAAGAGCTCCTTGTGGTCAGCTGAAGCTGGTATAGAACTCCTGCAAAATAAGAACAATAAGTGTTAGGAAAGTGCTTGCTTCCTCTATATGAAAATGAAAATGAGGTATAAGAATACTGAAAATAGGAGCCTTTCTTCCCCAGTGAAGTGACACAAGAGATGAAACCAAGTAGGTTGGAATAATGCTTGCACCAAGTCTGTTTTTACTGCTTGGAGGATTTATTTCATCATAATTCCCAGATAAAAACTATGGCAAGATGGAGTTACGGCTGAGAGCACATATCAGGAACTTATAGGTAAAAAACATCACAGCAATGTTGTAATTATTGCAAAAACAGGCATGACCAGAAATCCAATTTTAAAGAAATCCAAACATGTTAAGGAATGGAAATACAAAGTTAAGGCACCCAAACAACTTTAACTCTGCCCTGTGCTAATGCCAGGAAGAAAGGAAAAGAGAAAACTACATTATCTTTAATAAAAACAACTTATATATAAGTCTTCTTAACATATGCACAAAGTGCCTCTGGTGGCACATGAACAGGATTCATCACCAAATTTGGTCCACTGATTGGATTATTAACTTCCCCGGCTCCGTACTGACAGGGAGTGCAACATGAACGTTGATCCATTACATTTAAGTGGGGTCACACACACTAAAATGTCATGTTATTGCATGACATCACTGAAGACAGTTTTGGTTGGACTTATTCCTGGAGGTTTCATCACATGACATAATCTTTAGTTTAAAATTAATCTTTAAATCCCAGAGACTCCAGGACAATCCTGGAGGGCTGGCAACAGTAGAGAGTCAAGACCAGCACCTTCGTAAAATACTGTAAAAGACTCTGACACAAGGAAATAGCCCTTTATAAATTAGTGAACAATAATCTGGCAGACTTTGATTTGGACGTGATAGGGATGTAGGCAGGCAACTGGTCAGGTATTTAACTGCACAGTCCTGTTTCTCTAGGGTTTATCCCCTGTCTGGTACTCAGACAAAATCAGAGATGGGGGATGCCCTTTTGAACATTGTGCTGCTCTGCTCTCACCGGTGTGACCTCATATACAAGGTCCCATCGGTGGAGGCAGAGCAACATGTTCTTAAAAATGGCACCCTCCCATGTGGCATGACCTTGCACATACTGTGTGTCCAAGGTCATGCCGGCGGGAGGTGGGGCCATTTCATTCCTGGAAGTACTGGAATGTCCAGTAATCCAGGAATGCGTCAGTGGCCACACAACAGGGATGTCCAGCTACTGGTCTTTTGCTGCAGTAGACTGCAAAGAATTAGCTGTGGAATTGTATTGCCAAATTGTATTGATCAATAGATCAAAAATCAAGAGTCAGACCTCCCCCAAAATCATGAGGTTTTTTTTTAAAAAGAATGTGTCTTGTTTTTTAGACCAGTCTCTTGATGTTTGCACTCCCCCTGCCCATCCCCAGGATGTGTGCATGTGACAGTTAGTGTTGCTCACCCTCCCACATGTACCGATAAGGTGATTTTGGTGCCTGCTGCAGGAGCTCTCACCCCGACATCTGCCCCTCTCCTGCCCAGCAATTAATTCTGTCCCGCAAGCCTCCATCAGTTCTGTCTCCACCCAACCCACCTCAGTTCAGCTCCCCCACAGTTCAGTCCCTCAATCCCGCTCATCACCACCCCATCAGCCCCCCTATCCCATCAACCCTATTGCCCTCAGTTCACCCTCTCAGCACTCACCCCATCTACTCAGAACCCAACATCAATACAACATCAATCCCGACCCACGTTTGAGAACCACTGCTCAAGACAAAAGACTGGTCTCTGCCCAGAAGAACTAGTTTAGCAGAGCGGAACTTGCCTTGGCAATGAAGTCACCTGCCAGGGGTTTGTGCTCCTGTGGAAAAACTGGCAAAGGCATCCCCTGACACAGGGCACTAAGGTTTTTAAAAGGACAGAAACTGGTCTGCGCAGGAGCGATTTTCTCCAGGCCATGAGGAAAAAGCAACTCACCAGCATGACACTTAAGACACTGGGGACTCCCTGCCTGCCTCCCTGAACCCAAATGGTCCCCCCAGGACTCACAAGGGAAGAACGAGCTAGTTAGGGGCATTGTGCTTAGAATGTATTTTGCTTTGTATGAGCTGTACTGTCTTGTGGTTTATATGATTAAGTAAAAGCAGAAATGTGTTAGACACAGTAGTAAGTGTTTTAACTACTTTACAACTACTGCGTGACCCTGAGAGAGTTAAATAGTAACTACATCTTTGTAGGGAGAATCCTGGGACAGGGTGTGTTTAAGCAACTGGTTTATCTCAGAGGTCAGCACTGGCCCTGGGGGCCTAGGGCAGGTGTGTAGAGAAGCTCCATTCCCAGACTGAGAGCCACTGCTCAGGAAATATGCCAGAGAGGCTAAGTGAGGAACCAGTGCTGCATCCTGCTCCAGAAGTTTAATCCACCCGGGAGATCTGGAGCCCAGAGGCTTGGCTTCCCCACACAGCAGTGCTCATGGAGTGGCCAGAATCTTTCCCAGAGGGTCCCAGGCAGCAAAATCTGTGTGGTTCTGCTGAAACAGACGCAGGATTTGGAGAGCCTGTGCTGGGAGGGCATATTCCAATATGCCAAAGACCTCAGCTTTATGGGGGCTCTCTGCAGAGAAGAGCTTGTGGGTTGGGGGCAGGGGATAGGCCAGGGCACAAATAGGGCATGGGTTGATAGATCTGCCACTGTACAGACTTATATATTATTAAGAGGTGTATCTGTATTTGTATCTACCTAGGTGATTAAATGATCCTCATCATCTCAGTATATGAAGGTGTGTGTGTATGCACCAAGGCTACGTCTACACTAGTTTATGTCAGCATAACTTATGTCGCTCAGGGGTGTGAATAAACCACTCAACAGAGCAAAATAAATTACACCAGCCTAAGCGCCAGTGTGGACAGCTGCGCCACTGCAGCACTGTATATGTAGACAAGCCCTAAGAACTGCAGTGATGATGGCATGTAAGTACCTGCATAGATAGAATGCTGCTGGGCTTCTGATCCTTCCTTTCTACATGCTGCTGGACTGCCTCTCACTCAAACATGCTATGAAACATATACAGACAACCAGAACATAATGATACAAAATCATCATCTTACAGCTGTGCGCTATTGGTCCAGTTCCACAAGTACCACAGATGGGCAGAATTTGTCCTTTCATCACCCTTGCGTGATTTCACAGGCTGAGAAGGGCCACTTGCGATGTTTGACTTTGACAGCATATATTGATCCAGGCATCCAGGGAAAGTAATGGGAAGGTGCAATCCTGAAAAAAATCCAAATAAATAAAAAAAATAGTCAACATACTGTTAAAAGGAGCAGTCACCTCCTGTTTAATGAAATATAAAATAAAAATATGCAGAGAGGAGCTACAATCATCAGATGACTCAGTAAAATGATAAATTCTTAGGCTCCTTTACCGTGTTGGGATCTGCTAGCAGAGACCCTTATGCCCACAAGGAGTCCCCATCCAACTGCAGGAGCAGAGCCTTAACCATAGCCACAGTTCTCATTGTACACAAATATTGGTTATTCTGTTCATTCCCAATGACAGTGCTAATGTAGGAGTCTGTGTTACACAACTCCCTTCACTTCATTAAAAGAAATCCCTCATTTCTCAATACAGAATAACTCAGATGTAATAGGGCCTAATACTATGGGCTTTATACTGTCAAAACTACAAGTGATATTGATTGGAACTTTGTCTGAATAAGGACCACAGGACTCTGCCCACACTAATTACACACAGATACAAACAACAAGATACTCTTTCATTGAGCATACTTAAGGTTTGATTTGTATCTGCTGAAATCTATGGGAGTTTTGCCATTGACTTCAATAGAAGCGGGAGCAAGCCTCATACTGTAGCAACAGAGATCTCAGAACTACCAAACTAATATTATTAATAATCAAAATATCATGATGGGATATTTGCCAATAGGTGGTATTTTCTTTTTTACTTTGCTGACAAAAAGCCCTTGCACTGTGCCTTTATTTTGTCCTGTGTGGTTTTCATTAACTCCAACATACTTCACTTTTAGACATTTCAGACTCTTAAGTAACACTCAGGGAAAAGTCAAGCTGTTCGTATTATTTCCAGACCTCATTTTAGGGTAAAACCACACTGTGCTAAGTTTATTAAGGTATTTGTGTAACTTCCCTTTTAATGCAGATTCACTCCATTTCAATATATCAATTTAAAAACAAAACTGAAGCTGTATATTTTCTAGGGTGCGATACGAGCAGCCCTTCACTGAGCGCACAGCTCGTCTCTGAAAAGCGCCTCTGTTAAAATAGCATTGTGTAGGTCCATGATGATTGTCTCTCGATGATTCCTTATTAACACGCTCAGTTTATAGTCTTGCAAGTTCAACCTAGGCTCCGAAAGTCAATTTGGGTCTTTGTTTCACATGCATTATTCACCAGGAATAAAGATTTTGCAGGTCAAAATCAGGCCCTCTGTTACCCGTGTGTGCACCCTTCATCTTCAGGTTATACCTGTCATGTTAACTTTGCAACCCCATTATATGGAGGTAACTGATTTGAACTTCATAAGCAATTATCAATATGTTGATGTTGCATAGGGAGGAACAGCCTCCCATCTGTGTGGGCTCTGCAGCACTGACAAAAGCAAAACCCAGTAAATTCTTATTGTAGTCACTTAACTCAGTCAAACTCACTTTATTTTGAATAGACACAGAGAGCAAATCTGATCAGTAAAAAGGGGCCATTTTTCCATATTCACTCTTCAAAGTAAGGGAGCATTTTAACAGGGTAATTTTCCAAAGGTCACTCTTAGGATAAGCTTTGGGCTGTGTGACGGGGTGTACAAACCCCTCACTGGCAACAAAGGGTGAAAGAGCAGCTCTGGGCTCAGCAGCCCCTGCCCCTCTGTCCAAGTCAAGCATGCTCCACTTGGAGGCGGGGCTTAAAAGGGAGTCAGTCGGCTCAGTTAGGGCTGGAAAGGGTAGGGAGAAGGGCTGGCTCTGGTTGCTCCAGTGGACGACGCAGCCAGACCCAGACCAGGAGGAGAAGCATCGGTGAGTGGCAGCTCTTATGGACTGGAGATGGTAGGCAACCTGTGTGGAAGTGCTGGCTAGGCCAAACTGCAGAATGCCTTAGGCAAGGGGGAGGTAGGAAGTGACCCATGGAGGCTGACTTGAGGCACCCCAGGTGAAAGGCGTTGGACAGGCCTCAAAGGGCCCTGAGTCGCAACCCGGTGGAGCAGGAGGGCCCAGGTTCCCTTACCCCTCCTACTGCGACCACTAGGTGGGGTGACTGCCAGAGATTGTGACCACTAGACAGCGGACACCAGACCCATTCACAGGCATCGAGCTCTGGGTGTTCAGGCACAGAATGGAAATTTCAAAGCAGACTGTGGATGGTACTCAAACATTGGGGTGGTTTATGCACTCAGCCAAGATAAGCAATGCTCAAGCAACAACATGCTCAAAACCTCACTATCCCTGGAAGGTGTGGCTGTCAGTCTGTCTTCTGCTCCTCATTCAAGATGTCAGCATAATCCACCGACAACTCTGTGCACATTGTTCTTTCAGGAGCCTGGTCTATGCACAGTATTTGCGTAGACCAGTTAGGAGGCAGAGTTACACTTGTACAAAGGATCCATATGCAAATATAGCTTAAACCCCAACGTTTACAGGAATAAGATATACCAATAGAAACCCGGTATAACTATATCCACACTAGGGGGCTGTACAGCTTTAGCTATTCCCTTTTCAAACTGACATAGTTAAAGTGGTACAACTGTGTGTAGACAACCCCAGAGAAAAGAATCTATGCCAGAAAGTCGTGCCCGCCCACTAAGAATGCATACAGAGGGGCAATCATTTTCCCCACTTTTTTAATTATACCAGAGACAGAAGACTTTAAAAAACAACTTATTTGTAATTGTGTGGGAGGTTGTATTTCAATAATTCTTATGTTACAAGACCAGGGTAAGGAAGACCATGCTGAAGACCAATTTCCAAACCAAAGAGGAAAGCCTACATTTTAGGCCTCTCAGCCTTAACAGTGTCCCTTTAAGAAATAACACTGAGGGTCGATACATCCCTGGGCCACTGCGGAGCCCGGCACAGGAATCCAGAGCAGTGGAAATGTGCCTCCAGACCCCAGCACTACTGAGAGTCAGTTCGGCTACAAACCCCGTTGCCTACTCTGTCCCCAAATCTACTCTAGCGACACCATCAGAGGACCCAAGCACATCAGCCACACCATCAGGGGCTCATTCACCTGCACATCTACTAATATGATATGTGCCAGCAATGCCCCTTTGCCGTGTACATTGGCCAAACCGGACAATCTCTATGTAAAAGAATAAAGGACACAAATCAGACATCAGGAACGGTAACATACAAAAGCCAGTAGGAGAAGACTTCAATCTCCCTGGACATTCAATGACAGATTTAAAAGTAACCCACCTTCAACAAAAAAACTTCAAAAACAGACTTCAAAGAGAAACTGCAGAGCTACAATTCATCTGCAAATTTAACACTATTAATTTGGGCTTGAATAGGGACTGGGAGTGTCTGGCTCACTACAAAAGCAATTTTGCCTCTCTGGGTATTGACACCTGCTCCTAAATTATTGGGAGTGAACCACATCCACCCTGACTGAATTGGCCTTGTCATCACTGGTTCTCCACTTGTAAGGTAACTCCCTTCTCTTCATGTGCCATTATATATATGCCTGTATCTGTAATTTTCACTCCATGCATCTGAAGAAGTGTTTTTTTACCCACGAAAGCTTATGCCCAAATAAATCTGTTAGTCTTTAAGGTGACACCAGACTCCTCATTGTTTTTGTGGATACAGACTAACACAGACTAACCCCTCTGATACTTGAGTTCAGCTACTAGCACTATATAAAGCAACTGTTCCTGCAGCAGGGCATTCTGGAGTGTACGAGTTCCCTGGTCATGCCCTCATTATCTCCAGGCCTACTCCTGCTCCCAACACCCTCTGTGTGCCTGCTGTGGAACCTTTATGGCTGCTCTACGGTCGCTTTGTACCACCATGGCTGGTGCAAAGTATCCAAAAAGCACATGTGATTTCAGAGTTTTTTTCCAATTTACCTTTACACTCCTGAAAATCAGGAGTAACTCACTGAAATTACAACAGAGTAAAACTGGTGAAAGAGAGGAATCGGACCCTGTTCTATTATATTTTGAAATGGCTGCATATACATTATGTGATTCATTCAACTGTTCAGAGGCTCTCTCCTATGGGTTTCTCCTATCAGTTAGACAGATACAAATTAGATATGGGCTTGACCTGCTGTGCTCAGATCCCGAGCTGGATTCTGCTTCGCATCCAAACTGCCTAAAGGTTCATAGCAAGGCTTTTGGTTCAGGCCTACCTTATATACAAATAAGATTTTTTTTTCTATAAAGGATTCATCCTTATGAAGAATCAGACATTTTATAGGCAGTGCATCCTAATTTAAATGTCATGGGGCTCAATGAATAGATTTTGAAATTCAAGTTTCAAATACTTGTGAATTATTATATAGAAAATTGAAATTCCCTCATCAAGGGACGTGATACTGCTTAGCAAGACAGGGAGTTTGGATCATAGAATCATAGAATCATAGAATATCAGGGTTGGAAGGGACCCCAGAAGGTCATCTAGTCCAACCCCCTGCTCAAAGCAGGACCAAGTCCCAGTTAAATCATCCCAGCCAGGGCTTTGTCAAGCCTGACCTTAAAAACCTCTAAGGAAGGAGATTCTACCACCTCCCTAGGTAACGCATTCCAGTGTTTCACCACCCTCTTAGTGAAAAAGTTTTTCCTAATATCCAATCTAAACCTCCCCCATTGCAACTTGAGACCATTACTCCTCGTTCTGTCATCTGCTACCATTGAGAACAGTCTAGAGCCATCCTCTTTGAAACCCCCTTTCAGGTAGTTGAAAGCAGCTATCAAATCCCCCCTCATTCTTCTCTTCTGCAGACTAAACAATCCCAGCTCCCTCAGCCTCTCCTCATAAGTCATGTGCTCTAGACCCCTAATCATTTTTGTTGCCCTTCGTTGTACTCTTTCCAATTTATCCACATCCTTCCTGTAGTGTGGGGCCCAAAACTGGACACAGTACTCCAGATGAGGCCTCACCAGTGTCGAATAGAGGGGAACGATCACGTCCCTCGATCTGCTCGCTATGCCCCTACTTATACAACCCAAAATGCCATTGGCCTTCTTGGCAACAAGGGCACACTGCTGACTCATATCCAGCTTCTCGTCCACTGTCACCCCTAGGTCCTTTTCCGCAGAACTGCTGCCGAGCCATTCGGTCCCTAGTCTGTAGCGGTGCATTGGATTCTTCCATCCTAAGTGCAGGACCCTGCATTTATCCTTATTGAACCTCATTAGATTTCTTTTGGCCCAATCCTCCAATTTGTCTAGGTCCTTCTGTATCCTATCCCTCCCCTCCAGCGTATCTACCACTCCTCCCAGTTTAGTATCATCCGCAAATTTGCTGAGAGTGCAATCCACACCATCCTCCAGATCATTTATGAAGATATTGAACAAAACGGGCCCCAGGACCGACCCCTGGGGCACTCCACTTGACACCGGCTGCCAACTAGACATGGAGCCATTGATCACTACCCGTTGAGCCCGACAATCTAGCCAGCTTTCTACCCACCTTATAGTGCATTCATCCAGCCCATACTTCCTTAACTTGCTGACAAGAATGCTGTGGGAGACCGTGTCAAAAGCTTTACTAAAGTCAAGAAACAATACATCCACTGCTTTCCCTTCATCCACAGAACCAGTAATCTCATCATAAAAGGCGATTAGATTAGTCAGGCATGACCTTCCCTTGGTGAATCCATGCTGACTGTTCCTGATCACTTTCCTCTCCTCTAAGTGCTTCAGGATTGATTCTTTGAGGACCTGCTCCATGATTTTTCCAGGGACTGAGGTGAGGCTGACCGGCCTGTAGTTCCCAGGATCCTCCTTCTTCCCTTTTTTAAAGATGGGCACTACATTAGCCTTTTTCCAGTCATCTGGGACTTCCCCCGTTCGCCACGAGTTTTCAAAGATAATGGCCAAGGGCTCTGCAATCACAGCCGCCAATTCCCTCAGCACTCTCGGATGCAATTCGTCCGGCCCCATGGACTTGTGCACGTCCAGCTTTTCTAAATAGTCCCTAACCACCTCTATCTCTACAGAGGGCTGGCCATCTCTTCCCCATTTTGTGTTGCCCAGCACAGCAGTCTGGGAGCTGACCTTGTTAGTGAAAACAGAGGCAAAAAAAGCATTGAGTACATTAGCTTTTTCCACATCCTCTGTCACTAGCTTGCCTCCCTCATTCAGTAAGGGGCCCACACTTTCCTTGGCTTTCTTCTTGTTGCCAACATACCTGAAGAAACCCTTCTTGTTACTCTTGACATCTCTTGCTAGCTGCAGCTCCAGGTGCGATTTGGCCCTCCTGATATCTTTCCTACATGCCCGAGCAATATTTTTATACTCTTCCCTGGTCATATGTCCAACCTTCCACTTCTTGTAAGCTTCTTTTTTATGTTTAAGATCCGCTAGGATTTCACCATTAAGCCAAGCTGGTCGCCTGCCATATTTACTATTCTTTCGACTCATCGGGATGGTTTGTCCCTGTAACCTCAACAGGGATTCCTTGAAATACAGCCAGCTCTCCTGGACTCCCTTCCCTTTCATGTTAGTCCCCCAGGGGATCCTGGCCATCTGTTCCCTGAGGGAGTCAAAGTCTGCTTTCCTGAAGTCCAGGGTCCGTATCCTGCTGCTTACCTTTCTTCCCTGCGTCAGGATCCTGAACTCAACCAACTCATGGTCACTGCCTCCCAGATTCCCATCCACTTTTGCTTCCCCCACTAATTCTACCCGGTTTGTGAGCAGCAGGTCAAGAAAAGCGCTCCCCCTAGTTGGCTCCCCTAGCACTTGCACCAGGAAATTGTCCCCTACGCTTTCCAAAAACTTCCTGGATTGTCTATGCACCGCTGTATTGCTCTCCCAGCAGATATCAGGAAAATTAAAGTCACCCATGAGAATCAGGGCATGCGATCTAGTAGCTTCCGTGAGTTGCCGGAAGAAAGCCTCATCCACCTCATCCCCCTGGTCCGGTGGTCTATAGCAGACTCCCACCATGACATCACTCTTGTTGCACACACTTCTAAACTTAATCCAGAGACACTCAGGTTTTTCCACAGTTTCGTACCGGAGCTCTGAGCAGTCATACTGCTCCCTTACATACAGTGCTACTCCCCCACCTTTTCTGCCCTGCCTGTCCTTCCTGAACAGTTTATAACCATCCATGACTGTACTCCAGTCATGTGAGTTATCCCACCAAGTCTCTGTTATTCCAATCACGTCATAATTCCTTGACTTCACCAGGACCTCCAGTTCTCCCTGCTTGTTTCAATTGAAGGATCAATATGCTTATGAACATATATGATTATCAGTGAATCACTGAACAGGACATGGAACATGAGACTACAACAGATGTACAGTGCACATAATTTTACCAAATACCACTTGTGGATGAATGCTTCCTGTGAGGGTTCTCAGGGTGCCCAGGGCTGTGAGTCACTTTGTTACTCCCATGACCTCCAGCAAGAGGGAGACTTGCTTCTGCTTAACAGGCTGTCAGCTCCCTCACACCACCAGCCACCCAAACAATCTCCTCTGGCCTGTGCCAGCCCTTACTTTGTCTTGCAGGTTAACAGTAGATGCACCCCAGGTCCTGAGCCCCTCACCTGTAGTGTCCAGCCTTTATCCAATGAAAACTTACAAAAATACCAAGTTTGCTGTCCCAAGGGAACAGTGCACAAGTGGGTCCATTCCCCTGCTTACATTGGTGTCATGAACAGGATTCTATCCACAGGGTCCATCCCACTGGTTTACTGGTTGAGTTCTGGTAGCACTGTCATTCACTGGGATATAGTGAAATATTGTATAGTGGGATATTCACTGTCAACCATTAAAAGCACATAAACATTGATTTAGTTGCAAATTTGTCCTGCTTTGAGCAGCGGGTTGGACTAGATGACCTCCTGAGGTCCCTTCTAATCCTGATATTCTATGATTCTATGACTGTCCAGGCCTGGTCGAGAACCCTACCATGGAACTAAAGAACTATGGGCCCAGTTTGCTGAACTTCAGCACAGATTATCAGACCAAGATGAAGCTAGAACTGAACATAGAGAAGCCTTATCACTGGCTAAGGCGGGAATAGATCAACAGGCAGCAGAAGCTAAGAAACCCCCTACTATTTATGTTCCATGGGAGCAGAAGGTCACAGTTTAGTGTCTTTCCGACTAGACCAGAAAACATTACAGTAGAGGGGTGGGTCAAGTCTGTGAAGGCAGCTATGTGTGTGCTAAGAGTACCTGAAAAAGATCATGTAGACTTCATAGAGGAACACCACAAGGGCTAGGCCAAGACCTCAGTAAAGCTCATGGCAATGGCAGACAAGAAAGATGTGGAAAAGGTATCTGAACTCCTCCTGGAAGTTTATAGAGACAAGGTATCTATTGGAACCCAATTAAAGAGTTCTTTGAGAAAAAGCAGGAGCGCAGTGAAACTGTCCAGGCATATGCATATGACTCCAGGAGAGAATGAGAAAAGTGGAGCGGCGAAACCCTCGACGAGTTCCAGACCCTGATATGGCTCTGAAAGAGCAATTGGTGCTGGGGCTCTGGGATGATTCCCTCTGCCGTGAAATGAAAAGGAGGTATAAGGAAGAGCCCAGTAAGAAGTTCCATGAACTCATGCAGCTGCCATTATGTGGTCTGAAGAAGAGGAAGTTCCTGTGGCAGAGACAGCTAAGCCTAACCCCCGTACATGAAGTGGGGGCCTAGTGGATGCAACTGCTGGGGAAAAGACCCTGCCCCAACACAGTTAACACTGGAAAGTTTAAGTGAAATTGTCCAAAAACTGGCAGCCCAACAGGAGGAGATGCTGAAAGTGATGACTGAGTTGATGAAAGAAAAAAATTCCATTAGTATGCCAAAATATCCAATGGGACTGGAATCCCGAAGAGCCCCACTGAAGGACGAGCTGGGAAGGTACGTCTGTTACACTTGTGAAAGGCCAGGGCACACTCGCCGGGAAGGAGAACAGAGTCCCAGGCACTGGGAACCAATGGGGGGCCAGGAGCGAGTGGCCCATCTGCAGTAGAAGGTCAAGCAGTGGCAGAAGGATTCCTAGGCCTGTCCTTGGTGGAAAATTGCTCTGCATACAGTGTTAATAGGAATGCGGGCAGTGTCAGCATATCTAGTGACTTCTGCAAGCGAGCATCTGGAGACTGTCTAACTGCTGAAGTATGTACAGCGGGGGTGAAGCCCAGATGTTTGTTAGATACTGGCTCAGAAGTCACCACCATTACACTCAGTCGCATTTTCAAAAATATTTGAAGGACAAGGAGCTGACCATGCACAGTACATGCTTTGTACATCTAACAGCTGTTCATAGACTGGCAATCCCAGTGATGGGATGCCTTGAAGCAGACATAAAGTACATGGGCCAGACACTGTCAAGAAAATGCATCTTCATCCTGAAAGACAAAGCTTCTGAAGGGAGCCATATGGGAGAAGGAGTCCCAGGGATTCTAGGAATGAACATCATTAGTGAGCTGAAGGAGCTACTGCTGTCAGGAGAAAGAACCAGGAAGATGAACCATCACGGGCACTCTTAGAAGAATGCTCTGCTGAGTAGAGTACTGGCTCAAGCAGAGAGGCAGAATTGTTCCCTGGGCCCAAGGAGCAGATTGGAAATGTTAAAGTAGGCAGAAAACAGAAGACTGTTATTCCTCCTTGTAGAGGGAAGATCCTTAATGAACACTGCTGGGTACCAGGAAATACCAATGGATATCAAGTGCTTGCAGAGCCTATATCTGGGGCAAGCCTACCTAACGGGCTCTAGCCAGCCAATGTACTGATAATACTACCAAAGGAAGAGTAGCAATGAGTCTTCTATATTCAAGTGCGAAGGCTGTGGAGTTGCATCCTCAAAACAGAACTGCAAAGGTACACAAGCCTGAGGAGGTGGCTCCTCAGGTGAAGGTAACATTGGAAGAGAATAGAAGTAAGCTGCGGGTGACAAGGAGGGAGAAGGGAGGACAAGTTACAACTTAGGGCTAGATGCTGTTTCCACAAAGTCAATGGCAAAATTCCAATTGATTTCTATGGGCCTAAGTCTGCAGATCTGGAAAATATTAGTTTCATGTCAAAGGTCTATTTTAAATAAACCATTAAAAGCATTAACTATTTCTAATACAATTATTCAGTAACATGCAATGACTGTTGGAGTGCTAAGTTGAGTTTGCAACAGATATATTCAGTACTCACACAGAAGAGGGAAACTTGAAAAACATTATAATAATAATGAAGTCAACATTTCAATGGGAACAAGGAAAGGACCAGAGGGAAGGGATGTTCCCCTTATTAATTAATTAATTAATTATGAATTATTAATGTTCCCCAAGCGAAACCATATAATGCTTTTTCTCTTCTAAAATGTGTTTTTAATTGTGTTGCTAAGGCAACACCTAATCTAACCCAGGCACAGTGTTACCTCACAGTGCTGAGTTTTAAAAGAACAAGATGATGGTGCTTGTGCCTAAACTTCTCCCCTTAAATATCAGGGGGTAAGTTGTTTTGAGATAAAAGTCAATGTAACCTCTTATATTTTATTATTACTACCTGATAAATCATTTATTGGAGCAGCCTCATCTAACAAAAATATGTCAGGACTGTTTTGAAAATCAGAACTGCCCTGAAATTCTTAGGGACTGCTGGGCATATACATTCACTATCAGGGCTCTTTACACTGCCAAAGTGGCGTAAAGTGATCCTCATGTAAATGAGAATCAGGATTTTGGTGTCCCTTAGAGCAGAGGAAATTAAATATACACAGTGCCTGCATTTATCAGTCTCTGGGTGCAAAAACAAACAAACAAAAACCAATTTGGCATTGTTTATAGATTAAGTTCTTCAAGGCAGGGACTGTCTCATTAATTTTTTATAGTGCCTAGCACAACTCAGTCTCTAAATGTTACCATAATACAATTAATAATAACTAATAGTTAATTGTAGGAAGCAGTCTCTATTAGCAGATTCCAAAAGCACCTTTGACATAATCTGCTCTAATGGTAACTGTCCACCTATTCTTCCACTGGAAGACAAAAATCACATTTGTTAGAGTTGTATATTTGTTAATCAACATTGTTATCAATTAAAATTAGAATGCAATTTCTTCACTTGGCATTTATACAGGTTTTTCAAAGCGCTTTACAATCTGTAACTAACTAATCAATCTTTATGAAGTAGGGAAATATTGTCCACAGTTTGTAATGGGGAATGGGAGGCAGGCAGGTTAACTGACTGGGTCAAAAGCACAAAGTGAACCAGTGTCAGAGCTATGGTAGGAACTCAGGAGTTCCTGGCTCCCAGTCTCATGTTTAGATCATTAGATCATTTTTCTCTCTCTTGTAGGGCCATATCTTGGTGTCAGTCATTTGTGGCATAGAACTCTCAGGAGTCTGAACCCTGTAGACCTAGACACAAGTCCATAAACTAAAATAATGCAAGTTCCCCTGAACAATGGCTGTATAGTGCTTCTGTGGCTGATCAATCTCTCCCCCATCTCCAGGGAGCAGTCATAGACCAACGTGACCAAGCTGGGAAATGACATAAGGGGAGGCAGCGAATGTGTGCAGTCCCCCTCTGAACTCCCAAAAGGGGGCAGGTTTCTCTGGCTGACAGCTCTACAACTGTGTGGTTGAAGATCCAATGCATAGGTAAAGGGGAGGAGACGACAGCTCTTCACTTTCACTGCCCCTTAAAAAACTGTACACCCCTTGCATAGTAAATATTTGGGGAGGTATTATATTGGGTAAGGGACACATTTCCAGTCTTCCTCTCTCTCTGCTGAAGTCACACAATTGCCCTACACTCCCAGCAAAAACAGACCTAGAACACACAGAGAACTGCTTGAGGAGATAGGACCTACTGTGGCTCTAAGAGCCTCTCAGTGCCAGCTGGCAAAGGTTTCACTGTCATGTAACAGCCATTCCTATCAGGCCTACAAACTCACTACACCTAGCACATTGCTATCATAGTGTTTATCTGTAAAGAATGTTGAGTGAGGTATCCAATGAAAACTTGCATCATACTGGTCACCACAAGCACTGTGAGATGTGCGTACAGGTATCATGCCAGATGTTGCAGGTCGATACTAAAAATACATTTCAACTATGTAACCAGGCAGAATTGATTAAAAAAAGGTTTTCACAGACAAAGGAATGTTTATTTACCCATCTGCTTATATCTCTGATGTAAATTAAGCAGGACAAGCCAAATAAATAGGAGTTCATTTGCATCTGAGGTAAACAGGAAGAACAAGATAACAGGAGGATGAGAAAGCAGTAAGCACACCTGAGCAGAAAGCAGCGGGGAAGAAGGATCTTATCTGGAGATAGACTTCAAAAGGATACATTTCAAAGGTTTGCTGGACTGTCAGAAGAAGGGAAAGATCCCCTTTGTTATCCATCTCTCAGGGAGCAAAAAGGACAACACTCGTTGGATTGCGGCCCTGGTGCTGCTGCATGATTGCTTTACATGAAAAACTTATCTTAGATAAATGTTTTAGCCTGTTAAAAGATATGATTAGTCTCTTAGAAGTGTGCTATGCATTTGTTTTATTGGTAACCATCACTGTTTCCATTATTCTTACTCAGTACTCCCTTGAATCTGTGAATCTCTGTTCTTTGTTAATAAACTTATACTCCTTTTATTATGAAGTCATCTCAGTGCTGTGAGCTGAAGTAGAGGGTGTCTTCACAGCTGAATCAAGTAAGCTGGTGAGTACACTGTCTCTTTGGAGGCAGAGGACTTGGTAATTACTGTGAGTGTTCAGTGACCGGGGCTGGACGCAGCAAGGGGATGCTTCTGGGAAGTTTGGGCACTGGGGTACACCAACCGTTAACCTGCAAAGCAAAATAAAGGCTGGCAGAGTCTTGAGAAGTTTGTCTGGTGTGGCTAACAGACTGGGGGACAGGGAGCTGTCACCCTATTTAGCACCAGCAAGTCTTTCTCCCACTGGAGCAGGGGGGTAACATGGTGACCTATGGTTCTGAATGACCTGAGAAAGTGTCATGACTACCTAAGCAGGTCTACACCTCTGGATCAATCACATTAGCTGCTGCAATTTCCACATAAACTAGCATTGGGATTTGACCCATCAAATGTGGAATGCACTAACATAACCACAGATCCAAATGCATCAATTAATATCAGTACCATTGACAAAGGGGAGCAGTGGGGGCAAAAAACCTAACTGGCTTCAAGACCGAGCTTGATAAGTGTATGGAGGGGATAGTATGATGGGAGTTTGTACAATGGCATGTAGCCCATTGGCGACTGCAGCAGCAAAAATCCTCAACTGCTAGAGACCGAACAATAGATGGGGAGGGTTCTGAGTTACTACAGAAATTTTTTCCCACATGTCTGGCTGGCGGGTCTTGCCCCCATGCTCAGGGCCTAACTGATCACCATATTTGGGGTCAGAAAGGAATTTCCCCCCAAGTCAGATTGGCAGAGACCCTGGGGTGGGGTTCACTTTCCTCTGCAGTACTGGGCACGGGTCACTTGCAGCTTTAAGCTAGTGTAAATGGTGAAGTCTCTGTAACTTGAAGTCTTTAATCCATGATTTGAGGACTTCAGTAACTCAGCCAGAGATTAGGGGTCTATTTCAGGAGTGGGTGAGGTTCTGTGGCCTGCAATGTGCAGGAGGTCAGACTAGATGATCACTATCGTCCCTTCTGACCCTAAAGTTTATGAATCTATGAGACTTCCTGATGGTGATCTTTCAAATATTTTTACCTGACTATGCTTTTCCCCCATCTTTTGCTTGTCCTAATAGTTCAGAGTTCATAGGTCCAAGGGGAGACTCAATCATAAACAATTTAAAGAACTGCTGAGTTAACAAGTATGAACAACAGCAGAGCTGATAACAATCTGCTCCAATAAGTAAAACTGCTTTTAGATTAATTAAGACTCCCCAAGCACACCTGGGGCATTGTTTACATGGCTCTTGGCATGGCCAGTACGTGGTGCGATAAGTGGATCACAGAGCTGCAGATGGATGTGTAGTGATTCTGCTTATTATAGGTAACAGCAAATTAGGTTTGCAATGATCACCCTAAGGTAATATCACAGGTTTCAGAGTAGCAGCCGTGTTAGTCTGTATTCGCAAAAAGAAAAGGAGTACCGGTGGCACCTTAGAGACTAACAAATTTATTAGAGCATAAGCTTTCGTGAGCTACAGCTCACTTCATCGGATGCATTTGGTGGAAAAAACAGAGGAGAGATTTATATACACCATGTTCTCTGTGTGTGTGTATATAAATCTCTCCTCTGTTTTTTCCACCAAATGCATCCGATGAAGTGAGCTGTAGCTCACGAAAGCTTATGCTCTAATAAATTTGTTAGTCTCTAAGGTGCCACCGGTACTCCTTTTCTTTTTCCTAAGGTAATATGTAAGTGTAATTAATTGGCTGTGAGAGACCCACATATTGAACTGACAACTGGCAACAGACAACCAATTAAAAAATACAAACTGCAGGAGATACATGGGGTACTGTACAGATTACGTAACTGAGTCCTTTTCCTTAGCCTTCCCTTTTTATCCTTAGTTTTTGGGACAAAGCTTTTGTTTTGTTTTTGTTTTTACTGTGTTCAAGGCATAATAATCTATAACTGACAGATTTGAAACACAGGGCAAAGAATGATTAAGGCTTCTATCACTGCAGGATAAAGTCTGTCTTGTTTCTAAGCTGTCCATCAATTGTCAGGTTTGCTAGAAACATTTCAAGATCCATTGAGTCACCTCAGGAACTCATCGTTGTTTAATGAAACACAAAGCAGGGGGAGGGAGCATGAAACAGAACTGAAAATGCTGCACTTTCTTCTGGCCACAACATCTTGTAAATTGGTTTTTCCCACACAGCAAACTGTAAACTCAGCACATCGAACCTGGCAGAGTTTCTGTCTGATTGTTTTCTTGGGGCAGGAGGGAGGCCCCTATAGAACAAGAAGGGGCTTCAGCTCCAGAAGCCTATGGTTGTTGGGAGACTCATTGGAGACCAAGCCATCTGCATGGAGACCTTGTGCACTGCTTCCTTGCCTCTTTTCACCAGCCTTCATGGCAGCCTGAGTCTAGCAGGATCTATATGCAGAGCACAGAGAGGGAGAACAAGCTAATAATCCTCAATGAGCTGTCTGCATCTATACAGCAATACCTGGAGGGGAATAATGATAGGTCTTCTCAGCCAGTGTTTCTCACAGTGGTTCTAGATGTGTTGGGAGAACTTCATGCCATAACCTGTGCTTTGGATCCCTTGATTGGTGAGGTCCAGTTCTTTGCTGGTGGAGACTGCCAGTGCCTCTTTTAAGGAGGGCAGGGAGCCAACAGCTTTAAAGGAAGCATGTTTGGCCTTTATTCAAACAGCCATCTCTTGACACTATCAAGCAGTACCTAAGCTTCTAGTTCTGGTTAAGCCTATGGAAAAGGTTGTGTGAGACAACTCTCAGAGTATTTGTATGCCATCGACTTCCCTGACCCTGTCACTCCAGGTTCCAACCACAAGTAGCACTGGCTGATGATGATCTCCTGGTGATGGATAAAGATTAGGTGCTCATACAAATTAGATCCTTCAGCTATCTTTGATACCCTGGCTTATGAAGTGTTGATGCAACTACAATGCCCATCAGAAGTGGCTGTGACTCCTCTTCCATGATTCCGTTCCTGTCACGCAGAGTTCCCAAAGGTTAGTGTCAGACAATTGCTTTCCTACCTAAAGGAAATGTGGGATATTACAAGATCCTCTGCTGTCATCTCTCTTATTCTCTGAGTATGGGAGGTTGTCAGGACAGCAGGTGAGGATATATGGAATGAAATGCTTTCAGTACACAAAGGATTCTCAGCTTTATATACCTGTATTCCATTCAGCCTAGAGAGTTGCCAACTTTCTAATTCCAGAAAGCGAACACCCTTGCCCTGCCCACTGTCCTGCTCCTTCCCTAAGGCCCTGCCCCTGCTTACTCCATCCCCCCCCCCACACACACACACATCGCTTGCTCTCCCCCACCCTCACTCATGTGCTCATTTTCACTGCAAGGCCCAAACAGGCATATTTATTGTTTTGACAGATGTATTATGCTAAGTTCGGGTTTTATTTGTTACAGGGCGCTAGAGCTGGCAGCAAAATAGTCAAAAAGGGTAATTTTTTAAAAAAATTAGATTTCCACAAAGGTTTTCATGATTCTTTCCCTCCCCCTTCCCATTTTTCATAACCAGCTCCATGTTTTTTATTCCCTAAAGTTATTGTAATTTTATTTGTGGAATTAAGACCACACTTTGTCACAGCTGTAATGGGTCCATTAAAGGCCCACTCCTGAAGCCCAAATACGAATCCATAGAGCACAGTGACAGTAATGCACACCTGTCCAGATACCTATAAAAATAAATCTATAGAAACTGACTCCCACACCTACATGTGTATTCATGTGTACACAGCTAGCATGCACTAACACATATACTTCCACATTATTTGTTATTACAATGGTTGTTTAGTGCCTAGAGAGAGAGAACAGCTAAGATCATGGCTCCAGGGTGTTGGGTGCTAGACACATAAAAACAGAGAGTCTGCAACAAAGAGTTTATAATGTAGCTAGACAAAGGTGGGGAGAAATGTATGATACGTTGGCTCTTCTGCAATTACTAGTCAACAACATTCACTTTTTTAGAAATAATATATTTCTTTTAGAGTTCCCTTCTCTTTTAAAAACTTGTTATGAAATGAATACACATATTTTATGTCATCAATTTTTTTGTGCGCAAGCCAGCAAAAGGAATAAAAGTCAAAGAGTTAGGCTGCAAATGTTATTCACACAGGTATACACCCATGCAGCAATACACACACCTCCCTACACAAAAGATATACAGTCTCTTACACACATACAATGCATGCATGCACACACTTGCTTACATAGAGACCCTTTTTCATATACTTTTCCAGAGGCTGCCTAAATCACCCAAGGAAGGGAGGAGGGCGGGCTGGAGGGGAGAAAATGCGGGGGTGGAGGTGGAGGAGAGAGGATGGGGAGGGAAAAAGGGCAAGGATGAGAACAGGGTGGGGCTGAGAGGGGGCAGTAAAAGAGAGAGGAGGTGTTGTGGGGGGTATATGGGGTGGATGGGGATACAGGGGGAGGCAGAAGGCTACAGGTACATGAGGATGTGGGGGGCACAGGAGTATATAGGGACACAATGGGAGTGCAGAAGTGTATGAGATGAATGGGGTGCAGGGCTGTGGGGGGTGAGGGACATGGGGGTGGTGGCTCTGGGAGGTGGAGGGGATGGGTGGAAGAGTGCTGTAAGGGGTACAGGACTGGGATGGGTAGGTGGGGGGGCAGGATGCGATGGGATGGGGGAGAGATGCCATGAGGGGGGATGGGGTGAGGGGGTTGGGACAGGGAGGGATGCAGTGATGGGGATGCGGGGGGCTGGGACAGGGAGGGATGCAGTGATGCGCGGGGGATAAGGGTGCTGACATCTGGTCACCCTACTAGAAAGGGCAGTCAACTGTTTCAGCCAGCATCTTAGCGAGATTAGGGTATGGATGAGTGCAAATTGTCTGAAACGTAGTCTGGGGAATGCTAAAATGATGATGTGGTGGGTGCAGGAAAGCAACCTAGAGTAGCAGTTTGTTTCCTGCTTTGCTACTAGGGAAGCACAGCTATATTCAGATGCAAAAAACTAAAAAGTAGTGGTGATTACAGAGATCATGAGGCATTGAATTACTAGGAATAAAATGGATTGAGGGAAGCAAAAAAGGCCAATTCCACTCAAATGGCTTCCGCACCTATCTGATGAAGAGGTCAACTGTTCTGAAACAAAGATACATGATTTTCTGTGATCCCACCATGCAACCTAAGGTGGTGAAAGAAAATCAGAAAATCTACCTTTAAGGATGAAATATATCATATATCTTGAAACATCCATCGAGAATGGGTGCCTCTGAAAACTAAGGCGACACTGAATATGCAAAACAATGTAAAAAATCGTGTGCTAAATCTTGGCCCCAATGAAGTCAGTGGAAAAACTCCAATTGACTTCAGTGGGGTCAATATTTCACCCCTGATGTTTACTGTTTTTGTCACTACTCTCAAAAAGAAAAGGAGTACTTGTGGCACCTTAGAGACTAACAAATTTATTAGAGCATAAGCTTTCGTGAGCTAGCTTTCGTGAGCTACAGCTCACTTCATCAAATGCATCCGATGAAGTGAGCTGTAGCTCACGAAAGCTTATGCTCTAATAAATTTGTTAGTCTCTAAGGTGCCACAAGTACTCCTTTTCTTTTTGCGAATACAGACTAACACGGCTGCTACTCTGAAACCTGTCACTACTCTGACATACTTTTAGCTTTTTTGTGGTGTGCACATTTCTGTGGCTTAGGCCAAGAGAAAAAAAAAGATGCCTATTTTAAATACTTCAGCCTAAATTTTCAAAACTGACTAGTGATTTGGACTCCAATGTGATCTTCAAAAAGTACAGAGCTCCCACCCTCTGAAAATCTGCCCCCCTTAAGGTATCTCAAGTTGAGCTCCCAAAAACTGAGCCACTTCAAATGACTTGTCACTATTAAAAATGTAGGTAATCATTCTCTAAAATGTGACTGAAGAAAAATCCAGTTTGCAGCCAACCAGATCTTGACAGAAAAGAATTTAACTCATGGGCTAAAACCTACTGAACCCCATTCTAAATAATATTTGTGAACTTTCAGAGTGAGAAGGATAGCCATGACTATCTACTACCTCATTATTTCAAAACTACCACTAAAAATCATCTGCAAATTACTTCACCTTAGCGACTAATAACCTGCCATATTTGTTGTTTTAAAATTCTGATTTGAGTGACACATGCAGAAAAATGAGTCTTTACATTCAAACGTCTCCTTCTTTTTCCTGTAACATACTTATAACTACAATGAAAAAAGAGAGATTGATTAGCTTGATATTTTCCAAAACAACTTCCTCTGAGGTTAGGATTATGTGAACCATGCTGCATACCAAAACCAATGTTTACAGACCAGTTATTAAACTCTGGAAAAAATGACTTAGAATGAAAAAGTTGGCACAACATTAACAGCCACATGCATAATGATATCCTAATAATCCAGTAGATGATAGTATGGTACATGAGCAAAGACCAAGTAGTTAAACTCATTTCTCTTTTAAACTTTTTCTTTCAAAACATATCACATTTATTTATTTATTACTACAGATTTGCCTCAATGCCCAAACTGAGATCAGTGCTAGGCACTGTACAGATACATAGTAAGAGAGAATCCCTGCCCCAGAGAGTTTATAATCTAAATAAGATAAAAATAGATACATAAATAGATCAGGTTTAGCATTCCTGAGTTTCAAAAGAGCGTCATAGCACAAAGCCCACAGCCACAACATTGTGATGCCTACTTGTATGGAGACATTTTTAAAGGCACATTGGCAAACAAAAGCAAATCTATTTTTGAAAATGTACACTCCTGTCACTAACATTTTAGATTATTAAAATGGAGAGAATGTTTAATCTGTAATTTAAAGCTCCCAAGGGTGGATTTGCAGCAGAACTTTGGCTCCAGGCCCAGTAATTAGAGGGGACCTAACACACATACAGTCAGAGCAGCTGGTAGTGAGTCAGAGCAGAGCAGCAATAAGCAGCATGCCTCTCAGACAATTGTTGCTAGCCAACCACCTGCTGCTACAAAACCACAACTGTGGCCCAAGGGATAACAGGGCAAGGTGAGGAATGCCACCTTGCCCTCCAACCTCAGCCACTCACATCAAGTGGGAACATGCCTCAAGGCAAAGGGAAAGGAGGGAAAAGCAACAGCTAGCACCCCACAATTAATTTTTGCTAGCCACCTGCCTGCTACAGCGATGGAATTGGAGGAGAAGCTAGCATCAGAGAATAGTGGAGGGCTTCATGATTTCAGTGTGCCCCACTCCACCCCTTGGTCATGTCACTGTCACATTTTGGCCACTGAGTCAACAAAGTGCCGGGGAAGGCCGACAGGCTGTGGCCACTAGCTGGTGTTCAGAGAACATGCCACATGAGTGAATTAATACCCTGAGCACGCTGCCAGCTCCCCAAGGGAGAGGAAGAAAGTGTACAGTATATTGTACCCACTCCAAAATGGGCCCAGCACACAGCACCATAATCAGGGAGGCAAGCAAGCCTGCACGCGGCAAAGGTACCACTTAAACACAATTGCTGGCTTGGCTGAGAAAAGAGATGGGAACAGCACAGGCTGGACCCTAGGGAAAGAATGTAAAGTGTATTTGCAGAGGCCTGGACTGGACTGCTTAGGCAAGAGGAATGTCAGGGAGTCCGTCTCATTGCTACCAATAATCCCAATATTTTCCCAGGGAAAACTCTAAGACAGAAGGTTGTGTGTGCATTATGGGTCCCCCAGGCCCCACCGTCAGGGTGGGGCATGGGGTTTCTCTGTCTCTCTGAGTCTTCTCCTTCTCTATCTGTCTAGCTTTTTGTAGGGAGAGGGAGTTCCATGGCACCTACCCAGTTCTGACCACATGGCAGCTTCAATGGGCCACTGGGCCCAAGAATCCTAAATCCCCTCCCCAGTAATCCTCAAATTTGAAGCCAGAAGTAACCTCTTAGGTGGCCCTTAAAGGCATCTATCTCAGAGAGCCCCGTGGCTGCCCACCAGATTCAGCAACAGCAGAACCATGGAGCTGAGGGTTGAGTGTTAGGGCCTCCTCCTGAACCTCCACCAGACCATGCAGAAGCCATGCCTGGATGACTGTGTGGCACCAGCCCATCACATCCACATGGAGCATGAGGTACGCAGGAGCAACAGGTTGAAAAGCTTCCTCCCAGAGACTCCTACAAGCAGCCACCACCAACTAAAGGAGCAGAAGGATCCAGCCTTCCCAGCCCAAGCCTCCTGATATTAACCAATGTCTTCCACACTGGACTTTAAAATCTGCTGCCAATATTATGCATAATCCCCTCCCCCACTGCCCTACCTGGCCAGCATCCAGCAACTGTCCTCCTCTCTCACCTTGCTTCATCCCAACCCTTCCCTCTCATTCTAGCTGTATCCTACCCACCCTCTATGACCACATCCTCCTACACTCCTGTGACCCCCTCCTCCTCCACATCATCCTACCTCTTCCCTTTCACCCCACCTCTCCCTCCACAGCCTCTCTTCTCCCACCCCACACAGAACTCCCCAGTAGCCCTCTCATGACGGTTTTCCATACACAAAGAACAAACGTGTTTTCAATCTGGTTATACTATTTTACAATGAAGGGGAAAAACAAAGAAACAAGAACTACAGAGTCTTGTCCTGTTAACAATGGCCATTTGAACTAACTCACAGAGAGTGTGTCCTTACAGGCAAGCTACAGGGCCCATTTTACTCTTAAAGCAACAGCAAACAACTCTCCTTTTACATAGCCACACCTCTGGTCTAGTAACAGATATAGCTAAAATACATCATTTTAGAAAGGAAATAAGCATTATGAAGTTGTCATAACCTCTCAATGGAAACACAATCTTATAGCTGTGAACCCATCCCCTCAGCCCCTTGCCCTGTCTCATCTTGTCTTTTAGTACACTGTAAGCTCTTCTGGGTAGCAACCAGGCATTTTACTTGTTCTCTTACATAGCTAACACCTTTTAAATGCTGAATACATGGTAAATACAAGCTGACTGGCCATCTCCAACAGGAATGGGTGAGTTCCCCCACAGGCAGAGATGACAGAAGCAGCAGGCCAACTCTGATTTTAAAAGAAAAATTCCCATGTGCTGCTGCATGGGGAGAGCCTGGCTATTGACCAAAACTGTCCCTCCCTGTGATAATTTCAAAATCCAGGAGCCTAATCAGCTAAATCCAGACTATTGGCAATTCTGCTGTCTGGGCGGGGAGGAAAAGTCTGCCAGGAAGTGCTGACAAGGAAAGGAAGGAGGAAAGAGCTAGCTGTCTGGGATAGCGGGGAGGGATCTGAAATCTTGGTGGATCAATCCCCTCTCTTTTCTCCATTTATGCTGTTGGTTTATTTTTTGCCTATCGCTCCTCTTGGACAGTGAATCCACCCTGGTTGGTTTCACTTTCTGGTTTTCATGCAGCAGGACAATGCTATTCTGTTTGGTTTCTCAATCCTCAGGGGAACATGTAGATTAAAAACAGTCAGACATTTTAAAAAAATCTTAAAGATATGTATTTTTGTATTCGTTTTGATAAAAATCTTTGTTTACAAAACTGCAATTACAGGCCTACACTACTTGACCATGTCTTTATAAATTGCCAAAATCATCATCAGACACTGATACTGTCATAATGCAACTGTAAGTGTTACTGCAGCTTGGGTAAGCATAGCTGCATTAGCTTTAATGTTGCTAGCATGGTCAAAAATAGCAGGCAAGACATGGTGACACAAGCTCCAGCACAGGCTGTCCAAGCCCTCCTGGGACCCTGGGCACGAACCTGCATTGCCACCCTTGGTAAAGCTCATGTCAGCATGTCTTCACTGCTATTTTTAGCCATGCTGGCGAGGCTAAAATTAGTGTGGGTCTGCCTACCGAGCTGCAGTCACACCTGCATTGTAGACACAGTCTATGTGAATAAGGGCCTGAGTCCCAAGAAATGCTGAGCAACCACACCTCCCAGTGTTTTCAGTGGGACTTCAGCTCCTCTCAAGACAAAGCCCTTTATCTAGTGAAGTAATAATGACAAAGATGGAAAGGAATCAATCAGATGTTTCAAAATAGCCCTTACGTACAAGAGAAGCAGAGCTCTAGTCAGTTTCAGACACCACGTGTGTCGATGAGATCACTATTACAACAATTTATGGACACCAATTAAAGAGTATGACTTGGAGGGGAAATCTCTCTGTGTGGCAAGTGCCTCCTATGTTTGTGGTTTTGTGGCGACAAAATAATAAAACTGTTTTAATTGGCCATTGTCCAAACAGCATAACAGAGCTGACCAAAATGTTTCAAAGCCAGACGGTTACAAAATGAATTCAATTTCTGAAATCCTTGGAATTTTGACAAATCTACCCTGATTTGTCCAAAATCTGTATTACATCAGACTTCCCTCTAATGAACATCCCAGAGCAAAGGGCCCACACTAGGGACAGGGCATTACTTAAGACATAGTTATACACTCAGCACGGGGCCAGTGTGATCTCAGTTATATGGTGTAAATCCAGAATACTGCCAGAGACTGGATATTCACTGGTGTAAATGAGATCAGAATTTGCCTCCATAGGGTTTAACTAGGGATTAACATAGGGCTTTGTGCAGACCTCCTGCTCTGGGATGAATTTTACCCATAGTAAACTAGGATTCCCTGGCAGCTGGCCCGTAACCTTTGAATTTTTCTGGTTGATGAACTTAATGTACAAAGACTTTTTTATCAGTAAACTCAGTCGGGCTGGAAACCAAGCTCCAACTCCTACTCCTCCTCCATGCCAAAACATTTTTATAAAACTGGATAAACATATTCCATTGAACCAAGAACTTTGAAGGGTAAACACCAATCCATGGAACAACACAATACAGCCTGACAAATAGGACGTTTGCATTCTAAAAAACCTGACTTTTCCAGTCTGCAATGGCTAAATGATGCAGTAGCTTTAATTAAAAGGATCCTTTATTACTACAAATTACTTTCAAGAGATGTCTAAAATGGATTATCACTCGTATTCTGTCTTGTTTTTAAAAGTTGTTGAAAAAAGAATATACAAGTATGAAAACTCCAACACACATAGTATCAGCCTCACTACTAAGCAGGTCAACTTTCTTCAACATTTATGCAAACAAACAAAATTACCTGGGAATGCTCTAATTATCTGGCATAATCCTTCTTTTCTGCAAAGCAAGTGCTGAATCTCTGGGAGTGTATTTACCTGAAAACAATACAGAGACGTTCTATTGAGTTCATCAGTAGATGCACTGTCTTTCACGAGCCCTGCATGTTTTCTCGTATAATTTGTCAGGGACACCTCATGTGTGAAACGCCTATTGATGTCAACATTGATTTTGACCCTTTGCTGCTCCCTGTGACCTGGAAAATAGAACTCTGAGGTGGGAGATCCTCCTCCACAACCACCACAAGGCAAAGTTTCAGACTGTTTTTCCTCCTCCTGGACACAGTGATTCTGTCATTCCTGCAGTTTCCGCCTCCAAAGCTTCTTGCTCCTCTACATCACCCTCATTCATAGCACAGGAAGAGCACATAGAGAGGAATGATGATCCAATGTTTAGGGTGTTAGCCTGGGATGTGGAAGACCTATGCTAAGTTCCTACTCTGCCACAGATGTCCCTTGTGACCCAGGGCAATCACTTAGTTGCTCTGTGCCTCAGTTTCCCATCTGGGAATTAGGGATGATTGCACCTCCCTACCTCACAGGCATGTAGTGAGGATGAATACATTAAAGATATTGAGGTACTCCAAAACAAAGGTAATGGGATACTTATAAATACCTACAATGGTCAGATGGATTCATAGGCTGTGTCAGCAGTCAAGTATTTACTAAGGCACCTAATGGAGAAATAAGGCTGGAAATTAGAAGAAGGTTTCTAACCATCCAGAGGAGTGAGATTCTTCCAACAGGAGTAGTGGGAGCAAGCAACCCAACTAGTTTTAAGATGTAGCTTGGTAAATTTATGAACAGGATTATACAATGAGGTTGTCTGAAATAGCAGTGGACTGAACTCGATCACCTAGAAGGTCTCTTCCACTCTTATGTCCCTAAATAGCTTTGAAAGCAAATGTACCACAATTTCAAAGGCATTAGGTTGGTTTGTCTTCAGTGACCAAGATATATTTCCAATGCTCTGATTGCTAATTGTTCTGTTATGTAGGCTTATGGCTCTAAGAATTAGTAGTAAAATATCATACAAAAGCATACCCTGTGGGGTAATCATTCCATCTCTAAACAACAGTTGGCAAATGGCATCCTTATGCTAAGCCCAGCTCGCAGAGGAGCATAACCACATTCATGGTACTGGATTCCAGTGTGATTTTATATGAATAATGATTTATCAGTAACACTGCTCATTTTTTCTCCCCATCCTAAATTACTTTATGTTGGCCCATAATGTGCCCTGACATATCTAATATTCAGTATTGCTACTACTAGCAAGATATTGGCTTTCAATAAAGCCAATTATAGATCAAATGAATGATAGTGGGTACCACTCCGGTTCAATTAAGTGTCAATACAATTTTGATAGAGAAATGCTCCCTGGGCTAAAGGCAGTGACCATTGCTGGCACTTGGCCTTCTTCTCTAGGTATGCTGGAAACCACTGTACTCCAAGAGCATGTGCTAGCAGCAGAATAGAAGCTCAGTGCTTTTGAAAACCAGGCCAGTACAATAATTCCCTAAATATTGATTTAGCAACCTCACTGTGGCATTCAGTTTTGAAAATCTTGGCCAAACTGTTTATATAATCATGTGCATAATTGCCATTAATAGGAATGTACATATACAAACCATTCCTGAGTTAGCTCTGTTGTCCTGGGCCATGGGAGGTGGCTCTTTTCCCCACAAGATCCTCAGAATAAATCAGGTAAATGTTTCCCTCATCTTCAACTGCCAGGGAGTCACCTGGTTGGCTTGCTGAAACCCCATTAGGCAAGAGCAGGGCAAAACCTACCATGCAGAGGTGGCTGGTGCGTCTCAACCCCCACATGAGATTCATTCTGAGAACCTTTTCCTGCCCCACTGTTATAGGATGGGGCTGCACGAGCAATAGGCCTCCCATGGTCATTATTTTTTTACTTTACTTTTTGATTTGATCATACGTTTAATATTTGGCAAATTTAGGTGCTTTCTGCGCATATTTATTGTAAATCTAAATAAACAAATATTGAGTGCCAAACTGGTTTTCCATGCTGTATAGATGTAAAGGAAGATATTGTCCCCACCTCAAGGAATTTACAATCAAATGGCTTCAGCCCAGTTTTTTAAAGGTATTTAGGCACCTAAGGAACCAGATGGGTGCCTCGTGGGATTTTTAAAAGAATCTAGGTGCTTAACTCCCATGGCAATATCCTACAATCGCTGGGAGTTAGGCAACTCGGTGTTTTTGAAAATTGTATTAGGCACTTATCTGCATCTCTAGGCATATAAATACTTTTTAAAATCTGGCCCTTGGTCCTAAGAGTAGGCCTACTCCTAGGTGTAAAGTTACACATTTGCATAAGCTTTGCAGGATCAAGATCCCAATCAGATAGTCAATACAAATGACATATGTACTGGCATAACATGCCAGATGAAGAACTGTTCTTGAATCAGTGAGGATATTTATAGATTCCAAGGTCAGAAGGGAACCAATGTGATCATCTAGTCAGACCTCCTGTATAACACAGGCCCTAGAAGCACCCCAAAATAATTAATAAAGCACATATTTTAGAAAAAACATCCAGTCTTGATTTCGTCATCACTAATAAGCTTTATGGAAGAAATCCACCCCTCCAGAAGACCCTTTCATTGCTGTGCACCCTCATCTTTGAGAATGCAATTTTGTGCCTGCAATTATTGTTTGTGCCAAATTTTTGAAATTGAGAGTCAAATTAGGCCTGCATTTTTGTTCCCACAATTTTGCAGGTGTAAATAACTGTGCAATTTAAGTCACTTAGATGTTTGCACCTGCAAGTCAGATATTTAATCAGGTACCCCAATGACTAAGTAACCGCAAAATTCAGGTGGAAAAAGTGAGGGCCAATTATAGACATCCTTAAAAGACAACTAATACTGGCACTGATTCTGCAATTGACAGTATGTGTGTAAGACTGCTGTTCCCATCCAGGTCCAAAAGGACTCCAGTTCAGGCTCCACACGGGCGCAGCAGTCCATCTGCACGCTGTCAGTTGTAGGACCAAGGTCATTGTTTGTAGAGATGCTTGTAGTACATTTGTAAAATGACAAGTGTGTGTGTGTATATATATATATATATATATATATTAATTCCTAGAGCCAATCCAGCCCTTGCATAAGTGGCACAACTCCTGCTTACATTTGGCTGAACTGGTCCCCAATCATTCTGAAACGCTGAATGTATTTTCAAGCTGTTTTTCCGCATTCCTAAAGTTTCTTCTCTCAAAGGGACATTTGTTACAATTTGCTTTTACTTCTATATTTCTTGTGATGCATGACAGTTGAATTTTGAGTGTGGCATAGAGTCCAGAAACTCAGATTAGGAAAGAGCAAAACATGGCATCCAGCTGTAACAATTTTCAATTTCTACGAACATCAACATATTAAACTACACACAAATTGAAAGCATTAAGACATTGCTCTTGATCTCTGGACAGGATATCTGCAAGAATGCAAATACGATACAAATCCCTGAGTGGGAAGTGAAACACAGCTCCGCTTTACAGTTTAATGAACCATATTTTTAGACCATAAATTGATAATTGAACACTATTTTTGTTAGTGGGTGCTGAAAATGTGGGGTATTCCAAACAAAAGATGGCAGGTCAATACTTTACCTTCTGGAATAATTCTAACTGATGGAACTCATCTACTGGAAAGCAGTCTGTATCATCGGTTTTCCCGGAAGATAAGCAAATCAGAAGATCCCAAGAGCTTAATTCGCCTATCAAAAGGAACAGAAACGTATTGAGAAAAAATATTATGTGATTCCAGCCTCAATAGAAAAATATACAGAGCCAAATCACGAGGACTAGCAGACTTGTTAGAGTATTAAATACACTACTAAGTGCGGGGGTAGGGGTGGGGTGCTTTGCTTTTCTATCTAGCACCACAATTTTGTTGTTTCGTTAGTTCCAGGATTTGGGCCAAATTCAGAGCTGATGCATTCGGAGATGAACGTCAAACTCCTCACAGCCCTCCCCTGAGGCATGGATCTAAGACGGTGTAATTTATACATTAAGGATATGGGAAGTGCTAAATTAAAGTTGAGCAAAGTGCTAAATTAAAGTTCCTGATTTAATCGTCTCTTTTTCCACGTCCAACTTCTCAGCATGTATAATTTTATGGCAGATGTCATTGTTACACATAATCTTCCAAGTTCTTTTTCTTTGAGCATTAGCTAGTTTTAAGCATTGTAAATAATGCTTCTATTGTTGTTGATTTGGCTCTAAGGTTCTGTGCAGAGGAAGCTGTTGGAAGCAGCAAGATGGTTTGCTCTGCTAGACTCAGTTCTTGGTACACACTTGCTACCTGGAAACTGGGCATTGGATTGCCAGCATACCATTTGTCACCATCTCTGTTTCGGGACTGCTGTATAAAATCAAGCAAGTAACACTTAGAATATACCTAGACTCTGAGTCACTGATTTCCTTCCCCACTGGGAAGCTGACCCAGAAGATCCCAGAATTTTGCCACCACTCAGCCAGGGAGCAAGACTGGTGTCAGAAATGGGACATTGATTTTGAAAGAAGAAGGAACAGTAAGTTACACCACGTTACACTCCCTTACACAATGGAAGCGTGAGTGCAAGTAAGTTTAAGGCTGTCTAAGGGTAGTTCTATACTACCGTTTAAATCGATCTAACTTATGTCACTCAGGGGTGTGAAAAGGACACCCACTGAGCGACACAAGTTACGGCGACGTAAGTGCTATCCACACTGGCACTACGCTCTCCTGCCCATAAAGCTGCCACTTCTCATGGAGGTAGAGTAATTGTGCTGACAGGAGAGTGCTCTTCCATTGGCATAAAGCATTGGTTCAGCTGCACTGATATAGCGAGCACTTCTAGTGTAAACCTGCCCTAAGCTAAAGTTTTGGCATGTTTTCTCTCACAGATATCCTGAGCAATTTAGATTGGTCCAGTCTCTTTCAAACGATCAGATTAGCTAAGCACTGCTGAATGCACAGGAGCAGAGAAGCAGTAAATGGGTAAGCATCTGAGGCAAAGGAAGCCAGACAGAAACAAGAATCTCAAAAGGTGCTGTCAGAAGGGAAATCAGAAGGTGGAAACTAAAGCCAGAGTTGGCTTAATCTAATGCCATTTGGGACTAAACTCTTGGTAACTATTGTGGTGCAGGTCAGTTTTTGTTTCTACCACCAGAGTTGGAAACATTAAATATATTTTATTTCATGCTGCCCAGTCTGTGACAGCCTGCATAACAATTTTTTGCAGCCTTTCCTCCCCAAAATGTAATTAATTATTTCCCACTATGATCCCACCCCCAAACACGGCTGGTTGGAGGATTTGTGAGAGGTTAACAAGATGGCCCAAATTTAATATCAAATAAGTGTGTAGAATGTGCATCCATGATTGTAAAGCAAACTAGCACCTTTTATTTTTTGTGAATGGGCTACAAAGCTTAAGAGCTCTGGTTTTATTTATGTTGCATCCATTACTGGAGAATGATATTATTTCTACATCAGGAAAACAAATAATGCTGTATAAAAATAATGCATTAGAGTAAAATTTGGGTGTGACAGACTTGAGTAGGTGCCCCTTTACGAAACAAAAAAAATTAAGTAGATATGCCAGGGACATATATAACTAACAAACAAACTCTCGGAGAACAAAAAACTTATTAAGAAATACTTCATTTTGGAACAAAAGATTTATAGCATTAATAACCAATACTGTGATCTTCATCAGTCATAATTATCAGATAAGCCCAGTGTTAAGTCTCTGACTAGTAAATACATTCTAATGGATCATTATAACTAAATATAAAACATTATGTCTAGATGTGTGCAAACTGAGAGGGATGGAGTAGGAATTACCAGATCTCTGATGGACTTCATCTCCCCTTCTCTGGATATTGCTACATCTCCAAGCCAGAGTTGATTTTGATCCCTGCCTCAAAAAGATACTATAGTGCAAAATGTTTTCTTTTAGGAAACAGACTGATCCAGATGTATTTACAAACAAAATAAAAAAGACTCAGAAAAGGATACTCATTTCTAACCCCACTGCCTAGAAACAGAGCTGTTGCCATTTAGGGACGCATCTTCAGGCTCAGCTGGGCTTCTGCTTTCTATGCCTGCCATTATTTATGTTTGCAATTAGGATAATTAGACATCTAAGCATGCATTACTTCAAAGCAGCTCAATCAGAACTGAACCAGGACCTACCTATAGGAGTACACTATACTCCCCAAAAGGGGTGTCTACTTAGTACTGCATCTTGGCTTAAGACCAAAAGGCGATGATGACATTGGCCCTTCAGATAGACCAATAAATCTCTAGTCAGCTACAGTTTACCAACTGTTTTTGTTTGGTTTTACGGTTAAAAAATAAAATACATATTTGTTATTACAAATGCTTCACCCCAGAGCAGAATCCATTATGAGCACCCATAGGCTGCAAACTGTCCCATGTCACCCATCATGCGTGCAAACACTTCAGTGGAAAATGAAGGTGTGCAGCGTACATACACAAGACCATAGATCCGCCCTCATGTTGTACAAGTGACAGTGTAAACCAACAAGGCATTGAAAGGGTTATTATTACAGTTTTTATTACGGCTACACTCAAATGTCCCATTTGGGATGGGGCGCTGGTCTGGTAGGCATTGTACAAACACATAAGAAGACACAGATCCTACCTCAGAGATTACAATGTAATTTAAAGCAAGACAATACATGAAAACAACCCAGGAAAAGGAGGAAGGGAGGACAAGGGTAACAGTAATATGATCCCATGTCAGCACAGGCCATATGTGCATAACCTTGATGTTTCCAAATCATTTAAACAAATGAATATTAACAACCCCCACACTAGCCCTCTCTCTAACCATTATCCAGTGGCAATTTCCTGTCGGTATCACAGTGTGGTTCTGAGGAGGGATTTGAAGGAGAGGGTTCAAAAAGATATTTAACTTTTTAATCATTTAAAACCTATATGAGGAAGACTGAACGATAACAAAGCTATGAATGATTTGTACAGATCTTTTCCTCTTCAAAAGGCTTTATATACATTTGGCCAAATTCTGCTTGCCTCATTAAACTGATTTCAGTGGGGCTACTTGCCTACGATGAGCAGCATTTGACATGTTAACGAGTAATTGAATGCATGCATCTCTCTCCCTTCATCAAGGGTTGTGTAAGAGTGACTGCATTGACTGCGGAGCAACAAAGCTCACATTGCACTTACATCAGGCTTTTTAAGGGCTTGTCTAATCACACAAGTTGCACCATTTTAGCTAAAGGGGTAATGCTGGACCCATTTAGTTAAAATAGTGCAACTGTGTGTGGACATTCTCCATCGATTTAAATCTGGTTTACGGCAGTGTAGCTTGCCTTTTATTTAACAAGGACAAGCTAAACTGCTCTAAGCCCATTTTAAACAGACGTAAAAGTGTCCGCACACAAAGTTGCACCAGTTTAACTACATCGGTGCAACATCACACCTTTCGTTCAACCAGCACAAGATTGATTTGATTCAACCAGCACAGAACTGGCTCAGAAGATCCAACAAGGTGCTAAACACCCTCAATTCCCACTGGAATTAGTGGGAGTTAAAGGCGCTTAGCACATGTTGGGATCAGGCCCAGTGTCAGTAAGTATTTACACCTTCCATTTAGGGCCCCCTTTAATTAGTCTAATTCTTGCTGAAGCAGGGTGTCTGCCATACAAAGCACAACCCAATAGCCTGCTTTCCAAAGAACCTCTTGTTGATATAGTATACAGATCCAAATTTTCATCCAGAGAGTAGGTGGTAGTAAGATAACATTGTTCTCATGAGTGTTGTACTCAGAACTGACCACTTGAAACTGCTAAGATGGGGGTGATTAATGAGAGATGTATAAAGAACTAATCTGAGTAGAAAAATAAACATGTTTTGATCAGAAGGGTTTCTAGAGTGGAAGAAATATTAAGCAGCTAGTGGAAAAAGCAATGCAGAGACCAACGAAAACATTAACATTTGCTTTAAAAGACTTCTATAGAGTTTTGACTTCTGGTATCATAGGTCAAAGTGAACAAGAGTATCAAATTCTGTACTGTGAGAAAATAATCTTACTACAATTTTTTTTTTAAGGTTAAAGCACCAAGACTCCATGGACCCCCTACCGGAAAGGTTCCTGTCAGAACTCTGGAAGTTGAAATTGGGTTTATAAAATGGAGCAATCTGATTGGCTCCCAGCTTTGCAATTATCACATTATAGCCTTGTAAAAACAACGAGGAGTCCTTGTGGCACCTTAGAGACTAACTAATTTATTTGGCATACGTTTTCGTGGACTAGAACCCACTTCATCTGATGCATGAAGTGGAAATTAAAGGAGCAGGTATAAATACATGAAAAGATGGGAGTTCTTTACCAAGTGTGAGATCAGTCTAATGAGACAATTCAATTAACAGCAGGACATCAAGGGAGGGAAAATAACTTTTGAAGTGGTAATGAGAGTGGCCCATTTCAGACAGTTGACAAGAAGATGTGACTAACAGTAGGGGGAAATTAGTATTGGGGAAATTAGGTTTAGGTTTTGTAATGACCCAACCACTCCCAGTCTTTATTGAGGCTTAATCTGATGGCGTCCAGTTTACAAATTAATTCCAGTTCTGCAGTTTCACATTGGAATCTATTTTTGAAGTTTGTTGTTGAAGAATTGCCACTTTTAGATCTGTTATTGAGTGACCAGGGAGACTGATGTGTTCTCCTACTGGTTTTTGAATGTTATGATTCCTGATGTCAGATTTGTGTCCATTTATTCTTTTGCGTAGAGACTGTCCAGTTTGGCCAATGTACATAGTAGAGGGGCATTGCTGACACATGATGGCATATATCACATTGGTAGATGTGCAGGTGAATGAGCCCCTGATGGTGTGGCTGATGTGGTTAGGTCCTATGATGAGTTGGAACACATTTGGCTAATCACACTGAAGGCCTTACACTGTGCAGATGGGATCCCATGGAAAACAATACGATTTTCAACATGGAATGTTGAAATGGGCCCAGATTAGTGTAAATTGGTCTATATAACATATTAACAAGTTAGGTACATAGCTCAGCCGCTGCCTATTTTTAATACAAAATGTACACACACAAGTTGCATTAGCTTTACATTAAAGAGAAAGTGTCATCTAAATCATATACTTTGAACTTTCCTTCCCCTATATTACTGCCAACATCTTGGATTATTAAAAATGAAAGAATGTTTAAAAATCTAGTATACTATTCATCCTTTATGCTTTCATTTCATTCAACTTTGAAAATGAAAAGACTAGTCCAGCTACATTTTTATTTATAGTTTCCAATTACTTTCCACTTTTGCATTCTCTTGCTTTGTCACAATAATGCGGTGTTTGAGTTGAACCCTTACATGAAGATGTTTGCATTTTACTCCTGGAGGAATTCTGCTCCAAAAAAATTAAAAATTCTGCACACAACATTTTAAAATTCTGCAAAGTTCTGCATATTTTATTTGTCAAAATAACACTATATAACCATGCCAGTTTAAATTATTTTGGTAATTTATTTCAAATTACTGTCAGCAACTATGTCTGTAACAATACAGACACACAAAAATTCTTCAGGAGCAGAGAGTTAAAGAAACCCCTACAACAAACCAGTTCCTGTTTCTCTGCCCGCTTTCTCCTCAGCCCAGCTAGGGGGCCAAGCATCCGCACACCCCACCCACAGCCCAGACACTCACATTCCCTCCTCCTCCAGAGTCCAGCTGTCGGGCACTCCCCATCCAAGACCCCTCACCCCCTCCTCCCCCAGAGCCCAGCTATGGGGTGACCCCACAACCCTGACACTCGCACCCCCTCTTCCCCCAGAGCCCAGCTGCAGGATGACCCCACAATCCAGACACCTGCACCCCCTACCTCCCAGAGTTCAGCTGCAGGACACCCCCCCAGCCCAGACACCCGCACCCCCTACCAACCAGAGCCCAGCCGTGGGGTATCTCCAGGCCCAGACACCCTCCCAGAGCCCAGCCACAGGGCCTCCCAGTCCAGACACTTTGCACCCTTCCCCCAGAACCCTAGAATCCAGAGGAAGAAACAGCCTGATGCTGGGTCCCAGACTTGTATGGAGTTTCCTGCATGCCACCTTCTTCTTTTAGGGAAGGCCAGTAACTGCAGCTGCTGGGAATCCTCCAGCTCTGACCCCTCTCCCTAGCAGTGTCTTCTATTTGTGAGCTGGGCTCTGCCAGGTTCAGCAGCCCCCTAGTGGTAGCCAGCAGCTCTGCAGCACCAGTTCTGTGGGGAGAAAAGGAAATTCAGCACAGAATATTAATTCTGCGCAAATTCTGCATTGCACAGTGGTGCAGAATTCCCCCAGGAGTAGCATTTAAATCTGCGTCCACTGAAATGTATGTTTAAAAATCACATGAATATTTTTCTACTAATGTTACAGTTTTGTAAAACCTCTCCTCCCCTTCTTTTAAAGCTACATTTGGGGCCTACACTATCTGGCCATATCCCCTCGGATTAGTTATAGAAAATAAATAAACTGGAGGCTTTTAGATTCCATACAAGCCTAGGAGACGGTAACCGTTTATTTCAGTTTTTTAGAAAATCTGCTACTCTAACTCCATTTAACGTAATTTTCAAGGCAAGTTTGAATGTCATGAGACTTGAGAAGACAGTGGTTTTGAGAACTTTTTTTTTCTATGCTATTTGTGTTGAGCTCTGACATATTAAAACCCTATTGGATGTTTACATACATTTTTGACACTCTCTTGGAAAATAACTTTTTTTTTTTAGAATAATATGTAGTGGCTCCCTAAAACTACAGATGATTGGAATCAAAACCCTCTATCCCTGTGGATGACAGAAATTGAGCTGAGCTGGCTAACAGCAGCATAGTGGGTGGGTGGGTACATTCTTCTTAAGGTTGCCAAAATCTAAGCATCTAAAAGCTTTCATTTAAAAAAAAAAACTCTCTTATGGGGTAGGCCTCAGGTCTGCAGCAAAGTCAACACACAAAGGGGTGGATGGGCAGTTAGTCAAGCCCCTGAACTGCTGTATTTACCAGATAGGGTTACTGAGGGACTGCATTACTGTTTTGCTGCCTGCCTTGGGGTGGACAAGACAGCAACATAAAGCCCAATTACTTTGTTTATTGGATTCAAGTGAAGAATTTCTCTGTGGTACAGGACTGTCCATGTTTGAAGACATGCCCAGTGCAGTTTTTACTGAATTCAGTCCAGCGAAAATTATCCATTGCTGGTTTTGGTAGCCTTTCTGCATCCCTTTTATAAAGATTTTAATGCCATTTGTTGGGTTGCAGATTTTCCCACTGTTGCTAGCCTGGCCTTTTTTTTTTATTTTATTTTCCATCCTTGATTTTCCTTCTGAAGAATTTCCTCTGAAGAAACTTTTCACACCTGGAGGAACTGTCCCCTCAAATAAATTCTTACTTAGGGGAATTCTTGCTTTCCAAGTGGATTTCTTTTAACTTGACACCTGAAATTAGAGGTCTGCAAGTGTCATCAACTCAAATTTCACTACAGTGACCATGAAGAAACTATTGTTGTTATTTCAGTGGTGACAACTAGGAAATTAGCCTGAAGGAACATTATGAGGTTTATAATTATTATTTGTTAGCATTCCAGGTGCCAGCTGAGACTTTAACCATGCATAATTCTTGTTCACAATTTCACACTACATGCTCCATCTGATTTGATGAGACTACACTGTGGTCTTCCATGAGGCAACGTTCTAGTACAGCTGAAATAGCTAACTCCGTTCTAAACACCATCTATTTACCTATTAACTCAGGCTAAAATCTTGGGGTATAAATTATAGTGAAGTGTTCTGACTGGGAAAAAAAGTACCCTTTAGAAGAGGCTAAGGTACCTGGACACTGCAGGCTAAATTGCAAGCTGCTTTGCATGCCCTGGAAGGGAGAAAGAGGGCATAAAGAACCTTCTTACTTCCCAGGGAGCGCAGCCTCTTCCAGGCGCCTCACTACTCCTTCTCCTACACTTGTGGATTAGCAGGAGTAGTGCCCTGGCTCTGTGCAACACCTCCCCCATCCCCCAGCCCAGCTGATCTGGTACGTCTGAGGACGTACTATGCTTGGGGTAGGACTGGCACAGATTACTTACGCCCCTAGAGCAAGGGGATTCACAATTCAGTTCCTGATCTGCTCCAGCACATCTCTATACTGACTCTTGCTCGGGACTTCTGGAAAAGCCACAATTGAGTCTAGCTGAGGGATTCGGGCCTGGAACCCAATTCTTCTCTGTCCCAGCCTGTTACTATATCACATGACCAATGAATTTTCATATTCAGGAAATGACTGTTCTGAGCTGTAGCATCCACCATTGACTAATCTGTGAACTCATCATTACATTAAGATGGATATGAAAAATATTTTGTGAGCTATAGAGGAATTTTATTGCAAATAAAAGCAAACATTCCACACTGAACTACTGGCAAAGACATCAGGGCAAGCCAAACACTCAGTTCTGGTATTCCACTTCTGTCCTGATACTCAGCACCTTCAGATTACTATGGTATGCTCTCAGCATATCAGCATTGCCAAACTACTTTCTGCACAACATTTATCAATAAGATACTATCCTCCAGAAAGAAACTAGTGATTCAGCATGCTATAGTGCAGCTAAAAATAAAGCTTTTAATTCCAAATTCCTCAACAATGTAAGCATAAAATGTTTCATATTGGGATTTAAACCCAGATGCTGCAACTCTTACTCACATTCTTATTCACCAAGTAATCCCACAGAAATCAGACTATTCATGTAAGGATTACTCACATGTGTAAGTGCTGCAGGATCATGCCCTTACCTTCTTCTTCTTTGGGATATAAATTCCATCTGTCTTCTGAGGGATGGCTCATAAGCAACACATAGTTAAGGCTGCCTGACAGTTTCAATTGCAACACCTTGTTTTCAGTTGCTTAGATCTTTGCCAAGCTTTAATTATTTGAGCAGATATTTTCTAGCTCAGGTGTCCACCTCAAGCTACAAGGTGAGCTTTGAGGACTCCTGATTAGTGCTCCACACTGCTTTGCCAGAGACCTGGGTATGATTTTCAGTCTCATCTCTTTCTGGCTGAGTCAACAGGTGGAGTACTGCTACCCATCCCTCTGCAGTGATTCCTCTGGCCACTTATCCGAGTGGCCCCGAAATGAGTCCTTTCCATTTCTCTTTACAACAGGGCTGAACACAACAGGAACCTGAAGAACTGAGGTCTGGTCTACACAAAATCCAGACACCTCAGCGGCGTAGTTAAGCCAACCTAAGTCCTCAAATAAACAGCGCTAGGTTGATGGAAGAATTATTCTGTCGATTTAGCTACCACCTCTTGGGGAGATGGATTATCGACACTAACAGGAGAATCCCGCCCGTTGGCATAGGGAGTGTCTACACTGAAGCACTACAGTGATGCAGCTGCAGTGTCACAGCTGTTCTGCTGTAGCATTTTAAGTGTAGACAAGCCCTGAGAAAGGCTGGATCTTAGTGCCAGTGATGGCAATGAAAGTTTGCAACTGACTTCAATGGTAGAAGGAATAGGCCCCAAAGATGAGAAAGCTGCACCCAGAGAATATAAAGGAACTCCAGTGATAAAGAACATCCACGGTCTTTGTTTTTTTAAATTCATATACATTATCTTAATTTTTATTTGATTCAAAACAAAAAGCTGGCTACTTTATCATTTTTACAAGAAGCCAGGATAGTATAAAATGGCTTGGTGGCAACCGTAGATAATGGTTCTGCAAATAATGTTTTTTTAAAAATATTGGCATAATGAATCATAAAACCAATATACAAATATTAAATAATTAATTAAGCCACATAATATCCTTGTGAAGTAGGCAAGTATCATTATCACCATTTTACAGATAAGAAAATTCAGGCCCAGATAAGCCAAATGATTATACCAAGGCTACTCACAAGTGTTGGAGCTGGTGTTCGCTAATATAAAGACAACTCCCCAGTTATTGTATTCCTTTTTTTCTTACATTCCCCAGTTATATTTTAAATTAAGTTTATTCTCCCCTCCTTGTCATTCTGAACTTTCTTTCTGGGGGGTTGTTTATGCAAAAGTTATGCAGTGTAGATGCTATTTCCACATACATATTTTCCATAGAATATGAACTCCGTGGTTATATAGCAAAATCATCCCAGAAGAAATTTTAATGAAATTTAGGTACTGATCTTTCACCTATGGAGGTAAATAGCAAAACTTCCATTGATCTGAATGGTGCTAGAAATGAATGACTTTGTCAATATTTCTTCCATAATATCCAATCTAGGCTATAATGTTTATATTGTAAATTATGTTGTATGTTGTGATCTTCAGACTCTTTCGAAGTATGCAGGCAATGAAGTAGACAGCTGGCTCTTGATATTTGGGACATCGCCCAAATCTATATTATACTATTTGTCTGGGATTTTCTTGAAAGTAATGCGGATTTTCTTCATATTTGGACAACTGCAGAATTTCTTAAAGCTGGTTCTCTTTTCCACCTCAGTCAGGATGGAGTTCTGGTTGAAAAGTGCCAGGTGAAAGATTTCAGAGTAGCAGCCGTGTTAGTCTGTATTTGCAAAAAGAAAAGGAGTACTTTTGGCACCTTAAAGACTAACAAATTTATTTGAGCATAAGCTTTTGTGAGCTACAGCTCACTTCATCGGATGCAGTAGCTCACGAAAGCTTATGCTCAAATACATTTATAAGTCTCTAAGGTGCCACAAGTACTCCTTTTCTTTTTAGGTGAAAGATGTGTGTTTTCATTCTCAACTTTCAGCCATTTCTGGGACAATAACTGCTAGATAACTAGAGGCAGACTGGATATTTAGTTTTATATTAAAGGACTGACTTTCAGAAAAGGTCCCAATGATAGCCTAATTGTGCTTGTAAAATTGAAGCCTGGACTGAGAGCCTTTCAAAAATAAAATGCAAAATATCTAGGAATCTGACTAATTTTTGCTTGCTTATTTTATGTTAGAGTACTAACAATTAGAAGCATGTCAAATATCAATCTCCTTGGGTTAAAAAAAAAAGAAAGAAACATGAGTTACAGCAAACATGATGATCTGCTCCTAAGAAAAGAAAAGAAGATATTGTCTTCCCTTCCCATTATACACAAACTTCCTGTTTTCCAAACAGGATCAACAGAACTGTAGTTTAACTGTCAGATCAAAAATGACTGCCAGTCTGCCACATTCATCTTACAACTTTATGTAACACAGAGAAAAACAGCACATTCCATTTAAACAAATGTTTGTAAAAGTTGTAGTTAATTAAACATAAAATCTCTTTTTATATAGCTATTTATTTAGAAAGTTTTAACAGGCTTACTAATCATTGCCATTTAAATATCAGAAACAAAATGATAATCACTACAACAGGAACTTATCTTTTTGTTTAGGGAAACAATAGGTAGCAAAATAGTCATCAAATCTCTCTATTTAACAGGGTGTTTACCACATACAGAGTGAGCCTCTTTACACCATCCAGGATGTGTTGTTTCTAGTGATTTTATTAATGGAGCAAAACCACTGACTTTAGTCATATTTATCAAACCAGGTTTGTCTGTCTAACTTGAATATATTTTTAAAAAATGGACAGGTGTGCTTTTTCTTTTCTTTTTTTGCATGTAAATGTATTTTGTCTGCGTATTGAATAAAGATCCAAATCCTTCCCCCCACCATTTTATGTATGGATATTTCCATGTTTGGAGAGTTTGTGTTGTTATCTGATTAAAATTGACCATGTAGATCATTGTTGCTACCACTGTTGATAAGGCCATTGCAGAGAAACTAAATGAATTCTTTGCACTGGTCTGCACAGCTGAGGATGTGAAAGATTCCCAAACCGAGCCATTCTTTTTAGGTGACAGATCTGAGGAACTGTCCCAGATTGAGGTGTCATTGGAGGAGGCTTTGGAACAAATTGATAAACTAAACAGTAATAAGTCACCAGGACCAGATGGTGTTCACTCAAGAGTTCTGAAGGAACTCAAATGTGAAATTGCAGAACTACTTACTGTAGTCTGTAACCTATCATTTAAATCAGCTTCTGTACCAGATGACTGGAGGATAGCTAATGTAATGACAATTTTTAAAAAGAGCTCCAGAGGTGACCCCGGCAATTGCAGGCTGGTAAGCCTGACTTCAGTACTGGGCAAACTGGTTAAAACCGTAGTAAAGAATAACATTATCAGACACATAGATGAACAAAATTTGTTGGGGAAGAGTCAACATGGTTTTTGTAAAGGGAAATCATGCATCAGCAATCTACTAGAATTCTTTGAGGGGGTCAACAAGCATGTGGACAAGGGAGATCCAGAGGATATAGTGTATTTAGATTTTCAAGGTCCCTCACAAAGGCTCTTAAGCAAAGTAAGCAGTCATGGGATAAGAGGGAAGGTTCTCTGATGGATTGGTAACTGGTTAAAAGATAGGAAACAAAGGGTAGGAATAAATGGTAATTTTTCAAAATGGAGAGAGGTAAATAGTGGTGTCCCCCAAAGATCTGTACTGGGCCAAGTCCTATTTAACATATTCATAAATGATCTGGAAAAATCAGTGAGGTGGCAACATTTGCAGATGATACAAAACTACTCAAGATCGTTAAATCCCAGGCAGACTGTGAAGAGTTGCAAAACGATCTCTCAAACCTGGGTGATTGGGCTAGAAAATGGCAGATGAAATTCAATGCTGATAAATGCAAAATAATGCACATTCAAAAACATAAACCTAGCTATACGTATAAACCCAGCTATACGTATAAACCCAGCTATACATATAAAATGATGGGGTCTAAATTTGCTGTTACCACTTAAGAAAGGGATCTTTGAGTCACTGTGGATACTTCTCTGAAAATATCCACTCAACGTGCTGCAGCAGTCAAAAAAGCTAACAGAATGTCGGGAATCATTAAGAAACGGAGAGATAATAAGACAGATAATAAGACATATTGCCTCTATATAAATCCATGGTATGCCCACTACTTGAATATTGCGTGCAGATGTGTTCGCCCCATCTCAAAAAAATATATATATATATATATTGGAATTGGAAAAGGTTCAGAAAAGAGCAAAAAAAATTATTAGGGGTATGGAACAGCTTCTGTATGAGGAGACATCAGTAAGACTGGGACTTTTCACCTTGGAAAAGAGATGACCAAGGGGGGATATTATAGAGGTCTATAAAATCATCACTGGTGTGGGGATAGTAAATAAGAAAGTGTTATTTACACTTTCTCAGAACACAAGAACTAGGGGCCACCAAATTAAATTAATAGGTAACACGTTTAAAACAAACAAAAGGAAGACTTTTTTCACACAATGCACAGTCAAGCTGTGGAACTCCTTGCCAGAGAATGTTGTGAAGGCCAAGACTATAACAGGGTTCAAAAAAGAACTAGATAAATTCATGGAGGATAGGTCCATCAATGGCTATTAGCCAGGATGGACAGGGATGGTGTCCCTAGCCTCTGCCAGAAGCTGGGAATGGGATGGATCACTTGATGATTAACTGTTCTGTTCATTCCCTCTGGGGCACCTGGCATTGGCCACTGTTGGAAGACAGGATACTGGGCTAGATGGACCTTTGGTCTGACATAGTATGACCATTCTTATTTTCTTAGGGGTTGAAAATATTAATAGAAACAGGTTTAAAATAACAAAAGGAAGTATTTCACACAATGCACAGTCAATCTGAGTAACTCATTGACAGGGATGTTGTGAAGGTCAAAAGTATAACTGGATTCAGAAAAGAATTAGATAAGTTCATGGAGGATAGCTCTATCAATGGCTATTAGCCAAGATGTTCAGGGACACAAACCCAAGCTCTGGGTATCCCTAAACCTCCAACTACCAAAAGCATCTGGCATTGGCCACTGTCAGAGACAGGATGGGCCTTCGGTCTGACCCAGTGTGGCTGTTTTTAGGTTCTTTTGTTGTATATTTTTCAACATTAACCTTATTCAGTATATGAACCAAAGCCAGGGCTCTAGTGTGGACTTCTCAAAGAGCCTGACTTAATGTTCTGTTAAACATACACAATTCCTAAAGTGCCTTATACTACATTTACTGATAAGGATGTTTATTTTTCATAAAATATTAAGTCCTCCATTGAACCATGTTTATTATACTCTCACAAGCTGTAATTTTAAAATAGAATGCTGAATATTTTAATATTATATTGAAAATCATGTAATTAACCCTGGATGTGTACATGGATGTAAATCTGGCTTTCATAAACAGATGTTAAACAATAAGAAAAACTTTTCTAACTTATTTAGAAATCAAAACTAACTTTAACTGACTGACAATCTCATGGTACCAGTACCTTTGAGTTATGCATGATATTTCTCAGGTTTCTAGAAAAGTTGTTTTATATAGAAAGCCAACTTTAATAAAAGTAATGGCAACCAGTAACAAAAAGTAACTAATTATATAAATCAGTCTTTGCAGACAACTCTCCTGTCACTCTGCCTTTGTGGATCACAACTGAGAATACCAAATTCAGGACAAACTGATGAGAAATAGAGCAGACACACCCCAAAACTGGTGGTTATTCTCCCATAAGATATACCAAACCAGCAACGAAATTAAACTTTTGTTTCACCACACGGCTAAGAAGAAGTCAGAAAAGCAGTTTCTTTAGGTATTTCAGTCCTTTTATCACCACTAAAAACACTAGAGTTAAAGATGAGTGGTTCTTTAAAACTAATTTCATCAAATAAAAGTTTCTTCTGATCTCAAAGGACCAGCCACACACCCAGGTCAATATATAATTCAGATCTTACCCCAGTAATTATGCTGTTGCCAGTCCTTTAGTATCTAAAATCTAAAGATTTATTTATAAAAAGAAAGAAAGACAGAACGGTCAAAGTTAAAATTGGTGAAAGGATTCAAATACATACAGTAATTGCAAAGTTCTTGGTTCAGGCCTGTAGCAGTGATGGAATAAACTGCTGGCTTGTTAAGTCTCTGGTTGCTTCCTAATTATTGGAAGGTCCTCAGTTCCTTGGTTAGAATGCTCCCATTAAATTCATAGTCCAAGGGTTTAAGCAGGAAAGAGGCAAAACTGAGATGTTTCCAGAGCCTTTTATAACTTCTGCCAATTGAAGAGAAATCCATTGTTTTCCTTGTGGAAAATTACAGGTAGCAAGATGGTGTTTGGGGTCACATGAGTAAGTCACATGTCCATGCATGATTTCACTCAGTCACAGCAGAAGCCATTACCTATACTCCAGATGGAACAGTCACAGGAAAGTCTATTCATTAAGTATAGATAGGCGTCTCCCATGGTCCATTGTGACTTAAGTGTTCCTTGATCAACCACTTAATTTGAATAGTCCCTTCAAGATATGCAGGCTAAATACCTTGTGGACGTTACTCCAGGAGCAAACATATTTGAAATACAGTTATGAGCCAAAGCTCATAACTTCAAATAAAAAATGATACATGCATACAAATAGCATAATCATATTCAGCAAATCATAACCTTTCCATAGACACCTTACTTGACATAAATTGTAAATGATTTGTTTAGTGCTTGAGAGCTCCTTTAGCAACTCAATTGTCCAGTGGCCCCACTGGTTGTTTAGCAGGCTTCCTGCTTCTGATGTACTTAAAAAAAAATTGCTATTACTTTTTGAGTCTTTGACTAGCTGTTCTTCAAATTCTTTTTTGGCCTTCCTAATTGTATTTTTATATAATTTATGCTCCTTTCTATTTTCCTCACTAGGATTTAACTTCCACTTTTTAAAAGATGCCTTTTTGCCTCTCACTGCTTCTTTTACTTTGTTGTTTAGCCACGGTGGCTCCTTTTTGGTTCTCTTACTATGTTTTTTAATTTGGGGTATACATTTAAGTTGAGCCTCTATTATGTTGTCTTTAAAAAGTTTCCATGCCGCTTGCAGGGATTTTACTTTTGGCACTGTACCTTTTAACTTATGTTTAACTAACTTCCTCATTTTTGTGTAGTTCCCATTTCTGAAATTAAATGCTATAGCATCGGGCAGCTATGGTGTTAATCGTGCCACTCTCCCACCAGCACGACCTGTTCTGTCCTTCCGATATTACTGTGTCCTACTGATTATCCTTATTCCACCTAGTTTCTGTGATGCCTATTATAGCAATATCCTCCTTTAATACAAGGCACTCTAGTTTACCCATCTTATTATTTAGACTCCTAGCACTGGTATATAAGCGCTTTAAAAACTTGTCACTTTTAGCTGTCTGCCATTACATGATGTAATTGTATGGGCCTTTTTTTCTTTTGACTGTTTCTCATCAGATCCTACCTGTATTTAATCTTCCATACTCTCCTCATTAGGACATAGAGAATCTTCATTAGTAGATCCTCCACTAAAGGATGTCTCTGTCCATACCACGTGCTCCTCCACACCTGTCGGTTCCCTCCCAGCCGTTAGTTTAAAAACTGCTCTACAACCTTTTTAATTTTAAGCGCCAGCAATCTGGCTCCATTTTGGTTTAGGTGGAGCCCATCCTTCCTATATAGGCTCCCCCTTTCTCAAAAGTTTCCCCAGTTCCTAATAAATCTAAACCCCTTCTCCCTACACTATCGTCTCATCCATGCAATACCCGTAGTTCTTACATTATATGTAGGAGTTAATAACGCTTCCCTAATTCACTTTCTCCACACCATTCATGATTTTATAGACATCTATCATATTCTCACTTTAGTTGTCTCTTTTCTAAGATTAACAGTCCCCAGTCTTTTTTGATCTCTCTTCGTATGGAAGCTATTCCATACCCCTAATCATTTTTGCCCTTCTCTGCCCCTTTTCTAATCCTAATACATCTTTTATGAGATGGGGTGACCAGAACTGGATACAGTATTCAAGGTGGGAGCATACCATGGATTTATATAGTGGCGTTATGATATTTTCTGTTTTATTTTCTATCCCTTTCTTTTAACTGCTGCTGCACATTGTGCAAATGTTTACTATCCACAATTACTCCCAAATCTCTTTCTTGAGAGATAACAGCTAATGTAGATCCAATCATTTTGTATGTATAGTTGGGATTATTTTTTCCAGTGTGCATTACTTTGCACTTATCAATATTGAATTTCATCTGCCATTTTGTCATCCAGTCACCCAATTTACTGCGTTCCCTTTGTAACTCTTCGCAGTCATTTTTGGATTTTTAACTATCTTCAGTAATTTTGTATCATCTGCAAATTTTGCCACTTCACTGTGCATCCCTTTTTCCAGATCATTTATGAGTATGTTGAAGAGCACATGTCCCAGTACACTTGATTGGAGCCCCATGCTATTTTAGTATACTATTTGTTGTTGCAACTTTCTTACCATATTGCTACATGTATTAAATTAATCCTTACCACAATTTAAAGGGCTTTCACATAAACACCACATGGTAAATCACATGTATTTACACCATCTGGGCCTAATTCATCCCTGGTATAATTCAATTAATTTCAGTGGAGTCACACAACATGGCCCCACTTTACCGCCTGGATAATGTTGTTTTTCATATTCTGTGAACATGATATAATTTATTCAAGAAAAATATTAATTTTAGCTAGTGTATTGAGACAGCTAAAATATTGTAATTGTTTTCAGCTATAACTCAACATAAAAGTTATCACAGTACTGGCTCTGGGATTCACTCATGCATGTGATTAAGTTTGGAATATATATTCCAAGAAATGTACATTGTTATTGTAACTATATTTTGTTTTTTACTTGATAAAATGCAATATTCGCATACTTTTGAAATAATCAGTAAACATCTTCCCTTTTTGGGGCGAACAACTCATCTTATTTTTTAAAAACTTACTATTTTACAGAGGGTTTTTTTCACCCTATTTCAACAATGATCTACAGAAATGTTTTCAGTGCGCTTAGGTTAAAGAAACAACATATTCTGTTCAAAATGAGCAAGGAGAATGAATATGGTTTTGAAAAAGTACACAGTATGCTAGTATACACTAGCATGATAATGCAGACTCCCATTAGAGAAAAAATTATATGGGTATTTTAGGAACTAATATGGCTCCTACTGAAATAAGTGGCAATACTTGCACTGACATCAGTGGTATGGGATCAGACCTACACTTAGTAGTACTTAGCAAACAGACAAGCAGCAATATTAAAAGCAATATAAAAGTGACCACAATGTTATTTTATTGTGTTTGTAACATATTTTTTCTCAAATCACATTGTGCTTTCATTATAAGTGGAGCAAACCTAAAAAACACCTTAAATATGCTAGTAATTTGGTAAGCTCTGATGGATGTTATTACAGCTCATGAGCCCTGTTTGTGCATTGAGTCTACAAAGTTCTTCTACTGAAAGACAGGAGAACAGTATACATTTGAAATGTACATTTTTACTTGACAAAGCTTTGCCAGGAACACACATGACATAAATTTTGCCTTAAGAAACTAATATATTTTGTATAGTGTCTGATGTACTTTTAAACCATTAGTTAACCAAACCTATGATGCTTTTGAGGAAACGTTCTTTATCCGGCAACCTTAGAAGATATTTTTTATTTAGACTGTGACATGCAAACAGTCACTTTGTGGCCAACTTCACTGTAATTATTTTGCACAATATTAAAACCACTCATTTATTTATGACAGGAGAGAATTTGTGCTTTTATTGGCATGCTTGGGTCTTTAGTCATGTTTATCTAACCTTAACTCAACAGGGTTGTTTACACTGCTAGAACTTGGGTTCAATTTACTTTAATTTTCTCAGAGACTTTCTTATTTATAAAAGCTGAGCTTCTAGTGACTCTTTAGTCCTGACATTTCCTTTACTCTCCACTATGTGCAAAGAACAAAACCCCCAGTGTCTCATTCCTGTTCCAAAAAAACTAAACTGCTTCCTTAAGTGGGTTGGTCCTTGTAATTGAAAATGGCAACCAGATGTTTACAGAACAGAACAGCAGTTTTCCTCTGGACCTTTTGTGTCTTTATAATTGTTTGCCAGAGTTAATCTGATTTCACAGAAACTGGCTGGCGACTGGAATGTCCAGAAGTAAGACGTTGTGCCGAACAATACTATGGACAATTAAAAATAAAGACTGAAGATTTCAGTTAATCTTGCCTACAGTCCTTGATGGAGTCTGAACTCACGAGGTAGCTCTAATCCTTTTAATCTGACTAGTTTATGCCCATGTTTCTTGTACTCTTGGTACTATTTTAGGCATGTTTTCGTGCTGAACTTGTCCTTGTCTCTGGGAAGCATGTTGCATGGAGCATTTGCTTTCTGGCTTCTCCCATTCTGGCCAGCTATACCCAATTTGTAGCTGCACTACCAACATGCATTTTTAATGTGCGGAAACTGCCACCAACATGGGAAAAGGATGGAAGCATCCAGAGGAACTTTCCACGTGGCCCCCAGGACCACATTCATACAAATTTCTTCCCTTAATGTATTTTGCATTAGAAGACAGATGTATCTTGATCCTTCTTTGTCTAGGTGCCCAAGTACTGGGCCACAGCCAGTTTATTCATCATCCTGGGAACCAGCTACATCTTTAGAAACCACTATGTTTTCCCTATTCAGCCCTTTATCCTCCTCATTTTTAATGTCAGTTTTCATTTAAGAAATTAAATTCCTAGCCCTCTTGCTGTTGACATAGCCTTGAAAACGTAAACTGAGTGCTACGGTGAGGAATTGGCTACCACTGATAGCCACCATGTAATAGTCTTGGGGGCTTATCAAACTCCCAGCTGTAGTTCCCTTGCCAGACTAAGCAGCAGCTGTGAAGAAAGCATTGCTGTGGCTGTGCTAATGAAACTAGTGGTTTTGCAAGCTTTCTCCCTGCCGCTGGCCAGATGTTTGCAACTAAACCAGATTCTCTGCTGAGTAGCCCATGTGACCCCAGGTCCTGGGTAAGAAAAGCTCAGTAGCACGAGAGGCAATCTAGAGAACTAAGATACAGGTTTAAAGCAAGATGTGTTTTCAACTTGTTTTCATCCCAGCTCTGAGGGTGATTCCTGTGGCATTAGTCAAGTCTTAGCTTTTGTCTTAATGTCTCCATCTGTAAAATGGAAATAACACTTGCCTACCACACAGGGGTAATAATGTTGATAAAGGGCTAAATAATACCAAGAGAGAGATGGGGAATTACTGCTGCCTCATAGCCACAATGACCTCCATGGCCTCAGCCAGAAATGGAGACGACCAAAATTCATTCAGGTTTGCTCAGTGCAAGCGCCACAATTTCACCCCTCCCACCATCTGCACCAGACCTGATCTTCCCCAGAGTTGGTTGCTAGAAGCAGAGGTTGTGTACAAAGCTGCTGTACACAGTCATACAGGGCCTTCTTATGAAAATATGAGGGAGAATAACAAAATCATTGGAAGGACAAAGTCAGAAAAGAAGAAACACTGTAGATCAAACACAGTTTACAACACAGGTAAATTTTAAAGATGTATATGGTGCAGAATCTCCATTGAACTATCCCAAATGAATTAATAAAATATGAAGCAGATATTGATTTTTTTTGAAATGAGCATCAAGATTCATTGACCCAAGACGTAAATATCGATCAAAGCAAAGCTCAAGTCAATATTTGCCTTACAGGACAATAAATAACCCTAAAAGAAGTCAATATATGAAATGCAAAAATCATTCCAAAAGCTGGGCTAGAATTTCATAAACTATGGAGGGGCTGATAAAGTAAACCTAGCTTAGGTTTACTTTTTGAGGGGCATCCATAGTCAATTGTCATGGTATTGTAAAATCAGTCCATGGAATGGTATTTGATTGGTTTTTAAAGGTACCCACTGTAACTGCATAAACTTCCTGCAGGTTAGTGAAACTAACATTCAAATGAGGTGGGGAGGTGATGAAGTTAGAATTACACTGAACTCAGCTGCAGTCAGTTGGGATGCATTTTTTTGCATGGGCAAACTGACTGGTTGACATGAGGGACACGCAACATCTCAACCAATCCAAAGGCTAGACATAATGTGAGAATTTTGCAGTTTATTACAGAAGGTACATTAAAAATGATGAGCCAGGCAACTTAAATCCAGTCTCCCTTTCTGAGCCTAAAATGACCTGAGACATGTGGACTCACAGATCTCTGATTTGTGGGTGCAAAATTGATAAAGAAAAGGAGTGGACTAAAAAGGGGTCTGCAAAAGTATTGATCAAAGCATGGAAAAACTGATGGATTTGGGAGGAGAGACTCATGCAATTTATTAATTTTTGGAGGGAAAAGTGTGGAATTGATTTTTTTTTTCAGGTAGCATGAGGAAAATAGGGAACAAATGAATTTATGGAGGATGGAAATGCATTTCAGTAACATGAATTGCTGAGTGAGGCAGAGCATTTTTGAAGGAGGTCCTGATTAAAATTTTGACAGCACATCACTAAGCACTGAGGCCACATAGGCCTTGTTAATTCTCATTATAGCTCCAAGGACAAGAGATTTCCCCACAAGGAAGGGAGGGAAGGAACAGCAGAGAATGCTGGAAGAACCTAACTCCATAGGTTCTTCTTCAGAGTCTGAGACTAAGCCACATAGGCCTTGTTAATTCTCATTATAGCTCCAAGGACAAGAGATTTCCCCACAAGGAAGGGAGGGAAGGAACAGCAGAGAATGCTGGAAGAACCTAACTCCATAGGTTCTTCTTCAGAGTCTGAGACTCTGCCAGAGCCCTGAAGTGCAGTTCAGTCCACTGTCCCAGTGACTATTAGCTGCAGTTGAGCAGCTCTGCACTTGTGAGAAGAAGGCCTCTGACACACAGTGCAGAAGGGGCTGAATGTGGAAAGCTGGAAAGGAGAGGCATGGGTGGAGAACTCTCTCCTGCTTTTTCTAATCCTTTTAGTCTTTTCCTTGCAGCTCCAAGATGCTGGGTCCAAACACAGGTTGAGGCTGTGGCAAAAATGGCACTTCATCCAGAGGCTGTTCCTTCAGTGTGAGCCAAGAAGTAACTGAGGTAACTTGCCTGAAGGAGAAAGTCTGGTTGCAATGAAAAGTTCTATCCAAAGAGACTACCATGTGCCTGACTGACAGGCAAGGGAGGCGAGCCCATTGTGGCAGACATATTGAACAAAACTCGAACATCCCATTGGAAATAAGACAGCAAATTCTGTCCTTCCTCAGCAGCCACAGAGGACCCTGCTATATGGGATGAGAGCAGCAGCAAGGCAAGGCAGAAGTTTACACAGGAACTTTACGTGTAGGGGCTCATGCTGGGCTGGTGCAGAGAGAAGACTTAAAGTAGTTCATGGATAGGAGCAGAATGGTGGATCCCTGACTTCATGGATCCACTGGCCATTCCCTTAATATGGGATTAGAGGCACAAGAAGAGTGAAGCTAGAGCAGCATGGCTAGTTGAAAATTTCTGACAAACTTTTTTTCCAGTGGAAAATTGGGTTTTTGACTAAATAAACATTTTTTGCAGAAAGCACTATCTGATGGATTCTTCATCAGAAACCCTAATCCCCCCCCCATTGCCCAAAACTCAGATATTTTACAGTTGCCAAAGACATTTTGGTTTTTTAACAAAAAGCCAGACTTTTCCACAAAAATAAACCATTTTTTCTACCTTCTCTACGAAGCAGTCAGGAAGCTGGAATAGTGACTGCCACCCAGGTATTGAAAAGGACTCTGACACTTATGGAGTTCCAGTTTATCAGTGTACTTGGACTTCACATTGGAGTATAATTGGCCCCAAAATTAATTATTAATCAGCACAAAAAAGTTAGGAATGTTTTGTAGTGAATTTTTTTCCATATATGACTTCAGCTAGGCCCTTTGGCTCACATCCAGCATAAACAGAAATCCTAAAGAAATCAATCTGAACTATAAAAAATACATGAATACGACAGACTTTCAAAAATAAAAAGCACCAGGCCAAGGCACTAAATTAAAACTGCAAGGAGGAGTGATTCTTTTTATAGATTTTTCCACAATATTTGTGATCTTTATTTCTCAGTCTATTATCTGAATCTTTTTAATAGTGCCTCCAAGGAACACATTTTTATAAATTATAGCAGTCTTGTTAGGAAAATGTTATGACATAACATAATTCAAAATAGCCTTCTCCAGAATACAGAGTACAGTACTACACCACACAGAACACTAGAAAACATAATTTAGCAGCAAGAGGAAAATAATTCCAGTTATAACTTCTTCAGCTCTAGGCTAAGATCATCAGTTTGGAATGCAGACATGTTCTTTTACTTTTTACTTTAAAAACAAAACAAAACATAACCTTAAAGCTAGGAATATATACAACCCTGAAAGCAGTTAAAATAGTCTATGCTGCTATATAATGGAATTAGAAGGCTCTTACTCTTTACATTACACTGCTGTTTGTTCCATTTATTCTATACAGCTACCATATGTTGAAAGTTGCAGGTACATCTGGACAGTGATGGAAAGTGTATAAAGCACTTTTGCTATTTTTGTTCCCATTACTGGGAAAAAATAGTGCAGGGATTATTGGCACAGGATGTAAAAATATAAATATCTACAGAAAATCTGAAATCTGCAGACAGTTTGTTTACTGGTTACAAACCTCTACAGCAGTTTTAAGTTAACCTTGCACCATCAGCCAGTTAAGCCAAAAAAAAGTATGTCGCAGATGTGCCATACATGATCCCCAGAGAATGGGATGTTGGCTGCACTGGACACCACTCTGTAGCTAAATCCATCTGGCATCAGCATGGGCTGCAGAAGTGCTGTGTCTTGTCACTGGAGTGATGTATATGATGGCAGGTAGTGAGTGGGAGATGAAAGATCTGAAAAACCAGATATTTTTTTTTTAAGAGGGGAATGGGTAACGCTCCATATTCTAATACAGGAGGCAGCTCATCACGGAAAATGTACACACCTTACCTTAAAAAAAAATCTTTAAAACTTACCTATAAAACTTAACTTAAAATAATAGTGGAAATTTGCTGGGTTCAATACAGTGTGTTCTAAACAGCCCCTCAGAATAATTTTCAAGTTATCCAAGTTTAAATAAACACAATTGAGATTAGTTAAATAATAAAGCAACAGTGAGGTATCTGATAACTGCAGGAAGTTTCTGCAGGTATGAATGACAAGAATATAATTATTCTTTACTATAAGGCACAAACAACCACATAATAAAAATACCAGAACTGTCATTTTCTTCCATTGACAGAGTGCTGGGTGGTCTCTTTCTACCAATTTTCTCCAGTTTCTACACTGGCTTCCTATAGAATAGAGATTCAAAATCAAAATCTTGATCCTTATCTTCAAGGCCCTCAATGGCCTGGGCCCCACACACTAAAAGACCATCCCAAGGTCAAGGCTGACGACTGTGGCTGTCCACTCCTCAGGCACGATGGAACTTTCTACCATAAGGGTACAGCTCATCTGTGCAGAGGCTAGTCTCAAATTATGGAACAAATTCCCACAGGAACTAAGGACCATTACAAAACCCACCACCATCCACTCCATATGCAAGGCATATTTCTTTGACCTTGCCAGAGGCGCTCCGGGTCTTCGGCGGCATCTCGGTGGCGGGATCTTCACTCGTTCTGAGTCTTCGGCAGCACCTCAACGGCAGGACCTTCAGTGCCGCTGAAGACACCCGGAGAGAGTGAGGGCCTGCTGCCGGAGCGCCGCTGGGTGAGTAAAAGCGCCGCAGTGGGTTGCACCTTTTTTTGGATCGCTCCCCCTGTTCCCTCCATGTGGCTGATGTTAGTCTTGACACTTTATGCTGTAACGGAAGGCACTCAGATACTACAGCGACAAGGGCAGTATTAGAACCTATCAAGAACAGAGCAGAACTGACTTCCTGGGCTAGGATGAATTAACAGAGCTGGGGTGGAATTAAAAAGCAAGCAGTTGATAGAAGGATAGAAGGAGTGTCCCTATATGGAAAAGTAAGCATCTGTGTGACTGGACAAGGCCAGATTGGGACTATAAGCCCCTAGTCAAATTGGTTTATAAAGTTTATAAATTAGATTCAGTGATGGATATTCTGAATGAATTGTGGATTACTGACAAAACTTTTTTTTATTAATTTGTATTAATTTGTTTCTCATCATTCTTACCTTGGTAGTAGTGCTCATGTCCAGGGCCTACATTCAGTTTTCTGTCTTCAAGGACTGTCACTGTATATCCATATTGTGCTAGGATGCGCTGATATAGCTGAAGTTCTTTTTTACCATGGGAAGAAGGAACGTACAAAATTGCTCTTCTTGTATGACTCCCAAAGTACTTAAGAATGGAGTCTTCGATCTAACAGAAAACAGAATGCAAAGACAACACCCATAAGACAAGGTAGGATCATGAGACACTGTTGTTATTTTTCCACAAAACCATGCTATCATCTTAGATATCAAATCAAATGGAGATTTTCAAGAATATAAAAGTCCGGATTGAGGTACTTAATTGTCTAGTTCTCAAATGCTGGATCTTTAGGGCTAAATGCTTAGGCCCAGGACCTTCACTCAGGCCAAAGGAGTAGAACCAAATGCATGAGACACAGTGCAAAGTTTTCTACAACTGTTCCCCTCTTTACTATCAAAAACTGCAGATGTACAAACAGCCCGAGAGCCCAGTAAAAGTGATTCAGTTCTCATCTACTGGTGTGGGGATAAGAGGAGGGAGGACAATGGGAGGTGTCTATGGGTGCTGATCCACTAAGATTCAGTCACACAATCTGTCAGAATTCAAGAGGATCTCAAAAGCCCCATACCTTGTCTTCACAGACTGTGAGCTTCGCAAGGGAAGGTCGATGTCCTTATTCGTATTTTGAACAAGCATATGGCCAGCGCTTAATAAACAACAACATGATATGTAACTCTTATGGGGTGGGGAAGTGAAGTCAAGAGAGCAGAAGGGAGGAGCCAGGAAAGGCTCCTCTACCTACTACCACTGATGTCAAGTCTGTCAGGCAGCATGGAAGAGGAGAGAGAGCAGCCGGGGTGAGGGAGGGCTGAGAATTAGCATGGGAGATCTGGTTGCTCAGATGAAAGGAGAGGTTGGACTGAAGTCTTCCCAGGTGGTGCAGTGGGAGAGTGAAGTAAGACTAGTATTCAAGATGGTTGAGAGGAGGAGGATGCTGAGTTGGGAGGGGGTGCAAGTGGACACTAGGCAGGAGCACTACTCTGCAAGCACCCAGACATGCCAGAGTGTGACAGTGTCTCTATGCCAGCTGTGCTGGGCCAGGAAAGTAACTTACTTTAAGGGAGAAGAGAAGCTCAGAAACCATGCTAAAATGGCCTGAGTAAAGCATGAGGGCCATTTCTATTGGGGAGTCACCACAGGGTGATGAGCAACATAACCTGAGGCACGTATCACCAGACTCATCCCCATTCCACATTGGTTAGCCATGCTTCCTATATGCTCCATGCCCTTAGTCATATGGAGGGCAGCAGAGAGTCCTGTATGCACCAGCAGAGGAGCAGTAGATGGTATCACCCATGAAACACAGGCAACACCCCTCACAGGTTTTCTGATGTTTGGCATCCTTCTACACAGAGTCTGGTGCCAGCAGCATGTAGGGCTAAGCACTCTCCCTCCGCTAAATTCAAATAAATAATCTAGGTGCCAGGGTACCTGGAGAATGGGGAGAGAGAAACCTCCCCCACACCTCCACAGACTAAGACTTATGTTGTGAGTTTGGCATTTCGTTTTGGAAGCAGTTCATTCTGTGGTCACTCTTATCCCTTGCAGGAGTGAGTTTCATTAATCTAGAGCCAGCTCCTGTGAAAGTTCTGCATCCCGCACTCATGAACCTCTGCTACTGGCTGACAGTTTCATTGTTCTAACGGGATCCAGATGTGTCAGAATATCACGATAGCAATCTGATTCTATTGGTATTTGAGTAACACGCTGTGTGTGCACAGCAATATGTGGGGGGAGGGGAAGACTACAAATGCTAAGAGTCACACGGTACATAAAAATAGCATGTTCTGCATGAAAAAAAATGTGACTGTATTTGGAGTTTCCTAGATGCTGTTTTGCAGAAGGATAATAGCAAAGTTACTTTATTAAACTGGCTTTTCTCCCTGCAAGAAGTATTTCTATTTAGAGGGCTTTAATGAAGGGTTATCAAGTTATCTACTGGCAAGTACATGAATTTTAAGTTGACATTAGAAAAAAAATCTATTTTAAAAACTAAAAGTTGTCTAGTTTTAGTAAGTTTACATGGGAATGCACACAGGAAGTGCTATACAATTGAAGAGTCATCAGTCTTTATTAAGACGCTATGCTGAAAAAAAAGGACAGATTTTTGGTATAAACAAAATGTCATTCAAGATGCTTCCACTTGTTTATAGATCTGGTAAGTCTCTCTCACTGCCGTCTCTTCCCAAATCACAGGATATAGCTTTATGTTACACTTGGCTCAAGTGTAAAATTCTTTGCAGCAGTGAGAAGTATAAACTATTTTAGATCCCTGAATCACTAGTACTCTTCTGTTTTTATTATAGAACACACATCCCTATGAGTGGGATGAGCATAATTGATAACGAGACATGCTGAAATATGTCTATAATGCTACGAGAGTCATCTAGATATATTTAATGAACCTGTAATCCAAGAACATTTTAGATGTTAGAATAGTCAGATAACAAATTCTGATCACATGCATAAAGGAACAAACATACATAGGAAATAATCAGGTCAGAATTAAACTTGTAATAGATCCTCCTCCTGTCCTTGTAGTATTTTTATAACATATTAATCTAGCAGTGAGACTGGCATGACCTGTGCTACATTGCCTTATAATACCCCTTCCACTCTCTCCTCTTCCTGTCCCCCATTCTGTTTTATTTTTTCTTCCATCTTTCCCTCTTCATCTTTTCTCTTCTGTACTTCCTATATAATTACAGTATCTACTAGAAGTCTTGTCTCCTCACATTCCTCCTTGTGGCTGCTCTATTCCTAACTCCCCAATCTCTCTTTCCCCTCCTTCCTCCCCTCCCCTACCCCACCTACCGTATGGTTCTCGCTTTGTATACTGGGTCTCTCCCCTACTCCTGCCCAATATGTGGCAACATCAGAGGTAATTAAGCCAGTCATCGCCCACTCCTTCCATTTCATGTACATAATACAAGGGAGCCACTCCTCACTCCACTCTGCATAAGGACACATGATTTTCTATTCCACTGTAAACCCAACAGGGTGAATTAAGGACTGATAGAGAGAGAGCTTTGGGGCCAGATCCAGAGCCATGCTCAGGATCTGGCACTTAATTTGGAATCACTGTCTTCTCTTGATTTGTGTCCATTCCTTTCTGATCTAGATTGCAGCTGTTTTGGGTAAGGCTTATGCTTTCCTCTGTCTGGCACGGCCACACACACTCCCAGTGCTCAAGAAATAACATTTATTTAATGCCCTTTTATGTGCTTTCCATCAGAGGACATTCTGAACATATCCCTACCATAAAATCTCTTCCTCTTTCATAATGGTTGGTAATTCGCCTGCAGAAACACTGGAGGATGCCTTTAGTATTTTGTTTAAGGCAATTTTTAATTGTTTTTCCCACACACCAAAGTACAAATCTATTTTAACTGAGGGATACTCCAGGTACATTGCATGGGATGTATCTCACCCTCACAGCCCACCCCCACCTCCACTAATATGCCAGGCAACCCTACACTTTGGGCAGGCACTCTCTTGTCTTCAGGAGCACTATTGTTCCTTCCATTTCCACACATTCCGAACCTTCTCCTGTGTCCTTTCCCCAAGTCAGCACCTGCTCCGCCCAGTCAGTGCCTGACTCCACTGTCCCAGCTGCAGATCCTACCCTCTCCTTATCACCCATTTATACCCCTCACTCCCAGATCTAGCACTAGCCACTGACCTCCCTCAACCACATCCACAGATGACAATAGACATGGACTTTACACGGCATTTCCCTGCTGCGCCCTGCTTTCTGATGCCCCTGCTAATGATTCTTCAGGAGTTCCTTAGAGGAACTTTGAACCCTTACACTTCAGAAACTCTGCTTAAGGAGGACTTTTTAATATGATGGTGATAATATTTAGCTCCTTATATTGCTCTCCTCCAGAGATCTCAAAGAATTTGACAAAGTCGACTATATATTATTATCCCCATTTTACAGATTTGAAGATTTCAGCACACCGAGGTGAATGACTTGCCCCAGGTCATCCATCAGCTTGGTGGTAGAGACAGGAACAGAACTCAGGTTTTCAGAGTCTCACATCCTATCCACTTGACTAAGATGTTTTGGCGTAACCTATTATTAAATCATTGACGCCCTCTGAAGGGGAAGGTGGTCGAAAGGGAACGGTTACTAGCTGGTGGTTTTGAGAACTGTTTTCTCTTTTAATGTTATTTAAAGCTGTTTAATTTAAGCCCTACTGACCAACATTAGTGAGCATAGAGCTGTTACTTTCTATCTGCTACACCAGTGCTTCCTTATTTTATCCCCCCAGCTGGATAAGTGTTATGTTGGATGATGCCATCTCATGTTAGATACCTGTGGAGGTCTATGAATCATAGAATCATAGAACATCAGGGTTGGAAGGGACCTCAGGAGGTCATCTAGTCCAACCGCCACTCAAAGCAAGACCAATCCCCAACTAAATCATCCCAGACAGGGCTATGTCAAGCCTGATCTTAAAAACTTCTAAGGAAGGAGATTCAACCACCTCCCTAGGTAACGCATTCCAGTGTTTCACCACCCTCCTAGTGAAAAAGTTTTTCATAATATCCAACCTAAACCTCCCCCACTGCAACTTGAGACCATTACTCCTCGTTCTGTCATCTGCTACCACTGAGAACAGTCTAGATCCATCCTCTTTGGAACCCCCTTTCAGATAGTTGAAAGCAGCTATCGAATCCCCCCCATTCTTCTCTTCCGCAGACTAAACAATCCTAGTTCCCTCAGCCTCTCCTCATAAATCATGTGTTCCTGTCCCCTAATCATTTTTGTTGCCCTCTGCTGGATGTTTTCCAATTTTTTCCACATCCTTCTTGTAGCATGGGGCCCAAAACTGGACACAGTACTCCAGATGAAGCCTCACCAATGTCGAATAGAGGGGAACAATCACATCCCTCGATCTGCTGGCAATGCCCCTACTTATACATCCAAATGCCATTGGCCTTCTTGGCAACAAGGGCACATTGTTGACTCATATTCAGCTTCTCGTCCACTGTAACCTCTAGGTCTTTTTCTGCAAAACTGCTGCCTAGCCATTCGGTCCCTAGTCTGTTGCGCTGTATAGGATTCTTCCATGAAGGACTCTGCACTTGTCCTTGTTGAACCTCATCAGATTTCTTTTGGCCCAATCCTCCAATTTGTCTAGGGCCCTCTGTCTCCTATCCCTACCCTCCGGCGTATCTACCTCTCCTCCCAGTTTAGTGTCATCTGGAAACTTGCTGAGGGTGCAATCCACACCATCCTACAGATCATTAATGAAGATATTGAACAAAACCAGCCTGAGGACCGACCCTTGGGGCACTCCACTTGATACCGGCTGCCAACTAGACATGGAGCCGCTGATCACTACCCATTGAGCCCGACAATCTAGCCACCTTATAGTCCATTCATCCAGCCTATACTTCTTTAACTTGCTGGCAAGAATACTGTGGGAGACTGTATGAAAAGCTTTGCTAAAGTCAAGGAACAACACGTCCACTGCTTTCCCCTCATCCACAGAGCCAGTTATCTTGTCATAGAAGGCAATTAGATTAGTCAGGCATGACTTGCCCTTGGTGAATCCATGCTGACTGTTCCTGATCACTTTCCTCTAAGTGCTTCAGAATTGATTCCTTGAGGACCTGCTCCATGATTTTTCCAGGGACTGAGGTGAGGCTGACTGGCCTGTAGTTTCCAGGATCCTCCTTCTTTCCTTTTTTTAAAGATGGGCACTACATTAGCCTTTTTCCAGTCGTCCAGGACCTCCCCCAATCGCCATGAGTTTTCAAAGACAATGGCCAATGGCTCTGCAGTCACACCCGCCAACATCCGCCAACTCCGGATGCAGCACATCCGGCCCCATGGACTTGTGCTCGTCCAGCTTTTCTAAATAGTCCCGAACCACTTCTTTCTTCACAGAGGGCTGGTCACCTCCTCCCCATGCTGTGCTGCTCAGTGCAGCAGTATGGGAGCTGACCTTGTTTGTGAAGACAGAGGCAAAAAAAGCATTGAGTACATTAGCTTTTTCCACATCCTCTGTCACTAGGTTGCCTCCCTCATTCAGTAAGGGGCCCACACTTTCCTTGACTTTCTTCTTGTTGCTAACATACCTGAAGAAACCCTTCTTGTTACTCTTAACATCTCTTGCTAGCTGCAACTCCAGGTGTGATTTGGCCTTCCTGATTTCACTCCTGCATGCTCGAGCAATATTTTTTATACTCTTCCCTGGTCATTTGTCCAATCTTCCACTTCTTGTAAGCTTCTTTTTTGTGTTTAAGATCAGCAACAGATTTCACTGTTAAGCCAAGCTGGTTGCCTGCCATATTTACTATTCTTTCTACCCATCAGGATGGTTTGTCCCTGTAACCTCAAAAAGGATTCTTTAAAATACAGCCAGCTCTTCTGGACTCCCTTTCCCCCTCATGTTATTCTCCTAGGGGATCCTGCCCATCAGTTCCCTGAGGTTGTCAAAGTCTTCTATTCTGAATCATCTTTGGATGTGGTTGAAGGAGGACAGTGGCTAGTGCTAGATCTGGGAGCGAGTATTCTTGCCAGAAAGTTAAAAAAGTATGGATTGGATGAATGGACTATAAGGTGGATAAAAGCTGGCTTGATTGTTGGGCTCAACGGGTAATGATCAACGGCTTGATGTCTAGTTGGCAGCCAGTATCAAGTGGAGTACCCCAGGGGTCGGTCCTGGGGCTGGTTTTGTTTAACATCTTTATCAATGATCTGGATGATGGGATTAATTGCACCCTCAGCAAATTCGCAGATGACACTAAACTGTGGGGAGAGGTAGATATGCTGGAGGGTTGGGATAGGGTCCAGAGTGACCTAGACAAATTGGAGGATTGGGCCAAAAGAAATCTGATGAGGTTCAACAAAAACAAGTGCAGAGTCCTGCACTTAGGAAGGAAGAACCACATGCACCACTACAGGCTGGGGACCGACTGGCTAAGCAGCAGTTCTGCAGAAAAGGACCTGGGGATTACAGTGGATGAGAAGCTGGATATGAGTCAGCAGTGTGCCCTCGTTGCCAAGAAGGCCAACGGCATATTGGGCTGTATTAGTAGGAGCGTTGCCAGCAGATCAAGGGAAGTGATTATTCCCCTCTATTCAGCACTGGTGAGGCTACACCTGGAGTACTGCCTCCAGTTTTGGTTCCCCCACTAGAGAAGGGATGTGGACAAATTGGAGAGAGTTAAGCGGAGGGCAACAAAAATGAACAGGCCTGTATCAAACACTGCTCAGTCAGAATGGGGCAGAGTACTAGAATCTGTGTGGCACCATTCCCTGTTCAGCCAGGAGAGCTCTGTTTGAAAATCCCACTGAAGGATTATACTTCTGCAGAGTCCGCTCTATGTCTCCTGTGAAGCAGATATATGGTTAGTCTGCCACATGGCTCCTGAAGGAGCAGTGCTTCCAGGGGCAGAGGGCCACTGTGGTAGACACAGACAGGCTATCTTCTGCCTCTATAGATCTAGGAGTTCCTTTCCAGTGAATTCTCTGGTCCCCGGGCTTGGAGGCTTCAGCCCATGCAAACTCTGATGCCATCCTAAACCTTATGATGATATGCTCCCATTGGAAGGGGCAAGATGGTTCCTGGTATTGCCAAACTTCTCCCTCCCTCCCTCTTGGACTTCAGTTATAATGCACATGGAATCTTCCCTAGGCTATGGATTAGCTGGAATATTTATAACACGCTAACCTTACAAATATGCCAATACACCAATTAAACACAATGCAGTCAGAGAGAGAGAGAGAGAGAGACCGCAGTTACAACAGAGCAATGAGACAGGCTTCAGTTCTTAGGCAAATGTTTTTAAAAGTGCTGTAACTGGAAGATGGCCAGACACTGTTCCTATTGCTCATTAGGGACACTGATACTCATCAAAAAACAGTTCAAACAACAACCTTTACATAAAAAAGCACTTCTGGCAAAAACATCCAGCACTGCCTTTCCAAAGTACCTAGACAGAAACCTTCCATATTCATTGCTGCCTCTGGAAATCAGTGATCCAATGGGTTCTGATATAGATTTTGCACACAAACAGAATCTACTACTACAGACATGTCCAGTCGCCTTGGAGATCTTTTTCGGGCTACACACATCAGAGAAACTTTCAAAAAAATAAGTCCTTCAGGTTGTTGGTTGCTAACATTTCCCACCACACACATACAGCCAAAACTGAAGCAATAAGAACCAAGTGAATCTAGCTAGTGGTGCACTCTGAAATGCAGTCCTCCATAACTCCTGTAGTTTAAGTATTAAATAAATGGCATTTCTATAAACTGACTTTTACAAAAATTCAATTTAGGATGATGGGATCTGTGGGGGTTAGATTTTGGGGATTCTGAATGTAGCAGCATGACCTTACATTTAAGCTGATGCTATTAAATAATATAAGAGAAAGCTCAAGGCTATTTCTCCCCTTTTTTCAAGATCCATGTGCAGTTCTCCCAAATTTATTTCCTCCCCCTTGTATTTTCGGAGCACTCTGCATTCCTATACACATGTACAATTTCCTCTCTGTTTTCTTAACAAGTGAGGGTGGAGTTTTAAAAAAACCTATAGTTGCATTGTATTAACAACAAATTGGCCAAATTAAATAACGTTTCCCTTATGCAGCAAGTGATCCCATATTTGTTTCCGGTACTCTATATAAAATACATTACGTCACTATCCATGTTGATCTAGGTACCAGTAGGAGTCTGTCAGAATTTCCAATATTATAGCAACAACATTCATATTTCTAGAGTTAGAGTTTGCCAGTTTTGCTTTTATAAACCCTTTTTCTCAGCCATAAAAATTCATTCTGGGCTGAGACTTGGCATAAAAGGAGCAGAACTCAACAGATTAAAATAGTCTGCTCAAATACTGTATCATTTTACTGCTTTGACTCTTTTTGGTACTCCAATAGCTTGACTGTGTGGTGGGATTAGTCCAGAAGGTGAATTAACTGCCTTTGGAATATTCAAAAATAATTTTGAAATGAAGACACGTTTCTGTTTTAAAGCTAGTTTAATAAAGGTTTTTCTTCCCAGATTAGAAATTTCAGGTTCTTTGTTAGCAAGTGGATTTACTACATGTGCAGGGCACCCATGTAAAAGGAACTAATGAACAGCATCTCTGGCCCCAGTTCTACAAAGGGAATATGGATGCATCCGGTGAAGTGAGCTGTAGCTCACGAAAGCTTATGCTCAAATAAATTTGTTAGTCTCTAAGGTGCCACAAGTACTCCTTTTCTTTTTGCGGATACAGACTAACATGGCTGCTACTCTGAAACCTGTCATTATGCAAGGCACTGAATTTAGCCATATGGAGTGGAAATCTATCAACTTCATGAAAAATTCATACAGATACAGACAGACATCATCTTCCTTTCCAAATGCAAACAGATGGACATCATACCAAAAGGACTGAAGGTAAAAAAATCCATTACAATCTACATACCACACCAACTATGCTGACAGCTTGTGCCACACGCTCTCAAAGAAACTGCGGAACCACCTGATCAACATCCTCTACAGCAAACAGGGAAAGATTAAGAATGAGCTCTCAATACTGGATACTCTCATAAAAAACAACCTTCCTCACAAAATTCCTCGTGGCTGTACTTTACAAAAACTAGACAAGCCATTTACAACACACACTTTGCTTCTCTACAAAAGAAAAAGGACATTAAACTATCTAAACTACTACATGCCGCAAGGTGCCACAACAGTGGTTCCCTTAATCCACCAAGCAATATTGTTAATCTATCCAACTATACTCTTAGTCCAGCAGAAGAATCTGTCCTATCTTGGGGCCTCTCCTTCTGCCCCTCCACCCCCACGAATATGATACAGTTCTGTGGTGACCTAGAATCCTATTTTTGACGTCTCCAACTCAAGGAATATTTCCAACATACCTCTGAACAACATACTAACCCACAAAGACCTTCCTACCAAGACTACAAAAAGAAGGATTCTGGGTGGACTCCTCCTGAAGGTCGAAACAACAGACTGGACTTCTACATAGAGTGCTTCCACCGACGTGCATGGGCTGAAATTGTGGAAAGGCAACATCACTTGCCCCATAACCTCAGCCGTGCAGAACACAATACCATCCACAGCTTCAGAAATAACTCTGACATCATAATCAAAAAGGCTGACATAGGAGGTGCTGTCATCATCATGAATAGGTCGGAATATGAACAAGAGACTGCTAGGCAGCTCTCCAACACCAGTTTCTACAAGCCATTACCCTCTGATCCCACTGAGGGTTACCAAAAGAAACTACACCATTTGCTCAAGAAACTCCCTGAAAAAGCACAAAAACAAATCTGCACAGACACACCCCTGGAAACCCAACCAGAGGTATTCTATCTGCTACCCAAGATCCATAAACTTGGAAATCCTGGACGCCCCATCTCAGGCATTGGCACCCTGACAGCAGGATTGTCTGGCTATGTAGACTCCCTCCTCAGGCCCTATGCTACCAGCACTCCCAGCTATCTTCAAGAAACCACTGACTTCCTGAGGAAACTACAATCCATCGGTGATCTTCCTGAAAACACCATCCTAGCCACTATGGATGTAGAAGCCCTCTACACCAACATTCCACACAAAGATGGACTACAAGCCGTCAGGAACAGTATCCCCGATAATGTCACGGCTAACCTGGTGGCTCAACTTTGTGACTTTGTCCTCACCCATAACTATTTCACATTTGGGGACAATGTATACCTTCAAATCAGTGGCACTGCTATGTGTACCCACATGGCCCCACAGTATGCCAACATTTTTATGGCTGACTTAGAACAACGTTTCCTCAGCTCTCGTCCCCTAATACCCCTACTCTACTTGCGCTACATTGATGACATCTTCATCATCTGGACCCATGGAAAAGAAGCCCTTGAGGAATTCCACCATGATTTCAACAATTTCCATCCCACCATCAAGCTCAGCCTGGACCAGTCCACACAAGAGATCCACTTCCTGGATACTACGGTGCTAATAAGCGATGGTCACATAAACACCACCCTATACCGGAAACCTACTGACCGCTATACCTACCTACATGCCTCCAGCTTTCATCCAGACCACATCAAACAATCCATTGTCTACAACCAAGTTCTTCGATACAACCGCATTTGCTCCAACCCCTCAGACAGAGACAAACACTTACAAGATCTCTATCAAGCATTCTTACAACTACAGTACCCACCTGCTGAAGTGAAGAAACAGACTGACAGAGCCAGAAGATTACCCAGAAGTTACCTACTACAGGACAGACCCAACAAAGAAAATAACAGAATGCCACTAGCTATCACCTTCAGCCCCCAACTAAACCTCTCCAACGCATCATCAAAGATCTACAACCTATCCTGAAGGACGACCCATCACTCTGACAAATCTTGGGAGACAGGCCAGTCCTTGCTAACAGACAGCCCCCCAACCTGAAGCAAATACTCATCAGCAACGACACACCACACAACAGAATCACTAACCCAGGAACCTATCTTTGCAACAAAGCCCGTTGCCAACTGTGTCCACATATCTATTCAGGGGACACCATCATAGGGTCTAATCACATCAGCCATACTATCAGAGGCTCGTTCACCTGCACACCTACCAATGTGATATGTGCCAGCAATGCCCCTCTGCTATGTACATTGGCCAAACTGGACAGTCTCTATGTAAAAGAATAAATGGACACAAATCAGACGTCAAGAATTATAACATTCAAAAACCAGTCAGAGAACACTTCAATCTCTTTGGTCATTCGATTACAGACCTAAAAGTTGCAATTGTTCAACAAAATACTTCAAAAACAGACTCCAAGGAGAGACTGCTGAATTGGAATTAATTTGCAAACTGGATACAATTAACTTAGGCTTGAATAAATACTGGGAGTGGATGGGTCATTACACAAAGTAAAACTATTTCCCCATGTTTATTCCCTCCCCCCCCCCACTGTTCCTCAGATGTTCTTGTCAACTGCTGGAAATGGCCCATCTTGATTATCATTACAAAGGTTCCCCCCGCCCCCGCTCTCATGCTGGTAATAGCTCACCTTAAGTGATCACTCTCCTTACAGTGTGTATGGTAACACCCATTGTTTCATGTTCTCTATGTATATAAATCTCCTCACTGTATTTTCCACTGAATGCATCCGATGAAGTGAGCTGTAGCTCACAAAACTTATGCTCAAATAAGTTTGTTAGTCTCTAAGGTGCCACAAGTATTCCTTTTCTTTTTGCGGATACAGACTAACACGGCTGCTACTCTGAAACACGGACAGCATGGACTCATTGAAATTAATGAGGGTCTGCACGGGATCATAGGTCTGCCCATGTGATTTAGGGTGGGGTTGAAGTCAGCTTTGACGCAATATACTTGGTGTTACAGCTTACAAAGCCATTACATTCTACAGAGTCACTGACACCTATTTTAGCTTTGATGTGCAGTTTTAGATGATTTGCAAAGTGAGGTCTAAAGAAACCATGATGGACTAGCAAGTGAATAAATGCATGTAAAAGAAGAGTTTGTAATTATGTTTTAAATGTACATAATGAACTGGGGGGAAGGGAAGGGAAATGAAAGAAAATATTTGTGTCCTATTCAGTCAACTCTCAAAAAGTATGCTCGGTTAAAAACCAAATCAAAATGTATGTTGCTTAGGCTTTTAATGAACTACAAAAACAACTAGATTCACATAATACTAAAGCTCCAAATGATTTAAATATTTTCTATTGTAAAATGAGCATCTACTTTATGCATATTATAGAATGGCTGGGGAAATTGTCTGCCTAGGAGAAAATCCTTTGTTATTTTTTTCTTTAAATTGGTTTGGCTTTTTTTAAGTTATGCTAGTGTAAAAATACAATAGATTGTACTGGTCTTTCTTTAGCTTACATAACCCTAAAGCTGTTCCAGTTTAAAATATGAAATCTGGTCAGCAATTAGCTCAGACACTACATAAATACTGTTGTTGTTTTGGCCAAAAAGAAATTAGCTGAGATATTTAAAATTGAAAGAGGAAATCAGTTCCTTGGAGGTTTTTGAGATTTTTGGCTTAATGTGTACCACCACAAATACTGAGGCATTATCCCTGTCTGGCAGGCAAGCAAAAACAGTTTGAATGGTTACTACAGAATTTCACTGATCATTACTTCATCTTGACAAATTAAACTCTTCTTCTGAAGACAATGGCCCCGATTCTCAGGTCTGGCTGAGCTGCTCTTGGGACAGGACCCATCACCTTTTAAACTACCTTTGGCCACTTTACCCCACAATGTAAATTACAGGAAGCCTCAGGATTGCTCTCTCTGGCATCCAGCTGCTCACAACCTCCAGGGACTGTTCCAGCAACTGGGAATAGTTTGAGCACAGTAGCACTCTGGCCACATTCCCTTTTGCCTGACATGCTGCTTGCGTTGGATACTGCAAAGGGGTGGTAAAGATCTTCTGTGCCAGCTGTATGTCACCCAGTTAAACAGGCTTTATGAGTCCTTTACACACCGGGAACTGCTCAAAAGAAACACACTGTGAAAGGGAATCAAGCCCTATGTGAACAATGACACTATTTTCAATGACACAGGCAGGCGGTCAGAGAACTGCTGCTAAATTCCACTGCTTTCAGTTAGAAGAGAACCAGCAGCATAAGAGTGGATCCCTCTAGATTTTTAGACAGCACCTACTAGAACAGCGTTCTGATCCGTGCCTGGGAATCCTAAGTACTACTGCAATACAAATAATAATAAATAAATAACAGAAAACTTTGAATTAGTTTCTAATGCCCCAAAGGATGGTGAAAATCTTCCTTAATTCCAAAGGAGTCTTCTAGACATTTTGTTGACTTGCGCCATAGTGCATACAAATACAAATAAGGTGTTCTTGTTACTGTTTTATTTTACTTTTAAGTTCAAACACTTCCTGCATTGTTACGGGGAAGTTAATTTCCTGTTTCACTTTCTGGAAGGCATTTAAAATGTTTTGGCTTACATGCTACAAGATTTCCCACTCAGGAAGAAGTGGGTTTTGGATCGAAATGGTTGGAATGTGATTCTGCTTCCCATTGTTTGCTGAATAAATATAGAACAGGCAAGTAAATTATGGGGATTTACCTTGATAGTTGGTTTCTGATGATGATATAAGCCACAAAAGTGAAGCTTGAGTTGCTGGTAGTCGATCATCAACATGGAAGCATAGTGCTATCATTCAGAATTCCCTTGCTTCATGATTGTATACAGTTCATGGAACCAAATTCCAGTGCTATACCCCAGACAGACTACAAACCAAATCCCACTTGGCTAATTCACAAGAGTTGTTCCATGGATTTTAATAGAACTACTCACATGAGTGAAGTGAACAAGATCAGACCTGCTTTCTTCCTCCCTGTCCAGCTGCTGTCATCCCCCCTCCCACAGCTTCTCCTCCTCCTATGTGACAAACCCAATGAAACTGAGGAGAGATCGAAAAACTGTGTCTCCACTCTTCCCCGACTCCCTCCCACCACAGCATCTCTGCCTCCTCGTTTGTGTAAAAATAACTTTGCTTTACTGCCCCAGTATTTTTGTATTCTACATTACAGGAAGAGGTTTTGCTGCTATTCTAGGGTGAATTGGTTTCATCCCCTACCTCATGGCTATGAATTTAATTGGCTAAATCACATCACTGACACTGTGATTAACCCTGGATTCCATGCTGGATAAATTCCATTCTCCCACATTGTTTTCTACTATTGTGGTGCAAAGAGAAGCCTCTCTGTCTAATTATGTTATAGCAAAACTCTGAACATAATCTTAAGGAACAAATTCAGCAAAGGACAAAATTCACCCCACAAAAGGTTCTATTTGCCATCTGAATCCCACTTAATCCCTTGATACTGAGTTTAAGTGAAATATAGGAACTTATGCAGGCTCTCTGTACTAAGGTCAGTTTCACCTCAGTCTCTAGAACCTAATCCCGTTTACTTATATAAAAACTGCACAACTATTTTCACACACATTGTGCTGTACATTTACTTCTCACAAGAGGTGTGCTAGTGGTCTGAGCACAGGACTGGGAGCCAGGAACTTCAGAGTTCTAATTCCAGCACTCATACTGCCTCCCACTCTCGCCTTCATTACTTCACCAGTAAAAGAGGGTAATTACATGAGAAGTAGGATGGTCCAGTGGTTGATGGTCCCCACAAGCTGAGGACTTGGAAGACCTGGGCTCAATTTCCTGCTCTGCTACAGGCTTCCTAGATGACACTGAGAAAGTCACTTAGTTTCTCTGCACCTCAGTTCCCTAGCTCACAGGGGTCTTGTGAGAATAAAGTCACAAAACATTGTGAAGTGCTCAGATACTATAATAATGAGGGGCATATACGTACCTTACATAGACAGTTCTTCAGAAGCATGTTGTGAGGTGGAATTCAATTACTAACTAGGTATTCCAAAATAATAGTCTAAAGTTAGGAGTTATTGGTTGATCAGCCATGAAAATCAGGCAGTTGCCTAAATATGGTCTTAAGAACCTAATTTTAGGCACCCATTTTTGAACATCTTGGTGTTTGTGTTCTAAGTGGTTTTGAAAGCAAAAAAACATTATAGCAAACTTTTAAGTATGATTGGACAAGAGGCTTGGAAATAAGTCCCTAAAGTAAGTCTCCTAAATCTATAGGTAAGCACATAAATATGTGGCATGATATCTCTGGGTGCTCATCACCTTCGAAAACCTGGCTACAGATCAAGGTGCCTAATTTTAGGCACCAAAGTTTTGCCCATTGTGCCTGTGAAAATGGGTCTGCAGGATCAGCCTTTGAAATCTGGCAAGCTTTCCAAACTGTTACCCAAATCTGTGTTCTGGCCATTAAAATTTTTTTTTTCATTATACTGACAGGCCGTAGTGACTCCAAATCAGTGAATATTGCATGGGCTTAAAGACATACTTACATACTAAATGGACACATCAACTTTCTAGCATTATATTGATCCACATTTTTGGAAACAACAGCTTTAAACAATTAGAGAGATTCCAGTCTCTGAGATATAAGTAGCAAAACTGCACATCTCCAGAAACCTGCCAATGCGCTCCCCTGATTGGTTCATAAAAGACATCAGGTTTCATCTTAAAGTCATTTGTGCTATGCGAACCCACAAATCAAGGTAGCATTTCATTGCATGTGTAGTAACAAAGTGGAATTGTTGACACTGCTGTTTTATAACACTTGGGGAGGGGAGTCCTCTGCTGCAATAACAAGCCGAGGCCCAGCCTGCCACTTCCAGGTTTGACACCACACTAACTGTTTTTCTGACAGAAGAAAAGTCTGACCTATACTACCCCTAAACAAACCAGAGGAGATTCTGCAGCAGAACACAAGATGTTTCCTCATCCCAGATGCATCAGAATCACCTGCCGTGATTTAAAGGACAACATTGCAGGCATGGTTTTTATTTTATTTCAGTTTTATGCATGATATTCACTAAGGGTCCTGCTTTCAATATATGCTGAAAATTGCCATTTTAGTGAACATAAGATTCTTGTCAGTAAGCTCATTTTCTAGAATATTCACAGTAAGTGCACACAACTGAAGTCAATTAATTAATGTGTTAATTAATTAATTAGCATGTGGACAATATTTTGCAGTATTTGTTCAGCTTTATTCATGAATATGCAAAAAAAAATAGGGGGGATTTAATTGAAACTGTTTTGCAACTTTAACTACCATGGGTGCACGTACTATTATATAATAAACCAGTGTAACATTTCAAGCGTAAAAAATTTGCAATGTTTCAGAGTAGCAGCCATGTTAGTCTGCATTCGCAAAAAGAAAAGGAGTACTTGTGGCACCTTAGAGACTAACAAATTTATTTCAGCATAAGCTTTCATGAGCTACAGCTCAATGGGTACCACCGGGTACTTGTCATAATAAACCAATGTAAAAGTTCATCCATCACAATTTGCTCTAGGCTAAAAATGTGTGCACAGTTTGTGAGCACACCACGGAAGCACAATGGCAGATTTTTTGGGGAAGACTGATTTCATTGTTCCTAGTCTGTGAGATTAGTCATGCAATCTAAAGATGTTCTAGAGAAAGACCGAGAACATCCACCACACATGCAAGACATTTCATTTCATAAGGCTCACGAGGGAACTTCTTAGACATGTAGCCAACAAGCTGTGGGTGGTCTTCTGAATAATAAGAACGTATTTTTAAAACAGCACATGCTTGAAAAACATTTTTATGAGAGTTAAAAGATGCATTTAAATGAATACGATAGGTTCGTATGTGCATGCAGTATTCACATCTATGGATACAGGAAGATAATAAATGCAGCATATTGTAATAGCATAAACTTCTCACTCAACCCAAACAGCACAGAAGCCGTTGCTAAGTCTGCATGTTTGTTAAATCAAAACAGGAAAGGAAATATCAATCCAACATGTTAACCAAGCTTCACAGTTGCTCCACCAGCTCTACAAATATTAAGCTGTTTAGTATAAAATGCTCATCCATGTTTATAGCTACAGTAATCAAAAGAGAATGGATAAGTAATCGTGAAAAGTCACAAAATAGAAGATGATGCAACTACATTGCCAAATATACTAATTCCGTTTGTAAGTTTAATTGTATTTGTTACACAGTTGAAGAAAACCTAGGGAGAGTAGTTAAAATTCAACTAAAATACAAAATTATGGTAGTTAAATTCTGGACTAGATCTCTGGAAGCCATGAGAATTTTGGATTCTGAATTCGCAATTGAAAAATAAATCTGAAGATTCTTCCGCACATATGGGTTAAAGGTTCAAACAAGCTATTGGACCAGATCTGTTTTTAATTGTCACAACAGATGTTCTTTACAATGGCTGTCATAAAGTCAATTCTTTTGACCTTTCAGAGTGAAGTATAACTAAGAAAACCAGTGAAAGATCTTCTAGATAAGATATTTTATTTTTAAAGATCTGAACTAAACTGCTCTATGCAGATGCCGCCCAACAGATATGTCCTAGAATAATATTTACAGTCATTAACAGTTTCTATTTGTACTGAGTGCTGCCATAATGGTAATTTGACAACAAAATCCATCCGAAACTATTACCAACACCCTCCAGGATTCAACAAAACCTGATACAATTGTGCTAGTGCTAATCACAGATTCCAAAATATATACAACTAGCGTAGCCTGGACCGCTTGACAAGCCATAGGTAACAACAGCCAACAAAAAAGTAACAGGGTCTGCATTTATCTAATGTTCTAATATGTATCTCAGCCACACTATACAAAATAAACATGTGATCAGGTAACATAAGGACAAAGAGAAATTTTCTGTTCAAAAGACTTCAGAGTAAATAATGGCCATGTCATTTGAAAACAAGAAGAAAGTTTTAGAAATGCAGTTTATTTTAGCTTTTCACTGGAATCCCAAGGAAGTTCAAAAAGCACGAGCAGATAACTTCAAAACAGTACAGCTACATTCTCAGTGCTAATAAATGTCTGAGGGAAAGAGTCTATGCTAATGAATAGCCTCAGTCATTTTTATGATGTCCCACTGACATTTGATTTATGTGTCTGTCCTGTAAAGTTCCTGACCCCATTTCTAAAGACAAAACAAAATATGTGCTGCACAGCAAGTAGAAGATGACTGAAGTTTCCATGGAGTCAAAAAAATAATGCAATGCTTTAATCAAAGCACTAGGGATTCATTTGATAATAAAAGTGTGCCGAGGAACGAGTTAATGGTCTGTGTTTACAAGTATTTCATTGTCACTAGGTCACTCACATGCTTATTTGTACACATTTCAAACTCAATGTTAATTTTAGTTGGACATAAATGGTCTTGCTGGACTCATCCCAAGCCATTATTGCAGCTAGGGTTGCCAACTCTGACTGAATCTATTCTGGGAGATTTTTTTTTTCCTAACATGACAATGTCATTTTCTTAAAATATCCTATTAAAATCTCCCAGATTGCTTTCAATAGTCCCCTGGAGATCGATGCCAATTCTGGGAGACTCCCCACCAATCCCGGAGGGTTGGCAAACCTAATTGCAGCACACCCATTGGGTTGACTTACCTTATTCACTGTTTGTGAATTACTGGAAGTGAGGAAGCAATGAGCGTGCCTTGAAGAGACCTCCTTGTATCTCTCTTGCTGTGTCTCAGCTAGTTTGTTTGGTGAACTCCCATTATAAACTGCCAAAAAGAGTCTTTTGGTCCGTATAGGTGGCAGGATCTGGTAGAAAAGACAGACACCCACCACCAGCACCAGAAGGAAGGGGCGAGGGCGACACAGCCTGAGGCAAGAGAGAATCTGCCCACAAACCATGACCACTTCGCCTTTCTCACTTTGCCCTTTTCCACATCACAGGAACATTCGCAGCAGCCACTTTCCATCGGCACGAAAAAGACAAAGGAGTGTTTTTCCACAACTAATTCAAGTTCTTCCCATTCCTGATGCTGAACTCCCCCATGGTGCCAAACAAGAAGTCATAGGTTCAAAAGGCAGAAAGCGCTCCAAAGAGCTCTTCATAAAGGTTACAGGAATAGAATCCAACCTGTGAAAAAACACAAACAAATCGTCACACTAATGAGCCAGACTTAGCCTTTCTCCAATGCATAGTTTGCAGAACAGACCTATGTGCAAACAGCTGAGGAGCAGAAATCTTTACTCCAGCTCTGCAGAAGAAACTACAAGCACGCAACAGAATCCAAGGAAGCAAGAAATAAAACTTAATATATGCCTTGCATGGCTGAAGACTGTCCAGGTTTTGCCAGCAATCATTAGATTTTTTTTTCTATTACATTTTCAATCCCCACTTTGTTTTTACTGTTTCCTTCATTCCAGTCCTTTTTAAATTGCCCTTTTCCTGTCAGCATGCACTGCTCTCAGTGAGCATTTATCTGGAATCTGACAGACTATGAAGACTTTCCTTTGGGTTTGTTTTGTTCCGATTTGAGTTCAAAGTTATGTTTACTTACTCAGTTGTTATCCTGTCAGAAGTTTTCCATTCTCCCCGAATGGATTGCTGATTAAAACCACTTGGAACAACTCAGCCTTATGACTCCAGCTCATCTCGGACAGACAGACAGACATACACACAGTCCTGCATACACCATCTGAACTCAGTTGGGCTACAGATATCATATAAAGAAAGGCTGGACTGCATAGGGGGTGGGGCTAACTTCACTCAGCTCTGAAGAGGCACAGATTGGGAACTGGAAAAGCAATGTGAGATCTGAATCAGAAACAAGAAGTGTCCTTGCTCATATAAAATTGTATTTCCAAATTACAGTCACACAACAGTTATTTAAAAGTCTTCTGTTACTGTAACAACTCAGATTGAAAAGAACCCTGCAGGTAAGGGAGAATCCAACCATCACATGCACCATTTGAATCCAATTTTACAAACACATCGTTAACATTTCCATGAGCCAGACTTACTTGTGTCTATCACTTCCAGCACTGCCATGGCAGTATGTGGTGAACCTCAGTGGTGTACAATGTATTTAATATCACTGCATGAAAATGTCCCCTATTTAATAGTAAAGAAGGAAAGAAAGGAAGACAGCCAGAAAGATTCCAAGTAAAGCATTCAGTATCTCAACTACAAAAGTGCCTGGTTACTACTTTCCCCTGCTGACATAAAACAAGGGCTGAACAGACTCAAATAGTTTAGCGACTCAGCATTATCATCACAAACCTAAGCTGCTTATATGATAAGGTTCCTTTTGCTAAAAATATTTGTATATATATCCCATGCACTTTGTTCTGTATTCTTAACTGTATATGAAAAAAAGAAACAAGGACATTCCCAGGACCCAAACTCTCTCATATATATGAAAAATGAGAGTCAGTCTGTTATATAGAACAGCAATACCACTTCTCTAGTATCTTACTGAGATTAGCACTTTGTGCAGCTGTGGGAAGTGATGTTTATACTTGTGTCTGAAGTAGTTGTGTTTATTTGGATTTGGAGTCTATTTTTTCTAATGCCTGAGTTAAAGCAATCACTTTGCATATTAAAAAATGCCATACAAGCAAATTTAAAAACTGATGTCTCTGGTTTATTTCTTAGTCACAGCAATTCCTGTAATATTTACTGCATGGTGTGTTGACTGTACGTGAATTTTTAGTCTCATTTCTGGCATTATAATCATACAAATTGTCTTAAATTGATTCCCAGGTTCAAGAACAAGAAAAGGATTCTAAAGGTCATCCACACTCTCCACCAGAGAAAGTATTCGCTCCATACAAAGAACACCCTTCCGTTCACCAGGGAAACGTAGGGGTACTCAAAGTTCCTAATGTCAGTTCCAGTGCATTGCTGCAATATATCACTACAGCCTCAGATCCTCAGCCACTCCTCCAGATGCCTTATTCCACTCCAACAAAAGTGCTGGAAAGCCAGTGAATCCATCTAGCTGGGGATTGTCCTTGCATAGGAGACACCCTGAGTGCCCTAGACCTGGCCCCAGGATTTCAAAGTTCTTCTGTGCCTTCCTCCTCCAGTTGCACTCAGCGCATGGTGGATGCAGACTAAGAACCTGGGTGCTGGTCTTCTTACAGCATTTCCAGAAATGCAAGACCACTAGATTTCACAGTAGTTATAAGACCCCAGCAGCAGGAACAAAATGCCACCCTTGATGCACTGTTCATTTTTCTCTCCCATCCCCATCTCTGTGCCTTTTTTTCCTGTTGCTCCTATATACAGAATACTGGTTAGCAATATTACCAACCCTAAAAGTTCAACAATCATGAGTCAGGCCCTAGAAATCGTGAGATTTTTTTCATTTCCTTTTTTGGTCTGTCTTTTGATTTTTTTGAACTCCCCCCATCCATTCCCAATGTGTGTGTGGTAGTTATAGTGTTGCCAGCTCTCCCAAATGTATGGAGTAAGGTGATTTCAGCCCCTGCTGCAGGTTCTTTCATAGGAGGACCCATCTGTGATCAAATGACAATGATCTGTATAAAATGCTGAGGCAGAGCTTCCAGCTTCACCCCAAAATTCTAAGGAATTAATTCTGTCATCCCTACTCTCCAAACCCCAAATCTGCCTGACCCTCAGCCCCACATCATTTCTGCCCTTCCCATCTCCCTCTCCCCCAGCCCATTAATTAAATATCCACCCCTCCCAGCAACTCAGCGCACCTCTGCTCCTCCAGGTGTTCTTCAGTCCTCTCTTCCAGGCTTGGTGGGGGGACAACTTCAGGGGTTGCTTATTCCCTCTCCCCTTTCCCAGGTATGGTTTTACAATGATGGGGACAGGGAAGAGCAGAGAACCGATTGGACCACTCCACCTCCTGGATTGTGCTGTGGAGACGTTCTCTGGTAATTTACTCTGTCCAGCTGCAGCAAGGAGTGGGCTGGCATCTCCAATATGTCTCTCTCTATTTTTCGTAGTTTCCTTCCCAGAGAAGAGCTTGAGTACCTGCTTCTTGTGCTGCTCAGGGCAATCTCAACCAGCAGCAGAATGGAATGAACATGATTCTCATTATTTTTACAGCTGCCCACAAGATTTCAGCTCCACGCCATGGGCCTGGTTCTCGTCTTGTTTATTTCTTTGATTTTTTACACTTCACATACTACCCTGACATAAAAGTAAATTAGAGGTATTCCACTGGAGTCATACAGGGGAGTATCGATAACAGGGGTAAGTACGATCAGAAACAGGCCTTGAGAGGCCAAAAATCACAAGATTTATTGTATTATATATATGTGAAGAAGTGTACTACCTGCCCCACCCCCTTAAGTGACAGCCTGTGCTGTAATCAAGGACTCCCTGCCCCATCCTAGGGCTGGGCTATATAAACAGAAAGACACTAGCTGAGCAAGAGAGAAGGGAGTAGAAGCCATGCAGGGGGTAGTTTTTGCCTCTCAGACTAGTCTCCAACAACCTAACTATAAGTCTGGGAGCTGAACCACAGTCCTGAGGTGAGGTCCTTATGAACTGCATATTATAGTTGCTTCTGTCCTGAAACCCTATTAAAAGGGAATGTGCTGTTTGTTAGCATGTATTGGCTTCTTCTTGTCCTGGGCTGTTAAAATGAACCTATTGCTACTCCAGCCAGGGGAAATTAAGGTGGGTCACGCTCACAGTGCCACATGGGGCTGCTAGCGGTTGCCCAGAGTTTTACAATATAGTATATAAATAAAATCAGAGGACATATCAGATCAGAAATGAGAAGACAGATTATTTATACATACAGCCACACATGTGTAATGTCTAGTTTCCAAACTCTTAGCAAGAAGCTAGCCCAGCCCCTACCATTTTGATGTTGAAAACTTGGTCAACTGTAGACAGAAGCTGGAGCTGCTGTTCCACTTAGTATGGGCAGTTCCCTCCTGTTACAGCTCCTATTGCACCTGCTTGGTGCTCTCTGGGCTGGCTCCCTCTCTCTTTCTCCTCGCCCTCCTCCCCCCACCTTCCACCAGGTATTTTCTGCTGTTTGCTCCTCCCCAGCAGCAGTCTATTTTCCTCCTCTGCACTGAGTGGACAGCTCAGATTTCCTGGGCCTAGGGGCCGCTGCAGCCAAAATCTGCCAGCAGTGGCCCCTGATGGCCACAGCAGGAATTCCACCCAAATCTAGTTCAGCTTGAAATCGGAGGCCAAGAGTAACAGATAACAATTAAGGGGAAAATCACAGGACATACTAACAATTCACAAGAATTGGCAGCCGTGGGAGTGGGATTCTGAAAAGACTTAGTTGGGTTCCAGATGGGCACAGGGATCTGGCTATGCTGGACAGTTGCAGGCTCAGGCATTTAGGCACTTCCCTGCTTAGTTTTACTCATGTGAGTCGCATAACTTCACATGAATCAAGTTAAGCACATGCATAAATGCTTGCAGGATTGGGCCTTAGTCATTAATAACAGCTCATTTGCAGCAATGAATGTTTCACCATGCCAAAACTGCTAGGGAGATAATAAGTTTGAAGATATGTTCACAACTCTTTTCCAGAACAACTAGGATAACAATCATTTAAGTGAAAAAGGGGCTGTAGTTACTAGAATTACCAGCAAATAATATGTAAAATGCATTGATTATTGAGAATTATTTAACAAAGTTTATACACTCTCAATTCACTAGAATGACAGACATACACCATTTTCATTTTAAACGTAACAGATAAATAGAAGATTTTTTTTTAAAAGCAATTTTATATGGTCAACTCATGAATTCATTCTCTTATTTAAGAACACAACACAAGTAATTCTAAGGGCCAGAACCTCTTTCTATTGAAATCATTGACAAAATTCCCACTAACTTCAACAAGAGCAGGATTGGGCCCTAAATCAATACATACGGCATAAAAGCTTTGTAAACAAGAAAACATTAGCAATACTGCATACATTTAAGCAAAATGTATTCATTAATGATGCTGGAGACAGCTGTCAAGCCACATATTTGATTTTCACTTTGACCATAAGCCAATTCCTGCAAAAGTTACACTTGCATGTTGATTTTATTCCTTTGTATAGCCCCATTATGTACAGTGAACAGGACTATGCAAGGGAGCCTCCGGTTGCGGGTTGGGCCTTTAAACAAGACTGAGTTGCCCTCAGGGGATGCCATTTAAGACAATATGAGCAACACATTACATTATTGCTCTGCCTGCAGAAAGATTTGACATATGACTAGAAAAATTAAGGTTATTTACCTGTAACTGGAGTCTTTTGAGATGATCTCTGCATATACAGACTCATGGGTAGTGCAGGCTGGTGCAGCCTAGACAGTAGAATCTTCTCCAAGCAGTGCCCGTTGGAGCGCTTCCTCCCACTTCTGCCTTTACTCTCAGTATTCCTGAATGTTCTGAGAGCAAGGCTCTACATGGGGACATGGTGCCCTTCGACACATTAGTTCCTTCTACCACTGCCTCAGATATATTTCCCCCTTACCTCTGTCCCCAGGCTATGAGAAAGAGGGGAAGGTTGGCAGGGAGTGAGAATGTGCAAAGTCCATCTCAAAGCACTTTGGTTATGGGTGAATAACCTTAATTTCTTCCTTGATTGTCCTCTGCATATTCCCACTCATGGAACAGTTTAGCAACAAGCTCTCCAAAATGGACAGTGGGACTCAGTGTCCCAATTAGTGATTGAAGTAATGCCCTGCCAAACTGGGTGCCTATTCTAGATACCTGATCTAATGTGTAATGTTTCCTAAATTTATGTCCAGATCTCCATGTGGCAGCCTTACAGACATGTCCCAGTTCCAAAAGTATAAGACAAGCCAAGGACAGAGCCATTGTACTAGTAGAATATGATCTAAGGGCAGAAGGGCAAGAGACAGTTGCTAATTTGTATGTTATCTGAATACACTGTTTAACACATCTAGAAATGGTTTGTGAGGATCCCACCTGGCCCTTACAATTGTCTCTGTAGGAGGAAAAAAAAGGTAAGTAAACATGTGAAATCTCTTCGTTCTCCATTCAGATAATAAGCGAGAGTTCTCTTAGCATCTAAAATGTGTAAACTCAATTTACCCATGTTATTGTAGAAGAAAGGGAAGAACTGGTCAATTTATGGTTTGATTAACATGAACATCTGTTACTATTTAGTTAAAAACCTTGGGTTATGCAGGGATAATGTACAACTTTATCTTTATGCAAAATAGCGAAAGGCAGGTCCAGCCATGACAGTGTGTAATTCGCCAACTCACCTAGCTGAAGGTATAGCTATTAAAAAAGCAGATTTAACAGAAAAATAAAGAGCTCAAAGTATGATTTCACCAATTGTGCTAAGACTAAATAGATATCCCATGATGGAACCAGGTCATTTACAGGTGGGCACAAGTTGGAAAGTCCTTTCATAATTTTGATTTTACCATATTATATGAGAATACAGATTTATTATCTATCAGAACACGATATGCTGATATAGCCACTAAATGAACCCTCAGTGAGGAGATTGATAGGCCCTCAGTCTTTAAATGAAATAAGTATTCCAGAAGATGTTGAATTGGTGCCACACTGTTCAGGTTTGTTATGCATCCAGATCACAACCCTCAACCATTTCAGTTGGTAACATCTGGTTGATTTTTTCTTAGAATTAATTAGTATGTTCTGCACTTCTAAAAGACAAAGATCTTTCAAGGTCCATTCAAGTCCTGTAGCCCACACTGCCAGATGTAGAGACAGGAGATCTGGATAATAAAACTTGCCTTGTTGCTGCAACAGTCAATCCTGTAATATTGGAAGCATCCTGTAACAACTGAAGTAGGTTCGCAAAAAGAAAAGGAGTACTTGTGGCACCTTAGAGACTAACACGGCTGCTACTCTGAAACCTGAAGTAGGTTCGTATGCCACTGTTTTGTTAGCCACGTTAGAGCAACTAAAATCATTCTGATTCCATCCTGTTTTAATTTTCTCACTATCCCTTCTGTCAATGAAAAGGAGAAGAAAGCATACAGCAGGCTCTTACCTCAATTCTGTAGAAATACGTCCAAGGTGGATTGGGTGTCCTTTCCTTCTCTGGAACAGAAATGGCAATGCTGTGACTGTAGCAATTAAGTCTATGTCTAGAGATCTCCAAGAGTTGAAAATATTGGGTATTACTTCCTCCTTTCTCAACCACTCGTGTAACTGTGTCACATCTCTGCTCAGCTTCTCCACCAGGTCATTGTCCTTTCCTGACAGGTGAAGGGCTACTGGATGAATGTTATGTTGGAAGCACCAATCCCACAACTTGATTTCTTTGATACACACCTGGGACAGATAAACTCCTCCCTACTTGTCCATACATTTTTCAACCTGGATTGTTAAGCACACCAGACAGTAATGGACTCTTGATTTCAAAGATCAGAAGGGAAGTTCAGTTCTATCTACTTCCTTTCACAACAGCTTAAAAGTGATGAACGCTGTGATGGGTTGGATCACAGAAAACCCCTTGGGAACTGCCCACTGATGTGCTGAGACTACCCCTGAACCTGTTTCCCCTGGCAGCTTGGGACTTCCGAACCCTGCTTGGTTTGAGCCAGACACACTAGCCTGCTGCAAACCTAGACCCAGGTCTGAACCATGTCCCATAAAAGCTGCAGGCTTAACTGAAAATAGCTTAAGAAGTGCTCCTGTCTGCAACACTTAGATGCCTAGCTCCCAACGGGGTCCAAACCCTAAATAAATCCATTTTACCCTGTATAAAGCTTATACAGGGTAAACTCATAAATTGTTCACCCTCTATAACACTGATAGAGATATGCACAGCTGTTTGCCCTCCCTCCCCCCCCCCGCAGGTATTAATACATACTCTGGGTTAATTAATAAGTAAAAAGTGATTTTATTAAATACAGAAAGTAGGATTTAAGTGGTTCCAAGTAATAACAGACAGAACAAAGTAAATTACCAAACAAAATAAAATAACACAAGCAAGTCTATGCTTAATACAGTAAGAAAACTGAATACAGATAAAATCTCACCCTTAGAGATGTTTCAATAAGCTTCTATCACAGACTGGATGCCTTCTTCGTCTGGGCACAATTCTTTCCCCGGTACAGCCCTTGTTCCAGCTCAAGTAGTACCTAGGGATTTCTCAGGACTACAGCCCCCTTTGTTCTGTTCCACTCCCTTATATATCTTTTGCACAAGGCGGGAATCCTTTGTTCCTCTCTGGGTTCCCACCCCTCCTTCTAAATGGAAGAGTACCAGGTTTGAGATGGATTTCAGTACAAGGTGACATGGTCACATGTCCTGTGAGACCCCAAGCCTTCATTCCTCCCAGCCTGACTCACAGGAAGGCCTGCAAGCAAACAGAGCCATCCACAGTCAATTGTCCTGGTTGATGAGAGCCATCAAGATTCCAAACCACCATTAATGGCCCCCACTTTGCATAATTACAATAGGTCCTCAGAGTTATATTTCATATTTTTAGTTTCAGAAACAAGACTGATACATACATACAAATAGGATGACCACACTCATTAGATTATAACCTTTGTAATGATACCTTACAAGAAACCTTTTGCATGAAGCATATTCTAGTTACATTATATTCACATTCATTAGCATATTTTCCTAAAATCATATAGAGTGCAACGTCACAAACCCACTAATCAACACAGGTTCAAACTCCTTTGTTACAAAGGGAAATGACTAAAGATGATGTAGTTGCATTATGCAGAGTTTGTACTACTGAAAGCCCTATGGCCAGAAGCTCCAGATGGGAAAGAACTCTCTACATCCTTTATTGGCAAAAGGGGAAAAGTGTTGCTGTAGAGAACTTCATGTGCATATGGCTACCTGCCCACAATTCCTCTAGTGACACTTTGGAAGTCACCATAACTATAAGGTAACTGGGATTTGTTGGGAGTAGTGGGTCTCAGCAAGGGGTAACCACTCTTACTTTGTAGCAAAGAGCTGGTGCATGACTGGGACAATCAAAAGGAGCCTAACCAGAAGTCCAGAGCATACTCTGATTAGAAGCAGAAAAAATAACCCATTACCTACCTTTCATAACTATTGTTCTTCAAGATGTGTTGTTCATGTCCATTCCAAGTAGATGTGCGTGCGTAGTCATTGGAAGGTTTTTCCCCTAGTGGTACCCATCAGGTCGGCTGTGGAGCATCCTGGAGTCACGCCTTCATGGTGGTGCATATAGGTCCCTGCCAACCCACTGCCTCTCCAGTTCCTTCTTGCCAGAGTACTCCAACAGAGGGGTAGCAGGGTGGATCCTGGAATGGACATGAGCAACACATCTCAAAGAACAACAGTTATGAGAGGCGGGTAACCATTTTTTCTTCTTTGAGTGCTTGCTCATGTTGATTCCAAGTAGGTGACTCCCAAGCAGTTCCCAGGAGGAGGGGTCAGAGAGTGTAGCACTCTCTGCCAAATGCGGCATCATATCTAGCATGCTGGGAATGGTGTAGTGCGTCATAAAGGTGTGGATCAACTACCACGTTACTGCCCTGCAGATGTCTTGAATGGGGACCTGCGCCAGGAATGTTGCCAAGGAAGCCTGTGCTCTTGTGGAGTGCGCAGTCAATGCTGGGACAGGTATTTTTGCTAGATCATAGTATACCCTGATACAGGCCGTGATCCATGACGAGATCCTTTGGGATGGGAGCCCCCTCATCTGCTCAGCAATTGCAATTCAGGCCTGTGTTGATTTTCGAAACGGCTTTGTCCGCTCAAGATAAAAAGCCAATGTTTGTCTGACATCCACGGAGCAGAGCATCCGTTCCCAGTTACTAGCATGTGACTTAGGGAAGAACACTGGAAGAAAAATGTCCTGATTCATGTGGAGTTGCGAAACTATCTTTGGGAGGAAAGCTGGTGTGGCTGCTACTATACCTTGTCCTAAAACACAGTCTAAGGGGTCTTGGACCTCAAAGCCTTAAGCTCAGACATCCTTCTGGCTGAAGTTATAGCCACCAGGAATGCCACTTTCCAGGAAAGGTAAAGGAGAAAGCATAATGCTAGGGACTCAAAAGGGGGGCCTATCAGTCTTGAGAACACCATTGGGGAATTGGCTGTCTTATTTGAGGGTACAGTCTATCTAGTCCTTTGAGGAAGTGGCCAACCATGAGGTTAGCGAATACTGACTGGCCAGCAGAACCAGGATGGAAAGCTGAGATGGCAGCCAGGTGCACCTTTATTGATGCCACCAGGCCTTGCTGTTTTAGGTGCAGTAAATAGTCCAGGATGAAAGGAATCAATGACTGTAACAGTGGAGTGTCCTTTTGCAGTGACCAAATTAAGAATGTCTTCCATTTAGCCAGATAAGTGGCTCAAGTGGATGGTTTCCCACTGCCAAGGAGAACCTCCCTAATGGAGTCTGAGCATGTGAGCTCCAAAGAATTTAGCCAAAGAGTTTCCATGCTGTGAGGTGGAGAGTCTCTAGATTGGGATGCTGGAGGCGGCTGTGGTCCTGCAGGATCAAGTGTGGGACCAGGGGCAGTGTTATAGGCGTGTCTAATGACACCTCTAGAAGCATGGTGAACTAGAGTTGACGTGGCCAAGCTGCTGCTATCAAGATCATTAATGCTCCCTTCCTTCAGACCTTCAGCAGAACCAGATGTATGAGCGGGAAGGGTGGGAATGCATACAGAAGATGCCCTTTCCAAGGAAGGAGAAAAGCATCTGCAAGCGAGCCTGGACTATGATTCAGGAAGGAACAGAACTGCTGACACTTCCTGTGGCACTGTGTCATGAACAAAAGTGGGAAATCTTCACCTTTGGAAGATGCTGATCATGACCTCTGGGAGGAGGGACAACTCGTGGTTGTGATTGAGCGGAGCTGATTGACAGCCCTGAAGGTGCGATGCCTGCAGAGGTATGCAGTGGGCAATGCAGAAGTCCCACAGCTTGAGGGTTTCCTGGCACAGGGGAGAGGAGCGAGCACCACCCTCTCTGTTTATATAGAACATCACAGTTGTATTGTCTGTCAATACAGATAGATATCTGCCCTCCAGATGGGTCTGAAATGTCTGGCAGGCAAGGCGAACTGCACATAACTCCCTGACATTGATGTGTAGCAAAAGTTCTTCTTGGGACCAGAGACCTTGAATTCTGATTCTTCCTAAGTGCACCCCCTAACCAATTGCCAACACATCTGTTACTAGAGACAGTGAGCGTTGGGGCCCAGAGAAAGGCACTCCCACACACACCACTTGCTGGTCGAGCCACCACCGGACTCGATAACTGGAGAAGTGAGTGTGATCAATTTGTCTAGGTGCTCTTGGTTTGGCCTGTATACCAAGGCTAGCCAAGTTTGAAGGGGTCAGAGCTTCAGCCTGGCATGCTGCACTACGTACGTACAAGCAGCCATATGGCCGAGCAGCTTCAGGCAATTTTGTGCTGTAGTAGTGGAGTATCGCCCGAGTTCCTCTACGATGGCGCCCATGGCAAGAAAGCAAGTTTTCAGAAGGAATGCCCTGGCTTGACCAGAGTCTCGGAGAGCTCCGATGAACTCTATCCTCTGAGCAGGGGTTAGGATTGATTTCACCATGTTCAGTATCAGCCTGAGCCTGTGGAACATCATCTGAACTAGGCTTATGTGGTCCTCCACTTGAGCCTTGGAGCGGTCTTTGATTAGCCCAGGGTGGCCAACCTGTGGCTCCGGGGCTGCATGCGGCCCTTCAGAAGTTAATATGCGGCTCCTTGTATAGGCACCGACTCCAGGGCTGGAGCTACAGGTGCCAACTTTCCAATGTTCCGGGGGGGAGGTTACTCACTGCTCAAACCCTGGCTCTGCCACAGGTCCAGCCCCCTCTCCACCCCCTCCTCTGAGCCTGCTGTGCCCTTGCTCCTCTCCCTCCACCCCCAGAACCTCCTGAATGCCACTAAACAGCTGATGGGGAGGTGCTGATCGGCAGGGCTGCCAGGGGGTGGGAGGCGCTGGGAGCAGGGTGGGGGAGATGAGCGGGGGCCTGTGAGTCTTTAAGGCTGTGGAGCTTAGAGTCTGTTTGCTCTGAGAAAAGTCCTGAGCCATTGAAAGACATATCTTGAATTTTCTGCTGGACTTTGTGCAGGAGCCACAACACCTGAAGCCATGAGTGCCTTCTTATAGCCATGGCTGTTGACATAGTTCAGATTGCCAAGTCCTCTGAATCTAGGGAGGCCTGTAAGGAGATCCTCGCAACCACCTTGTCTTCCTCAAGAACAGCAGCACACTCCGAGCAAGAGTTCACCGGAAGCAGCTCCTTGAATTTGGACATGTTCCAAGAGTTAAAACTGTAGTAGCTGAGGACTACCTGCTGGTTGGCAATGTGAAGTTGGAGTCACCAAGTAGAATACATCTTCTTACCAAAGAGATCCAGCTTCTTCACCTCCTTGGACTTAGAGTAGGTCCCAGTTGCCCTTGCCTTTCCTTTTCATTGGCAGCCACCACAAACAGAGTGCCTGGCTGAGGATAAGAAAACAGGTACTCATACCCTTTTGAAGGCACAAAATACTTCCTCTCCACTTCTTTGGCCGTGTGGGGAAGAGTGTTGGGCATTTGCCAAAATGTTTTAGTAGTGTTCTGGATGGTCTTAATGAGGGGCAAAGCCATCCTCGATGGACCTTCAGGCACCAGAATGTCGACGATGGGGTTGGTCTACTCCGACGCCTCCTCTGCCTGCATGCCCAAATTCTAAGCCTCCCTTCTGAGTAACTCCTGGTGGGTTCTGTTGTCCATGGCTGGCTGTGGGGTGGATGTGCCCATCACTGCCTCATCAGGGGAGGATGAGGAGGATGCCTGCAGAGATCCCTCGGTGCCAACATGTCTTGCATGGTGTCTGGACTGGTGCCAGCTTCTGGACCCATGCTAGTCTCAGTGCTGGCCTTGGTGCTGGGTCCCATTGTGGTCTCAGTGCTGGCCTGTGTGCCCATCTTGTGGCCTCACAGAGGTTCCTGGGCTACAGATCATGATGATGATGGAGGGGCCCAGGCCTCCAATACCACCGACAATGATCTGGACTCTGGCTCTTGGGCTTGCTGGTAGGCCCACGGGGTCCAGAAGGGCCATTGAACTAGCACCTGCCATTGTGGTGGCCATGGCATCATAGGCAGTGGCTGCCCATCCTTGTCTGGAGTGGTGCCAAGAACGGTGCCAGCTTTGCCTAGAGGCGTACAACTCCACCTCCGAACCCAATGAGGACTCCAGCCTCAGCAACGCAGAGCAAGACAGTGCCAGGGAGCGGTGCTAAGGTGAGGGTGAGCGGTGCCACATCATCGCTGGCTTGCCCTTAGAAGGCATGGTGCTGGTGCTCGTGCAGAGGACTGAGCTGTCATCACTATATGGTCCCTGACCGCCTCAAAGGTGTCCGGCCTGGAGGGAAGGTCTAAGTCCTGCTCCCGAGACTCCCACACCAGGGAGTCCACTAGAACCGGACTTGACGGACCTCCCTGTGAGGCTGGAGTCAACAGTGCCAGCTGAGTCTGAGCCGCAGCAGGGTGTCCTGATGTGGGACGCACCCTGCTGGTGCCTCCTTGCTCCACTGCTCTAATGGGAGAGCAACCTCTGAAAGTCTTCTTTTTCTTGTGTGGCACTGGTGAATGGGAGAGGTGCCTGGTAATCACACTGGAGAGTGGGCTGGGGAGTGGTGCTTCTGAGGGTACCTGGAGCCCAAGTCCTTTCTCAGAGCTGCAGCCTCTCTTACTAAAGCTGGTGTGCTCCACACCGAAGTGCTGGGCTTGGGGTCGGATGCCACCTGTGCCAGCGGTGGACCAAAGGCTGACTCCATGAGGAGCAATTTTAGCCTAAAGTCCCTCTCCTTCTAGTCCTTGGGCAGAAGCCTCTACCGATTTTGCACTTCTCAGTCTGACGGGCTTCCCAAGCAAGAATCGTGTGGGTCTCCCTTTGGCATAGACTTCAGACAGGACCCACATGGTTTGAACCCCTGAGACCAAGGCATGTCTGGTCAGCAAAAACGTGGTGGGGGAACCCCCAATTAAAACTTACCTTAACTATGAACTACTGAAAACTAATACTAAGTTTTTAACTATTTACAGAGTCAACAAGTCCACTAGGGGTTTGGCTTGCCATAGCAAGAGAATAGAGCTGCTCCAACGTCATCACTGGCGGTAAGAAGGAACTGAAGAGGCAGTGGGTCGACAGGGACCTATATACACCGCCATGAAGGTGCAACTCCGCAGCCGACCCGACAGGTACCACTAGGGAAAATAATCTTCGGTCAACTGTGCACGCGGCGTGCACAGACCTACTTGGAATCAACACGAGCAAGCACTCGAAGAACAGAAGCATCTCATGCCCTCCACTGGCATTTATATTACTTTAGCTCTTAAGGTGTCTTTTTCTATGTGAATTTCTCCATACTACATGTCTCCTCTCTCCCTTCTTGCATCCACTTCCTTCCTTCCCTCCTCTACCAGAGAAAAACATTATGGCCTTTGTTCTCATACCTTCCTCAAGCCCTTTTCTATACCCTTTCCCCAACACTAATATTTCTCTCATAGTCTTTCTTTCCTGTTATCTCAGTGGATAGCTTCGTATCTCTTAAGCTCATAAACCCAAAGTTTTCTTAGTAGCATCTCATCTCCCAATTCCAAACTCTAACTCCCTCCAGTTTCCACTTTCCTACTCTTCACTCAAACCCATTTTCACTCCCTCCTGCCCTCTCATGGGATGTAGAACTGCCTGATAGCTCTTCACTCTTGCAGACCTCCAAATGTGTTTTGTTTCCCCCAGCAGCCATTTAGCATTTCCTTGCAGCTTGTCTTGCCTGTTACTCAGAGCAAATACCACACTGAAACACCCATTCTGCAGCAGCTATTGGGGAAAGCAATGAAACACAGGCCTCATAAGTTGATGACTTCTTTCCCCTTTTGTTCAAAGGGGGATTGCACATCATGCGTCTCTTCTCTCCTCCAGTGCTAAGTTCCCTTACTGAAATACTTTTCACTGGAGTGGTACCCCACCCCACTTACTCTCACTCAGTCACAGTCTAAGTGGACAACAACACAGCAGACAAGCCCCTATGCTTCCCTTGTTCTGCTAAGCAGTGTGAAAGGCAGAGTAAGGCATCCTCCCCTCCAAGAGTCCCGTAACACCCAGAAAAATGAAGAAAAGCCAGGCTATCCTAGAAAATCCATGCCAGCCAGTCCTTGACTTTCCACAGTTACCCTGAGGGACTTCCAGCACTGGGCATAGCTTTGCTTCAAGAAATCCACATATCAGACACTGAAGCAGAAAAACAACAAGATTATCTTCCCTCTTCCATCCTCCTTTCTGACCTTGTCTCTTCCTGTTCACCAGCCATTCCCTATACGCCTCGAATATCATATTTCTTTCTGACCCATCTACCAATGCCTTTCTGTCTCTTCTCCTTCACTGCTCCCATGATCAGGAACATCCTCCCCATCGTTAGCAGATTGTGTTTCCAAATAAAAGCATCAAACTCTTGAATTAGCATCCTGGTCTCCCCATGCTCAGTAATTCTCTGCTTTGTTTAGGGTATGGGAGGGAAGAAGCATGTATAAACAGAAGACTGATACAATCAGGTTGCACATATTATTTTAATGTATAAAAAGTAATGGTTATAAAACGACATGGGAAACTTTTGTATGAAATGCCATCTATTTCTGTATTGTCCTCTTGGTAAATTAATCCACATCATAGCATTTGTTTTTCAGAAGCTATGATAGGCAAATAAACTTCATACTTTCTGATCCAGATATCCTGCATTTTCTTAGTTCTTCCAACACCATTTCCAGGGGGAAAATATCCTAAATGAACAATTCTTGTGGCTCGAGTCATGGCTGACACACGTCACCCATTTACCTTCCACCCTAAAAATCATCATAGCATCAAGAGAGAGAAAAAAAGACTTTAGATTATCTAATCATCCTTTTATTTGGTACAAAGAAGAGAATTTATAACCTAACATCTCAAAATTTGAGTTATCTTATACTGCTTAGTCTTCTGGTTCCCATTTTAAAACTTTTTTTGCTTCACTGGTTTCAATCATTTTCGAGGATACCTTCCATCCTTCACGCTCTAGGCCTTAATCCAGCAAACACTCATACAAGTGAGTACTTTAAACAGGTCAGTAGTCCCATTGACTACATGTGTGTGTTTGAAGGACAAGGGCCTAAATATTCTGCACTGACATACTCCTTCACACCATTCATTGTGTTTTTTGCAGTCTTCTGATAGCATCAGGGTTGGGATTTTTTTTCCTGGCACACAATGTTTTTATTTTTTCCCCCTCCACATTGCTCACCTCACTTGTCCTCCGTTTAAACATGGCCATGATATTTCCTATAGTCCATCTCCAGCTCTCACGATAACTGTACATCCAACCTTATGAAAAACTATTGTTTTTCACATTACAGCATTAACCAACAGTATCTTATCTATAAGATATCTAAAGTATCTAATCATATTATGATCAGAATATAAGGTAAGCAAAGCATAATAGTTAAAATGTGTCTTTTGATATGTTAGACATTTAAGAAGCTTGCCTCAAGCATATACCACAAACATGGCCAATGTCATAGGAAAAAAAGGTGCAGAGGTCTTCATAAGTACAGGAAGCTGAGGACTGGAAAAAAGTTATAGTACAAGGAAACACAACATTTAGACAGGTTTCAAAGTAGCAGCTGTGTTAGTCTGTATTCGCAAAAAGAAAAGTACTTGTGTACCTTAGAGACTAACAAATTTATTTGAGCATAAGCTTTCGTGAGCTACAGCTGATGCATCGGATGAAGTGAGCTGTAGCTCACGAAAGCTTATGCTCAAATAAATTTGTTAGTCTCTAAGGTGCCACAAGTCCTCCTTTTCTTTTTACAACATTTAGAGAATCAGGCAGGATATGCCATTTTGTCACCCAAATGATCAAGCAAAGGAAGATAAGATAGTACTGTTTCTGCATTTAGTAAGCAGTTTTGTAATCTGTTTAAAATGAGTTCTGATTCAACGATCAGAACATTCTGTACAGCTGTACAGTTTCTTTCTTTCTAGAGTCTGGTTGCATCCAACTATTACTACAGAACAGGAGAACTACGTATGGGATAGAGGTTATTTGGGGGAGAAATAATAATTCTCTAAGCCAGATTACATTTTAAATAATCAATCCTTACAATTACCCACCTTACAGGAATGTTACATTTTATTGTCTTAATTTTACAGAAAAGGAAACTGAAGCAACCAGGGTAAGTAAATTACCAGTGGCCACACAGCAAGTTACTAACACAGCTGGCATTCGCAAAAAGAAAAGGAGTACTTGTGGCACCTTAGAGACTAACAAATTTATTAGAGCATAAGCTTTCGTGAGCTACAGCTCACTTCATCGGATGCACGAAAGCTTATGCTCTAATAAATTTGTTAGTCTCTAAGGTGCCACAAGTACTCCTTTTCTTTTTGCGAATACAGACTAACACGGCTGCTACTCTGAAAACAGCTGGCATTAGAATTTAGCAGTTTCTGATTTCCAATCCCACAATGAATCACTACACACCTTCTCAATGAGGGTATGTTGAATTACACAGAGTGCTACCCTCAACACGCCTGACTACCCAGCTATTGAGCCTGGCTGGGAGAAAACAGACGGAGAGATGAAATGAAGGGAGGGATGTCACGCTGAACTGCAGAGATAATACTTGCAAGGAAGTTGAAGATTAAGTTGTCAGTGGGTGATCTTAGTCAGTTTGATTGAACGGGTCATGTGTAAAGTTGTCATTCAAGGCAAGGGTCTTTTGATTAAACAATGTCTACGAGACGTATATCAAGGTTGGTGGGCCTAAAACATATCCTATCTTTTTTTTCTCCATTTAATACTTAGTTTTAATATACAGTGGAATTGAAAATGTTAATAGAACCATTTTATGGGTTTTATTACTATTATTTCTACTGTGGAAGCATTTAATAGCTCCACAAACATGTACTACTTACTGTACAAACACAGAGTCCTATGTTTTCAAAGGCTTGCTTTTGCAAAATACTAAAATATGGGCAAATGTGACCTTTAAAGGATCCCTTTACAATACATTATGATGAATTTTTATTCACAAATTAGATGAACAGACTTATTTTGGTTTTAATTTGGTATTAATCTTGACTTTTAAAAAGTTTACATTAAAAAAAGCATATTGAAGCAGAGAGAAAACACAAATGAAACCAGATGCTAACAACCACATGAGCAGTTGTATATATACGTGGGACGTGGAATATATTTTTATTTTAAGTTTTTAAGAAAAGAGTTAAGAGCCTATTTAAAATCCTCCAGCTGTTAGATAGCAAGGTATGAAATCTGTTCCAAGATATGTTTTAGAATGATCTGCTGCAGTTAAACAACTAGAATATGTTTTCCCCTCATCAAAATAAAATTTGCATGCTTACATTTAAACACAATATGAAGAACTAACATTTAGAATCCTTTCTTTAAATGGTTCATTATTCTGCTCCTCAGCTCCTTCACTCTAGCAGAAGTTCCCATCACATACCTTTCAGCCACTTAGTAGAAATGTTAAAATAAAGAGTAGTAAATAGATGAGTGTTTGGAAAGTGTTTTAAAGATGGCAAGCACGATACACATGCTAAATGTTGCATATAAGTGGGAGAACCCACCATAACACTTTTCAGGTTTTTGCAAATTTGTGTGTACTTAGAGAGGAATGAGGGAGCTCACTGAATCTTGAGATTCCTTATGTAAAATATCACTTGTACTTTTTCATAGCCCATATTTTACATGCTTGGCTTAAAGCATTGCAAGAACTAACAAAAATAATACATAGCAGGAATGCTGGGTAGCACTGAATGAAGAAATTAATTTCTCAAAAGATAATCAGTACTGTTGGAATAAGTACTTTCATATACAAAAAACAGTACATCTGGAAGTACTCTAAGGAAATACCTACATTGGGTTAAAACAGTTATCACACAAAGTAAGGCAGGCTCAATAGTAATTTTAGTTTTCCCCTTAAATATAAATATCTCCTATATTAGCTTGTATTTTCTCCTGATTCCGCTTCCCATATAATATGTGGTATACAGTAAGAAAAATCCATTTGAAATTAATAGGATATACTACCACTTGTAGGAAACTTAAGTGGCTCACATTGCCAGCTGAAAATCTACTTTTTCTAACGGATCTAACCGCAAAAAATAGCCAATAATAGTTCATTCAACAGTTGACAAATGGATCAAATAATTTGACCATCTATAAAATGCACTCAATTTAAAAGCTATAGAAGATTATTCAGCCATCTACAGCTCTGCTTGAGTAATTCAATATTTTTATGAATAATTTAGTTAATACCATATCCAGATAAATTAATCACAAGAAACAGAATGGCAGTAAATCTGCCCCATTTTTACCAGACAGAATAATTATTAAGTACTTGGTTTAGTTAAACGCGAGTTAAACGCGAGTTATATATATATATATATATATATATATATATATATATATATATATATATATATATATATGATTAGCACTTATTTTAAAAGGAAATTAAATTTTCAATTCCATAGCAAGGCTCGGTGAAATTGCATTGACGTAAATGGCAACACACTCACTGAGATCATAGACCCAGAATTCCACCCTTGGAGGCAACTTAAAGTTGCCTTTACATTATACCTCATATTTTTTACTCATCTGCATGTGTGTGAAGGGGTCAAAAATAGTTATTCTAGTTTCTACAGGAGAAAGTTGAGTGATGTACTGCTCAGGAAAAATATGTTCTCTGGTGATGTCATAAATAATAGTATTCAGCAGTAAACATCTGTATGGGAACATTAAAAAAGGAGTGTAAAGTGTATCCACAAGAAAAACAAGAAAGAGTTTAGCTGAGCTAGAGGTATTTCAACAGTAATTAGATCTATTGCATTTCATATTGTTGTTAAGAGCTCCATAACATACTCTTCAGAGTACATTTCTTTAATGAAGCGTGTTTTACTTCTGCCAACTAATCTGACTGGCTATCTTTAATACTATATTGATAGGGATGTGTATTTTGTTAAATGTGTATTACATTGTTGGAAACCTTAAAAAAAAAAGGGAGGGTATTGTTCCCAGCACTCAGAACTTTTACGAGTAGAAGGCCCAAATAGTTGGTTTTCTCAAAGATTGTATGAGAGACAATGAAGTTTATTAAAAATAGCTTTTGATTTAAACATTGCCCTGTAGTTTGCAGTCTGTGCTTATATTGTGCAAGTACATAAACCATTGTTATACATTTTTTTAATAAATTCAGTTGTGTTTTAATGTGTTAGAGACAAAGGAATTTAAAAAATAAATCTAACTAATATAATTAGTAAACTGTTAAAACAATAGGTTTACAATGAAGAGCTCAAATCTAACATTTTAAGGGGCAATATACAGAGGCAATTTACTGTTCTGGAACAAAAAGCATGTTGAATGTAAGAACAAATCTAAAAGTAACCAAGCACTGTTCTGGATTGTTAACTTTCAGGTCCTCAAACAGATTCTCTCTCAAATAAAGAGATGATATAGAAAGAAAAGTTAGGCCTTGTTTGCACAAGTTATACAGGTATAAGGCAAGGTGTTAAACTGCTATAGCTACTGGTAGAACTCCCTGTGCTGGCATTTATTCCAATATGCAGTGGCCTTTTTCTGGTTTAGCTTACATTGTTTTGGAAAAAGAAAAGGAGTACTTGTGGCACCTTAGAGACTAACAAATTTATTAGAGCATAAGCTTTTGTGAGCTACAGCTCACTTCATTGGATGCATTTGTAAATGCATCCGATGAAGTGAGCTGTAGCTCACGAAAGCTTATGCTCTAATAAATTTGTTAGTCTCTAAGGTGCCACAAGTACTCCTTTTCTTTTTGCGAATACAGACTAACATGGCTGCTACTCAAACCCATTGTTTTGGAAGCAGTTTATGTTTAAGCAGTGGAGATATGTCTGCAGGTTCTGCATCTGTTGTGCTGGCAGGCTCTTGTGTTGCTTTGAGTTAGTGTCCCCCGGTCAGTGGGGAGCTGGCTTCTGATAAGCTTGGAGAGGGTTGCGGGGGCTCTTTGAATGCTAGAACAGGGTTTTTAAGTGGAACATGCACACTTACAGTGTATGCTTGCAAAATTAGTAATTAAATCCTGAATTAGTAATTTCATGTAAAAATCAGGATTATGGAATCCCTGCTCCTCCCGTCACACACCATCCTCTATTGAGAATCAATGTTACACTTCAAACATTCCAGACAGCTTGCTCAAATTAGGCAGATAGTGAGGATTCCAGAAAGAGAAGCCAATTCACAATCAATGTAACATGAACAATTACCTCCTTGAAAAATGGAAAAACAGGTGTGGGGAGAAAATAAACCTCAAAAAGGAGGCCTCTACATTCTGAGGAGAGGCAGGTAGGTAGGCAAGTGAGATCCTGCAAGATATTTGCAGAGAGGCAAAATGATAAGGCAAGTTATTTTACAGTTCTCCAAAGAGACCACCTGGGCAGGATTTTCACTCCCAGAGAGCAAGCAGACCAAAATATATCCCCACACCTCCATGAGTAAAGCATGTGTCAGTGCCAAATGTGAAGTGTTTTGTCTGTCGTTTATATATATAATATAATATAATGTAATATAATATAATGAAGAGGAGTAAGATATGTATTGTAAGTTCTTAGGAACGGGCACCATCTTTTTGTTATGTATTTGAACAGTGCCCAGCACCATGGGGACCTGACCCATGTTGCTACTGCACTACAAATAATAATCAATCATCCTACAATTTCAGGCTGAAAAACACAATATTCAAGCCTGCACAAAGTCCCATGCAAGTATGGGATATCCCAATATAAAACACACCCCTCTTCTAGAGATGAGAGTTTTGAGGGGCTTATAATCACATTTTCTATTTTTATGTTTTTCTCTTCCCTGCTGCTGCATGAAAGAACAAAAGAGAAAATTGCCTGTACAAGAAAATATGTAAACTATGTTGAAAGTAAACAATTTTCTTTTAAAAAGAAAAGGAGTACTTGTGGCACCTTAGAGACTAACAAATTTATTAGAGCATAAGCTTTCGTGAGCTACAGCTCACTTCATCGGATGCATCCGATGAAGTGAGCTGTAGCTCACGAAAGCTTATGCTCTAATAAATTTGTTAGTCTCTAAGGTGCCACAAGTACTCCTTTTCTTTTTGCGAATACAGACTAACACGGCTGCTACTCTGAAATTTTCTTTTAGTTATAGGTCTTAGGTAAAGAACTTTTTTTGACAGAGTATGATTATTAAATTCAGCAATAAGTTTCTGTGCAGCTTCTTCAAGAGGCATAGCACAGAACTCCTAGCCCAGAGGGAGGTGGGGCTAATGTAGTTTTAAACCATCTGTGTTCTCTCAATCCTGAACAGACACAATCCCTGGAGACCTGTCTAGGTTATGGCAGCCTCCTAGGCTTTTCTACGTGTTGAAGTGCTGCCTGGACCAGGAATCTCCACAGTGTTATGTTCTGTGTCCCTGCTCCAGATACTTCCCTCCCGTCTGCAGCCACGCCCCCATGACACTCTCACCTCAAACGCTTAAGTCATATGGCCAAATACTGTAATGCTTATGTTCCAATCCATAGAAAGAAGTCCTCTTATAGGCTCATCTTACATATGATGGAATTTGGAGGAAAGATAACTCTTTCAACTAGGCTTTTTGGGCTGTATGTGAAGGAATGGCTTATATAAATTATATTCTTCAAAGACATTTCCAGTGACAGATTAATTCTGAGGTTTTATTCTTTTCCAACAAAGTATGCAAAGCATCAATATCAACATCTGAGTTTTTGTTGTTTTTTTTAAATGTTAACACCTAATACAATTCCAATTTAAAGGATTACTTGCACAAAAAAATAAACACATTTGGTATAAAAAATTTATCACTTTAACACCCTTTTTCTTATGATCTGCACCCTGTTTGGTGCAGAGACATATAAAGACTAATGGCACAAATTTGTTTTTACTCTACAGGAGTTTGTTTTTTATGTATCCAAGTACTCTGGAGGACACCAGCCCGCTTTATACAAGAACCATTTTCTTCAGCCTGCTGAATTTAGTTTCACAAAGAAACAAAGCTATAAAGGCATTTTAAAAACAACTGCCTTATATTCTTTTTAGATACACTGACTTTTTGCACCATTTATATACATACTGTTATATAACAGCTCTTGAGTACAGTACATGCAGCAGAATATGCCTGTTGAATATAAAACATACATTTAAAATCTTCTCTTGTTAGAATTCTTTGAAGACTGAATTATTGTAGAATGCCCACTGCTCTGAGAAAATGGTTTGAGAGTACAAATGTCTGCATATGTTGGCCACTGGAACAATCCAAGGCTAACTGGAATAATATTTATAGCACATCAGTAGTGCATAAATAATTTACTTACAATATTAAAACACAACTAGCAAAACTAATAGTTCAAGATCTTATGATTGCTATATTAATCCTTCTTTAAGTGGTTGCAAAATGTGATTTGTTAAAGTCCTCTATAAAATCTTTAGGATGTCATTTGTTTTCCAAATGAAGAAACTTATTTATGTCTACTGCCTCTTCTCTTCATTGCAGCAGTACACTGTGGACAGTACCACTTCCCTTTTGGTGCCTCTGTCAATCCAACACAGCCATAATGGAACCACTCTATTGGGCACTATAAAACAAATATACAGAAAAAGTTTTATTGTACCTGTGGCAAGAAATGGATATTTATGAAGTATGAAAATGAAGTCTGCAAAATGACATCCTGTCCTCATAACAAAGTTACTAGTGACAATAAGAAGGGCAAAAACAAGAGAGGTAAATGAAAAAACTTCACTTCCTAATGTGCACTTCCAATAATAAATACAAAAAATGATAGAAAATTTGAACCACCAGTTGGACCCATGCACCAAGAAAAAGATAAAAATTTAAACCATGCTTAGAAAGTGCATTTTAAACAATCAAGCTACATGTTAAAGCATGGTTGAACTCATATGATTTATCACCTTTTATAAAGGTCTGGGGAGTAAATGAGCTATCTTAGCTTTAAAAAAAAATTTGAACTTGGATAGCCCACATGACATCAACAAGTAAAACAGCACTATGCTAGAATGATATAAGGGGAGTTGTTTAATTATGTAGAATCTGACAACTCCTAGGAGGAACTAATACAAAAACACAGTTAAAAAGGAGTAAACAGTGACTGCACTGGCATACACCTTTACTCACATTATATGTTCAAAAAAACAAGAACACTGAATTTCTACTTATGTCTGAGGCTATGTCCACGTGGCCATGGAGTTTGGACTATTGGGGTGTAAACTAGCATGCTGTTCTGTAACTCCACCTTGTGGATGCTAGGGGTGAGAAGCACAAGATATCTAGTTTGCATTAATATAGTCCTCTTTAAACAGCACTACATTAACACAAACTAGGTATCTCTTACTTCATGCCTGTGGCATCCACATAGGGGAGTTACAGTACAGTATGCTAGCACGGGCTGCAGTTCACAACCCTGAAGTCCAAACTGTGGGCCATGTAGATTATCCTTTACATTGCGATCAAACATCTCGTTCACACTGCTTTTATATTACCTTTGAATTTGCACTATTACCTGACCCAATTTCTACTGTGCTAATCTCTTGATTTTGCTTTATTTATTTTTGAACCTCTGAGCTCTCTGGCATAGTTGCGTAATGACACATATGAAATACAAGTGGTAGCAAAAGTGAGGTAGCCAAGTGTGCAATCTCTCCATTCCCTCTTAGCAATTAATTCTCTCCATAGCTGCCCATTCTCTCTCTCTTTCTCTCACGCACCCCCCACGACCTGCTTACCAAACGTCTACAGGACCAAGAAGCAAACCATGGAGAACACAGAATGCAGGGGAATGCAGACTAGAACTTGCATTCTGGTCACTGTCTGCTACAAGTTCTATCACAAGTCCCTTTCAAGAAGTTTTGCTGGTTCTTACTCTCCCTCACCCAATTTTTTTCTTTTCCAAAACAGATTCTTGAAAAATTACTGAGTTTTATCAGTTTTCATTTTAAACTGAAAACTGGAATATAGAAGTCATTTTAGCCAGAGGAAAAAACTAATAAAAACTACTTCCAGTGCATGTGCACAACAGTAAACAAAACAAATTCTCATCCCCCAAGTCTTTAGCATTTTGCTACTTACATCTTGGTTATCGCAGCCCACCATTTCACCATAGGACACCTAGTTCAAGGATAAAATTCAGGCTATTAATATAGTAAATAATCAGCATCTTCAATTACTGAATAATTCTATGGCAGTTTTCCTATATAAGCTCTGAAATAAATAACAGGATACTGACAACCTATATGTTGCAATGACATTTATTTTCAACACTAGATTATTTAAAAGAGAAATAAATATTGAAGTTTAATTTGCTTGTCTTTATGCAGAAAGACAGTGAAGTTCATGCAGGTCTCAAGCTGGACATGAAGAGCCAGTACTCAGTGCTGAGCGCTTCTAACATCTGCCTGAAACCTCAATAACATCCATTCCACATTTGTTTATGATCAGTTTCCACTTTCAGATTCAAGAATTTCAAACAGTATCAAATGGCACACTTGTATAAAAAAAAAACAAAAACACAAACACAACCAAATGTTTTTGTTGGAATTTATAAAATTTTAGATGCATAACTATTAATCTTAAATTGTATAAAAACTCGCTTCTCTGAAATACAGATACGCTTGGACCATAATCCCAGTTCTAGCTCCCCAACCTTCCCTCTTATTTTAAGAAAGAATGGACTTCGCAATCTTGTAGAAATCATCCAAAAAGCTGAAAACAAAACTGATCAAATACAAGGGAAATTTACCTGCAAAAATTGCTTAATATTCCAAACTAGTAAACGAAGTGTGTTTAAACAAGTTCAGCATGCAAAATTAAGCGCTTCCTATAAAAAAGGGGCATGTGTGCCTTGTAAAAAGTCAGCTTGACCAAGTTTTTGATGTTTCCATTAGCAAAGCATCTAGAGAGCTTCACACGAGACCAGTCACAAAACAATATTTATAAGCAACAAATACCAGTGATTCAACTCCATTATTCATGTCACTAACAAGTGTATATTGACAGTATTCTAGCCCTGGAATTCTTAACTGTTTCAGAAGCATAAAAGCATACCCAAAAGGCTACCTATCCACAATATCTTCAAACCCCAAAGTAGATGTCTACACTGCCCATGGGGATGACTAAAAGAAACTGAAAAAAGGGACAGGTTTTAAAATTTTGTCCTTGTATGCTTGAATATATCTGTCATCTCAAAGTACTACATGGCCATTACTAACTACCTACTGTCATTGTGATTTAGTTTATACTTTTTTTTTCTGACAACCTGAAGCAGGGGTAAACTAATATTGGCTATTCGAAATAAGCAATACCTATATACTCAGTTGCACTTTGGTTTTGTTTTAATTATAGTACACAGTATGATTTTGAGCAAGATACAACAAATATGTATTCGTTGTACTTTTAAAATAACAACCAAGCACATAAAGTGATACAAAGATCTGAACTGAGTGAGATCCATCAATTAACTGAAACTATACAAGTTTCACACTTTACAAACTAATGTTTATGGGTTGAAAGGCCGAATTATAGTGAAGCAGCACATCTGTTGAGGTGCTGCTGAGTTTGAGACTCCTATATACCAAGCACTTACCTGATTACAAATGCAGTAACGTGGCTCATTTGGATCATAGCTCCAATCAACTTGATTGTTAGAATCAGACTCTGGTATTGCTGCTGTTTGCTGAGATAGTTCTTGTGCTAAAGCAGACGATGAAGAACATGACGACAGAGATGAAGATGACGATGACGACGAGGACTGCTGGCTTGAAGACTTATTGTTGTTTCTGAAAAATGAATAAATATACTAAATACTTTCTGAAGTAAGACCTTTTCACTCTACTGCCAACTCAATGAAATATGAGGAAAAAAGGCTCAGTAAAGTGCTGAAACGAATCTTTGATGAGGTGCCCTCATGCTATAGTAATCAAGTGTCATTCTCAAACAGACTGTATTCAGCAAGTAGTGTGAATTCAGATGGATATGTTGCTTCTCTTTGCCAGAGAATAAGAGCGACTTTGTATTCTGGTATCTTTACAAGATGGGGGCCTATTATTCCAATTGATGGAATTTAATATGTTAAAGCTGCCAAATACAACTGACACATACTTCACTATCACTGCACCGATGGCCTTCATAGGTCAATGTAAACAATACACATTGTTAATACACACGTAACCAATGAAATAAATGGAAATTTGTTTATAAATTAACCTATACTGCACATGTAATCTTTAACAAAGACCTGATTTTTGAAGTCATCTTTACATCCATTTCCTGAAATAAAACCAACAATCTACAACAAGCAGAAAAGTGATCTTTGTAAGCTCTTTGAAGTTAAGAAAAACTGTTACTTAGATTGAGAATTGTAAGCTGAGCAGTACTTGTATGCTAACTCATTCCAAGGCACACCACAAAAAGAGAATTGCAATGTCAAAAGAAAACAAATTTAGCAGGGAGCATGTTTAGGTACAAGTTAACAAACAGCCTGAACTACCAAGATCGCATTTTAACTCACCAATGATATGGGACCTCTGGTTCAATTCCCCCAGCTGTCTGATGAAAAGAAGGGATTTGAACATGGGTTTCGCACCTTTCAGGTGAGTGCCCTAACCACTGGACTGCAGAATCACTCTCACTCTCAGCCTGTCCAAATACTCATTTAAATCTTTATAAACAATGGAACAGCTTCAACAGGAGAGACTAAGAATGTCCCATAGTCCAGTGATTAGGGTACTCACTGGCCAAATAGCAAACATGTTCAAATCCATTCTCATCAAGCAGAGGGAGGAACTGAACCTGGGGTCTCCTAAATCTCAGGTGAATAACCAAACCATTGGGCTAAATATTATAAAAGGGAAGTGCTGCTCCTTCTGCCCCCCACATCCCCTAGTTGTTTTATGGGGAGTTAGGTGTGCTTTGAGAATGCTCTACTGGTGAGACATGCCTATATTCATCTGATTTAGGGATAGCACTGGGGCTTAGGCATTATATAGGTGCCTGGACATCTAAACTGATGCACTGTGCACATGGCCAGTGGCAGAAACTAGGCTGTTGAGAACTTCTACAGTGAAAAGTTTAGACATCTTAGGCATCTCCAGTGCTAAGCAGCAGCTGAACAGGGGTTTTGTCAGATGTGCCAAAATTTAGGCATTTAAGTCCTTTCTGGATCTGGGCCCTAGATTTTAGTATTCTTCCCCCCCCCCATCATCTAAACTAAGGGTCTCAAACACGTGGCCCGCAGAGCTTTATGTTGCGGCCCACCAAGCTCCCCGCCCCCCCCCCCCAGTTATTTCCTGTGGCCACCAAGCTCCCCTCCCCCGCCGCCCCCCCAGCGCGCCTCATCCCTGCTCCTCTACCTACCTCCAGGCGCTTCCTGCAACCAAACAGCTGTTTGGCAGCACTTAGCAGTTTCCAAGAGAGAAGGGGGAGGAGCTGAAGAAGAGGTGGGACAGCGGCAGGGATTTGGGGAAGGGGTTGGAATAGGGATAGGGAGGGGGCAGAGTGGGGTGGGGAAAGGGCGGGAAGAGGAGGGGCCTCATGGACAGGGTGGAGTGGGGGCGGGGCCAGGGACAGTGGGAGGAAGTGTCAGTGATGTGGCCCTTGGGCCAATGTATTAGACTTCATGCAGCCCTCCTGGTAATTTGAGCTTGAGATCCCTGATCTAAAAACTGACAGACAACATGCTAAACATAGCTGAACAAAATAGAACATACTTGCTTTTTCGACCACTCCGTGAATCTGTGGTTGATGAACTTAATGTTTGTGTTAATGTAGATGCCAGAGCTGATGATGAATATCCAGTTGAGTCTCTGGATAATGAAAATTCTCTCCCTAGTTGAAAGTCATTGTTCTTAAAGGCTTCATAGCTGGCTTTTAAGCTGGATGTTCTTCTTCCTTCCTTCATCTAAAGGAAACACTGACTTCAGAATAAAGTATACTATACAGTTCCTATAGAAATCACCATGCTATGAACTACTAGTTGTGCAAATATTTTTATTTAAATTGTAGCTACTATCCAGTTTACATTATGGTAGAAGCTGCCTAATGAAAAAAAGCCCACACCAAACTCCCCTTTCCTGCAAGTCTTGTGTCATGAAACCACAACATAAAGGGAACCAAAACATTATGAGAAGTCAACTGAAAAAGTGATCATGAGAATTCAAATAAAAAAAAAAGCATAAGCCTTTCTCCATAACCAACACTGAATGGCAACTTTCTTAAGATATTTTATGGGG